>NC_085841.1:149046731-149648606 GCF_035594765.1 Anolis carolinensis | reverse complement strand
CAACAAAATCTTAAGAGCATTATTTGAATGTTTATTTTTGGGTTCATCTGGGGCCCCTTCCACACAGCTGAATAAAATCCCACATTATCTGCTTTAAACTGGAATATATGGTAGTGTGGATTCAGATAACCTAGTTCAAAACAGATATTGTGGGATTTTCTGCCTTGATATTCTGGGTTGTAGGACTCTGTGGAAGGGCCCATAGAAACCAATATTTATTCATACCTGGTGTGGGGGGGGATTCAATAAAGGAAGAAGCACTTTACTTCCTCACATTAAAAGGTGCTCCTTTCAAGGAGATATTTAGAACTGAAATCATAAGGAGTAAGTAGTGGTGGAGGAGCAGCAGCAGGTAAATAAACAAAAATAAATCTATAAAGGGACAGATCCATATATTGACAGAGGGAAAAGCAAACAAATGGCTTGTTGGTCATGCTATGCTTCAATAAATGTAAACTTTATGAAAATCAAGAAATGTGTTTCTTTCCTTATAATAATCCCCTACTATCTTTTTAGAATGGGATCTACATTTCCACTCGGGTATAAATGCACAGCACATTACAAAACTCTGTGGAAAGGAAAAGGTGACACTGCTTTATTCAATTCTCTGCCATGTTTGCTGACCCTGCTGCAATGCATGATCCCTCACTTTCTCATTTTTCAAAAATGCCGTTGTGGTGGTAGTTATTGTTAGCTATCGGAGAGCAGAAGGAGGTCGTGTGAAATTGATTTCATGCAAAACTGGCAGTGCAAATGTTTTCTTTCACTGTGCAGTGCAAAGTGGCCTGTGACACCATTTCTCTGAAAGTTACAGTCAATTAAAACTTCAGTGTTAATGCACTGAGCTACTGAACTTGCAGATCGAAAGGTCCCAGGTTCAAATCCCGGGAGCGGAGTGAGCGACCGCTGTTGCTCCAGCTTCTGCCAACCTAGCAGTTCGAAAACATGCCAATGTAAATAGATCAATAGGTACCGCACCGGCGGGGAGGTAACGGTGCTCCATACAGTCATGCCGGCCACATGACCTTGGAGGTGTCTACGAACAACACCGGCTCTTTGGCTTAGAAATGGAGATGAGCACCAACCCCCAGAGATGGACACGACTAGACTTAATGTCATGGGAAACCTTTACCTTTTTTTTCATTTCCTAGGGGGAAAAGGAAATAAAGCTTGTTCTTTGAGGGAGTGATGTTGAGGAGGGGGGGGAGCAATTGATTGCATGTTTTGAGCATTTTTGTTCACTCGAAGGCCTTTTCCACACAGCTGTATAAAATCCACATTGAACTCGATTATATGGCAGTGTGGACCCAGCCCAGTTCAAAGCAGATATTGTGGATTATCTGCCTTGATATTCTGGGTTATATGGCTGTGTGGAAGGGCCCTTATTTGAAGTAAAGAGAATTTCAAGCATCTAAAGGCCCTTCCAGACAGACCCTATATCCCAGGATCCGACCCCAGGTTTTCTGTTTATCCCAGATTATCTGGCAGTGGGGACTCATATAATCCAGGTTAAAGCAGAAAACCTGGGATCAGATCCTGGGATATAGGGCCTGTCTGGAAGGGCCCTAAGTAAATGTTGAAGGTGATGCTTAGCATTATTAAACCATGGAAGTTTTTCATTGCTAAACCTTTTGCTGTTGATGGTCCCACCAGGTCATTCCCCCCATGTTGGGATTTATTTGGCAAGGTTTGCATAGAGCGGGGTTGCTATTGACTTTCTCTGAGGCTGAGAGAGTGTGATATGCTGAAGGTCACCCATTGGTTTACACAGCTGAGTGGGGATTTGAACCCTGGACTCCAGTTAAACCAGAACACCATGCTGGTTTTCTTTATTTCTTTACATTGCCAAACTCTTATTATTGCAGCCAAAGAACATGTACATATTTCTTTCTCAATACTTTGCAGTACACATGACTAGTGATTTATTTGTTTTGTAAAATTACAGCCAGCTCTCTGTCTCCACAAAACATGTATCCATGAATTCTACTATCCATGGCTTGAAAATATATCTCCCATTTTAAAACACTCTAGAAAGCAAGCCTTAATTTTGCCATTTTATATAAGAGATGCTATTTTTATTATGCCATATTATATGATAGGACTGGAGCATCCATGAATTTTGGCATCTGTAGGGTGTCCTTGAACTGACCCCTAGCAGATGCCAAGGGCACATCATATTTTGTATCCCCACCAAATTATTAAAATGATTGAATATGTTTTATTTATTTATTTATTTATTTATTTATTTATTTATTTCCAACATTTATATCCCTCCCTTCTCACCCGAAGGGACTCAGGGCGGCTTACACAATTGGCAACAATTTGATGCAGACGCATAGTTAAAAACATAACAATATATAAAATCCATTAAGAACAATTAAATACAATATAAAAATATAAGACATATGGTTAAATCCATTCATATGTTTATATGTGTAAGTACATAGATATTTATTTGAAATATTAATATTCTGCAGCATATTGTCAGATCTCATCTTAGAAGAAAATCAAATAGAATATTGAAAAACAAACAGTGTCACAAGAAGAATTAGTGGCGTATTTACAACTGATAACATCTGCTTGAGTTCGTTACACTTTAAACATAGCCAATAGGTTTTCAAAATACATATTAGGGAAGCACTGAATCACGCAACCCAGGATGGATCTACACTGCCTTATATCCCAGAATTTGATCCCAGATTATCTGCTTTGAACTGGATTATATGAGTCTACACTGCCAGATAATCTGGGATAAGAAGATAATCTGAGATCAGATTCTGGGGGTTAAGGGCAGTGTAGATCCAGCCCCAAATTTTGATACACACTACAATTCAGGAGTACAGTGGTGGTGGCTTGTTTGAATCCTTTAGGAAACTACACAAATTTAAGAGATATGGTGGAATTTGGACAACTACACTGGTCTTAAATTGCAGGTTAGAACCAGAATATGGGAAGGATCATTAACGCATGACAACTTTTAGACATCCCAGTGATTAAAGGCACTCACAAAGCAACTTTTAAAGGCTCTTCCTAGGACCTTTGGCACAATAATATGGTGCTTTGATATAAATTTGGGATCTCTTGGTCATTAATCTTCTGCTTGTTGTTCACTAAACTAATTGCAGCCAACAGCAGAGCAGTTATTAGCATTTAACAGATCTGGATTGTGCTCAAGGGTTAGATTTGAGGTTTCAGGTATTATAAACAACAGATGCTAGAGGTACACATCTTACATGCTAATAATGTAACAAGAAGAGCCAGCCAAAACACAGAAAGCTTCAGATAGGACACATTTCCAACTCAAAAAGTCATTTTGCATAAGATATTGTCTTAAACTTCAAATTGCATAGGCCCTTGGCATCCATGTTTAGTGCATGTTTATTGTATATCACTGAAATATACAAATATATGATGTTTATATCTGATGATCTACAAACACACTGCATACCCAAATGCACTTTGAGCAGGTTTTTTGCCATGATTTAAGCAGCCCACGGATTACATCTATTGACCTGGGAAATGTATAACTTATTTGAGGGGGACAATCAGGGGACAAAAACTTGTGACAAATTGTGTCTGAAATCAAGAGAACTTTATGTAGTGATCAATTACATTCCATGCAATCGCTTTCAGTGGGACAAAGCATTGTTTTTGCAGAATCATGCCTTAATTACTCAGGGCCCTTCCAAACAGGCTCCATATCTCAGGATCTGATCCCAGTTTTTCTGTTTATCTCAGATTATCTGGCAGTGCGGACTCGTATAATCCAGTTTAAAGCAGGAAACCTGGGATCAGATATAGGGCCTGTCTGGATGGGCCCTCCATTGTGTTGGATGTGTGTGTGTGTGTGTGTGTGTGTAAATTATAACATTGTCACAGTCACCTTTACAAAAAGAAATCCCAAATATTCTTATAACATTCTGATGATTCCTGTTTTCCTATCTTTTGCATGGGAGTTTTATAAAGCACTTGGAAAAGGTTACTATTTTGGACCATAATCCCAGCCAGTGGTTATGATATCTGGGGATAATGGAAGTTTTTGTCCAAATAAATATTTTTCCAACTCTTGCTCTTTTATCTGTTACTCCTGCTTAAAAAGCAAAGACAAAATAAGAAACAACCTTCCATCCCCACCACTCCAAAAAACCCTAAATGTCTTTCTAGATCTGGTTACTATACCTTATGCAACTGTGTCAATGAATTTTTTTCAAATAACAATAATAAGCAATTTTGCATTTACAAAGCAACAAAGGATTACAGAGTTAAATCAGCATGATCAATTCACTTCATATTATGAAAAACACTAGCTTGAGCTGATCTGATGACATTTGACAATAAATACTTTCTAAAGGCTAGTAGTAATAACAGTTAGAAAAAATTATTACTCAAACTCATGAATCCAATCTCTTAAATCAGAGATATAATACAAATAATTTTTGGACACAACTTTTTATTTAAAA
Source organism: Anolis carolinensis (assembly GCF_035594765.1). Taxonomy (NCBI): domain Eukaryota; kingdom Metazoa; phylum Chordata; class Lepidosauria; order Squamata; family Anolidae; genus Anolis; species Anolis carolinensis. The sequence continues at coordinate 149,644,146 of NC_085841.1, read as the reverse complement.
GCCACCCACCCTCTGCTATTGTGGGGCATTCATTAAGCAGCAAGTCTTCAACTAAGCATACATTATTTTCCATCTGCTAATATAAAGTGCCTATCCACCAATAGACATAATTAAAATATATACATATACACAGAGATTTGGGGATATCGCACCATTATGAAACAGGCAGAAAAAGATGAAATGTGGTCACCTATGACTGGTGACCTGATGCAGATCCTATGGATTCCTTCTTTGTTGCAGCCCAAGAAATAAGCAACAACTGGCTGATATGTCACCATACGGTTATGGACATTCCTGGAGAATAGTCAGTAGAATATAATTGTTGTGTTGAATAGTTCCAATGGAAAATGCTCAAGACAAGAGATAAAACTGAGACATTCAAGAAAAGAGGGAAGGGTTTGTTCTTTTTCAGGCGGAGAAGACGTGCAAAGGCACCTTCAAGGCACCTGACCTTGCTTGACATTGTTCACCAGGTCCGTGAGCTCACTGATGTACTTGATAGTGTATTTCAGAGTCTGTATCTTGGTGAGAGGCTGGCCTCTTTGGCTGTAGACAGGAGGCAGGTAGTTGCGGAGAGTGTGCAGAGCCTCTGCCAGGGTCCTCATCCTCAGCTTCTCCCTTTCGCTGGCCTTCCTCCTGCGTTGGACCGACATCCTGACTGTGGAGCCCCTCTGGCCTTTGATGCCCTGTCCAGGACCTGGAAGGTACATGTAAGGAAACTCCATCAAGGGGCAGCTACCCCTTAAGTTGCTGTGGCTGCTGTTGCCGAGGCCACTTTCAGTCCTGCTGCCAGTGGTGCTACTGCTGTGGCTGTTGGCACAGGGCATCTCCATCATGAGTGGATAAGGAGAAGAGGAGTACGATTCAAAGGAAGGGGATGGAGACGTGCTCAGAGGGGATGAGTTCTGGCTGAGCTCCAAAGGCCCAGCTCCTGCTCCGGCTGAAGCATTCTTCCAGTCCCATGAAGTAAAGAAAGGAGGGTTCTCAGAGTCCATGTTCCCCTCCATGTATCTCCAATGTGTCCTGGACTTTGCCTCTCCTTGGGAGGAAAGCTTGAGAGATGGGGAAGCAGCAGCAGCAGACAATTTCCCTGTGGGTGGCATGCAAGCCAAGTCTGCGGGTTTGGGTCTAGTGAGACCCTTTTTATGACAAAGGGGGTGGGTAGGTTGACAAGTGAGAAAGTGGGAAACTGGGCTGGGGTGTGAAGAATTCAAACGAATGCAAGCGTCAACAAGGAAAATGAACTCCCTGGCGTGTTACCTTCTTTTTTATGATAATTGCCAATCTTTGGCTAAAACCCATTTAAGCCAACTAACAGGCAACAGTGAATCAATGAAGGAAGGAGGGGGGAGATTATCAGCCTTGTAACAAAACCAATTGAACCTTTCTTATCTACATTTAACACTGCCCTGGGGAATAACAGGCGGTAGGTAGGAAGGGAAACAGAGAAAGTAAGCCACAGGTTTAATGCCCATTATTTTAGACTTTGCATCACACGTTAGGTCTGTCTCTGAGTACAAACCTTCAGAATAAGGACACATTTATGCTGAATGTTGCTTTTTAAAAGAAATCTGAAAGAAAAGGTTTTGAAAAGTTTTCCAAACTATTATCTACACAGCCTTTATTCTAACCTACCACTTAACAATACCCTTTCATAAAGTTACATCACAAATTGTGAGATTTGTTGGAAACTAGACCATTGGGATTTATATATCTGTGGAATGTCCAGGGTGGGAAAAATAACTCTTGTCTGTTTGAGGGAAGTGTGAATGTTGCAACTGATCACCTTGATTAGCATTGAATAGCCTTGCAGCTTCAAAGCTTGGCTGCTTGGCTGCTTCCTGCTTAGGGGAATCCTTTGTTGGGAGGCGATTAGGTGGCCCTGATTGTTTCTTGTCTGGAATTCCCCTGCCACCAAATGCAGAATTGCCCAAACACGAATCAAGGAACATGAAGGGCACTGCAGACTAATCCAACCAGAGAAGTCAGACATAGCAGAGCACTGGATGAACCAACCTGGGCACAGTATATTATTTGAGAACACAGAAATGCTGGACCACTCTCACAACCACCATGACAGGCTACACAGAGAAGCCACTGAAATCCAAAAGCATGTGGACAATTTCAACAGAAAGTAGGTAATCCTAAAAATGAACAAAATCTGGCCACCAGTATTAAAAAAGCAATTGCAACATTCACACTTGCCTCAAGCAGACAAGAGTTCTTTCTCCCACCATGGACAGATATATAAGCCCCATTTGCCTAGTTTCCAACAGACCTCACAAGCTCTGAGGATCCGTGCCATAGATGTGGGTGAAATGTCAGGAGGGGATGCTTCTGGAACATGGCCAGACAGCCCGGAAAACTCATAGCAACCCACTACTTATTTTATATTCAATATAATGATTTACATCTTGTTGTTACTCCTGGCTCGATCCACAGAATCAAATTGACTCACCATCAGCATTTGATTGAATGTATTTAGGTGGGACTAACCAAAGGATGCTAGTCAATGTTTTGCAAGTACATATTTAAAATCTTCTAGTATTTGACATTGTAAATGATGCAATCAGAAGGTAAAATACAGAAATATTTCCCATTTGTATATTTACAAATACAATCATTGGTTCAAATCGAATTGTTAATCCCAAATGAGAATCAACTGAAGTGACATAAAGTTTGATTAAGCCAATTCCCATTGACTCAGTTTTTTGGAATTGTGTCAGGAGCGACTCAAGAAACTGCAAATCTATTCTGGTGTGAGAGAATTGGCCATCTGCAAGGACGTTGCCCAGGGGATGCCCAGATGTTTTGCCATCTTGTGGGAGGCTTCTTTCATGTCCCCGCACCCAATGATTCAGTGAGTCTATTCTAATTGGGACAACGTTAAGGCTCCAAAAACCACGACATTTTCCTTTTACTATCTTACACTGAAGATGAAGATACAGATTTAAGTAGGCCCTTTCTCCTGGGTAACCTAGAAAAGGTAAGACTCCAGAGCCATGACTTTAACACTCATTTTTAAAGTATTTATTCAGAGACAAAGGTCTACCTTTCGTCTCTCCATTTCCTTTCATCTCATAAAGCAAATTGGAGGGAAGACCCCTTTTGTCATTTCAATAATTTAATAATGTTGAAGGCTGTTGAGTCATGGAGTTAATATCACAGGTATGCTCAATGACACTTGAAAAAAAGGGTGATGGCATTTTCTGCCTCAATGAAAGGTTTATTTTTCACTCCAGTAATTTATTCAGCCATCTGTAGCCAAATGTTCATTCTTTACTCATTGCCTTTCATGCTTATGATGAGTTCCTTAGTCACGTTTTGAGTTGGCTTTATAGAACTCAAGATTTTAAGAAAAGGGCATTTGTACTGTTTTAAACTGTTTGAATTTCAAGTTTTAAACTGCTATTCATACTATTAATAGCTTGTTGGTAGTGTTTATCCTCTGCACGTTTTGACTGTACTTATTTTTATCTCTAAGCTATTATCAGTCTAGGTTTTGTGTGGAAACTGCAGTATAGATGATGGTGTTGGCAATGATGGATTTAGAAGAGGCTGAAACAAATGAACATAAGTACCACAATTTCACAATTTCTCTTCCAATGATGCCAAGAAGAATACTGGGTTACTATGAGTTTTCCAGGCTGTATGGTCATGTTCCAGAAGCATACTCTCCTGACGGTTCACCCACATCTATGGCAGGCATCCTCAGAGGTTGCGAGGTCTGTTGGAAACTAGGCAAGTGGGATTTATATATCTATATCAGGGTGGGAGAAAGTTATTCCGTACATGAAAGCCTTTGACAATACAAGAATAATACTAATTTTCTTATTAAAGAAGCAACAAAATGATCAGTGTTTTGAGTTGATAAAAAGCAGCCTCCTGAGTTGTTCTGCCTTTTTTATACCAGAGGCACTGGACACATGAATACCATTTGTATGAACAAGATGGTGCTGTTTTGTACTATTTTCCTTCCCTTTGTGATACCTGGCTGTTACTGTGGGAAAATAAAGCTGGATTAGATAGACATTTGGTCTAAATAAACAAGGCTCCATTTACGCTCATATATTTGTTCTACTGCTTTTGTGTATAATAAAGGATTCAAACCTGGCACTGCGGTGGGACTATGTATCGTGTAGTTTTCCAGATGTTTCTGAAATGTATCTCCTAAAATCTCTATTCTATGGCATCAATGGTGAGGAGGCTGAAAGTTGTACTTGAACAGCCTTTGGAGGACTACACATTTCCCACCTCTGCTTTAGAGGCCATCAACTTAAACCTATCTTCTTAGAACTAATCCTGTTTAAGATAATGGAGAACCAACATCTGAAGAGACACATAAAGCATTGTGCTAAAAATCTTCTTGTTATGTGCGACCATGTCAGTTCCAACTTATGGAAGATTTTCTTAGTAAGATTTATTCATTCACTCGGATGAGCTTTGCTATAGCTTTCCTATAAGGCTTTTTTTTTATTGTGTCAGAAGTGACTTGAGAACATACTACAAGTCACTTCTAGTGTGAGAGAATTGGCCATCTATAGAGACGTTGCCCAGGGGACGCCTGGATGTGTTATCCTGATAGGAGGCTTCTCTCATGTCCCCACAAGCTAGACCTCATAGACAGGAGCTCACCTCGTCTTGTGGATTCGAACAACCAACCTTCAGGTCAGCAACCCAACCTTCAGGTCAGCAGTTCAGTCGGCACAAGAGTTTAACCCAGTGGTTCCCAACCTTTGGGCCTTCAGGTGTTTTGGACTTCAGCTCCCACAGTTCCTAACAGCTGGTACACTGGCTGGGATTTCTGGGAGTTGAAGTCCAAAACACCTGGAGGCCCAAAGGTTGGGAACCACTGGGTTAACCCATTGCACCACTTATAAGGCTGATGTTTAGGGAAACCAATCCAGCTGGTTTCTGTGGTTGATTTTCTGGTGTCTTGTCCACTACGCCATGCTGTGCCACTGCAATTCTTACCTAGGACAATAACAGTTACTTTAACCTGTATTAATTATTCCTCAAGTTTGATAAAATTCTGACATATCTCAACTAACAATATTCAATAATACATTTTTTAAATTAGAGGGTTTTTTTCTATTCCACAATGTATTAAGCCTCAATGTTTTGACTTAAAACAGATCTTTAAAAGGTAAAGATTTTCCCCTGACATTAAGTCTAGTCGTGTCCAACTCTGAGGGGTGGTGTTCATCTCCAAAAAGCTGGCGTTATCCGTAGACATCTCCAAGGTCATGTGGCCGGCATGATGCATGGAGCGCTGTTACCTTCCCGCTGGAACAGTACTCACATTTGCATGTTTTCGAACTGCAAGGTTGGCAGAAGCTGCGGCTAACAGCAGATGCTAACCCCACTCCCTGGATTCGAACCGCCAACCTTTCGGTCAGCAAGTTCAACAGCTCAGCAGTTTAACCCATTATGCCATCGTGGCCTCCAAAACAGATCTACAGCAGTTAAAAAGAAAAAAGATACCACTTGAATAACTAATGAACAACCGATAAATTATATCAATAATTTGAAGAGCAAAAGAGAAACACTAACAATTATATAAATCCCTCAAACTGCACACTTTTGAAGTGTGCTTCCTTTTGGAAGAGAGCAACATTAATATACCTTGTAAGATCCACAAGATCTGGAAAGCTACCTTCCACATGTAAACAAACAAACTTGGAAGAGGGTTTCCAATATAAAACTCGTATTGGGAAAGTCAATTACCCAGGTCACAGATTATTAACTGGCATAAGAAACCAATGAAAAACTCATGGAGTTGCTTTAGCATCAGAATTCTGTGATCCATGCAGCTTGCCTCTGTGGAGAGCCTGCCAGCCTTGTTCTAAATGAACTGCGGTTTTTGGGAACATCCAGAAGTACATCATGTTACAGAAATCCAAGCTCAATGTCATGAGGGGATGTTATGTCTGTTTCTCAAATTTAAATATCAGGTACACAGCAATGCTTGAGTAAGCCAAAGTTTATGAATGCCAGCTGTGCCCACAATTACCCATTTTTCCAATTTTCAGAACAACCTGCATGTTCCATTTAATCCAGACACTTCTGGTGAGAGGTGTTAGTGACAGATTAAAGCGAGAGACTCACGACACAGAGGTAGCAGTCCCTATTTGAAGAAAGTCCAACAGAAGCCCCACTGAAATAAAAGGGACATAAAGTATTTGCAATGAGCTTCTCTTGTTGATATTCATGGGGCAAGCAAACCAGAATGGACAGGACTGTGGCATGCACGTTTTACTCCTATAGGAAAGTATGTTTTTTGTACTTCTTTAGATGGAAGCTCCACTTTTTATTTTAGGGACGTTCAGAGTAGCTTACATGTTCACCATGGCTCCAAGCAATTTTCCTTAATAACACGAGGCAAGTCCACATACACGGTTACCTTCAGAATGGCCATAAGGTAAAGATAAAGGTTTTCTCCTGACGTTAAGTCCAGTTGTGTCCCACTCTGGGGGTTGGTGCTCATCTCCATTTCTAAGCCAAAGAGCCAGCGTTGTCCATAGACACCTCCAAGGTCATGTGGCCAGCATGACTACATGGAGCGCCGTTACTTTTCCACCAGAGCGGTACCTATTGATCTACTCACATTTGCATGTTTTCGAACTGCTAGGTTGGCAGAAGCGGGGGCCAACAGGGAGCTCACCTCGTTTCCTGGATTCGAACTGCCAACCTTTCAGTCAGCAAGTTCTGCAGCTCAGCGGTTTAAGATGCTCCGCCACCAGATTATTTTCCTATTGCAGGAATGAGGAACATGTGACAGGATGTTGGTGAACTACAACTCCCAGCAGCCCAAGCCATTGGCCATGCTGGCTAGGGCTTTTGAACTTGTGTGTGTGTGTGTGTATGATTTCCACTCCTGACTTGGTTCAGCTACCCATATTCCAGTTTACATAGCCAACACTGAGATCGAATGCAATTAGGAGATCCAGTGGAGGTTTTTTCAGAATGGAGAAAATTGAATATTGCCATGTTGTAAGCCGCTCTGAGTCCCTTTTGGGGTGGGAGAGAGCAGGATATAAATATGACAAAGATATAAATAAATAAACTGATTTTTTTTCCAGTTAACAGCACTTTAAATAAGATTGCCTGTCACAAAACTGAGAGAAAATGTAATTTTCTTTTGGTTATCTCAAAATGACAGTGACTTGGTCACCTCAAAATGATGATGATACTCACAGCTTATTTTCCCATTTTCTATTTGGGGACCAATAATTAATCAGCCAATACGTGGATTTCAGTGATACTTTCTTATATGCTATAATGGTAGTGATGCATCTGGTTAGCACCATGCATTGACAGCGAGTACCATACATTGACTTAACTGGATACTTCTGCGGGGCATCGTGTTCTCTGATCACACATTCACAAGACCAGGGCCAATAAGTTTCCTTTAAAGCCCTTCCATGTGAGTATTTGATCCTCCCCAAAGTGACAATCCCAACGGGCTGAGATGTGACAGCGGCTTCCCAATTCATTATGACAACTGGCCTCTAATCAACTAGCTTCCTTGATGAAAACAGAGTCATGTGCGGAATTTACACCTATCCACCTTTTAAGTACAGATTTTATGACAGCGTTTTCCAGCTGATATTGGGAAGGGTCTTTTTAATACCCCTGTTAACAGGAGTTGAAAGGAGAGTATGCTGCATGGTTGGTCTTTAATGTTTCCTTCTCATTTCAACTAAAGGAAAAGGGCATGAGATCAGGAATCAGGATTTCTACCCACCCCATATTGATCTAACCTACCAGAAATTTAATACTGAGATTCAAAGGTTCACTCTTATATCCATGCTTCAGAACTCTGAAGTTGGTAGTCTTAAACTTGTATGCATTCTGTTAGCTGGATCCCGTCTGAATCATATTTAAGTGGAGATTTACTGAACTCAACTAGTAATGACCAGTTTAAGTCCAGTTCAATTCAGTGGATTGGCCCTAAGGGCCCTTCCACACAGCCCTGTATCACAGAATATCAAGGCAGAAAATCCCACAATATCTGCTTTGAACTGGCTTATCTGAGTCCACAATGCCATATATTCCAGTCCAGGATCCAACCCAAAATTATCATTTCTCAAGCCACGTGTATTGGATTATTATAAATCCAAATAAATAAATGTCAATCAGTCTTGCTGAAATGAGTCAAAACTAAGAGCGTACCCAAAATTCTTAAATCAATGGTACTCAAAAATGCTCAACAACTGGAGCAAGTTTTCTATTAAATAAAGATCAAATACTTTAATATTTTAATATAATGAGCTAGTGCTCTTCCTGTGGATGTGTGGTAGTTGTCTTGAGACTTTAGTATGCAAGGAGAGAAGGTGTGAATAGCTGAATCTTTCTTTGAAAATGTGTTTAAATCTACCCTTTATGGGGTTTAATTGCCACAAACCTTTCAGCCTATATCTTCCTAGTAATATTTCTGGTGTGGGGAATTCAAAACATGGACCTTGGTTCAACTGCTAGTTCCAGTTGGTCCATTAAATGAATTGCTGAATGATAAAATCACCTGGGCGTTGACTATAACTCTGGAGAACAGAATCTGAATCCTCCTTTGGCCAAAGAAAGCCACTGAGTGTCCTTAATCAAGTCACATCTGCATGACAGGAGCCCCCGGTGGCATAGTGGGTTAAAGCCTTGTGACTTGAAGGTTGGGTTGCTGACCTGAAGGCTGCCAGGTTCGAATCCAACCCGGGGAAAGCACGGATGAGCTCCCTCTATCAGCTCCAGCTCCAGCTCCATGCAGGGATATGAGAGAAGCCTCCCACAAGGATGGTAAAAACATCAAAACTTCCGGGCATCCCCTGGGTAATATCCTTGCAGACAGCCAATTCTCTCACTCCAGAAGCGACTTGCAGTTTCTCAAGTCATTCCTGAGACAAAAAAAATATATCTGCATGGCAAGTTTCCTCTAAACAAATCTTGCCAAGAAAACCCCATAATAAGTAAAACATGACTTGAAGGCACACAACAAAGTAAGGCCTACATAAATCTCATTGCTACATACAGACCCTATTCTGGCTGGTACTAGCAATTGGATATAGACCAAGCTGTTTCCAAGTCATGAATCCATCCCAGAGAAAACTTATTTTGGATAATTATTTCTGTGTTCAGTGTATATTTAAAGAATGCTGTACTTTAACCTGCCTGTTTTTCAGATATTCCCCTTACGGTTGCTTCTGTCTCTTTCTATTGGTCGTGCTAGTTTTAGTGGGTGGGAGTTGTGGGCCAAAACATCTGGAGGACCAATCTTAATAGAGTATTAAATGCAGTCCTGTATACATAGCTACTCAGAAGTAAACCCATTTGCATTTGGAGGACTTGGATAACAATGTTTAAGGTAAGTCCAACGCTGTCTTCTGAATTAAAATAAGTGTTGGTGTCCCTCCGGGTGAGAAGGGCGGGATAGAAATATTTGAAATAAATAAAATAAATTGGTGATGAATAATCTGCGATTCTTTTATTGACATTTTAATTTCTGATTTCTCACAAATCTAAACTGGACACTGTCATGGACTTTCAGGGCACTGGAAGAAGTTTAGTTATCTCCAGTCTCATTCAAACATATAGTTTGCCTGTATGGGCATATGCAGCATTGGAAATCTCACAACATAATTATAAATCCCCTATGACTCCCTGTCTCCCCAGATGGAAATGGTTTTGAATGGAGACCCACGTTCATTGAATGGTGGGGAAAGACATAGAGCCATGTCTGAGTCAGTGCTTAAAACGGCTGTATATTTCTTTGCCAGAATTAATGAGAAACTCCCACACAAATTCTGGATGCAATTTCTGACATGTGTAGATGATGTATAAAGGGTCAAAAAGTTACAGGAACATTCTAAACCCAAAGTAGTTGTGATCCCTGCTTTCCTCCACTAAGACTGAGTGTTTTCTATACAATATGCCAATGTTGTACAGCTCCTGATGAAAGAAAAAGCCACTATATTGTGATGTTTTTATGCAACAACAAGAACACTTAGACATCGCTCTCCTTACAAACCCTGAAGTTAAAGCTATATTTTAAAAATATTGGTATTCAGTTGCTTGTAAGCATGCTTCTTTGTTTGTCACTCATCAGAGTTTTTACCCTGACATTTCATTTCGACCAAGGTTGCGTTCAGAATAATAATTTCCATACCACCCCCCCCCCCCCCTTCTGCAACTCGGAGACAATCTTGTCAGCTACATTAGGTTACATGACAAGCTGTTTTGGCTTGGTAGAAGTTGTGTTCCCAAGTCCATTATCAGAAACACTTTCATTTAAAAAATAGCCTTCCAAAACAGATATAATAACAACATATTTTCAGTCACGATGTAAAACGCTTGACATCCTTTCACTCTTGGTCTGAACCTACTTTGCGCAATATTTATAATTGAGAGGGAGCATTGCAGAACTCAAACCACAATGGTTGTGGGTCAAGTTATATTTTAGCACAGTGGTTCTCAACCTGTGAGTCCCCAGGTGTTTTGGCCTACATCTCCCAGAAATCCCAGCCAGTTTACCAGCTGTTAGGATTTCTGGGAGTTGAAGGCCAAAACATCTGGGACCCACAATTTGAGAACTATTGTTCTAACATCTTTCTGATAGTAGCATAATTAACTCCTGCTGCATATACATTGCCATATAATGTAGTTTGACCTGCATTCAACTGAATCTACTGGAATGTCTGTATGTGTTGCAGAACTGAATGGATCCAGAAATGCAATTCTAGCCTTCGAAATGGTGTCCGGAATGGACACTGTATGCCCTGTATGAGGAGGTGGGAAGACAAAGCTATACACACATAATCTATTGGACTTTCCAGATTGGTTCTCTAATGTCCATCCTGGGGTCCTGAAACGGATGTCAGAAAGGATATAATTTTTTCCACTTTCATAGGGGTTCTGCACTTCTAACCCTTGCTTGTGTGCAGAGCCTACTTTATGTGCACTGCCAAAATCTGCATCAGATTGAAATCTGGCCTCATTCCTTGTGGTTGTGTACAAATGTCCCATGACACAGCTTGAACCCTGGGATAACAGCATGCTGGATTAGACCTGTCTTTTGGCTTGATGTGTCAAGAGCCTGGAAAAGTGACATTTCTCAGACCGTAGATCCCTTGGAATCCTCCAAAAAGTAATATTTTCAATATTAGTGGTACTTATAAATGGCTACTTGTTCCCTTTACTCACTCACCCTACAAACTGTTCTTTTATAGGAACTGAACTTCAAACTACGTTCATGAAATGTCAGGTCTGACAATGGAGGGAATCAGGAAAGAATCAAAGCTCAGCTCCGTTTTACCTGACATCCTTTGTCAGACTCTGATGCACATATTTATCAGACAATGGCAGACAATCATAGCTCTCATTCTCAAAAGGGTGGAAGTGAAATCACACGGAGAGATACATCAGTCTTCTAGAGATCAAAATGTATTAGTAATGGACGTGTCCTCAAGGTACAACTAGAATTAAATCCTTCTGAAAAATGAAAAGGAGCTGTAAGGTTGAATAGGGCTGAAACTGGAAAAGGAAATAGTCTGGAATGGACTATATACATGTTTTGAAGGTCCTTTTTGAAATCATAAGTTTCCCCATTCTGGATTTTGTAGACCATATGTTGTAAAGACGTGTTTAAAAATGCAGGGCAATACCAGCTCAGAGTAACTCTACATTGTAGAATTAATGCCACTTTAACTGCTATAGCTCCATTCAGTGGAATCAAAGGAGTTGTAATTTTACAAGTTGTTTCACCTTGTCTGCCAAAGAATGCTAGTGCCTCACCACATACAACCTCATCATTCCATAGCAATGTTCCATAGAACCTAAAATGATGCAAAATTGCATGAATTCTAGTGTAGACGCACCGTCAGAAGCTGTAAACTACAAATTCTGTAAGCTATGAAGTATTTCTTCTACTGCAGACTACTGCAGTAGAGGAAGGCAGTCCAGAACAGAGCCTTCAAACCTGTTCTGTTCTGAGTCACTCCATTTGACTGGAGGGTGGAAAGATACTCCCCTTCCGAGTGCACACACAGCAGCCATGGGCTAATGCAACTTTTATCTTCCTCTCCTTCCCATTAATAGCCATAGCCAACCTAAAATGAATATGTATACCTGTAGAGGCAGCAGAAGAAATTGTACAAAATAAGAGTAAAATGTATGAATTTGTACTTATTTCAAAATAGTCTCTTCCACACCACTACTGTTTAGAAATGATTTTCACATTCTGCTTTTCTATTCCTATAGTGTTAGTTCCTTATGACCTCACTAGTTTCTTATGACATCACTAAACACTGGAAGACATGGCCTTATGCTCTGTGACCACATGTGCTGGAGCAATAGTGCTAACTGTGCCCCTTCCAAACTGCCATATAATCCAGAGTATCAAAGCCTATAATCCACATTATTTGCTTTAGACTGGATTATACAAGGGTTGAATGAAAAGTAATGCCTCCACCTTGTACTGCCTCAATAGATGGCAGTACTGGTATGCAGCAGGTACTGGCTTGTTCAGTAGACTCTCCTCTACAGATCCATTTGGCGGGAAGCCTTAACATTGAACACTTGTGCCAAGTGCCAAGTATGGAACCCTGCGCAGATGGTCAGTCAATGAGACTTAAGCAACATACAGTCATTGAATTCTTGACAGCAGAAAGTGTCACCCCAAAGGAGATTAATCAGAGAATGCAAGCTGTTATTTTGATTGTGTTGATGTGAGTACTGTGCGTCGTTGGACAAGTAAGTTTAAGGATGTTGAGGTGGGAACATCTGACTTGCGTGACAAAGAGTTGGACGTCCTGTGACAGCAACCACTGAGTTTCACAAGCAGATTGATTCAGGACAATCCTCGTATCAGAGAGAAATTTCAAGCATGATCGGCATTTCACAAGAATGTGTGGGTCACATTATTGCTTTGCTTGGCTATCAGAAGATCTGTGCACGATGGATACTGTGAGACACTGGTTGCGGAAACAGAGTGTGGACTTCTGTGACAGCTTCAGAAAACTTGTTCATTGTTGGCAGAAATGTATCCAATTGTCTGGTGATTATGTGGAAAAGTGAATAGTGGTAGTTAAAGAACACATTCTAAGGATTATTTCTGCACTTGATTTATTAAAATATTCCCATCCAAACCCAAGTAACGAAGGTGGAGGCATTACTTTTCATTCAACCTCATATGAGTCTACATTACCACATAATCCAGTTCAAAACAGATAATCAGGATTTTTATGGCAGTGTAAAAGGATCCTATGTTGCTTCCTTTGAATGAAAATACATCTGTAAACCCAGCTAAATGTCAAGATGCTCAAATTAGGATTGCCCATGCCATCCTATTTCTTTTTTTTCTACATGGTTGTGTAAGATGGACAATGAATAAAGTTGACTGGAAGAAAATCAACTCATTTGAGATGTGGTGCTGGAGGATAGTTCTATGGATAACAAACAGGTGAGTCCTGGAGTAAATCAAGCATGAACCCTTCTTGGAAGCCAAAATCACTAAGCTAGGCCTGCTCTTCTTTGGACATATAATGGGAGGACACAATTCACTAGAAAAAAACAACAGCTTGGTAAAGTAGAAACCAGTAGGAAAAGAGGAAGACTGCATTACAGATGAATGGGCTCCATTAAAGAAGCCAAAGCCTTTAGTCTGCAATAACTGAACAAGGCTCCTGATGGTAGGGTGACTTGGAGATCTCTTATTCATAGGGTTTCCATAAGCTGAAGTTAACTTTAAAGCAGTCAAGAATAACAAACAAAACTGTTCAATACAAAGGGACTTGTACATGCCAAGCTCTATGGGGGCCTGATAGGATTCCCACTTAAATGTGTATAGGACTGCAGCCTTACTTCTGAGTACAGATCCCTAAGATTTAGATTTCTTCCCTTCTGATGAATATGCGTATGATTTAGCAAGTGAAGATTGAAGGTGGTGTTTGTGGTCCTTGAAGAAAAAAGTTAAGTCTCCAGACTTTCCCCCTGGTTACAAAACAAAACAAATACAAACAGGGGATATGGGCTGTTAAAAGATCAAAGGCTTCACATCTGTCAATCTCCAAAATGCAAGTCACCTGGCACAATGCTGAAGGCAACAAATCCTGCCTTAACACCTTGGTGTCAAATGCTCTAATTAGGCTGAACAGACTGGAAAAGAAAAGGCCAAAGACAACATATTTATCGGCTATTCTGATTTTGTTATCTTCCCAATTGAGTTGGACAGAGTCAGGAGTCTATTAAGACATGTTTCCCCCCAAATTGGCTAAGCGATTTATCAACCAGTAGAAAATTACATCCAGCAGTTGAGGAAGGAGCTGAATACGTATAAATAATGTTTAAAAAGGAAATGTGTGCTTTTTCTCGCTCACATCAGTGACTGCTGGTCTAAATCCAGTATCATGGTAATGCCTGAATCCTATCTCATTCCACTTACTCTACTATCTCAAAATCTGCTGTTTCCTAGTCCTCCACAGCCTATTTTGAAGGAGCACAAAGGCTATATTGGGGTGGGGGAATTGAATACACGCCTATCATGGAAATGATTCCATTGGATTTTGACTTCTCTTTCGCAGCAATAATTTATTTATTTACATTTCTATCCTGTCTTTCTCAACCCTGAAGGGGACTCAAGGCGGCTGCACAATTCTGTGTGCAATCTTTTGCTTTGATCCAGTTACGGCTATGTGACAAGACTTTGCTGCTCCTGAGATTCCCTCCTTGTGGGTATCAAGCAACAACCATCGCTCATTCATCTCTTACCATGTAGAGCCTACTGTGTCTTCTTGGAGAATCCATGCATCATGGGTTCCTTATCTCTCCCACTTGCCAACAGAAGAGGCAATGACATAAAAATATTAGTACTCTATAATTAAGTTCACGCTGTATGAAAATAGGTCCCCAGCAGTAGTATTACCGAGATGTATTAGGATGTCTAGAATTTGAATTTCAGCCCCTCGGTATTGGCTATGTCAACTATAAGAATAGCAGTCCAACTCCTGGATGGTTATGTATTCTCGCTGTCTGACAAAGAAAGCATCCACTATGCTGACTGGGGAAAAGAACACACTTAGGTGATATTATGTTATGATAGTGCTGCA
This sequence comes from Anolis carolinensis, assembly GCF_035594765.1. NCBI lineage: Eukaryota > Metazoa > Chordata > Lepidosauria > Squamata > Anolidae > Anolis > Anolis carolinensis. Next base: position 149,629,054 of record NC_085841.1, on the reverse strand, counting down.
AACTCAGTTTTTCGATAGTAAGTTTCTTCAGTAAATACTTCATGCATGAATGGCAGTGCTCAGGACTGGCAACCTGATCTACTTAAGTCACAATTACACATTTGGATCTGTTATATCTCACTTTATGACAACACAGGGAACATTTTTCCTATGGATTTGTGCCCATTGTAAGTATGAGAATATTTACAAAATTGATTCTTGATAATTTTTATTTAAATTGCATAATTTATATTAAATTGCAACTTTTATTGGCTTTATATGTTGCTAGTGCAGGGCAAATGTGACAAAAAGCCAACAGCAGTTAATTTGCTCTCTGCCAAACATTTTCAATTTTATAAAAGCCACTGGAAGACAACTAATCAGGCCAGATTTTTGATGCATTTAATAATGAAGTAATATTTGCTTTTGAGAACTTAGTTGATCACACTTTGGTGGAGCAGAAAAATCCCACAATAAATCACTCTAAAGAGAACTTTCTTAAAGCTCCTCATATAATAGAAGACTATCTTGAAACCACGACTGCGAACTTTAACATTAGCACCACTGGGATAAAATGTGAAAGGCTTATGGTGAGATTAATGAGAGCTGTTATCCCAAGTCAAGGTAAAAATTCTTTTCATGTCTAAAGAGGTGTGAAGCTCTGCCATTTTACATCAACAGATGAAAGGAAGCTGCAGTTAGCGATATTACTGGATCTGTTATAGGCTAAGTGCTACTGGTGAAACAGTAAAACATAGTGGTAGATTTAGCACTTTGCCCTTCAGGAAACAAATACTTTGTATTTTTGACACGGTTTAAATGTGCCATGTACCTATAAGCACTGTTATGCCAAATAGGAAACCCAGAGACCCACAACCAAAATTCATAATACTTCTGATATTCACATGCATGTGTGTGTACACATACATACAGAAATTGAGATTTACAGATTTATTAACAATTTAATCTGGATTTTTGTCATCTACCTTAGCTGGAGAAACAAGATTTTATTTTTAGACCTATGTCAATCTCTTCCAATGAAAACATCTTAGTGATATCTTTAGGACCAGTACATTTATTTTTATTTTTATTCTAAAATTGGAATTTCAATTCCGCTTTTTGGGTTCAATGTGTAAGCAAACTTCTTTCAAACCTACTAACGTAATGTAAAATGCTGTTGCCACATCCTCCTAGTTTGCTAAACAATGTGAAAAACAGTCTATAACTCAAATGTATTTATATAATAATAATAATAATAATAATAATAATAATAATAATTGTATTCCACCCTATCTCTCCGAGAGGACTCAGGGTGAATTCCAGCATACACAAACACAAAGACAATCATTCAATGCCTAGATACAATGAAACAAAAATAAAGGTAGGTTTTCATAATATTGGAATCAACAGTTACAGAAGTCCAGGCTCATGGGAACATTTCATGTGAAACTTCTAGATACAGTATACATTTCTACAGGTGGAAGGAAGTCTTAGGCAGTTTAGGGCACTCCTCAAACAGCTTGGCAGATTTGTCTTTAAGCTTAGCTCTGTTCTGAAGACTGTTTACTTGTGTCTTGCTGTAGAGCAGCAGACAGGTTTGGAAAAGTATGTAGCCCATCAGATGTTGTTGGACTGCATTTCCCATCTGGCTCTGTTGGCTTAGAGTTGCAATCTAAAAGTATCTGGAAATCTGTATAATTTCCATACAAGCTATAAGTGCGGCAGTGCAAAACAACAGTAGCATACGACAATATTCTCTCACATCAACCATTAATATTACAGCAATGTCATCAGGAATAAGTGTTCAGCATACTTGTTTTCCATTAGTAGGAAAGAATAGGTTTTCATCTGGTGAGAAAAGATGGATTACATCCTCAAATGAGAAGTTAATCCTTTACGTTAAAGCCCTGTTAATGAACGTAATTTTAAGCACTAGCTTTGGGCGCGGAGATGATTCTTCTATCCCATTATCCTCAAGATTCATGGTGTCTGCACAGAAAACCAAACCCAATCCTAGGCACTGAAAATAACATGGATTTTTTAAATTTACAAATCTATAACTGCACAGCCATTCTATTTCCCAACAGTGTTCAGATTTTCAAAAAAGAACATTTATAATTTTTAGATGAGCAAGGAAGTAACACATGTAAGCAAATGGTAGAAATGTTTAGGCCATAGATTCTGCTCAGAAATTCCTTTTTGTTGGAAATCATCATAAGCAATCACTCATGGTGGAGTATTATGGTCTTCCAAGGGTAGTCTTGGCGATGGGTTCGTAAGTGAATATAGAGACCCATTCTGGATCCGTATGTAATTTTGCAGTGAGGACATACACTTCCAGGTGGAAGGCGGTCCCTACCAGGGTTTGCTTGAGACCTCTTCTTCTTCTTGTCACATTTCTCCCTTCTGTCTTCTATTCATGCCTCTTTAAAATCCACAGCACTGTTGGGAACAGTTGGCCTTCAGTCAGAACACTCCAGAGCCAGGGCTTCCCAGTTCTTGGTGTTTATTCCACTTTTTTTAGGTTAGCCTTTGTTGTCCACCATCATTCTGTTTTCCATTCTTCGGCTGAGAGTAAAATAGTTGCTTTGGGAGACAGTGATACGGCATTCGGATGCGGTCAGACCAGTGAAGTTGATGGCTGAGAATTGCTTCAATGTAGGTGGTCTTCACTTTTTCCAAAAGGTTGACATTTGTTTGCCTGTTTTCCCAAGAGATTTGCAGGATTTTTTGAAACCAACACTGATGGAATCTTTCCAAGAGTGACATCTGTAGATGTTTTTCAAGTGTACAATAAAGTTGGAAGGACAACAGCTTTGTAAACAAGCATTAGTATCCCTACGAATGTCTCAAACGCTCTCTGCTTCATTTGAAAAAATGCTGCACTTGCAGAATTCAGCATCAATGTCAACTTTTGTGGAGTGGTGGCAGTCTAAGGTAGCAGAAATGGCCAACATGTTCTAGTGATACATCATTAAGTTTTGTTTCTGGCATTGCATAGGAATTGGTTGGTGCTCGCTGGTATGGCACTTTGGTTTTTTCAGTGTTCAGTGAAAGGTCAAGCTTTTTAAATATTTCTACAAAAGTGAAGTGGCTTGTATGAATTCTTCTATATGAGTATAGTCTACATTATCATCAACATACTGGAGCTGTATAAGATCAGTTGCTGTGACCTTACTTTTGGCTTTCAGTCTGCTGAGTTTAAAGAGCTTGCCATCAGTGGGAAGTTTCCTCTCAATGTGTAGGATCATGGCTATGAAGATGCAAAATTAATTCAGTTGCTATTTGTTGCACCTTATCATATAAGCATTTGGAGAAGTACCCTGTTCATCTTCCTGAAATAGGGGAAAATGTCTGCAAAGCCTCCTGAGGGCGTTATTTAAAGCACTTGCTAAGCAAGTAATTGTTTCTGTGATGTGACATTTCCGCCTATGGGTATGGAAACACAACAAAAAGAAACAGCTATGCCCTGAAACTGACTTTGTAAATTTAAGGGCATGGCATAGCCAGAGTCAAGCAGTTTTAGAGCAAACTGTTTCAGAAAGAAACATAGGCATCTTCTCAAATATCTTCTAATAAATTTGAAATTCATAGAATATAGTGTTAAAAAAGACTCCAAGGGCCATCCAGTGCAACTCCTTATGTAGGAATACACAGTCAAAGCACTCCAGACAGATGGCTATCCAATTTGTTTAAAAACCATCACTTTCAGAGACTACGTATTCCACTGTGAAACAGCTTCACCATCCGGAAGTTCTCCCTAATGTTTAGGCTTATTCTCTATTCCAATAGTTCGAATCCATTGGTTAGTTTCCTAGTTTTTGGAGCTGTAGAAAGCAATCTTGCTCCATCTTCAATATGACATCCTTTCAAATATTTAAACATGATCATTATTTTCCCTATCAATTTTCTCTTCTCCAATCTAAACATATCCCTCAGCCACTCTTCATCGGGCGTGGTTTCCATACTCTGTAGAGTTTGCAGACTATGTCTGTAATCCTAGTTTTCCACAGAACTCTGAAAAATGGCAATATTGGCTGGAGCATTCTGAGAGTGAATCAAAAAAGTGACATTTTCAAGCTTTGGTATTATGACTTCTGGCCCACATTCATGTTAAAATGTCATACTTCTTCACCCAGAGGTTTTTCTTCTTTAAAAAAATATTTTAACATTCATAACAAAATGAACAATGTCTCTTTCCTGAGAAGCAACAATAAAGAAATAACTTTGTGTCTTTAATGCTTTCAACTTGGGAAATCGGGCATGAATTACATCTTGGTATTAATCAATAGTATACAGGTGATTGAGCATTTCAGTAGTGTTGTTAGATGTCAGGGATTGAATTGAACAACTTTTGCACACAAAGACTATCTTTAAACTACACACAATGCCTTATCTGAACTCACTAAGGTTAAAAAGTTACATGATTCTCAGCATCAGAGAAAATCTACAGTAGTAATTATAGTAAAGAAGGTTGCTATCTAAAGAGACACTTACCTGGAAGTGGTAATCACATAACAACACTTACATATGAATGAACATGTACAGTGTTCCCTCACTTATCGCTGGGGTTACGTTCCAGGACCACCCGCAATAAGTGAAAATCCGTGAAATAGGGACACTATATTTATACATTATTTTAGTAGTTATACACTGTCTTTATCATCCAATCGTGTGTTGATAAATCGCCTCCTTCTCTTCCAGTTGCCGCTTGGGCTCCTTTTCTCTCCCTTTGGGTTCTCCTTCCTCCCTTCCTTAGGTTGTAAATTGTAATTTTTTTATGATTTATAATAGTATTTTAGAGTTTATTGAAAAACTGCAAAACAGCGAATCCGCGAAAAGTGAACTGCAAAGTAGTGAGGGAACACTGTATAGTATTGTGCTTTAAGTACTAAATGTATGTGCCATTGCTTTCATTTAAGGCAGTAGTTCTCTACCTGTGGGTCCCCAGATGTTTTGGCCTTCAACTCCCAGAATTCCTAACAGCTGGTAAACTGACTGGGATTTCTGGGAGTTGTAGGTCATAACACCTGAGGCCCCACAGGTTGAGAACTATTGAGTTAAAGTATCACTCCATTGTACCATCACAGGTCTTGATCAATATTTTAAAGTATAATTTTATGACAAGCTTGACGATGACAAAGTAATACATTACTATGCCAATCTATCAGATTCAAATATAATTCCAGAGATGTAGGTATGGTAAATTGTTCGGCAAGAAACAGTTTGACAACACTTACATCAAGCCAGAATACTATACCCATAAGGAAACAACACAATAGAGGATTAAAACTGAAGTTCTAAACGAACTAATATGATAAGAAATGCTAATGAAATCATCGGGATTTATTTGAAGGTAAATGCATTTATGATTCCAGTAAAAAATTCAAACGGATTAGAAGAGTGGGATTGTTTGCATAATTACATGATGCCATTTAAATTCAATTTAGTCTTTAATATTTAATATTGTAAGTTGATGGTAAAATCAAAGCTATGTGGCTAAAACACTTACTAAATTTAAAAAGCTATAAAATTTGTATAGCAAATTTAAAAATGTATCAATAATACAAGACTAATCAATTCAACTGATACTGGTTTACTGGGCCTCTTATCCCAGAACAAAATGTTCATACCCTTTCCGAATAGATACTTGATAGTACATTCAACTTGACAACAGGCATGTATTAAGAGTAAAGAGAGCTATATGTGATTGGCTAGAGATTAAATGGTTTGAAAGTCAGGAAAAAAAAAGACTGCAATGAATGATGGGGTGATTTGGGCTATGGACCCATGGTAACTGAGATGCCACATCTATAATTGTATTCCTTTACCCTTTTCCTTTCAACGGGTTGCTGGAGTGTTGATGGCATCCCTACAAAACTGTGATCTTCATTCATCTGGTTCTGCACGTGAGAAAGAATGAGGTGATAAGATGATTTTCTAGTTCAGAATTGAAATTGACATTATTAGTAATGCTGTGTTTTAAAAACTCCCTGCAAATAGAAAGCCAATAATAATAATAATTATTATTATTTTATTTTTATACCCCGCCCCATCTCCCCGAAGGGACTCGGGGCGGCTTACATGGGGCCAAGTGCAGGCACAGTGCTTATGACAGATTCTTCCAAGTTCCCTACATTTGGAAATAATCAAAAGTGGTTATCCTGTAGTATAGAAAACAATTCTGTCGCATTAAAAATCTAGTACGTATTGTAATCTCTGAACAGAATGTAATGTAAGAAAAAAAGAGAATTGTGAAATGGAAAGGAGCCTTTAACTGTTTTGCATCCTGAGTCTCAGTCTTTCTGACAGAGGGAGAGGACTATTGGTCCACCCATCAGAATCACTTCCAGTTTCCTCTAGAGGAGGATTGGGTCCTCCAGGTTTACACTCTGTGAGTCTTGGAGGATTGGGTATATGTACAGTGGGCCGCTCTGCCACTGAAACGCCCACATATCCAAGGACTTTATGGTCAGGTTTGTTCCTTTGCTGAATATTATGGGCCAACTGGCTGCCTCCACTTTTGTTGGTGTTCTTGTTCTTTGGCTGAATCAGGTCACTTTTCTTTTGCCACTTTGGGATTCTGTGACTTTTTCTCCTGCCTTTCATGCTTTCGCTATCGCTGTCTTCACTCGAATAACTATTTTGGCACACACTCTTTTTGAAGGAGTTTTTCAGAATGGGTGGCCTGACATTTTTTCTAACCTGACATGGATCTATGTCTTCTGTTGATCTGAGAGACTTGTTACCCAAGCAGGTTGGTCCTTGCCTACCAGGGCACAGACCTACAGATGGATAAAGGTCTGATTCAGTGAGTCCCTCTTCTGCTTCGACTGCGTTTTCAGAACTGAGAATCTCTTTATAGTTCAGTGAATCAAATCTCCTTGGATACTTTTCTGATAAGGCCACATTTTCTGCTTCCCGAGTGCTGTCATTTATCTGACCTGAAAGAGATGAAAATGTTTCTCTGAGGCCAGTAGTTACCTTCATTTGTCCTACCAATTGCCAAGCACTTAACGGAGCCTTGGAAAAAGCTTCCAAGGTGGAAGGCTCTAGAATTGCTTCTTCTTTCAAATATAAATCACTTTGTCTTTTAGGACAGTTACTGCCTGAAGAAGAGCAATCCACACTGCCGGGGAGATCTGTATCATATTGCATAGAATCTGAAGAAGGTATGATGATTTTGTTTGGTTCAGAGCACAGTGGGGAATATGGCCTGGTGGAACCAGTACATGTGTGAGACCCAGATTCCAAATAACAGGCAACGTTAACATGCATTGGAGAAATACTGAAGGATGTTCCTTCCCAGTCAATGGCACTTAACTGCAGATTGGCAATTGCAGAATCAGATGGGGAAGCTGCTGACTGTTCAGGAAATTTTGCCTGTAAGCTTAGAGAACCACCAGGATTGCATTTCTCTGGTTTATTTTGTGACGTGAGTGAGGTAGATGAGGGATCTGGCCTTTGGCCAACTTTAGTAGAACACTGTGAGGTTCCAGGGGGACCCTGAAGTTCAGAGTCCTTCTCTGTAGAAACAGTTTCAAAATCTTTCTCATTTTTGCTAGGAAGGGTTTCATGCGTAGATTCCAAATTCAGCCGAGAAAGGAGATCCGTGACTTCATTGTCTCCTACTGTGTGTTCTTTTTCTTTGAGTTTAGTCTTCTTTCCTGAGAAAATAGCAAAACACAGACATTTTGTAAAAAAGGAAGATTTTGGCATTTGTGATAAAGATACAAGAAATTATTTGTTTCTGATTCTAAGTACAGTATAACATTCATATCCATAGGATTGGTATCCGTGATTTCATTTGTTCTCTCTAGGCATTGTCTAGGTCCTCCAGTGCAACTCAATGTAAAATAATAAAATAATAATAATAATAATAATAATAACTTTATTTTTATACTCCGCCCCATCTCCCCGGAGGGACTCGGAGCGGCTTACATGGGGCCTTGCCCGACATAAACTGGCAATAAAACAATGAACAAATATCCCACAATAAAACATCAGCATCAATAAAACAGTCATAAAAATCAACATTCAGCATAAAATGTTAAAAACGGGAGACTAAAACACGGATCTGGGCCAAAGTGCAGAATATTTCAAAATGGGAGAGGTAGTTTCACAGCTAAAGTAGTCAATAAAGTGCAAGGTAATAATGGCAAAGTATCCTATTGTTGAGTGGGCAGATAGTTTGAACCTACAATAATTAATCATCGAAGGCCTTTTGGAAAAGCCAGGTTTTTAGGCTCTTCCGGAAGGAGAGGAGGGTAGGGGCCTGCCTGATCTCCCTGGGGAGCGAGTTCCAAAGCCGGGGGGCTACGACGGAGAAGGTCCTCTCTCTCGTCCCCACCAACCGCGACTGCGAAGGTGGTGGGAGCGAGAGGAGGGCCTCCCCCGACGAGCGAAGAGAACGTGTAGGTTCATAGGGGGAACTTTACTTGTATCCTGCCACCATTTCCCTGGAGGGACCCGGGGTGGCTCACAAAAGCACTTAATAGTGCAACAATACACACAACACAACAAAGTACATGAGCATATAACACAATAACAATATAAGCTTCCATAACACATTTACATAAAACATCAAATAAAACCCCTACTGATTTAAAAGATTCAATAAAACGCAGCAGAGGCTGCGGATATAAATATTCAATAACAGTCCCCTATAGTGCTAAAGTGAAATGAATAATTAAGGGTTCTAATCAATGGCATTCTTGGGCCAGAAGTCCTTCATTCCAATAGTATTTGCTATCATCCATGGTTTTTCCATATCCACGTGAGGTTAAAGGATGTATCCCCGATGGATATGGGAGTTATACTGTATAAACAAGTATATCTGTAAAGAAGTATGAATTTTAATTTACAGATGCCATGTTTAACTGTGTTTTAAAAAGGGTTAATATTTCAGTTACTCTGCTCTCATGAGTTGGTTGTCATGGAGAAGGGGGCGGAGCCAACTGGCTTAGCTGAAGAGAACAGAATTTGGAGGGAAAACTCAGTCAGTCAGTGTCTGTGGTCAGCGAACCACAGGGAAGTCTGATTCTCAGTTGGAGGATCAGGGTGGCTCAAATGTGAGATTTGAGTCAATTCTAAAATAAGTTTGGTGACTTATTTTAGATAGTCTGGGCTCTGTTGAAGCTCATGGAAGGCTGATCCTAAGTTAGGGGATCAGGGGTAAAATAAGTTTGGTGACTTATTTTAAGGTAGTCTGTTAGTGGAGAAAGAACTGACGTTTTAAGAAGTTTGGAACACCTCAATATAGTTTTGCAACTGTTCAGTAACGTGCCTCAAACAAGAAGAAAAGTTATTGTAACCATTAAGCTGTACCTGAATAAACTTGTTATTGTTCTCTTAAACATCTCAGTCTGTCATATATACACACATCAAGAATAAAGAAGAAGAAAGAAAAACCAAGATTTAAAAGTCTCCTCTCTAAGTAGCCAGTGGCTAAATCTTCCAATAGTAGTGGCAAGAGTTGATAATCCCCTTTACATCTGGTGGCCGTATTATAAAACCTCTATAATTTGGTGGCAGCGGATATAAAATATATAATAATTAATTAATAGAAACTCCTCCACATCTCTACAATCGGTGTCAGAGGTGGGATTTAAAAAGATTCCCCTCTGCCTGAGTTCTTTACAATATCATAATGCATGGGTTCAGTATACTGGAACACTTGGACATTTTTATTAGCAGGGATGAAACTATAATCCACCACAATCCTCACTCTTCCTTTTTTGAAATTTAACTTCAATCCTCACCATAATTGGTGGGTTGGATTTTTCCAGAATTAATATATTTTTGTCAGTCAACTTTACTCTATACTGGGGAGTAATTTGGTTTGTTCTTGGATATGCAATCAAGAATGATTAAAAAAGATCTGCTCTAGGTGGATATGAAAATGTTTAGAACCATTTTGTAAATACAGGTCAACACAATTCTTCTTGGAAGCATAGCTTTAGGGATAGCCACAACAAGTGTTCGTACTTCAAAATGTACTACTCTACTGCAGCCAATTAAAAAATATTGGCTAGGAAAGTTGTTTCCATTGAAATATCCTGCTGACTGAAATGCATAAACCACTGTTGATTCATGAAAAAAAGAACTGTAATTAATAATTATAAACCAGAACTAAATGTAAAGCTTCAAGCTTACTCTTCTTTTCTCTCTTGGAAATATCGAGTTTCTCCATTTGATACAGAGCAACCACTTCTGGGTAGGCAGCTTGAAATAAAGTGGCTTCTTCTGTTGTTGTTATGAAGGGCTCTTCAGGTTGCTCATCAGCTATAACATAGTGTTCTTGAGAAATAAATATAACATATTACAAGATTTAAGGTGGCAGACCAGAGATTATGCTGTTCTTCATTACATGCTTTCAGAGATCTTTCATGTAATCCCTTGGTTTTTACAAAGACAATATAGGAGAAGATCTGGTCTTCCAGATCTTTCAGACTTTATTTCCCAGATGCCCCGATGAGCATAGTCAACAGAGTGAGATTCTGGGCTTTGTATTAAAAATTAAAAGCTTTAAAACATTTTACTATTCAGACAGTGTAATTGTTTCCTAAGTCTGGTTTCAAACATATCATAGGACTACCAGTTTTTAAAAGATGTCTAATTACTGTATTTTAAATGGAATGGCATAAAAGTCCCAATAGCAGGAGCAGAGAAACTTTGATTCTCCAGATAGCTGGAACTACAACTTCTATGATTGGGGCGGCAGGGCCATAACAGGGAGTTCCACTGTGTCCCAAATCCTTCCATTATAGCATAAATAGTAAGTAAATAGTAAGGAGCCCCCAATGGCTCAGCAGGTTAAACCGCTGAGCTGCTGAACTTGCTGATTGAAAGGTTGGCAGTTCGAATCTGGGGAGTGGGGTAAGCTCCCGCTGCTTGCCCCAGCTTCCGCCAACCTAGCAGTTCAGAAACATGCAAATGTGAGTAGATCAATAGGTACTGCTCCAGTGGGAAGGTTACGGTGATCAATAGTCATGTTGGCCACATGACCTTAGTGGCATCTATGGACAATGCCGGCTCTTTGGCTTAGAAATGGTGATGAGCACCAACTCCCAGAGTCGGACATGACTAGTCTTAATGTCAGGGATAAACCTTTACCTTACCTACGTAGTAAGTGACACCAACCTGGTTTTTGCCATTCAATTTCAAAACAGGGAATTCCATTTTTCGTTCGTGCCTTAACTATCCTGTGGAAAAAAGAAAAAGAAAAAAAGAAAGAAATTAATTTGAAACAGTTGATGGAAAGAAGAGAACAGGAAGCTCTGCATGTGTTATATGATATCAGATACATAAAATCTTCATCTTGACATAGAGGGGCTCTTTCTCCATGACATTCACCCACTTAACTGCTACAAGGGCAAAAATACTCTCCTGCCCAATTAAACCAGCCATGAGTGGAGGAAATATCAGAGAAACAGTTCATATGTATTCTGTGGAGTTCCTAAACTGGAGTAAATGAAATACAACCATAGTTTAAGGGGGTTATACAACTGTGTAGCCCTTCAGATACTGGACTGACATCAGCCCTAGTGAATAGCAGATATTGCAAATAGGAGTACTAAAATGGGGTTCTTCTAGACCAGAGGTTCTTAACCTGTGGGTCCCCAGGTGTTTTGACCTACAACTCCCAGAAATCCCAGCCAGTTTACCAGCTTCAGCTCTGGGAGCTGAAGGCCAAAACATCTGGGGACCCACAGGTTGAGAACCATTGTTCTAGACTTTGTAGGTGGGATACAATTTAGGATGTTTCCAGTGATGTGTGGACAGAGTATAGGTACTCTTTGTGTTTTCCATTCACTTTGTACAACACTGTCAGAAATGCAAGGCTAGCTTAAACTTTGTATAAAGGTGGTGTGTGACTGAAGGGCAAGTGTAAAAGAAAAGTTATTTTTCACTTCTAGAATACATATTTTCCCCAGGACAGATCTGAAGAGAAACAGAAAGTGTATTTTAAGTTTCATAAATTGGATTACCGTAGCGGCTGCAGTTGGTGGGGACTGACATGGCCAAATTTCCTTCTGTTCATATCATAGTTTGTCAAAAGCACACGCAATTTTTCGCAAGCATACTGCTCGGTCCAGTCCATTTTCTCAGAAGCAAACCTCTGTTTTAAACATGCAATTAAAATATTTTTAAAATGTGACTTTCACATTTTAAGTGCAGTTCAAATCCATTACCACTGTGGTGTTGTTATGCTCTCTGGAGAAATCTTAAGGACAGGTTGCTCACCTGTAACCATGTTTCTTCGAGTGTACTCTGTGAATTCACACTAATGGAGAAGCTGCGCCTGCGCAGGTTCCGACGGAAACTCTTCCAAGCTGAAGTTCAAATTTTGGCGGTAACCACGCCCCCCTTCCCAAGGGGCATATAAGGCAGCCCCAGGCGCGCGCTCCCCAGTTCCTACGCCGCCAAGGCAACGAGAAAGGGAGAGGTTTGCCAGAGGGGAAGGAAGGGCGGGTTTGTGTGAATTCACAGAGTACACTCGAAGAAACATGGTTACAGGTGAGCAACCTGTCCTTTTTCTTCGTGTACTCTGTGAATGCACACTAATGGAGACTGACACGCTAAGGTCCCGGATGGTGGGACAAGGCAAAACTCAACAATTTAGTGAATGTCCAAACACATATTTATTAGGACATAATGAGATAACAGTCTCAAGAGACCAGTGCAATCAATTGTCCGAAAGGACCAGTGCAATGCAAACATGAGCATAGTAGAAGAGGAAAGCATAACATAGAAAATTTTCCAATAAACATGGTAGAAAAAAACCATTCAATTGCATAGTGCATATAAACGCTCTCCCAGGGGGAGAGGGACAAACACATCATATCCGCCTGGATAAATAAGGCGGTACCAGGTAATAGAGCGACTGCTCAACACAATCAGGGAAAAACACATCCCTAGAGGTAGGTATGGGGAAAAATGACCGGCCGAAAACTTGAAGGAGAGGTATAGAGAGTCACCTACGGGTGAATATAAGGAGAAAAAACGTTCGAGAGTCAGGAGAGGCAAGATGAGAGTACTGATCTTGCAAAGGCCGAGTCCTTTAAGGCTTTATTGTCCAGTCTGTAGTGAGAAACAAACGTAAGAGGGTTTGACCAGATAGCCGCTTTACATATGGAGTCAAGCGGAATACCCCGAAGGAAGGCGGTCGAAGCCGAGAGGCCCCTAGTCGACCTCGGGCGGATGGATGGAGGAGGAGGTCGCTTGGCTAGTTCGTAGGCCAACTCAATGGCCTGAGCAATCCAGTGGGACAGTCTTTGGGAAGAAATTGGATTACCCAACTTGTCCTGGGCATAAGCGACAAAGAGCCTTTGCGTCTTACGGATGTCTTTGGTACGGTCCCTGTAGAAGAGAAGTGCCCTTCGAACGTCGAGAAGGTGCAGTTTTTGTTCTAGAGGAGAGGAGGGGTTAGAGAAGAAAGCTGGTAGGACAATGTCTTGATTGAGGTGGAAAGCTGACACCACCTTAGGAAGAAAGGTAATGTCCGGGCGAAGAACAGCGCGGTCATGGTGAAAGCGTAGATAAGGCTCGTCGACCCTGAGAGCAGCAAGCTCGGATGGCCGTCGTGCCGACGTGATCGCCACTAGAAAGGCCAACTTCCAGGAGAGCAGACGGAGATCGGTCGAGGCAAGCGGTTCGAAGGGAGCCGAAGTGAGTTGAGAAAGTACAAGTTCGAGATTCCAACCCGGCGTAGGTGGTAGCGACGGCGGGCAGATGTTATTGTAGCCTCGGAGAAAGGTTTTGATCAAGTGATGAGAAAAGAGAGATGGCTGACCGTGGCGTTGAAACGACCAGGAAAGAGCTGCGAGATAGGCTTTAACAGAGGCGAGAGAGAGTTTCTTCTCGACGAGAGTCATCAGGAAGTCGAGGACCACCGATACCGAGGTCGGAAAGGTGTCGACGCCACGGGATCGAAGAAAAGCGTGAAAGCGAGAGAGTTTATATGAATAAGCCTTGGTAGTAGACGGCTTATGGGCTGCCCGAAGGACGTCTTGCAGGCTCTGCGGAAGGGAGGCTAGGTAAGAATCCTCCATGCAGTGAGATGAAGGGAAGGGAGGTCCGGGTGAAGAATTTTGCCGTCCTCCCTTGAGAGAAGGTGCGGCGAGGGAGGCAGAGGGCGAAACGTTCCTCTGGAGAGACGAAGAAGGGCCGGATACCACGGTTGGCGGGGCCAGGCCGGAGCTATGAGAATCGCTGTGACCGAGATCGAGAGAAGTCTTTCGAGGACTTTCGGTATGAGAGGAATCGGTGGAAAAAGATAAAGCATCTCCGCTGACCAGTCCAGCAGAAAGGCATCTCCCAGACAGCCGGGGAAGGAGTTCGGGGGAAGTCTCGCCCCGTAGCGGGGTAGCTGAGCGTTGTGGGGAGACGCGAAGAGATCCAGAGTAGGGCGTCCCCAGTGGAGGAACAGACCGTCGAGGATCTCGGGATCGAGCTTCCACTCGTGGGAGGAAGATGTCATCCTGCTGAGGGCATCTGCTAGGTCGTTTTGGGCGCCCGGCAGGTGGATTGCCGAGACCTGTACATCGTGGGCTATGCACCAAACCCAGAGACGGGAGGAGAGGAGCATTAGTTTCCTCGAACCCGTACCGCCCTGTTTGTTGATGTAGAATACTGCTACGAGGTTGTCCGATTGAATGAGAATGGACTTGTGACGGATGAGGCGGGAGAATGCTTTCAGGGCTTTGAGAATGGCGAGAAGCTCGAGAAAGTTTATGTGGTTGGCCCTCTCTGATGGGGACCAAAGATCTTGAACCGTTAGACCGTTCATGTGGGCTCCCCAAGCGTAAGTGGAGGAGTCCGTGGTTATGGTTAGCGACGGCGGGGCTGGATGAAATGGGAGGCCCCTGCACACGTTTTGGTGAGACGTCCACCAGGAGAGGGACCGGCGGACGAACATCGGTATCGACAGGTATCTGGAGTTGTGGTGGTAGGACGGCTTGAAAGTGTCTATAAACCACCTTTGTAGGACCCGAAGGCGCAGCCTGGCAAACGGGGTCGTGAGGACCGTGGAGGCCATGTGGCCCAGAAGGACTTGGATGGCACGGGCTTTGACTCTCCGGGCAGATCGACAAAGGGCGATGTGGTGGCGGAGAGCTAGGAATCTGTCGAACGGAAGTGAAACAGTCTCTGTGACGGAGTCGAAGAGGGCCCCGATGAACCGGATTCGGGTCGACGGGGAGAGATTTGACTTCTCGGAGTTGAGTTGGAGGCCGAGAGATTTTAGAAGACGCAGCGTGAAGGAGACGTGGTTTTCGAGAAGAACCGGATCTGGCCCGACGAGAAGCCAATCGTCCAGATAAGGAAAGACCGTGATGCCATGTAGCCTTAGGTGGGCCGCTACGGTGGCGACGACCTTGGTAAAGACCCTCGGGGCCGTAACGAGCCCGAAGGGTAAAACGGTAAATTGGTAGGTTTGGTTGAGCACTTTGAAACAGAGGAAGCGTCTGTGCGCCTCCCGTATCGCCACGTGGAAGTAGGCGTCTCGTAAGTCTATGGAGGCAAAGTAGTCTCCCCGCTGCAGCATCGGGAGGATAGAGGCAATAGAGACCATCCTGAATTTGGAAGGGCGAATGAATATATTGAGGGCCCTTAAGTCCAGAATGGGGCGTAGCCCGCCTCCTCTCTTCGGGACTGTAAAGTATCTGGAGAAAAAACTTAAAGGGTCCAGTTCGGGAGGGGAGGGACGGATGGCGCCCTTGGCTAGTAACGCCTCGACTTCGGCCAGTATCTCTGGGGAAGGAGTTGAGTGGAGAATGCGACCTGTAGGTGGAAGGTCCGCGAACTCTAAGGCGTAGCCGTCTTGGACAATGCGAAGAACCCATGCATCTGAAGTAATAGAGTCCCAGTGATTGTAGAAGGGGGCTAGGCGGTCTGCAAAGGCGCCGGAGGGTCGAGGCAGCGTGGGCTCTGCATCGGTAGCGGGCGAGGAGTCTTGGCAGGGGTTGGCGTCAGGTACGCCGGTTAGCCTGCGGAGGAGCGGGGGTGGTTCGACCGCGTTGCTTTTGCGGATGAGGTCCCCGACGAGGTTGGTGATGGGTTTGATTATTCGAGCCCGATGGCCGCCTGAAAGAGTGGTGTCTGAAAGATTGCGGCGGGAAGCGGCGGGAGCGGTGCGGGAACCAGCGGGTGCGCTGAGGTTGCGGTTGGTCGCCACATTTAGACGCAAGAATTTTAAAGTCATGATTAGACTTGAGTTTGTCATCGGTACCGGAGTTAAATAGTCCGAGCGCGTCAAAGGGAAGGTCTTCAATGACCTGTCTGGAAGATGAGGAGAGGCCCGAAGACCTGAGCCAGGCGTGGCGGCGGATGGATATCGCGTGGGCAATCATCTTGCCCGCAGTATCACCTGTATGCTTCGCCATTTGTATTTGGTGGTGAGCAAGCGAGTCTGCTTCTTGTTGGAGGGTAGTGAGGACGGAGCGGTCTTCGTCCGACATCTTAGCGAAGAAGGGCTGTGCCTTCTCCCAGATAATCTGCTGGTAGGCACCCATGCAGGCTCCATAGTTCGCCATGCGGCAAAGCAAAAGGGCTCCGGAGTAAAGTTTTCGACCCACAGCGTCGAAGCGCTTCCCCTCTCTGTCGGCCGGAGTGTTCGACTGACGACCTGAGGATTGAGAGGCCTTAACGACCAGGGAGTTGGGGTCGGGGTGGTGTTTGAGCCATTCCAAGGTATCATCGTCGGTACGGTACCAAGTCTCGATCCTCTTCGAGGTCGGAGGAATGGAGGAAGGGGTTTTCCAGGAGGCCTGGATAACGTCCAAGAGATAAGGTAGAAAAGGGAGTAGCGTGGCCGGCGGAGCTTGGGCCTGTACCCTTTTGAAAACTGGATCAGACACTGCTTTGGAAGTCTGCTTGATCTCCAAACCCAGGGCGTCGGCCATTCTGACCATTTGATCAGAGAAAGCACGAATATTGTCAGTAGGAGAAGGCGGGTCCGCCTCATACGCGTCGTGGGGAGGAGAGAGGTCGAGACCGAGAGAGACCACCGAGGCCGAGAGGACAGAGTCTGGGCGGTCAACATCAACCTCTTCCTCCTCAGCCCCTTGGGGGGACTGAGGGGGAGAAGAAAGCACAGTCTCGGGAGGAGGCATGGCCTCACGGGAAGAGAGGGTCGGGAGCCGAGGATCCTTGGAGGCTGAGGCCTGAGCTGCTCGAGCCAGGCGAGCCGTTTGTCTGCCACGCTCCGGTGTCGAGGTGGGAGGGAAAAGCTGTTGGCGCGACGAGTGAGGCGGCGCAAGGGGCTCCGGCAGCGGCACCCTGACCACCGTTTGGGTAGAGTGGTGGGGTGAGTCCTGCAGCTCCCCGTCAGACAGGGGGTGCAATGGAGATTGAGAAACATCTCTAGGCCTCTGTGCTGGTACAATTGGAGAGGATCTTCTCGAGGAGGTTGCCGAGGAAGATGGCTGGCCTCTCCTTGAGGAGGCCGAGGAAGAGGAGCGCTGAGTCAGCCGTTTCTTTGTCGGCGGTTGTTTGGATGCAACCCTCAAGGACTTGCCAGGTGTGGGAGGAACCACAGCTGAGTCAGATTGCGCTCGACGAGACTCCTCGTGAGCCCTCTTAAAGGCTATCTTGATAGCAGAGGAGGACGGAGGGGAGCCGATACGCGAACGGATCGAGGTCACCGAAGCCAAAGAGCTCGACGTCGAGGAAGGCCCCACCTTTCCGGAGCGGGTCGATACGGTAGCCGTCGTCACCGTACACGGTGGCTTGACCGGCTTAGCGGCCCTGGAGGTTTTGGACGCTCTGGACGAGACCGAGGAGGCTTTAGCTGACGGAGGCTTAGCTGGCGGCGCCGACATGGCTCTTAAAGCTGAAGACGACGACGCACCCGACGTCGACGGGGCCGGTTCTGGCGCGAGAGATTTCTCGTAAAGTGCCGCTCTAAGCCTAGCGGCTCTGTTCTTTCTGGCCTGAGCTGTGAGAGCTAGGCAGAAACGGCAGGTACTGACCACATGAGCCTCGCCAAGACAGAAGAGGCACTTGGCGTGGCCGTCCGAGTCAGGAATCTTAGCAGCACACTGCGTGCAACGCTTGAAGCGAGTAGTAGACATACGAAGAGTCCGAAGTGAACCTTGCGGCGGAAAAAAAGGAACTGGGGAGCGCGCGCCTGGGGCTGCCTTATATGCCCCTTGGGAAGGGGGGCGTGGTTACCGCCAAAATTTGAACTTCAGCTTGGAAGAGTTTCCGTCGGAACCTGCGCAGGCGCAGCTTCTCCATTAGTGTGCATTCACAGAGTACACGAAGAAAAAAGTTAATATCTATGAAGTTGACTGTCTTAACTGTCTTGAAGTTGACCCACTTAACTGCTACAAGGTAACAGTATTGTGAGGACTGGTGCACTTCCCTTGGAAAAAGTTAAGACTTGTCATTTCAAGGTGGCAGAACAGCCTATTAAAACCCTCAAGGCAGAAGGACTGAAACCTCGAGGAATTGGGAGTTTCAGTCCTTCTGCCTTGAGGGTTTCAATAGGCCTTGGTGGAGGCTCCTTCTTTGGAGGCTGGATGGCCATCTGTTGGGGGTGCTTTGAATGTGATTTTCCTGCTTCTTGGCAGGGGGTTAGACTCGATGGCCCACGAGGTGTCTTCCAACTCTATGATTCTATGAATTAGAAACTGGGGAAGCAGTAATGTTTTGAAGTCTACAACAGCTGCAATCCTACAGAAATGTTCCCTGGAAGGAAGTCCTTTTAGATTCAATATGAACTGCATTGTGGTAGCACAGCATAAGGCTTGTCTTGCAAGAATACATTCTAATAAATGATTTTAAATGAAACCATTACATAGATGTTTTTATCTCCTTCAAGGTGTACATGTTTATCGCACTCTTTCACTACGGAGGTGAGAGTGTCTTACATAATTATTCTCCATCTCCATTTTATTCTAAGGTAGATTGGGCTAAAAGAGTATATTTGGTTTAGTAGGATTTATGACTTAACTGGGTAACTACGCTTGGCCTGGCATTTCAAACACTATACTACACTGATTATGTTGCTTCCATTTTTTAAAAATGCCCAGTTCACAATTTTCTTCCACTTTACTAATTTTCATCATATTTTTCTTCATTCAACTTTATGTCCACCATATAAATAGCAATGCTTTCAAGTGTTGTCGAAGGCTTTCAGGGTCAGAATCACTGGGTTACTATGCGTTTTCCGGGCTGTATGGCCATGTTCCGGAAGCATTCTCTCCTGACATTTTGCCCACATCTATGGCAGGCATCCTTAGAGGTCGTGAGGTATATTGGAAACTAAGCATGGGAGGTTTATATATATGTGGAAAGTCCAAGGTGGGAGAAAAAACTCTTGTCTGTAGGAGGCAAGTGTGAATGTTGTAATTAATCACCTTGATTAGCAATTAATGGCCTTGAAGCTTCAAGACCTGGCTGATTCCTGCCTGGGGGAATCCTTTGTTGGGAGGTGTTAGCTGGCCCTGATTGTTTCATGTCTGGAATTCCCATTTTCAGAGTGTTGCTCTTTATTTACTGTCCTTACTTTAAAGTTTTTTTTAAATATTGGTAGCCAGATTTTGTTCTTTTTCATGGTTTCTTCCTTTCTGTTGTAACTGTCCACATGCTTGTGGGTTTCAGTTGCGTCTCTGTGTCATCTGATATGGTAGTTGTTAAGAGTGCTTCAGCATTTCTGTGTTCTCAAATAATATGTTGTTTCCAGTTTGGGTCATCAAGTGCGCAGGTCCGCAGCTTGGGGGTCCTCCTGGATTCGGGGCTGACTCTTGAGGCTCAGGTGTCGGCCGTGGCCGGGAGGGCGTTGCACAACTAAAACTTGTGCGCCAGCTGCGACCATACTTCAAGAAGTCTGATCTGACCACGGTGGTCCATGCCTTAGTTACCTCTAGATTGGATTATTGCAATGCGCTCTACGTGAGGCTGCCTTTGAAGACAGCTCGGAAATTACAGTTAGTACAGCGCTCGGCAGCCAGGCTTCTAACTGGAGCAAACTACAGGGCGCGTTCAATGCCTCTGTTTAAGGAGCTCCACTGGCTGCCGTTTATTTTCTGGGCCCAATTCAAGGTGCAGGTTATCACCTACAAAGCCCTAAACGGTTTGGGACCCACCTACCTTAGAGACCGCATTTCCCCCTATGAACCTGCATGCTCTCTTCGCTCTTCGGGGGAGGCCCTCCTCTCGCTTCCACCACCTTCGCAATTGCGGTTGGTGGGGACGAGAGAGGGCCTTCTCCGTTGTGGCTCCCCGGCTTTGGAACTCACTCCCTAGCGAGATCAGGCAGGCCCCTACCCTACTCTCCTTCCGGAAGAGCCTAAAAACCTGGCTCTTCCAAAAGGCCTTCAAGGATTAATCTTTGTAGGTTGATTCATCTGCCCACTCAACAATAGGATGCCTGGCCATAATTACTTGCACTTTATTGATTATTTTAGCCATGAAACTACCTCTCCCATGTGATGTCATTCTGCACTTTAGCCCAGATCTGTTTTAGCCTCCCGTTTTTAATATTTTATGCAGTATATTGATTTTTATGACTGTTTTACTGATGTTGATGTCTTATTGATGTGTAAAATTGTTTTTACTGTTCTATCGCTGCTATTGTATTTTTATGTCAGGCATGGCCCCATGTAAGCCGCTCCGAGTCCCTCCGGGGAGATGGGGCGGCGTATAAAAATAAAGTTATTATTATTATTATTATTATTATTATTATTATTAAGTGCTCTGCTATGGCTGACTTCTCTGGTTGAATTAGTCTGCAATGCCTTTCCTGTTCCTTGATTCGTGTTTGGGTAATGCTGCTGCAATTGGTGATCCCTGTGTAGACTTGTCCACAGCTGCATGGTATACGGTAGACTCCTGCAAAGGTGACAGGATCCCTCTTGTCCTTTGCTGAACGTTTTTCTTAGTGGGTCTGTAGATAGTTTGTAGGTTGTGTTTCTTCATCAAGAAACACAACCTACGAACTATCTACAAACCCACTAAGAAAATACTTTCAAGGTTTTACAGTTAACAACACATACCTAAGCATGTCTACTCAAAAGTATGTAAATGATTGCATCCAAAGATTTCACTTCTATCTATGTCCACATATCTGGCATTAAGCTCTAAGGCAAATTTTGTATTTTGTTCTCAATATGGAACTTACGATATATGCACAGCAAAACTAACCATCAACCAGGACCAGAGAATATATATTTTATGTGGTTGTGTAAAAAGACAGCACCTCTTGAAATACAATAGCAAGGGGACATCATTTATCCTTTCTTACACTAAGACATGTCAGCTGCTATTTTTTATTTTTACTATCTTATCTCAGTACTTTGGGCTTTCTGTAGAATGGTAGGCACATCCAAGAGATAGGAAAATATGAAGTGATAAATAAGTGTCAATAAGCTGTCCCTTTATGACATATATGTGAAAAATCTTTTCAAACTATTAGACATGAAAAAAAAATCTTTCCTAAACCATTTCCTTGGCAGTTTTAGCCAGAGTGTTCATACCATCGCTCAAGACGAAGAGGTCTGATTCATGCAGCAGATTCAGGAGTAGCATTAAACTGAAACACTCCTCCAGTTTTATATTTAGTATACTGGGTTTTACAACCATCTTTTTCCAATTTAAGTACAAAATATATGAGATTATATATTTGATAAAAGAACAGCTTTAATTTTAAAAGTGATTTGGAGAAACTGCTACGTGTGTGCTTCTCTTGTGTCTCCAGAGTGACAGATATTAAATAATTACAAAAGGATAAGTTCAGGCCAAAATGAATGGACTGATGTCAGCAGATATCAATAAGCAAGCTATTTAAATAAATGGGCTTTCAGAGTGCTTTATTTGGCTAAATTGTGCTGAGCAAGGTTTTTTATGATTTGAAGTTACTGTGGTTTTTTTTAGAGTGATTAGATACAACCACAACTAATGCACATCTTAAACATCATGTATTCTGCACTAATATTTTTGTGCATCAATTATTTGCTAAAAGGGCCCAACCAGGATTCTTTAGCAGATGAAATGCCAAGAACACCCAGAGCTTGGTAGTGTTTATTGAATACAAAATCTGGGACTCATAGTTCAGAAAAATGTTTCCAAGCCCAACTCATCACTGATAAGGAGGCCTAAAGACTTACACCGCTGTAGTCAGCAAAAAACAACAAACAAACAAACAAAAAACAAAACAATAACCCCAATAAGTATTCTTTTTTTACCTGAAAAGTGAGCATGTTTGGCCTTTGACACTCATTTAGCTTCCTCAGTTTGTCCCTGCTGATGAGATACTCTTGGATGACCTTTGCAGGGAAACAGAAAAAGGAAGAAGAGCAGATGTCTGGATAAGAAAATTCCAAGTAAGCAATTCCCCTTGGGAAAACAAGGACTGTGTGTGCTAAATTACCTCTGGAAATGGAAAGCCTTCACATGCCTTGGCTTTTCTGCAAATAAAGTAAATATATTACAGAGAAGTTGAAATGAGAATACTGCAGAACTAGTACAGATTCCCCAAGGGATTCTGAGCAAAGAGAAGCACGCCTACTTCATGACAGCTTCTTCCACTATGTTGGCTTGCCAGTGTCTCTCAGACAAATGCCAGTCACAAGGGCAGCAGGATTCGGCACCGTGGGGCTCGCAATACCCCACAGTGCCACAGAGATGGCACCCAGTCCGCTCATGTTCTTTGTGAGATCCTACAGGGAAATCAGAACAAGACAACAGATAAAATAGCCTCTTAAAACAGAGTTATATTATTTAAAGTTCTTTAAAGCAGTGCGTTCCAAGTTATCAGGTGGGAGTGGGGATAACTCCCCCCTGCCAAAGTCAGGGACCAGTACCATATTTGTGCTGATTGATAACAGTTGTTTCTTTATTGCCTAGAGCTCACCAAGAACTGTAAGCTGAATAGCTCCAGTGCGACCCCCACCAATGACAGATCAGGACCACACTTGGCACATAGAGCTCCCATGACCCACGGGCATCGTTGGGTCCCCAAGTTATTCTAGAATAATTGGAAGAGAGGGTGCCTGCTCGTAGTTCATGGAACTCCCTGTGGATTTTGGTATTCACAGGGGGTCCCTAGAATAAGATATTCCCCCCCACCCCTGCAGTCATAGAATCATGAAGTTAAAAGAGACCACAAGGGGCATCCAGTCCAACCCCCAGAAACACAGTAACACACAATTAAAGCACCCTTGACGGATGACCTTCTACTTAAAATCCTCCAGAGAAGGAGCCTCCACCACAGTCAGAGGCAGTTCTCACTGTCTGGAAGTTCTTTCTAATGCTTATGTGGAATCTTTTTTTCCTGCAATTTGAATTCATTGCGCCGTGTCCTGGTCTCCAGAACAGCAGAAAATTTGCCCCCTCCTTGATGTGACAGAAGAATATGCAGCTAACCAAAGTGAAATAGCATACAGAGAACTCAAACTACTGGTGCTTACAATGTTGCTTTAGCAAGAGCCTTCAACTTTTCTTTAGAAATAAAATACATTGCTTATCCCTATTTATCTATTACTTAGCGGCTGCTCAAGCCAATCTCTTATTATTTTGCCTTCTATAGTAGTGTAAGGAAAGGCTACAGGACACTATTCTCTTTGTACTATTTTCTCAAGGTCACAAACTGGCTTACCTGGATGGTGGCACACAGCACAGTAAGACAACTTTTTAACCGGCATGGTTGGGATATCACCAGATTGGAAGTGGTCTTTCCAGTACTCAAATCTAAAACAAATGTAAATTATGGGTAGCACAAAAAAATTGGTTTGACAAACAATATAGCCCACATCTGTGTTAAATGCTGCCTATTTTATAAAGCTCACCTTGAATATATATTACAAGGGTGGGAAACTGTAAGGGGTATGTTGGACCCTCATGAGAATTTGGAAATACCTTCTTTCTTCTACTCTGTTTCCCATCCTTGACTTTTCTAAACCTTTTTCAAAATTTAAACTCAAACTACTAGATTTCCAGATTGCTGTCTAGTCCTTCCTGGATCTAAAACAGCTAGAGAAGCACAAAAACATTGAGAATCCCATCCCCTAGAGGCCAGTGGAAGATTTAGAACATAAAAAATATGTGCACTTAAACCCCTCAAAATGAGCTAATATGGGTCACATTTTGCCTGTCCCTAATATGACACAATTATAAGGATTTGTTTTTCAGAGTTTTAGCAACTCCTTAATATTTCAAAGCAAATTGATCCTTTCTACAGGCATAAATAACAGATGAAGAACTCAGGCTTCTGATTTATTTATTTTTAAACAGAGATTATTGCCACAGCTTAAAAAAGCTGTCCACTGCCATGTTGGCTGGGATGTTCTGAAAGCTATAGTCTGAATAATAACTCTGTCAAGCTCCAAAGATTACATATACTCAGTGCTTGTTCAGGAAATGGTCTGAAGACACATGACACTTTTATATTATCACTTCATTTATATTCTGTCTTTAAATAGGGAGTCAAGGCAGCTGAATCTCATTGCATATGTGTTCCTATAAACTGGGATGTTAGCCTGGAAATGAAAATAAAATTATATGAGCTCTGCTAACCAGGTGATGTATCAACAAAATATATTTTACAATAAGATATAACACAAGAATATATGTTCAAAACTCACAAAGGATATCATGAAGCTACAAAAGAAAAAAGTGGGAAGCAGAACTATCCTAAAACTGCTAAAACACCAGCTGTTTTACTTAAAACTGACCACGATCACCATTATGTTTAAGTATTGGTGCAGAAAGAATCAGCATGGGGTGCATAAAGAATCATCCCCAGAAAACCCCATGAAAAGTTTGCCTTAGGGTCCCTGTAAGTTACAAACAACTAAAGGCTCGCAGCAACAGTGATGGATGAACTTCCTTTTCTCCTTATCCCTAGCCATCCATCCTTCTTTTTATGTTACATTGTAGGCATAAGGCCATGGGCTGAAAATATCTTTTGTGACTGGAGAAAGGATCTGTAAAAATTAACTAACTAGCTGGTTAATAAATCTATATTTCTCATTAAGGAACTTCCCAATTATACACTGCAGTCTGAGGTATAAATCACATTTGTTAAATTCTAACACTTACGCTGAATCAGTTTCTCTGAAACTACATGCTCAGAAAAGATGGCTGGGATTTAAGAGACAAGATAAATGATACCTTTGCAGTAAACTCTGTCCTTTCAAAGTGTTAATCAGCCATAAAGCCTGTTCTTTTCCAACTCCAGGAACTCCCTTTTGGAGACAAGAGGACATTAAAGAGATTGACACAGTCTAGATAAATGTATGATACATAGTTTCCTGCAAATTGTTGCAGCAGAAACATTCTGTATATGCCCATGTATAACTCTAGAAAATTGGTCAAAACAATTGGACCCCAAAATCTAGATTGACTTATCCATGAGTATCTTAATTGTTATTTTAAAAGGACCCCTCCCCTTCCCTGAGTACAGTGATGGAAGGATAGAGCTTAGTCTGTCCCAGGGGAACTTTTAAAAAAGCACTGACTCCTCTACTTTTAAAAAACTTAATTTTTAAGAAGTGCCACCCTGCCAAAATAGGATGAAATCCCCCATATTTGGAAAGGTGGCCTATAAAATGCATACTGAGTCATATACGGCCTGAGGGTTGCCCATATCTGGGCTAAATAAGCCACAGAGTGTTGCTCCATAGTTGTAGTCAGTTTGTAGGCTTCATTAGCAAATTCATCAGCCTGGAAAAACAAACTACAGAACAAATTTGGGGTTTTTTGTCTGGCTTGTTGGGTACCTTTGACATATTGCTGCTGTTTCCAGTTTAGTAAGAATATTATTTCCTAAACAAAATTAATGAAATGCATGTTCCCCATGGAAGTATAAAATTTCCTTCCTTCTTTCAACAAGGGGTGCAATTCAGTTTGGACTGCAACAAATCTATTGCAGTGAAACAACCCCTGGGATTTTAAAATATGGTATATGAATTGGAATGCCATAATCACAAGGTGACTATGGAATTAATTAAGTTGGTACTAGAGGAGTTAGGCTGCACAAAAATATGAAGAACGATGAAGTATGGTGAGCAGTTGGCACCAACACAGTATGACGACGACGATGACAACAATAACAACAACGTTATTTGTAGCCTGCTCCATCTCCTATTAAACTTTATTTGTACCCCGCTAGCATCTCCCGAAGGACTCGATGCGGCTTACAAAGGCCAAGGCCTCAACACACAATATAACAATACAAACAAAGGCAAATTAAAAGAATTAAAACAGTATAAACCACAAGCAATAACAATATGCTAAAACACAATAGAACTAAAACACAATTAGAACCATCTCCTAAAATCCACTTTGGGTGGCTTACATAGCATTCATCAATAGTGCTACATAAAACATATCAAATACAACAGAAATTAACCAAAATCAATAAACATCACCAAATAACATAAAATAACAACATACAAGGATCAGCATAAGACACCTAATAAAATTAAAACATAGTAGGCAATTGTGTAGCTCTCCAGATGCTACTGAACTGCAGGCCCTAGCATTTCTCACCAATGCCTATGCTGGTTAGGGCTGCTGGGAATTGCAGTCCAATACATTGGAAGAACTACATTATTTCCATTCCTGACTTAGGCAGATACATACAGGAATGTAGTGGCCAACTATGTTCTGAAGACACAATCAGAAATGTTATCCAAAGAACTAAAGTTATTTCTTTAACATTGGAAGCATGAAGCATTGGACTGTAAGTAGCTGGAATTTGTAAAGCACTGAAGAGGAAAGAAGCAACCATACAACTTGATGATAATTGAATCTGAATTTCAAGGTTAATTTACATCTCCCTTTGAGCCCATGGTTTAACAGGAAAATCTGCCTTAAAATATATTATACTATGCCTTGCAAAATCCCTTACGAATATTATGTCTAGGGCGCCTTGGAGTCCAAAGGCAAAGGAACAAGAAACCCTTTTGCGAAGTTCAAATCAAACATGCGTTGAATATAGATGAGTTATTGAAAAGTGAGCAGCCCCTTGCAAAGGCAGGCTGATAACTAAAGAGATGCATTGCCACAAACAGGGCTATCAGTTACAACCTGACAAGGCCAGGTAAGGTGACTATTAGGAGGAATGTGCACAGAATTAAGCACAACAAGGAAAATCTCCTCCCCAGCACACGTGTGAAATTAATCATGTTAAAGAACAGCCCCTCAATTATATCTCTTACAAAAATATGTGAAGAGCTCTGAACATTTTGGTTCACTTTCTGTACAGACTATTTTATGTTAATATGTTTATATGTCTCTGCTGATGAAACACCAAAAACAAACTGAGCAAAATGGAAAGATGGGAAGCAGCTGGCTAGATGAGGACAATGATATTTTGAAATGGAAATTGAGTGGTAAAACACTGGAACATTTTTATTTAGACAGCTGCACCAGCAAATCCAAAAAAAATTGTCAAAGAGAGACATAAGGCTATTGCAGTAGGACATGCTATCCTGCACTGCAGCATTTGTCAGCTGAAAGCCAAAACAAAGCTATCAAACAGTGTGGCGTATTGATATTGTCAAAGTATGAATAACATTAGAGAATGAATCCAACATCACTGAAGAAAGGGATTTGTGTGTGAAGGAGGGGAGCGAAATTGGGAAATTGTGGCAATTCTCACCCATCGCCTGCCATTATTACTTTTCAAAGTGGCCAGAAAGCAGTGGTAACTTTCAATGGTAGTAATGGGAGACTGAAACATTTAAAGCAAATGTAGCAAAAGCCTAGCCAGACTTCCAGGTATGGTTGGGCTGAAAGTTCCATCAGTATAAACAAGGAGAAAGGATGAGAACTGTTGCCTAACTATATCTGTGGGGCAAAAAACATCCGGGTGTCCTCTGGGCAACGTCCTTGCAGATGGCCAATTCTCTCACACCAGAAGCAACTTGCAGTTTCTCAAGTCGCTCCTGACACGAAAAAAAAAAAAATCTGTGGGGCCAGACATTGAGATTTAAGGATTGACAATATAATTCATCAATGTGACCTTGCTCAATCTATTTTTCTAATTTAGCACATGAGGCAGAGGAGCTTTTCTCCTCCAGAGAGTAATGATCACCTAATGATGGTTTCATTTGCAGAAAAGAGTTGAGTTTAACTACAATTCCCACAATTCTTTTATCACTATCTATGCTGATTGGGGAGCAATGGGAATGATAGGCCATATCTGGAAGTCATATATTGCCTTCTTTGCTCTTGGAATCTATTTGTTAATAGCTGACACCAAGAAGATGTATACTACATTGATAGCCAGCGTGTAACGGTTTGAGTGTTGGACCAAGACTGTGGAAGGCCAGAATTTGAATCCCTGCTCAGCCATGGAAACCCACTGGGTGACCTTGGGCAACTGACACTCTCATAGCTTCAGAGGAAGGCTATGGGAAACCCTCTCAATAAATCATGCCAAGAAAACAATATGATAGATTCACCGTAAGTCATAGCAACAATTACATTTGCATCAATTTTTGCTTTGCTCCTTACCTTGGGGAGATAATCACAGCCAAGCAGAACGGCTAATCCTATCAGAGACTCTCTGCTGCATCCTAGTTTCTCCTCAATAGCTGATATTGAATAGCAGTCAACATGTGGGTCCTGTAGAGAATATAAACAAGATAGCAATAATTTTTGTAAGTGAATCGTGTTTAGTATGGCTTCAGTCAAGGCTTAGAAACGTTAAACTTTTGGGGCTATGATTCTGATAATCTTCAGGTCTGCATAGTCAGGGCCTGTGTGGTCTAGGGGAAGCTGTAAATCAAAGAATTAAGAATTGCTACTTATTATGTTTGCTGAATAAGATCTGAATAAATTTTCTCTGCTAAAGCCAAAAAATCCAAAAAAACAAAAACAATTGCACCATCAAAGACAAAAGAGTGTCAATAACTGCTGTGGGAATGGGGGAACTGGCAAATGGGGTGTTGCTCAGATCTACCTAGAAATTGCAGCCCCATGAGGAAAGTGGCCACCACTTAATGCTTCCCATGTCCCATTCACATATTACAGGGGGACCAGGACATGTGGCTTTTCAAATATTAATGAATGTTAGTGCCTAGCATCTCTTACTAACAGGCTATGCTAGCTACCATTGCTGAGAATGAGGTTTAGTGACATCTAGAATACTACACCTATCCATCCCTGAAATAATGACAAAATAGCCTCAAAAGGTTAATTGTTTCACAATGCTAGCATCTGACTGTACAGGCAAGACTTACAATCCTAGACATGGCTATTCAAATCTCCATCCCATTGAGTAATGGACCTTAATCCCAGTTTCAATGCATCTTAAATAATGTGACATCTCTCTTGTCCCACAAAAATCAGAAGAATAACAGCAGTGTGGTTGTTCTGGCCATCACGTTTTGTTATGTTCTATTAAATTCAAAGGAAGCACATTTCAGTAGAACCCCACATGAATTACCTTTGTGTTCATGGTAAAATTTCGGTAAACTGTCTGAGCGCCATAAAGAAAGGCATCCCCATCATTGGTGATACAGGCATCCACATAGCCATTGCTGTTCAGGTAAGCACACATGGCCTCTGCTTCACCAGCTGCTTGAACCCAAGGGACTCCTAAGCACTCCAGCATCTCAAGGCACTGAAGAAACAAAAATGTCAGGAGAAGAAGAAGTACAATGTAAAGCAATGACTCCCAAATTATGGTCCATCTCAAACTAATGATTATACCTCTGTTGTGTTTTGAAAACACTCTATAATCCATGTGGGCCAATGTTCTGGAATGTTTTATAATTTAAATATTACAGGCATATCTCAGTTAACCAAGCCTATTACAAAGAATCTTCTTTTTGCAAAATATTTTACTGGAGCCCAGACCAGCTCCCTGTGCAAAGGAAGCAACTTTGGCTTCTTAAAACTTTTCCCCTTGTGACTTCTTTAAGCAAAAGAAATGTTTACATGAGCCCAGCATGTATGTATGTGCATATATCTATATCCATCTATATACACATACACACATATGTGTATGTATATATTTTATAGGCATATAAAATAGATATAAAAACCAAATATTTATTGATAAATCATCATTCACAAATCTTGCTAAACAGGCTGCTTTTGCTTTTTGTGGAGTACAGATGAAGCATCTTCTGCAGAATTCACTAGAAACTCTGCACAACAGATTCATGTAAATGAATTAAATAGTCACTAATTGAGGTTCAGAAATTTTTTGGAACTCCAACACTGAGGTAAGGGAACCTCATTTAGGTTTGGAACCCACAGTTCAAGAAGCAGTTCTCCAGCTATTGGACTACAACTTCCATCAGTCTAGAACAGTGGTTCTCAGCCTGGGGTCCCCAGATGTTTTTGACTTTCAACTCTCAGAAATCCTAACAGCCGGTAAACTGGCTGGGATTTTTGTGAGTTGTAGGCCAAAAATATCTGGGGACCTCAGGTTGAGAACCACTGGTCTAGCAGTACAGTGAAAAATGATGAGAGCTGCAATTCAACAGCAGCTGAAAGGCCATGAGTTTTTTTTACTCCCAAGGGAGCAGTCATAATGTCCACTAGATCACAGAGCAAGAACTGTGGAGTTTCTTAGCCCTGTAGAAATAGGAAGAATGATATATGTTGCTTGACAAATCTAAGAACCATACAAAACAGCCTGAAATAAGATAAAGTCTTTAGCTACCATTTTGTTAGATGACAGTTGACTAAAGATGCTGCATTCTACAACATAGAACTAATGCGATTTTGTAGCACCTTAACTGCTGTGGCTCAATGTCATGGAATCCTGGGAGTTGTAGTTTTTCTTTGACAGAAAAAAACTAAAGACCCTGTAAATCTACAACTCCCATGATTCTGTAGCATTGAGCCATGTCATTGATGTCAACCTGCATTCATTCTACATTGTACATTCACCCTAAATGAGGGAGGAAGAGAAAATCAGCACAGTTCTTGCGTATTTGAAAATATATTAAAACATGTCAAAACACTGATGGAGAAGGAAAAAAAAAAAGAGAGAAGGATTCGTAGCCCCATACGCATGCATTATAAATTCTGATACATTTTTGGACAGATATATAGAATATGATTTCAAATAATATTTACACGTGCCATTCTATGAAAACAACACGAGCCATATACAGCACGCTGATAATACAACCAATCAAGGCAGCTTGCCTCTTTCAGGAAAGACTTCAAGTGAGACCTCCCTGTTCTTGTAGTACCAGGCTTCCTAGATGGCCCAAAACGGATCTCTTTCCTCTTCTCCATTGTATTTGCTTTCAGTTTTGGAGCATCTCCCTCCATGACAAACACCAGATGGATGCCCATCAATGTTAAAGAAGAGAGCCGAAAGAAAAGATTCCTGTAATATAAGAAAGTGGAACCAACTTCATACAAGATGGCAGACACTGGTTGTTAACAGATAATTAGCTAAATATTTACTGAGGTGCATGCGTGCACAAGCATATTTTCACATGGAGGCAGTGGTGCCTAGTAGCTTCTGTGTCAGGTAATCTATACCAAGTTTTAGTCTGAACTTGAAAAGAGTAATTCAAGGTGTTGAAATGTATCCTCAAAACAGATTTGACACTTTGGAGAACAACTTGGGAGGATGAACCAGAGTGCTCTACCCTTGACTTCCCTCATTCCTTACCTCCTATGGCTTATACATGAAACAAAAAATAAACTTATCTCCCATAGCAGACATCAATTACCAATATAGAACTGATTCATTTACTTTCATGCTTAAAATGTTCATTGCTTTTGGCAAAACTATTAACCTAAAGATTTCATGCTTGCTTCAAAAATACTTTTTAATTAAAAACAAATGGGAAGAAATCCAACTTTTTATATAAAATAGATATTTGTTAGTACAACATGCCCTTTGGAAAGAATGAGGACAGTCCCTTTGCAAAGTAATGCAAAAAACTGCCTCTATGGAGGCATGACTAAACAGTATATGTCCATGATTTATTTGATTTACTTTTGGGATGCTATTTTGGGGCTATTTTTAGGGGCCTCTCCCCAAATATTCGGTCACTGGGTGAATTTAGAGGAAAGAAAGGGCAAAAACCATTGAACAAATCTTGTCAAGAAAATCTCATTGTGAGGCAACCTCTGAGGATGCCTGCCATAGATGTGGGCGAAACATCAGGAGAGAATACTTCTAGAACATGGCCATACAGCCCAGAATACATACAACAACCCAACGTAACAAATGTCTTTTAAAATTTTGTTTGTAATGCTAACTGCAACCCAATATTGTGTTGGGACTCCATAATGAGTTAGATAACAAATTACTTTAGAATATAATTCCTTATACTCAGGGAGAGTAGAGAATAAAGATTAAGTGCTCTCTTTATTCCACCACATAAGGTAAGATCCCCCCTCGGTAATCCATATGGAAGTTAGAATCACATAAAAGGATAGTTTACCTACCGAAGATGTGGTTTTTTGACGATTCCCATCATCTTCTTAACCATCTGTGCTTCACACACCCAGAGACTTAAATCCACAGCCAAAGTCTTTCCTTTAAGACTGCTGAGGGGAACATGCTCTTTGACGGGTTCCAGGATCTGCCACAGACTAGTCACCCCCATCACTCCAAATATTTAGACACATTGGCTGCGAAGATCAACATAAACACATTTGAGGACACTGATAAAGACCCTTAAATTACAACCTGCCAAACTTGGGCACATGATATTTTAAGGATGTGAGCCTGGATGCATTTACATGGGTTTCAGTCTCATTAAAAGCATATAACTTACATCTGGGTTATAGGATGTTGCAAATAACAAGGAGTCGCACATTTTTTCTCTCTTAATTTTGGGATGTTTTGGATCCATTCCAGCCTGGTTTTTTCAAAATTATATGAAGATCCCAGAAGGTTCAGATATGCATATGTTTCCTGCAAATTTTGGAATACTTGCATATCCATAATGAGATGTCTTATAGGCTGGACCCAAGTCTAAACATGATGTTTATTCATCTTTCACATATATACTTTATATATAGTACATAGCTTGAGGATAATTTTATGCACAATGTTTTTAAAATCATTTTGTGCATGAAACAAAGTTTGTGTCCTCTGAACCATCAAAGTGCAAAGGTATCACTAGCTCAGCCATCCAAGCGGATGATTTTAGATTTCAGAATTCCAGATAAGGGATGCACTTTCCTTCAATAGCTGGACTACTTTATTGAAAAAGGATTTTTGGATCTGTACAATTACTTTTTCTTATTTCATATTTGCCACCTAGAACACACAAAAGTTGGGGCACAAAGCATATTTTTGAGAGCACAGTCTTTAAACTGGTATCCCATTTCTCACATTGCATTCACTGATTTCACCACAATTCTAGGCATGCCTACTCATGCGTATGACTCTTTATGTGCAATGAGATTGATTCCCAAGTAAAGCTGGTCCTGCAAAGGGTTTTTGGCCCCTTCTATACTGCCAGATAATCCAGTTCAAAGCAGTTAATCTGAATATAGAAGGGCCCTTTGTAAGAAGACTTTGAAATACTGGTATGCATGCTCGTTTTAATTTATTACTGTTTTTTTTTACTGATATGATTATTTCATTTCAAATATTGTTTAATAGCATTTTATTTATAAAGTTTATTTGGTGAATTGCCTGATATTGGAAAGGGTTATACATCTTTTCAATAAATAAAAGGATCAGTGTTAGACTCATGCAACTACAAGTTTGAGTATCTTTTTTCCAAAATGCTTGGGACCAGAAGTATTCCATATTTTTTAAAATTCTAGACCCAAGAATAAAACAAGACATTCATTGATGTTTCACATAATCTGTAGGCAATTGTAGATTTTGTGAATGAAACTGTTTGTGCCCACTGAACCATTAAAAAGCAAAAGTGTTCCTAAATCAGACACCCATGTGGATGGGTTTGGATTATTTTGCATTTCAGAATGCCAGCTAAGGGATGCACAACCTTTCCTTTCCTTGAGAATATGTGTACATTTATGAAATAGGATTTCTTGACCTTCACTTTGCGACTACTTTCTCATAATTTCTATCTATCACCCAGAGCAAGCCAAGCTTAGGGTACAAAACATATTTGGAAAAGGCAAAATAAACTTTTAAACTGATTTATCAGTTGATTAATTTATGCCTATTCATGTGTATACCCCAGTATGTTCAATGGCGCCAAATCCCAGCCAAATCTGCCCAGGATTGCAGCCTTAATTTATTTCTGCCCCTCCCCTTCCTTGTGATTATCCCTTCTATTTGTGATATTCCTTTCTGACACCTCCCTACTCTTCTCACATTTTGCCTTTCATGTTCTATCCATCCTGTTGTTATTTTCCTCTCTTCATCCCCAGCCTAAATTAACACCCCTTTCTTCTTTGCCATACTCCTGTGCTAAGTATCCTAGAAGTCTCTCCTCCAAGGATAAGATAACTGAAATTCCTCTGGTCATTCTTCTTCATACCAATCTTTTTAAAAGGTCAAATATAATGAGATTGAAATTAAAAACAGAATCATTGTCATTTTCACACAGACTCTCAGAACATATAAGACTGAAAATGATTAAAGCTGCAGCCACATACACATACACATTTACCTGAGAGAGTCTCCTATTAAACTCAAGATTGTTGTCTCAATCTGTTTTAGCATCAAAATAAATCAAGTGCTGTCGAACCTTTGAGACTAAGTGGGAAAGGAAATTTCCAGCACAAGCTTTTGTGGACTATAGTCTGCTTTGATATGCTTGAAATATAATTTTTCCAGATAGTCTCAAAGAGGCCACTGAGTTAACTTCTGCCTTTTTCTTCTACAAAAAACTAAATCCATTCATTAATTCTAAACAGAATAATCCCACTGTATCAATGAGATTAACCTATGTGTTGAATTACTATTCAAGATTAAATGGTTTTAGTCTAGTTGGGACTAACCAAAAGGATGCTAGTAAATGGATTAAAACAGGCCACTTACTATTGCATTACTTAATCTCCTGTGATTTTAGAAGGCTTTCCTACTTTATTGCCATGTATGTGTTTCATTGATTTTGTTTGGAATTATTCATTTGTATTGTTTAATTCCCAAATGTAAGAGTCAGATGTGAAAGCAACATGATCAAGATTTGCTCTAGTAAAGAAATGCCTTTCCATTCATCAGTCATTCATCATCACCAAAATGCAATACTTTGCTTGACTAACAGAGTCTATTATGAATCTGTGAAGCCCTCTAAATGTTGCTGGAATGAAATACCATCATCCTATACGATGGGTGTGCTGGCTAAGGCTCATAGAAGAAGCAGTCCAAGAATCACATAGTTCCTATTACAAATTTGAAGCAACATCTGGGAGGTTCTAGAAATGAGAACTGAAACATTTGAATAAAAAGCCCTACTCAAGCCAATTACATTGTTACTCAACTGTTTCTGTTTATAATTGATAACAACTAAACAAACATCCTTAGGTGACATGCAAGATTTCATATCATAATATGTTGCTTCCTTTACACATTATGGCTGAGATTCTGTTAGTAAAATACAATGGAAAAAGTCCACTTTACATTTGCAGATACCATGCCTAAATAACTTAAGGACACCAGATCCTACCTAATCTTGGAAGCGAAGCATGGTCAGCTCAGGTTAGCACTTAGATGGAAGACCACCAACAAATATTAGGTGCCGGAGGCTATATTTCAGAAGAAGGAACTGGTAGTACCACCACTGAGGGTTCTTTACCTAAGAAACTATGACGGTACTTGAGCACACAACTGCAAATGCTCTTTTTGGGTTAATGGTATTCCCTTCCACCTTCTGAAGGGAATACCATTGTGGTGGCGCAATTAGTTAACCCTTGTGCCGGCAGGACTGCTAACCTGAAGGTTGGGTTGCTGACCAGAAGGTTGCCAGTTCATATTCGGGGAGAGCGCAGATGAGTTCCCTCTGTCAGCTCCATCTCCCCATACTGGGACATGAAATAAGCCTCTCACAAGGATGGTAAAAGCATCAAAACATCTGGGCGTCTCCTGGGCAACGTCCTTGCAGACGGCCAATTTCCTCACACCAGAAACCAAAGCCCCAATTCCTGGGCTTCTGTGGAATTGGTGCAGCCATTCTGTGCCTGATTGAGAGTACATGGGGCAGGATTCAAGAAATGTATTTCATGTCCCTTCAACCAGGCACAAAAAGATTATGTCACCTGTAGAGATCTCTAGCGATCCATCTACGCTGCAGAGTCAATGCAGTTTGGCATCAGTTGAATTGCCGTGGTTCAATGCGATGGAATCCTGGGAGTTGTAATTTGGTGAGAAACCAGCACACTATGGCAGAGAAAGCTCGGACCTTATAAAACTAAAAATTCCCATAATTCAATAGCACTGAGCTATGACAGTTAAAATGACATCAAACTGAATTGTATGGTGTAGATAAACCCTAGATGATCTTCATGGATTTTAAGAGATTAAGGCCGCTTCTACACTGCCATAATCCAAATTATCAAAGCAGACAATCCACATAATCTGCTTTGAATGGGATTATCTGAGTCTACACTGCCATATAATCCAGTTCAAAGCAGTATATTAATTAATATATAACAGCTGTGTAGACGGGGCCTAAGTTATCGTGGCACTTGGCTATGGGAACATATCCATCTCAATCAGTCACAGAATGCTGATGGGAGGAAGGATGCTACAGCAATCCAATGGTAAATAGAGGAAGGAGTTAAAAGCCCAGCAGTAGTGTAGCTCCACATGTGTAACAACTAAGGTATCCTGTGTCATACAGGATCTTGACCTAAAACAAATGCATATCTTCCCATTACCCACAAACAACAAATACAGTGGCATGGTCAGTAAATCCATGAGTTAATCATAGATCTTCATACAGGAAAAAATTGTGGAACTCATTCCTGGTAGATATGATGACACTCAGTTGACTTAAAAAGGGAGGACAAAAGAAGGATATTAAGAAATGATTGGGCACAGTGATGACAATTACAATATAGAACAAATCAAAACAAACAGGACTCACAATACAGTAATTCGAAATATGTGGCCTTTTCGATATTGTGGGACTGTAAGTCCTATTAGTCTAAGTGAAAAGATGGAAGCTGTTGGTCTCTTAGTTACATAATGAAGAACAACAGTAATTGAGGTCTACTCCCTTTTTGTTTCTCCAAGGATTTCTTAGACAAAGAGTGCATCTACACTGTAGAATGAATGCAGTTTAACACTGTTTTCACTGCCACGGGGATCCTGGGAATTGTTAGCCCTCTTTGGCAGGGAAGGCTAAAGACCGTCTAAAACTACAATCCACAGAATTCCAAAGCACTGAGTCAGGGCAGTTGAAGTGGTGTCAAATTGCATTAATTCGACAGTATGCACCCAATGCCAAGAGAAAATTCTGAACTAGTAAAGGTACAATTTTTTGGCTTGATCCCACAAAGCTCATATATTCTTCCACAGGATGCACATAAAATAGATTATTTCATGAACACTATTTGTTGTATTGTGTACACAAGCTACATTTTGATGTGGATGAATGTATATGTAATAAATAATTCAAATGACTTTGAATCAGGCAAGACAACTGGCAGCACTAGATGTTGCTGTACTACACAACATTTACCAGCCCTAGTCAATATAGCCAATGTTGAAGAATGATGGGATCTGAAGTCCAGGAATGTGTAGAGGGCCACAAGTTTCAGACACATGTTCAAAGCGTTTAGTTTACATAAGCATGAGTTAAATCAGTGGGAGTTATTTCAGAGTAGATATTTACAAGATGGAAATAATGTGCTAACTCTTGCTATACAGAAACTACAAAACTGCACATTTAGTAGACTGAAACTTTCTCTAGCTTAAAAATCAAAATTGAAAAGAAAAAACCCTATATATTCTTCTAACTCAAAAATGATAACAGTGCCACCTAATGGACTCTTACATATATAACAAGATCTAAAAAGTCAACAATTTCTCAAATGATATCTGTCCTTTACTGAACTCAAAATCCACAATACCCTTTTTGGGACAACTGTAAAGGATAAAATAAATTATGTACACTTTTGAAGTTTCCTTGTTTTCTTCATCAAGGAAAGATGTTAAAAATCATACAGGAGAAAAAAAAGGTGACAATGTTGAGAATAACATGGCAACATTCTGCCTGAGGTATTTTCAGGTAAGACTGTATTGATGGATTTCAATGCAGCCAAAGACCAGTCCAATTATTGGCCATGTGAAAACTAAGAATAAATAGCAATACAAGACAGATAATGACATTTCAGTTCATTAGCAACAGAAAAATAACTGTTCCTGAGATCCAGATGTCCCTATCACTGTTGCGATGAGCTGGAATCAATATTGCATGTTGTATTTTCTTTATTATTTTTTAAATTTTTATTGGTTTTGGTGAAAGAAAAAACATTTAAGGATAACAAACGAGTGGAGGGAAAAACAACAATAAAACGAAAATGCAGAGAGTAAAAGGATGAGGGGTGGGGGGCAGAGGAACAAAAATTGAGTAATGGGAAATATATCATGTGGACTGTAGGTCTGAGGGTGGGGAAAGAGAAAAAAAACAAACCAAAAACATTTAAATATTGTACCCCATGGAGCATTTCCCCAACACCCAAAGCTGAACATAAAACATAAGACAAGAAACATAATCAAAGAAGAAGAATATGTAGCTGTCCACAGAATATACACAAAAAACACACACACACAAAAAGGAGAGAGCAAAAAATCTATATATAAAAGAGTGATGGAATCAGGGCACCGGACAAAACAGCAAAACTACAGGCCCCCCAACCTCGAAATTTGACAACACAACCCATCATCCACGCCTCTAGGTTGATACAACAAAAAGAAAAGAAAAATAAAGTCCTAATTAGAGGGAGAGCAATAATTGTTTTTATCCAATTGCTGCCAGTTTAGAGGGCTAATCTCTCCCACTTGGTCTCCTAGCAACCAATTCAGCTAAGGGACAGCCAGGGTTCAGTTAGGGGACAGGCAGATTTAGGCCTCTTCCACAGATTATCTAATTTGCACTGGATTATATGGCAGTGTAGACTCAAGGTCCTTCCACACAGCTATATAACCCATTTATAATCTTATATTATCTGCTTTGCACTGGATTATCTTGACTCCACACTGCCATATAATCCACATCAGTGTGCATTTTATCCAGCTGTGAAGAAGGGGCCTCATATAATCCAGTTCTAAGCATATAATATGATTATCAATATAGAGTAGAGTCTCACTTATCCAGCATAAACAGGCCGGCAGGATAAGTGAATATGTTGGATAATAAGAAGGGATTCAGGAAAAGCCTATTAAACATCAAATTAGGTAATGATTATACAAATTAAGCACCAAAACATCATATTATACAACAAATTTGACAGAAGAAGTAGTCCATGCGCAGTAATGCTATTTAGTAATTACAGTAGAGTCTCACTTATCCAACACTCGCTTATCCAACGTTCTGGATTATCCAACACATTTTTGTAGTCAATGTTTTCAATATATCGAGATATTTTGGTGCTAAATTTGTAAATACAGTAATGACTACATAGCATTACTGCGTATTGAACTACTTTTTCTGCCAAATTTTTTGTCTAACATGATGCTTTGGTGCTTAATTTGTAAAATCATAACCTAATTTGATGTTTAATAGGCTTTTCCTTAATGCCTCCTTATTATCCAACATATTTGCTTATCCAACATTCTGACAGCCCTTTATGTTGGATAAGTGAGACTCTACTGTACTGTATTTACAAATTTACCACTAAAATATCACAATGAATTTAAAACACTGACTGACTACAAAAACACTGATTACGAAAAGGCAGATAATCCAGAACATTGTATAAGCGGATGTTGGATAAGTGAGATTCTACTTTAATATGAAATAATTACTGGGATAGAATAATGCAGAACAATATAATCTCTAAAACCAGGACAGTAAATAAAGACCAACAGTCTGAAAGCAGGGAAATTCGAAATTCCACAAAGGAAACAATCAGGGCCAGCTAACACCTCCCAAGAAAGGATTCTTCCAGAAAGGAAGCTGAGAAGGGAGTGAAGCAGTGTGTATTACCAAGGTCATTATTATTACTATCATTATTATTATTATTATTATTATTATTATTATTATTATTATTGTGTTGCGGACAACCGTGAAAATGAATACAATCTGGCTCCAAGTATTCAAAAACACTAAAATCAGAATATATAAAAATTAATGTGGTATAATAAAACAGAACAATACAATGTCTAAAATCAGAACACTAAATCAGGAACAACACTCTGAAAACAGGGGAATTCCACACAGGAAACAATCAGGGCCAGCTAACACCTCCCAACAAAAAATTCACTCAGGGAGGAAACAGCCAGGCTTTAAAGCTGCAAGGCCATTACATCCTAATCATTTTTCCTAATTGCAGCATTCATACTTGCCTCCAGCAGACAAAAAAAACCAATCAGAAATATTGTATATTCACAACCTTTAGGAAATAATATCCCCTGATGGTGCAGCGTGTTAAAGTGCTGAGCTGCTGAACTTCTGGATCGAAAGGCCGCAGGTTTGAATTGAGGGAGCAGAGAGAGCCCCCACTGTTAGCCCCAGCTTCTGCCAACCCAGAAGTTCAAAAACATACAAATGTGAGTGCATCAATAGGTACTGCTCCGGTGGGAAGGTAACGCCACTCCATGCAGTCATCCCACATGACCTTGGAGGAGTCTACAGACAACGCCGGCTCTTCGGCTTAGAAATGGAGATGAGCACCAACACCCAGACTCAGACACAACTCCACTTAATGTCAGGGGGAAACGTTTACCCTTTACCTTAACTACCACCAATTCCTCAATACTTTATTTCCCATACCACCATACTTCGCCACAGCAACGCGTGGCCGGGCACAGCTAGTAAATAAATAAAGAAAAATAAACAAAATGGAATAAAATGACTTCCATCTATTGTAAGGTGTTATAGTAAATATTCTCTAGTTGCGTTTCAATCTCCAGTCTTCATCTTTAATATTGTTTCTGTATCTTCTTTTGAGGCAAGAGTCTAGATGTTTTTCCTAACTTTTATGGTTATCATATCATTATTTTACAGTTCTCTTTTTTAAGATAATTTTTAATTTCTTCCCAGTCTGTTTGATTTTTTGGCCTACCTTGGTTTTGTGATAATAGTTATGTTAATTTATCCATATTCATGATCTCTAAGATTTTGCTGTACCACCTGTTTATCTCTGGTCTGTTTTTTTTCCCCTCCAGCTTTTTGCGTATAACATTCTTGCCGCTGTTATTAAATAATAGAATAGAATTTCTTTGTTTTTGTCATTTTCTATATCAAATAGTCCTAGCAAGAAGTATTTGGGATCTAGATCAAATTTAATTTGTAGCATCTTTTGGGTTTTTTGCTGTATTTCTTTCCAAAAGTTCCTCGCTTTCTCACACGTCCACCAACAGTGGTAGAACGTACCTTCCTGATCTTCGCACTTCCAGCACTTATTTGATGGTTTTTTTTTTGTAATACTTTGATAATTTTTGGGGTGTCAAGTACCATCTGTAAAAATTTTAATCCAGTTTTCCTTAAGGTCTGCCGAATAAGTAAATTTAAGTCTATAATTCCATGCCTTTTCCCATTCCTCCATTCTTATTGTCTTCCCTATATTTTTCACCCATTTGATCATGCATTCTTTTACTGATTCCTTTTCTGTCGCCCATTCTAGTAATTTTTTATATATTTTGGTTATAATTTTGGTTTCTGATTTTAATATTTTGTCCCAGAATGATTCTTTATCCTCAAATCTTTTCTTCCTATCTGTATTAAAGTAATCCTTCAATTGTGCATATTGGAACCATCCTATGTTTTGAAACTTTTGATTAATCTCTTCATGTGTTTTTAATTTGTAGGTTTCTTTTTCCTTTATTAATATATCTTTATACTTTGGCCAGACTGTTCCTCCTATTTCTCTTCTGTGTACAGCTTCTAGGGGGGAGACCCATAATGGGGTTTTAACGAATAGGTTTCTTTTGTATTTTTCCCATATCTTTATAATAGCAGAGCGGATGAAGTGATTGCCAAAATTCTTTTCAACTCTTCTTTTCTCGTACCACACATATGCGTGCCAACCTGATCTGAGATCCACCCCCTCTAATGTCAATAATCTAGTTTTCTGCAGGGTAATCCAATCTCGAGCTCACATTAATCCGCAGGCATCATGATATATCTGTAGGTCAGGCAAAGCCAGTCCTCCTCTTCTTTTTTCATCAATCATGTGAATTCTTTTGATTCTAGGTTTTTTATTTGCCCAAACGAATTTGTTTATATCCTTGTTCCAATTTTTAAATCTCTTTAAACTTCTAATTAGTGGAATATTTTGGAGAAGAAATAGCATCTTTGGCAATATTGACATTTTGATTACCGCCACTCTCCCCAATAATGAAATTTTGAGTTTGTTCCAGTTTTCCAGATCTTTTTATATTTTTTTCCTTTTTTGGTCATAATTGTTCTCGATCAACTGTGAGTTTTTTGCTGTCAGGGTTATTCCCAAATATTGAATCGATCTTTTGATTTGTATCGCTGACATTTCTGCCTGTTTATCTTGTTTTTCCTTAATCATATTTTTCGTTAATAACATAGTTTTGTCTATATTAATGTTTTATTTTCTGCAGTCATCAGCATCCACCAATTTGTGCTAGATTTACAAAGTGAGCGTAAATACACAGGATCTCCTGAATGGTTGGGACATAAGTCTGCTAAATCTCACATATACATTTTCTGTTTAACAACACAAGTGCTTCTTCAAGGTCTATTTAATTTCAAACTTCTCTATGATAATGCTAGTTAGAGGGACTAGGTGACAAAATTAAGTGCAATTTTTTTAAAAAGCTGCGAAAGCAACTCTCTAGAAATCTCTACGTCCTCCAGTGTGACTAGGTCCTCCAGTGAGGCAAGTTGAACCGGAAGATCTATAGGTTTCGAGGGCAACCAATTAAATCCACAAATAATCAAATTTGTAACTGTCAAACCTGCAAATGTGGAGGGATGACAGTAAAAGGAACGTTTTTTAAATTCCTTTTTCACAGGTTATACATTTATTTTGAACTTGCCCTTTGACTATAGGAAATATACAGGTGGTCCCTGGATTACAAACAAGATAAGTCTGTGGATTTGTCCTTAAACTGAATTTATATGAACAGGAACATTTAAAGTGTAACTTGGGCCAAATATATGTGTGTGTGTGTGTGTGTGTGTGTATTTATGATTTTATATATAGCTTTGGATAGCATAGAGAAGGGTTAACACCCGTTTATTTTGCTGTCTGTACCCCTGTTCGGAAGATTTCACCTCACTTTCTGTCCTTGAGAATTGGATTTTGAGAATTTGAGGCTTAATGTGGAAACAAGGATTGGTAAGAAAGCTTCAGTGGAGACACGTTTTCCCCAAGATAACTCTTTC
This sequence comes from Anolis carolinensis, assembly GCF_035594765.1. Lineage (NCBI taxonomy): Eukaryota > Metazoa > Chordata > Lepidosauria > Squamata > Anolidae > Anolis > Anolis carolinensis. Next base: position 149,585,684 of record NC_085841.1, on the reverse strand, counting down.
AGGAGTCCCACCCCCATTCTTAACTATGAATCACATGTAAGTTCAATGTTTGTGACTCAAGGACTACCTGTAGTGCTTCTAAGGAGGTTCAAAGTCTCTTCCAGGAGACTCCGACCTGGAAACGTTCAGTTTCCTTTATAGGAAAAAAAGGGGGGTTGTTGAAAAATCATACATGTTAGAAGTTAATGGATTACATTTCGTTGCATTTTCAGCTATACCTTATTTGAAAACTTTCTAGCGATTGTTTATATTTTTGCAGGGGCTGGCTATACCTTGTACAAGGAAATTAGGAATTTTTTACTTTGCTGAGTTGGCTATGCGTGTTTTATTACTGAATTGACTAAAATTTAGTTTCTTCTTATGTCTATGATTCCATAGCTTTGAGCACTGGCAGTTCAAGTGGTGCCAAATGCATTCATTCTGCAGTGTAAGATGCACCCAAGCCCATAGCCAAGGGGTTCAAACCATCTCCAAAAATTTGCAGGTTAAAAAACCTGGTTTACTCATGACTTTTAACTGGTTAACCAAATTCCCATGCCATGCCTATGAGAAGCAAAAATTAGAGTCCCTCCAGAACTGCAAATACTATCTCCACCAAATTTTGATCATCCACACTATCATTACGTACCTTTCTACCAATTTACATTTAATAGCTGACATAATGGAAGTGACCAAGTTAGTCTAACTTGCAGCTGGTAGGCAAAGCCTAATGTGTGGGGCTGGGGGGGGGGGATTTGACCTGGATTGCAGGTGAAAACTGAGGAAACTGTGGTGTCTACCACGGACTGGTTCATCTGATCCAATGGCTCCCAAGCTGTGGTCCATGGACCACTAGTGGTCCGCAAGAACTAAAAGATGGTCTGTGGCCTCACCATTACTACACCATTGTAATGAGAGCTACTGGTCTTGTGAAACCCTCTTATAGAGCCGAGGCTTATTCAATATGGTTTTCCGTGGATGAGCAAATGGTGACTACTGGATGGCATTCATTCTGGATCAGAAACGAGAGCTGATGTGGTCTATCCAATGCAATTTTCTAATTGGCACCCCAAATGACTAAACCAAATCGAAAATTGACCAAAAACTGATTCGTAACCCTTTTGGTACTAATGTTGGAGAGTGGTCCCTGGTCAAAGTGGTCTGTTTAAAAAAAAAAAAGGTTGCGAACCACCAATCTAATCCAAGCCCTGCCAAAGAAACCATGGAGCAAAAACAAGAAGCTGTGTCATTGGTAGACCTTGGATTTTATATGAGCAAGGCTGTTTCTGATGACCAATTGAAAGCTCAATTAGTGCAAAATCCACAGATTCCATTGCCAGGATATGTATTTTCTGTGGATAAGAAGAGGCATCTAAGTTTTCAACCCAAATATCTCAATAGATTTCCTCAGTTTGCTTACTCATTTCATATAAAAGGTGCACTCTATAAGTACGGTGTGGTGTTTGGAGGAGAAGAGGGGATAAAGGTGTTCATCAGAAGCTTGATGCATTGGAAGACAGCTTGGAAACTACAGTTGGTACAAAGATTGGTGGCCAGACTAATAAGTGGAGCGAGCTACAGAGGGCGGTCAACCCTCCTGTTAAAGCAGCTCTACTGGCTACTGATAAGTTTCCGGGCTCAATTCAAGGTGCCGGTTATCACCAATAAATCCCTAAATGGTTCAGGACCTGCTTATCTCCACAATCGCCTCCTCTCCTACGAACCCACACGAGCCTTCAGATCTGCTGGGGAGGCCCTTCTCTAGCTTCCACCTCCGTCTCAAGCACGGTTGGTGGGGACGAGGGAGAGGGCCTTCTAGGCGGTGGCCCCTCGGCTCTAGAATTCTCTCCCCAGGAAGATCAGACTGGCACCTTCCCTGTCTACCTTCCGCAAAGACCTTAAAACGTGGATGTTCCAGTGCACCATTGTGTAAGTAGTCCCTTCGGATACTCAGCCTGTTTACAATTCTTACTGCACTTTATTACTGTTCCTCACATTTTAGGTTTTTAATGTTTTACTGAGATTGTTTTTTTGCCCTTATGCCTGATCGTCCTTATACTACCCAAGAGCCCTATTCATAGTTCTGCACAATTTTATTCTCTGAATATCCAATTACATTTTGGTGATGTATTTTATGTTGTTTTATATTTTTACAGTTTTAATTTTATAGATCTGTGTTTTAACTTATGTTGTTGTTGGGCTTGTCCCCATGTGAGCTGCCCTGAGTCCCTTTGGGAAGATGGGAGGCAGGAAACAAAAATAAAGTTATTATTACAGTAGAGTCTCACTTATCCAAGCTAAACAGGCTGGCAGAACCTTGGATAAGCAAATAAATTGGATAATAAGAAGGAATTAAGGAAAAGCCTATTAAACATCAAATTAGGTTATGATTTTACAAATTAAGCACCAAAACATCATGTTATACAACAAATTTGACAGGAAAAGTAATTCAATACACAGTAATGCTATGTAGTAATTACTGTATTTACGAATTTAGCACCAAAATATATTTCAATGTATTGAAAACATTGACTACAAAAATGTGTTGGATAATCCAGAATGTTGGATAAGTGAGACTCTACTGTACTTTGCTTTTTGGTATCCATTGAAGATTTCTATTGCATCTCTCCATCACACAAATGGTTTAGCAACCAATAATAATAATAATAATAATACATTAAAGTCTCACTTATCCAAGACTCACTTATCCAAATTTGTAAAATCATAATTTGTAAAATCATAACCCAATTTCATGTTTAATAGGCTTTTCCTTAATCCCTCCTTATTATCCAACATATTCATATATCCAATGTTCTGCCAGCCCGTTTATGTTGGATAAGTGAGACTCTACTGTACTATCAGAACAACTTGTGCTTGGCTGAAAACTTCTTGCTAATTCACAGTGAAAAACATCCTGATATAACCTGTCACCACAATAAAGGAAAGCAGAAGAACACAGAAAAAAAACTTCTGCCAATTGTGGAAACGATTGTCCTTTGCAGCAGACAAGTTTTGGCTTAAAGAGGGGGCAATGATTCAGGATCTACCATATTATCTGTGAAGGACCTTTGCATAATGATGGTAATTTCAGGGCCTTGTTGAGATCTCCTACCAGATCAGGAGACACTGACCTGAAAAGTCATCTTAGGGGGAAAGTTTCAACCCCTCCCAATTTTTTTTTCCTGGCTAGGGGCCTGGATGCACCCTATACTTCATGCATTTGAGGCAACAGCTGGTAAGCCATAACAAACGAGCAATTATTTTAGATGAAGTAAAACAAAACCAAGAAAGACCCAAACCTTTTGTGCTCTTTTAAGCAACAGACCCTTTTGGTGCAATCAATGACATCCGAGCTCCTTCCCTTTACAGGGCAGAATCCACCGCGTTCGAATTTCAGCGGGCTCCAACCGCGCATGCGTAACACCGTGACGTTCGGAGAGGCAGAAAACCTCCAAGGGGCTACGGAGCCTATGACATTGCTGCTTCATTTCGGGTTCCCAATTAGAAACGACTGGGCGGGAATCCTATACCCTGACACACGGCTTCGCCAGAGTTTCAGACTCCAACTCCCAGAAGCCTCTGCCACCGTCACCTATGGCGGGGAACGCTAGAAGTTGTAGTTCGGAAAGAAGCTAGCGGGCCAAAGCTTGAGAACCATTGCCAGCTGTAGAGATTTGGCTCTATAGAAATGGCGACGTTCAGACCGGAAGGGGATATGTATGGCTGCTGGGGTAGAAAAACAAATCCCTCCATCGCTCAGGCTTCAGGAAGAGAAACGAAACAAGTACCGGAAGGGGGCTGCACATGCGCGTAGGCCACAAGGGAAAGCGCGCGCCCTCCGACGCGCAGGAAAGAAACGGTTAGTAGCAGTTCGATCTCGTGCCCCGGTTTTATTTTCCGCGGAGTGGGGGGTGGGGGATGGAGGGGGTTGTAGCGCGCGCTCAGAAGCCTCCGTTCAGATACCAAACCGTCCCAACGTCTTTCTCTCCTTCCCAATCAGCGCCTTTCGCGGCGGTTGGTTTCGCTTTCGGTATATATCTCTTCCTCTCTTTAAAGGCCAGAGCAATATATAGAAAAATGTGACTGTAAATGGGACGCACGCCGAATTCCTGGGCCCAGAAGTGCTCGGGATTTCAGGATTTTATTTTATTCTAGTGCATAGAGGTCAAGGCCCCTCCTACACGCCTATATAAACCAGATTATCTGCTTTGAACTGGATTATCTGGCAGTGTAGACTTTTAACAATGCAATATAAAATCCAGATTATCTGATTTTAGCTGGATTATCTGGCCTCTACTACACGGCAATATAAAATCCAGATTATCTGCTTTGATCTGGATTATCCAACAATGTAGACTCTGGCCTCTTCTACATGGGAATAGAAAACCCAGATTATCTGCTTTGAACGAGTGTCTGGGAGTATAGACTCAGGCCCCTTTAACCCCCCCCCCTCCCCGGGTAATATAAAATCCAGATTATCAGCTTTGAGCAGGATTATCTGGCAGTGTAGACTCAGGGCTCTTCTGCACGTCAATATAAAATCCAGATTATCTGCTTTGAGCTGGATTATCAGGCAGTGTAGATTCAGGCCACTTCTGCATGTCGATATAAAATCAAGATCATCTGTGTTGAGCTGGGTTATCTGGCAGTGTAGATTCAAGCTCCTTCTACACTACGATCTAAAATACAGATTATCTGCTTTGAACTGCAATATATGGCAGGGTGGATATTGTAGGATTTCCTGCCTTAGTGTTCTGGGTTATATGGCTATGTGGAAGAACCCCTAGAATATCAAAACAGATAATGCACAATATCTGCTTTGAACTGGGTTATCTGAGTCCACACTGCCATATAATCCAGTCCAATGTGTATTTTATACAGCTGTGTGGAAGGACTCTCATATAATCCAGTTCAAAGCAGATGTGGATTATCTGCTTTGATAATCTGGATTATATGGCTGTGTAGGGGCCCTTCCACACAGCCCTATATCCCAGAATATCAAGGCAGAAAATCCCACAATATCTGCTTTGAACTTAGTTATCTGAGTCCACACTCAGATAATGTTGGATTTTCTGCCTTGATATTCTAGGGCTGTGTGGAAGGGCCCTAGAAGAGGCCTCACAGGGATAGAAAGTGAGGTGAAATCTTCTGAACATGGGCATAGACAGCAAAACAAACACCACAGGGTGTTAACTCTTATGCTATCCAAATATTTGTGTTGGCTGGAGTTAACACCTAAAATGTACCTGATCCGACACACAAATTCAATTTAAGAAGAAACCAAGGCCCCTCTCCACGCAGCTGTATAAAATCTACATTATTATTATTATTATTATTATTATTATTATTATTATTATGTTGTGTCAAAAATATTGTATAAATAAATATTAAACTGATAAAATAGAGGGAGCTCAAGTGGCTAAATAGTTTTTGACCAAAAATGGGCAACAGTGAACACATTCTCTGTGGCTTTAAACAGTTTTGTGCGTGAGGTAGGGCATTGTGGAACTTACAAGTTGGTTTGCTCCTGGAGGAAGACTCTCATGGGGGGCCATCCAGTTGGGATTTGCTAGTTTAGCTGCCAAGAGGGATAATCCACATTGAACTGGATTATATGGCAGTGTGGATTTAGATTACCCAGTTCAAAACAGATATTGTGGATTATTTGCCTTGATATTCTGTTATATGGCTGTGTGGAAGGGCACCCAGATAACCCAGTTCAAAACAGATATTGTGGATGACCTGCCTTGATATTCTGTGTTATATGGCTGTGTGGAAGGGCACTCAGATAACCCAATTCAAAACTGATATTGTGGATGACTTGCCTTGATATTCTGTGTTACATGGCTGTGTGGAAGGGCCCCTACAGAACCTATCTTCTTTGTAATCCAGGGACTGCACGTGTATAATAGACTTTGCTAACCGACATCCGTGGGTATTGGTAGATGCCAGGTGAATGTAGTTTCTGGTTGCCTGAGAGTTGCAATTAAAAATAGGCCTAATGCCGTACCTCATATTACTTATACCACACTCTGTTTTGACTTGATATTATTGAAATGCTGTAATTTGATGTAACATTGACACTAAACGTTGACTTGAGTTTAATTTTTATTTAAAATATTTTTTTTATTTTGATTTGATTATTTCCTGGATTATTTGTTTTTTAACTCTAGATATCCATTGTAACTGTTATATTTTGTTTCTGTTTTGGGCATAGCCCCATGTTAGCTGCCCCGAGTCCCTTCGGGGAGATGGTGGCGGGATAGAAAAATAATTTATTATTATTATTATTATTATTATTATTATTATTATTATTTGAGAGTTCTGGTTGAGGGCCCGTTCACACAACCATATCACCCAGAATATCAAGGGCGATCATCTACAATATCTACTTTGAACTGGGTTATCTGAATCTTCACTGCCATATAATCCAGTTCAATGTGGATTTTACACAGCTGTGAGGAAGGGGCCTGAGTTCCACATAACTGAGAATTAACTATACCATTCCATAAACTCTGTTTTGACCTGATCTTAATATTGAACCACTGTATTTGAAAGCAAATAAAGACAAACTTCAGGCAATACTGTTTTACTGTATTATAATAACAGTTATGTGAATGAGGAGTTATTTCCTCAGTGATTTGCTGTTTGCTTGGGAGTTGTGGTTGCTTGCGTTACGATTAACTGGGGGCCTTCTGTACATAGTCTGAAGGTGATTTTATGCACAATATTGTTTATAGTTTTGTGCCTGAAACAAATTTTGTGTCCATTAAGCCACCACAAAGCAAAGGCTAGAGCAGTGATTCCAAAAGTGGGCGCTACCACCCCCAGAAGAGAGGCAGGGCCTCATAGAATCATAGAATAGTAGAGTTGGAAGAGACCTCATGGGCCATCCAGTCCAACCCCCCGCTAAGAAGCAGGAAATCGCATTCAAAGCACCCCCGACAGATGGCCATCCAGTCTCTGCTTAAAAGCCTCCAAAGAAGGAGCCTCCACCACAGTCCGGGGGAGAGAGTTCCACTGTCGAAAAGCCCTCACAGTGAGGAAGTTCTTCCTGATGTTCAGGTGGAATCTCCTTTCCTGTAGTTTGAAGCCATTGTTCCGTGTCCTAGTCTGCAGGGCAGCAGAAAATAAGCTTCCTCCCTATGACTTCCCTTCATGTATTTGTACATGGCTATCATGTCTCCTCTCAGCCTTCTCTTCTGCAGGCTAAACATGCCCAGCTCTTTAAGCCACTCCTCATAGGGCTTGTTCTCCAGACCCTTAATCATTTTAGTCGCCCTCCTCTGGACGCCTTCCAGCTTGTCAACATCTCCCTCTTTCCAAGGTGAACTAAACCACCTAAACTGGATACTCCACCACAGACATCAGAAGAGCTGCAAGGCCAAGAACAAGCCATGAGAGTCAAGACAAAGATCCACCCAGAGGAAAGGTGTTCTTACTATACATCGAGGGAACCACTGACCACATAGGCAAACTGATGAAGAAGCACAGCATACAAACTATCTACAGACCCACAAAGAAAATCCAACAAATGCTACGGTCAGCGAAAGACAAAAGGGATCCTCTCTCCTCTGCAGGAGTCTACCGGATACCATGCAGCTGTGGACAAGTATACGTAGGGACCACCAAACACAGTGCCCAAACAAGAGTCAAAGAACATGAAAGGCACTGCAGACTAACTCAACCAGAGAAATCAGCCATAGCAGAGCACTTGATGAACCAACCTGGACACAGTATATTATTTGAAAACACAGAAATACTGGACCACTCCAACAACTATCATGTCAAACTACACAGAAAAGCCATTGAAATCCACAAGCATGTGGACAACATCAACAGAAAGGAGGAAACCATGAAACTGAACAAAATCTGGCTACCAGTATTAAAAAACTCTAAAATCAAAACAGTAGATGGGAACCAACACTGAGGGCAGAGGAGCCCCAAGGATGGCTAAAGACTGAACAAAGGATGTCCCCCAGGCAAGAGACAAAACCTTTCCAATGCTAATTAGGGTGATTAACTGAAACATTAATGCTGTCTTCCCAGTGACAAAGGACTTTTGCCGCACCCTGGACTCTCCACAGACATATATTTTTTCCTTTCCTTGCCTAGATGTGGGTGAAATGTCAGGAGAGAATACTTCTGGAACATGGCCACACAGCCCGAAAGACATAGAACAACCCTCTTCCCAAGTGCCGGAGACAGGGCTGAGCACCTGAGGCGCCTGTTAGGACACAGGGGGCGGAGCTAGAGGAGTGGCTGTGGCTTCTTCCCAAGAGCCTGAGATAGGGCTGAGAATCTATACCTCTCCTGAGGCTCTTGTTGGGACAGAGGCCAGAGCTAGGGAATGATGTAGGGCCTCCTTCCAAGAGCCCGAGACAGGGCTGAGCCTCTATATCTCTCCTGAGAGACCTTTTAGGACTAAAGGGTAGGGGTAGGGGCGGGGCCTCTTCCCAAGAGTGTGAGACAGGGCAGAGTGTCTGTATACTCCCCTGAGGCGCTTGTTAGAACATGGGGGTGGGGTATAGACGTTCAGCGCCATCAGGCACTTGGGAAGAGGCCCTGCCCCCTCTAGCCCCGCCTCCTGTGTCCAGGCAGGCACCGCAGGAAGGGATTGAAGCTCAACCCTGTCTCAGCGTTCGTAACTCCACCTATCCCAGTCCTGGCTGCCCATTTGTGGCCCTGCCCAACTCCCTTCGCAGCCATGCATCTTGGACTAGGGGAGAGGCTCAGCCACGCCCTCTTGAGCAGGAGCCACGCCCACCCCTCTAAGCCACGCCCCCTTTCCAGGGGGCACTGAGTCATATTTTTTCTGGAAAGGGAGCGGCAGGCCAAAGACGTTTGGGACCCATTGGGCCAGAGTGAACAAAGCCCCTTCTACACTGCCATATAATCCAGATTATCATAGTAGATAATCCACATCTGCTTTGAACTGGATTATATGAGTCTACACTGCCATATAATCCAGTTCAAGGCAGATAATCTGGATTTTATATGGCAGTGTAGAAGGGGCCAGAGAAGTGGCATGATATTTCCCAGGATTTCAGCTAATTTGTGGGATCCCTAGGATCCCCTATTGCTCTTACATTTGTCTCTTGTATTTAGTATAGCCTCACTTTGGAGGGGTGGGAGAGTGAGAGGAGCCATCACGCTGTCACGACCCAGGCTGCAGAGCACCAATAACCATACACAGAGGCCAGAATCTATCTAATATCTTTATTAAGGAAATAAGTAAAGGCAATAAAAATAAGTGTAGAATATAGTTCAGAAGATGACCTTTCAGGAAAGGTCAAATATAGTCCAGGAAAACAATGTCCAATATGAAATAGTAAGGTCCAAAGTTGTAATCCAGTAACCGAAACACTCACTTTGTCAAGCAAAGTGAGGGGAGATGACAAGGTCCTTTAGTCCATGAAACTTAGGCAAGGCGAGGAAATAGCTTGATTCTTGGTACACAAAGCCTGATTCAAGGCAACAAGGAACGAGGAACAGGGACAAAATCCGAGGTAAATACTTGGCAAGGTCCTGGAAAGCAAGGCTGAGTCCTAGGAAGCAAGGCAAGGTCCGTGGAGCAAAACAAGGCTGGAAACGGGAACGAAGGCTTGGAAACTGGAACGAAGGCTTGGAAGCGGGAGTAGCGCTGTCCACACACAACCTACTCCAGTTGCTGACGAATTGACTCCGCAAGATTCCTACGGGGCAAGGAACCTAAATAGGGTCTCGTTTTCCCACCAAAGAACACTTCTCTGGGGAACCAGAACCGAAAGTCAATCTCTGTGTCCAGATGCATGACTCCCTAAAGGTTCTCATGAAAGCAGTCTTAATCAGCTGAATGCCTGGCTGCGATTCTCAGGCTTCTGCGATTAGCCTGTTGAACTCCTTTTTGTTGTTGATAATAACTACGGCGAGAAAATGGGGGAGATTCTGACTCAGGGCTTGTTTGGCAGATTTCTGGAAGGCAAACCTGCAGGTGCAAGGGCTCCAATTCTGGCTGGGAAAGTTTCAATTCTGGCTGAAACGGTGGAAAAACCAAGTTTTCCTCTTCATCTGTCTCAACAGCGCTAGAAACGGGACTACATGGCCCATGAGTCATCACACACGCTCTGCCTCAGGCCTTGACTGCTAGTTTGGGCAATCCCTGCCCCTGCAGTGAAGAAGAGACACAGGACTAATAAGATCTCTCCCTGCCCCAAGTTTCCTGGCAAGTGAGAGAAAAGGAACAAGAGGGAAAAGAAGAGGAGGTGGAGGAGAATAAAAGGGGAAGAATAGAAGGTGAAGAAGTAGTCCCCTTCCACACAGCTGAATAAAATCTGCCTTGATATTCTGGGATGTAGGGCTGTGTGGAAGGGCCCTCAAATAACCTGAAGTTAAGGACTTGAAAAGTTCTAACCAGTATTTTGAATTGTTTAATTCTTGCTTGCTTACGTTTATCATACTGAAATGGTGATGATTTTATATTACCATATTTATTGTTAGCTGACTCGAGTCTCTACATTGGGAGGAAGGCAGGATAAAAATAAAGGAAATATATAAAATAAATAAATAGGATTTAAAAGGTCTGCAAGGTTCAAGTGTTTAATAGTTGTGTGCTAACTGAGGTTTATTTTGATTTTGAACTGATTATTTCATTAGTAGTTATGGCAAAAAGGAAAGAGGGAAGCTTTTTAACACCAACATCCAGCAAAAGACCACGGCAAGAATTCATAGAGCATTCTGATGATGATTTTAATGAAGAAGAATGGTCAAACCTGCAGAATGACAGCAGTGTTCACTCACAGGTGGTAAGCTACTCGTATAAATGCTGCAGTAATGTTTTACAATTATTTTAAAAACAAAATTGAAGTAAATGATGATTATATATGCAAAGAGGGAATAGTGGTCATAGCAAGTCAAGTTCAACAGATGAGCAGATAGGTAAGTTGTTTCTGGATGATTAAAAGTAAATCCTTCCCTATGGATTTAATTTACTGGTCTTTATCAAATGTTAAAACAAGGGCACAGCTAAGATCATGAAGTGCCAAGATCATCAAGTATCAGGAGTTGAATCCCTGCAGAGTGATCCTGTAAAATAGAGGGAGATAACATTTGATCCTTTGATGTTGTTGAAATGAATATGTCAATTGCTGTTGGCTGTGACTGATGGGAGTTGCAAAGCAGCAACTGGAGGGCAACCCTTGCTATAGAAATTTATTATTTTTTCTGTACTCTGGTTTTGAACTGTTGAGAACCTGCTCCCAGAAACCTAGACAAAACCCATTTCTGAAAAGGAAATAAAATATGTAATTCTGCAACAACTACAGTAGAGTTCCGGTTATCTGACTTCCGTTTATCCAACACACCGTATTATCCGACGCACTGCGGGGGGGGGGGCGTGGCAAGGAGGGAAGGGACTTGTGCACTCCATGCATGGAGGAGGGTGGAGAGAGGAAGGCCAAACTTGAGAGGCGCCATTTGAGAAACTTTGAAACTGAGGCCACAGGAAGGTGTCTGGAGGGAGGCAGTCTCGGAAGGAAGCTTTAATGGAAAATTTCTCCCCCCCCCCCGCACCTTCCTTGTTTACCTTTGAGGAGCTCGAAGGCTCCCACCAGCTGTTCCTAGGCGGCGGGCGGTGAGGCGGGCTCCGTGTGGAAAAGGGCCCGGAGCCGCCATGCGCATGGCTGCCTCTGACGCGGCGTCTGTCTCCCCCTCCGCCGCCTCCTCCTTCACATCTTCCTGGGGCAGCCGGAGGAAGAGGGAGAAAAAAGCCCTCCTCCCTCGCCCTCTTCTCTCAAACTCCCTGCTGAAGGAGAGAAAAGCTCTTCTCTCGAGCTCCCTTCCTGCCAAGGGAGAGAAAAGCTCTCTCGAGCAGCCAAAGGGAGAGAGAGAGCTCAAGAGAAGAGGGGGTGGGAGGAGGAGGGCTTTCCTGTTGTGCAAGCAACAGATGTGAAGTGGATAGTTTTGGTTTCTTGCGCCCAATACAACTTTCTAAGTGTTACTACTTATCTGATATATTTGATATATCCTGGTATGAAATATATTTTAGATTTCCAGGTAGTCATGCAAGCTTTTATGTTAATAAAAAGTTTTACAGCCACCTACAAGTTTGGTCTTGATGTGCATTTATCACCTAATGCACATTGTGACAAAGCCTGGCATTTCTAGTGTGTATACAAAAGATAAGTGATCACTTTTTTCAATATGTAAAAATGTAACTGCTATCTTTTTTGTAATATATTTATAGACATCAGGAGAAGTTGGAATAATTGAAAGTATCAAGCTAAAGAACTTTATGTGCCATTCCATGCTGGGCCCCTTTGAGTTTGGATCCAATGTCAATTTTATAGTTGGAAACAATGGAAGTAAGTTTTCATTTTTTATAAACAAGAGCATATTATTGACCTTATATTAATGTCTTAATGCATTTAGCCACTTTTATGTGGAACAGTATCAGAAGGAATATGAAGAAGAACAAACTACTCCAATGCAGAAAAAAGATCAGTAGCTGCTTACAGATGTTTGTATGAGAATTTGGTACTGGTCATTTTCTAGATGAAGCAAAATAACATTTACACCCACATTTTGAAAGGGTCAATGGGGAGACAAAATGGGTTCTCCAGGATATTGAAGGGTTGTAGTGCACCCATTCCAGTCCTTGACAAATATCCACCCACCGATCAAAGCCTTATTCAGAAGTACCTCAGGTTTGTGCAGATGCTTGTCATTTTGTTGTTATATCTTCCGTGTACAGTTGACAAGATTGCTGCTGGATAATCTCAACTGAAGGTGTATCAACAGATCAGGGATGCAGAAAAATAGATAAATGTACTTCTTAGATATCCACTAGCCCATGTGTCCACTAGCCCATGACTTAAGGAAAATATTCCTGTCTTCTAGTGAGAAAGATTTAAATCTAGTGGAAGATTTAAAAACATGGCCTTTAATTAAATCTGGACAGTTGAGAAAGGAAAGGTAGAGCTCTAAATTAAAAACAAAATTTTATTGTGGAAATAGAAGGATGGTAAAAATATAAGCTTCACATCTGAGCAAAAGGCTGCAGGAGCACCAGCAACTCAGCAGCTTCAATGTGCCATTTTGAGAAATGCAATTATAATGAAATGGGACAGGCTGCTTGGGACCAGTCCTCAGACTGAGCATGCTCACTGTTTCCAGGGCTAGAGCCGAATGCCTCAAGCTGTAAACATCCAGGCAGTACAGAAATATTTACAGTGAGCATATAATAAAGTTTATGCAATGTGTAAAGACCATGTTTCAAAATGTCTCAGCATCAGTGAGACAAATATTATAAGGCAGTTAGGAAAGGAGCACAGTTGCAAGGAACAGCACTTTAGAAGAGCAGATCAGCACAATGAAATGAATTTAAATCCTGGTATTTCTGAAATGAATTTGAGACCAGGGAATGAACCATTTGATCTGCAAAATCTTATTAGGGAAATTGCAGCAAATGAAATAAAATCTCTAATATTTTCTAACAATGCTTCACTGTAAATGTAATTATATCAATTATAACTTAGTAGAAAGCCAATTAAATTATAATGCAATACATTTTTAGAATACAAATTGGAAACATGATGAATTTAAAGAAAATACAGGAAAAGTAACAATGTAATACAACAACTGAGAACAAAAGACATTGATATAGTTATCAATGAACAACAGGAAAATAAATCATCTAGGAAAATAAATCATCTAGGATTAACGTAGAAGCAGATTTTAGTGAAAACAAGGAAAATAAATACAGTAGGAAAATAGAAATTAATTAAAATGAATGTATTTTTCATTCTAAATCATTTTAAAGTATTTTAAACAGAATGTTACAAACTAGATTTTGTGAGTCCAGAAGAATATATGCAGTCCAAAGACATTGGACAACTATTTTTTTCTTTCTAATGCACACCTTCAAAATTGAGGTTCGCATTACATGGTGCATTACACTTGAGTAAATATGGGTAATTTAGGTTGGTTTAGTTGGTTAAGGTTTGATAATAAAATTGTTGGAAAAGGGAAAGTGGGCTTAAAAGCTCAACTGAAAGGGCATGTTAACTTTTGCCAGTCCGACTGGCACATGAGATTAAACTCAATTGTAGTGGATTGTGTCTCCTGCCATCCCAGAAGGAACTGTCATGGTAAATCCAATGTCTCGATTGTAGTGTTTCCATGAGAGCAGTTCCTTGTCATTGTTGCTTTGTGAAAGAAATAGTATATACCTGTTGTGTGTACAGTGGGATGCTGGCTCCTTCCAAAATTTCAACTCTAGCACTTTCTGAATGTGGGTTTGCACGGAGATTGAAACTTGTATGTGTAGATGCACTTGAAGAATCACCAAAAAAGAGAGATTGTTTTTATTCTTCAGCCTATGATAGCATTTACCTATAATTCAACTACCTGGATAAAATTACAGAATTTTGGCCATATCTGATGCCTTTTCTTTGAAAGTAGTATCGAAGAACCAAATAAAAATCTAGTTATAGAAATTTGTAAGAACTGCTTATGTGTGACCACCATAAATATATTGGATTTAGATTTATTTGGTATGAGACAATTGCAAGCTATATATCTTTGTAAGAAGCTTAAACGAATCCAATAGAAGATGTACAGTTGACTTCAAAATATTCAAAAAGAATATTAAAACTTAGTTCACTTTCTTTAGGTGGGAAAAGTGCTGTGCTCACTGCCCTTATTGTTGGCCTTGGAGGAAAAGCAATAGTGACTAACCGAGGCTCATCTGTAAAAGGATTTGTGAAAGATGGTCAGAGGTAAATAAATGTCTTGCACTGGAGCTGAGTGGACCAGGATAAGAACAGATACTAGGGAAGGAACTTTCTGCCCCAGATGCAAAATCATCGAATTCTTTTTGAGGTCAATGTGCTGGGGGAAAGACAAAATAAGTTATTTATTCTGAAGTTCTTGATAGAGGCAGAACACATATCCATTGCCTGCACCAGCCACTCATTGATTTTGATCTAGAAATGAAGAAACACCCTTTTGTCATAACTGAAGTGATATATTCAGCACCTGTAAGGGAAATGTAGCTTCAAGTTAGCAGAGTGCCAGCGTGGCTTGCCAAATCCTAGAATATGCCTAAATCTGCTTATGAAATATGATGTCTTTCCCCTCCTTTTTAATCTGCCAATTTAGATTAATATTTAGCCGGATTAATAACCTCTGTCTATGTCTTTTGTTTTCTAAAGCAAGGCTGTGGAATGTTGAACCAAATGTGTTGAATTGTAGCTTTTGTCATTTCTCACCACTGGCTATGCTGGCTAGTATTTAACACCACACTCCAGTCCAAGGTGAAATGGCAAGGCAGTTTATTGAAGAATATATATAAAAAAACAGTTTAGCAAAACAAAATAAAAAACAAAGTCAAAATATCAGAAATAGTCCACAGAATTCAAAGTACACGAAAAGCATCCAAAACCAGGAATACATCCAAAACATGAGATTCAGGAACAATCCTTGAAACTTGGAAGCATGGAACATGAGCAACAGGAAACATGGAACTAGAAATCCCTTAGCAGGCTTGACTTGGCGAGAGATGTATCCTCAAAAACCAATGTTGACCAGACTGGCGAAAGAGCCTTTTGGTCTTGCTAATGTATACAGAAAATCATGGCTTCTCCCCTAAGAAACTGCTGATGTGCAGGCCCAGAATTCCCAGTAACATCGGGCAGGCTTGCAGGTCCAGAATCCCCACTGACCTCAGGTGTAGGCAGAATCAAATGCTGAACTACAACAGTTAGGCTGTAGGAAATTTGGAATTGAATCCCAGCAACACTGGTGAACACATAATCCCAGCTCCATTCTTAGGTCTTGTAAAATGATGCAGTTTATCCACTTTGCAAGTATAATTGAAGTTATGATCCCCACCCTCAACCTTGGCAGGGTTTTCATGAAAAAATCAGGGACTTCATTTCCCCTGATTATTCAGATTTAGATTGCAATCCTATACCTGTACCTACTTACCTGGGACTGAGTTAATCTTACTTTTGCATATATGTGTGGGAGAGTCTGTGGCGAGAGTCTTCTGGGTAGAGTCCGTGGTGTTGGGTAAAATCTGTTCCCCCTTCTGTGTATTTCAGTGGTCACATTATAGAAGCTTCTCAACATAGGCTTTACACAAGGGTAGAACGTTTGTGCAAACTTCTGTTTGGTAATTCACTGTATATTCCAGTTCTGCAGACATTACAATCATTCTCCGAAACAGAGGTGAAGATGCATATAGACCAGAACACTATGGAAATTCCATCACTGTAAAGCAACACATATCCTTGGAGGGACATCGGACTTACAAGCTGCAAAGTAGTACAGGTTTGGTAATACTTTACTTTCATTTAAAAGGTATTCAAGATTGTTATACTTCTTGACTTTCTTCTTCTAGATGGAGCCCAAGGTAAGAGAGCCTTGAAAAAGCTGCAAGTTCTAGGTGTTACAGAGTTGAAAGAGACCCCATGGGCTATCCAGTCCAAACCCCTGCCATGCAGGAAAAGCATAACCAAAGCACCTCCGACAGATATCCATCCAGGCTCTGTTCAAAAGTCTCCAAAGAAGGAGCCTCTACCACACTCTGAGACACTGAGTTCCACTGTTGAAGAGCTCTTTCTGTCTAACGTGCAGGTGGACTCTCCTTACCTGTAATTATAGTTCTTCCCAGTATTTTTTCTCTATGTTCTTCAATATAACTTATACTGTATACCAGTGGGGGTTGTAATGCCCTCCAGATGCCGCTGTACTGCAGATACCATAAGTTATAGTTAGCATAGGTCATAATGTGGAATGTTCTCAATTGTACTCCCAATAAAATCTAGAGTACTTTGAATTATTCTTGCTGCATACTTTTTCTCATGGGCATGACTGTTCTGGCCGCAGGAGTAAGGAGATGACAGCGCAGTCCAATTATTCCTAGGATGCACAATTTCTGAAAATGTTGAAGTTATAAGAAAAAAAAATCTTTTATCCCATTTTTGTAAGATAAATAATTTTTTTAAAAAAATTGGGAAAATAACATTTTTAAGATTTTACAGTTTTGCTTGGTGTAAAAGTATAATCTTTATGTACTAAAATATGGAATTCAGCCATAGAGTAGTTCCAAATTGTATTTCTTTTAAAGATTTTTTTCCAGAATGGAGCTACAAGGTCTGCACTATTAGGAACTACTTTGGTTTTGACACTATAGTAGGAGTAGGAAAAAAAAAAAAGAAATAGTATTGGAATTATTGAAGAAAATAAATATTTTGTCTTCTCTAGTCTAACACATGTATTGAATGGATGCAAAGTATGCATTCTTGTAAAAAGAACTGAGAAAAGGGTAACAAGACCAAGAATTGTAGTCTCCTCAGTATTAATTTCATGGGTTTTTATTCCCAGTGTATTTTCTAATAGTTCCAAGAATGGAAATACATGCCTTTGGGAAATATATAAACAAATAAACAAAACAGTCTGGTCTGGGTATGCTGAGATTTCCACTTTTTTCTTTTCTTTCTTTTTGTCCCTCCCTCCCTCCCCCCGCTTTGTATCTGATTTTGGCATTTTCCTTTTGCTTCCTTCACTTCTGCTTTCCTCATTTACATCTGACCAACCCCATCAGATACTTTTCTTTACTGTCTTCTAACATTTCTTCCTACCTCTTGCTTCCTTCTCTACATTGGCAAATTCTTAAGAGGCAGCACAGACATCTGCCTCCAAAAGTCTAAATGTAGGAAGTACAGCTTGTTTGAGTAGACCCCTCACTCTGCATTTATTTTCCATTCTCCCACGCATAGTTCTTTGATTTTCCTTCCCTGATTAGTTGTTGTTGGAGAGAGCAACATTTTTAAGGCTTTTCTATTTGATATTTGTCTGTTTTATTAGTATGTCGGTTTATATCCTGAAGTATATGTCTATTTAGTTTGCAGTTACCTCATCTCTCTATATATCTAAAGCAGTGAGAGGGGCTGCAGGTCATGTGACGGACTCAGTGAAGGGTTAGAATGTTCAGTTTTAAAAGGATGACAGAAATGTCAGTTGAGCCTTGAGCCTGTTAGAAGTCAGTGTTGAGCCTTGAGTCAGCTTCAGTATAGAAGTCTGTTAGAGTGCAGTAAGCAGTGTTAGGAAGCTAGAAACTATTGAGGCTTGAGTTTTCTTTGAAAGTACACTGCTATTAAAAAGAGCTGTATAAAACAACATAGTTTATGATGGGACTGTTAAAGTTTATCAGTTTAAGATACAAACTCTCTAAACGTAAGCAAACTTGTTATATTTAAAGGAAGTCTGCTTGCATCTTTGTCTGCTGAAAGCATCAAATAGAAACAAAATCTCTAATCGGCTTGTGCATTTGTATGACATCGCTTACCATTCCTGTTTGTTTCATTCGTATGGCGCTGTTCCCATGTCCATCCGCCACTTACGAAACCATCGCCCATACAAATGAGCTCTTTCATTTTACCATCCGAATATACTAAGGCATTTGTCCTATTGGCTGCAATGGGCGAGCTGCCCACGCTCCCCTCCCCCTCAGTTTTAAGGCTAGAGGGGTGCAATTTGCCACACACGGAGAGCATATCAACCACTTTTAGCCCACCAACTCTTGCAAGGTTTGGGTCATCCTCGAATTTTAGGGATTTTTTTTCTTTTTATAAATAAAATCTTAAAAACTTTCCTTCTTTCCCTGCTGGTCCCTCCCTCTAACTTAAGGGCTTAAGATCCCAATGATTCTGAGACATCTCCCTCTCAATCTGCGAGGAGACCTGGGCTTAAAAGCAGGGCGTAAGGCACCACTGATTCTGAGACTTCTCTCTCTTGATCCATAAGGAGACCTGGGCTTAAAGGCAGGGTGTAAGGCACCACTGATTCCGAGACTTCTCCCTCTTGATCTGCGAGGAGACCTAAGGTTAAAGGCAGGGTCTTAAGGCACCACTTATTCTGAGACTTCTCCCTCTTGATCTGCAAGGAGACCTGAGCTTAAAGAATAAACAGGCTGCGGGGCAGGCACTGAAGCAGGCAAGAGGCAACAAGTGGCAGGCAGGCAGGCAGGCAGAGGAACGAATGGCAGCAATGCAAACGGTTTTGTGTTGCTTTCACTTTTGTTTCATCACTTCATCTGTGTGTGTGGGGGAGGGGGGCTCTGTTATATTGTGCAGTATAAATGAAGGGTAAGGTACAGAAGCACGGATAAAACAGATGAGACAAATACAGGGCCTAACCCTAATATCTACATGCCCAGCAGTCATCCATTACCAAATCAACTCTGCTATCTCATTAAGTTGTGATCCTAACAGGTCATTATCTATACCCCGATGGGTTGTGATCCAAATGAAGGGACACAGGCTCACTAGCATTCCAGGCAACCTTTGTACAAGCTCAAGAGTCTCCTTAAAGGGGCCCCGGGCTCACCAGCACTCCCAAGAAAACTCTCCACAACCCTAGGAGTCCCCTTAAAGGACCGGGCCGCAGTGCAAGCAAGACACCACAAATTGGATTCTTACTAAAATGGCTATTTATTATGGGCCAAGCAATAAGGTGAAAGTAGGGTGCCCACAGCACAAAAGGTCTGTCGCACCTTTAAATGAGTTTGCAAGGCTTTTAATCACTTTTACAGAAAGTTAAAAGCACATTCTCATTGGTGTACAAAAATCAATCATCTCATTGGTCTAAGCTGGCAAATGCAGATTTTCATTGGTTCTCTATGATTTCTCTATGACTCTTAACAAGCAGGAAGGCAAATAGGTGGCAGCTAACAATGGCACAATTATGGTCTTTCATGTCTTTGAACCTAAGCACTTAATTGGAAAGTGTTTATGGGTCAGTCTTATCTGCTTCTCTGTTTCAACCATAGACTTCAAGCGACTGAGAAATTTGGGGAGTGCTGGCTAGAGCCAGTCCTACTCTAATGAATGTATCCTTGAGAGTAATCACCTCCCTGTGGCAGCTCTTTCTCAAACATCAGCGTTTTTGCAAACAAAGGCCCCTGCAAATCAGGACATATGGGACATACAATCATTGGAAGCATCCATGAAAATCCCATTTAAAATGACATCTCCCTCACTAACAGGTCTAATCCAGTCAATTCCCAATAGCTGTGGATCTTTTTTTTAATCGACAGGCAAATCTCTGATTATCCAGGCATGCAAACCTGTTCATCCCATGCTTCTTGTTGGACTGCTTTGCCTCCAAAATTATCAGCACAGCTGAAATTGGTATTAGGAGGTCTGAGCCTAGGTTATTTAGTTTATTATATATGTATTTATTTACAGCATTTCTACCCCGCCTTTCTCACCTCAGGGGACTCAAGGCGGCTTACAAAATCTGCCTAAATTCAATGCCAATAACACAATACAATAAAATAGAACATAGCACATTTTAAAAAATTGGACATTAGTCAATAAAAACAGTATACAAAGCTTAGAACATATAAAGTGCTTAAATCCATTCATCTAGGAACCTTAGTTCATCCATAATCCTTAGTTCAGACTGGGTCGACCCGTAAACTGATTAATTAAACACTAGCACACATAACCATGTCTTTAGTTTCTTCCTAAAGCCCAAAAGAGATGGAGCCTGCCGGATGTCACTAGGGAGGGTGTTCCACAGCCGAAGAGCCACCACTGAGAAGGCCCTGTCTCTCATCGCCACCAGCCGCACTTGCAAGGCAGGTGGGACCGAGAGTAGGGCCTCCCCAGACGATCTTAAGGTTCTCGATGGCTCATAGGAGGAGATACGGTCCGGGCTGTGGCCTGTTGTACTAATTGGAGCTTCCGGACCATCTTCAGAGGCAACCCCACGTAGAGCGTGTTGCAGTAATCCAAATGGGATCTAACCAGAGCGTGGGCCACGGTGGCCAAATCAGACTTCCCAAGGAACGGGCGCAACTGGCACATAAGTCTTAGTTGTGCAAATGCTCCCCTGGCCACTGCCGAGACCTGGGGTTCCAGGCTCAGCTATGAATCCAGGAGAACACCCAAGCTGCGAACCTGTGTCTTCAGGAGGAGTGTAACCCTGTCCAACACAGGCTGTAACCCTATGCCCTGTTCAGCCTTATGACTAACCAGGAGGACTTCTGTCTTGCCTGGATTCAGTTTCAGTTTGTTCACCCTCATCCAGTCCGACACAGTGGCCAAGCACCAGTTCAGGACCTGAACAGCCTCCTTAGTGACAGGTGGGAAGGAGTGACAGAGTTGGACACTATCTGCGTACAGGTGACACCGTACCCTGAAACTCCAGATGATCTCTTCCAACAACATGGGGGACAACATAGGGGACAGTACTAAACCCTGCGGGACCCCAAAAGACAATGGTTGTGGGGCCAAGTAGGTGTCCCCCAGTGACACCTTCTGGGAATGACCCTCCAGCCACTGTAAAACAGTACCTCTGAGCCCCATTCCTGCGAGGCGTTCCAGAAGGATACCATATCAAAAGCCGCTGAGAGGTCCAGCAGAACCAACAGGGACATACTCCCCCTGTCCAGTACCCAGCGTAGATAATCTACTAAGGCGACCAAGGCTGTCTCGGTACCATGTCCGAGCCTAAAACCAGATTGCGCCGGATCTAGATAATCAGTGTCTACCAAGAATGCCTTGAGTACTGCAGCCACCACATGTTTCATGACCTTGCCCAAAAAAGGGAGATTGGAAATAGGCCGAAAGTTGTGTAATTGAGTGGGGTCCAGTAATGGCTTCTTCAACAGCGGTTTGATCACAGCCATTTTTAGGCTCACTGGAAATTTGCCTTCCTGAAGGGAGGCATTCATCACCACCTTCACCCACTCTGCCACACCCCCATTGCTTCCTTCACCAGCCAGGATGGGCAGGGGTCAAGAATGCATGTGGTAGACCTCACCTCTCCAAGCACCTTGTCCACATCCTCGAGCTGAACCAATTGAAAAGAATCCATCAATACTGGACAAGCAGGTGCTCGTGCTACATCCTTGGAAGCTGCCGTTAATATGCTGTCAAAGCCGGAGTGAATCAGAGCAACTTTGTCCGCAAAGAACCGAGCAAATGCTTCACAGTGCAGAATAGTTGTCACGACCCAGGCTGCAGAGCACCAATAACCTTACACAGAGGCCAGAATCTATCTAATATCTTTATTAAGGAAATATATAAAGTTAATAAAAACAAGTATAGGAAATAGTCCAGAAGTAGACCTTTCAGGAAAGGTCAAAATTAGTCCAAAGAAGCAATGTCCAATATGAAATATTAAGGTCCAAAGTTGTAATCCAATAACCGAAACACTCACTTGCCAAGCAAGTGAGGGGAGATGACAAGGTCCTTTAGTCCATGAACTTGAGCAAGGCTGGGAAATAACTTGATTCTTGGAACACAAAGCTTGATTCAAGGCAACAAGGAAACGAGGAGCAAGAACAAGATCCGTGGCAATTACTTGGCGAGGTCCGGGAAACAAGGCAAGATCCGGGGAGAAAACAAGGCTGAGAACGAAGGCTTGGAACAGGAACAAAGGCTTGGAAGCAGGAGTAGCTGTCCACACACGCTGCTCCGGTAGCTGACGAATTGACTCCGCAAGATTCCTTCGGGAGCAAGGAACCTAAATAGGCCTCGTTTTCCCACCAGAGAACACTTCTCTGGGGAATCAGAAACGAAAGTCAATCTCTGTGTCCAGATGTATGCCTCCCTAAAATTTCTCATGGCAGCAGGCTTAATCATCTGAATGCTTTGCTGCAATTCTCAAGCTCCTGCGATTAGCTTGTTGCACTCCTTTTTGCTGGAGATAATAATTACGGCGCGAAAAAGGGGGAGAACTCGACTCAGGGCTTGTTTGGCAGATTTCTGGAAGACAAGCCTCCTGCAGGTGCAAAGGCTCAATTTCTGGCTGGGATAGTTCCTTTTCTAGCTGAAATGGTGGAAAACCCAAGTTTTCCTCCTCATCATTCACAACAGCACTAGGAACGGGACTACATGGCCCATGAGTCATCACAATAGTGTTAATAGGGCCAATATTATTTATCCTTCTTGACTTCCTTGAAAATACTATCCTTGGTGGTACTTCCAGAGATGAAGATAGCCAATTGATGCCTTTTTCGTTGGATTTCATGAAGGAGAGAGCAGTAACATTGCTGTCACTGGTTTAGAAACATTTGTTTTCCTCTGGACAAGGTGAGATCGAGGAGAGAGCTCACAGAGATCTGAGAACCACACCAAGCTCAGGGGACAGTGACAGTCAATGACTAAAGAAGTGTGTGTTTATGTGTGTATTGGGGGGGGGGGGGGAATTATGGAACAAACCATATCAGCTCCCCTGCTACATGACACTTTTAATGACCTCTAAGCCAGCAAACCATACTTTCTGTTCTCACCTATCTTTGGACTTATTGGATAAAAACAAATCTTCAAATCAAATATTTCAGTAATACCTGGTGAGTCTCCTGCCCTTCGTATTAATATGGGAGAGTGTGAGGACTACATTCAAAGATTTTTTTAAGAATGTAGACTAAAAAAAATAGATGTAATATACTGTGTGAAGAAAGAACAGAATTACTTCTTTGAGAAGACGAAGTAATCTGAAACAATGTAAGTACTTTTTAAAAAGCTGGAAGATGAGATGTTTGTGTAGGACCTCGTGAGTAAGAAGGTTGAAAGAAAGACTGGTTTGTTTTGGGAAAGCGGATTGTTTTGGCTGACAGTTGGGATAACAACAAAGGCTGTCATCTCTACATTCCTTTGAAGGGGGCATAGAAGAGACAGATCTATTATCACATGCCAAGATGAACAGAAGAATTTTAAAGACGTAGCCTTGGCAAGACACAATTGCAGGGCTGCAGCAACAGATCTTGAAGGGATAAAAAAATGAAAATGATTTTTTAAAACTTTCGAGTAAAATTTAATCAAGGAGAAGAACATGAACTAAAAATTGTGTTTCAAAACCAATGTCTCCCAGAGTTTTGGCTGCATTTACAAGATGAATTCAAAATCTCGTCTGAGAATGTAAAATTAGTCTTGCTGCCTTCCTCAACTGCTTATCTCTTGTGAAGCGGAATTCTCCGCGTATACAGGTACCAAAACAAAATACAGAAGCCATTTAAATGCAGAACCAGACCAGATCTGTAATTATATCAGCTGAACCTAAAGATAAGAAAACTGAAAAAAATATGCAATCATGGGTGACTCATTAAACGTTTATACGTTATTTTTATATTATCTCTTAATTTAGCCTTACAGTTGCAATACAGTTCACTCTAGTTCTGTTGTAATGCAAATGGTGTGATTTATTGAACTTCTGAGGAATTTTGAAGTATGGCCAGTTTTGATAATATCATGTGTTTTGGTGGTATTTGGTAAATTTCAAAGTTTTAAAAATACAATTCCATTGTATGAACATCGTGCAATTGTTTAGATATCTCTTCACTTTAAATTCCCTTGCTTTCTATCTCTTCTTTCTCCCCTGTAACACTACTGCTAAACACCATTAACTTGTAAAATATAGGGTAGATCGAAGGGGCTCTGCCATAGAAACTGATTCTTAAAAGGGCTCCATGAGTCAAAAAGATTGGGAACCACTGTTATAATAAATTGATTTTACCTGAGAGTGGCATTAAATTCAGTAGTTTAATATAAACAGTTATACTTAAGAAACAAGATGTTAAAAAAGTGGACAAATAGAATTAGAAATATGTGATTATTGTTAATGTTAATATTTCACATATATTATCATCCCACTTTCTATAGTGAAAGGACATAAAATGTGATTTGGAGTACTGCGCTGACGTTACTTCAATTGGGATGGTTTAATCTAATTACGAAGACTCAATCCTGACGCTGCCACCAATTACGCAAGTTCCTGATCACTAGTCCCTCCCAACTAGAGATCTTGACTAGGCTCCCTTTAGTCTGCCTTGACTAAAGATTTTTTTGGCCAGGCCTGTCTCCTCAGCCCTTCTTGACTGCCAAGCCTCCTGCCACGCACACACTGGCTTCT
Source organism: Anolis carolinensis (assembly GCF_035594765.1). Classification (NCBI taxonomy): domain Eukaryota; kingdom Metazoa; phylum Chordata; class Lepidosauria; order Squamata; family Anolidae; genus Anolis; species Anolis carolinensis. The sequence continues at coordinate 149,560,799 of NC_085841.1, read as the reverse complement.
TCTTTTTTCTTTTTTTTTTAACTCCCACTTTTTCCTTTTCTTGGCTCCTCCCACTTCTCCCTCTGGTGAGCTAGCCAGCTCCGTCTCCTTGGTAACAGCACTACTGTGGATTGAAACAAGATGGCTTCTGTTTCAGCTACTGTGTCAACTAAACACAAATACATACTCTAACAGTTAAAATTAAACATAATAACTATGACTTCTCCACACCTTCCACCCAAAGAAGATTATTTTTGGCCATTTAGAATCCTAGAATGGGCAAAAATAATTTAAAAGTTGCATAACAATATATATACATACACATAAATATATCACTGTAACACAAACTTATTATGGTTAAATACATTGCATAAACCATAAATACAAACCTTTAACTTCTTAAGACACTCTAGACAGTGCATCAGCAACAACATTTCTTTTACCTGTAACATGCTTGATTTCGTATGTGAAATCTTGCAAGGACAAACTCCACCGTAACAATTTATTATTTGTTCCTTTCACATTATCCAACCATTTCAATGGTGCATGGTCGGTTTGTAGGGTGAATTTTCTTCCCCATAAATAAGGTTTGAGTTTTCTTATTAACCAAATTATGGAGTAACACTCCTTCTCAATGGTGGACATACTGCATTCGTGGGAATGCCACTTCTTACTTAAAATAAAATAGGTCTGTCCTCACCTTCCTTATCAATTTGACTTAGGACAGCTCCTAAACCAGTGTCAGACGCGTCGCAAGTCAAAATGAAAGGATCATCGAAATCTGGGGCTTTTAGGACGGAATCTGATGTGATGGCCTGTTTCAACTGATCCATGGATGTTTGACAATTTGGGGTCCAAATTATTTGATTAGGGTTCTTCTTTTTGGTCAGGTCCGATAAAGGGGCTGCCAGATTGCTAAAGGAGGGAATAAATTTTCGATAATACCCAGCCAATCCGAGGAATGATCTAACCTGTTTTTTCGTTTTGGGCACTGGCCACTGATGAATAGGTTTCACTTTAGTAGGGTCTGGTCGAATACAACCTCCTCCTACTAAATGCCCTAAATATTTTGTGGTGTTGTTTCCCAATTTACATTTGGAAGCTTTGATGGTTAAGCCAGCTTCCTTTAATCTGCCCAATACTATATCCAAATGCTTTAGGTGATCCTCCCACGAATTGCTAAAAATTCCTATATCATCCATGTAGGCCACACAAAAGTTTCCTAGGCCACTAAGGACCTTGTCAACCAATCTTTGAAATGTTGCAGGACTGTTTTTTTAATCCAAAAGGTAACACTGCAAATTCGTAAAGCCCACCTTGCGTACGAAATGCTGTCTTATGCTGGTCTTGCGGTGCCATGGGCACGTGCCAGAATCCCTTAGTAAGATCTATACTGCTGATAAACTGAGCTTTCCCGATCCTTTCCAATAGGTCATCCAATCGTGGCATTGGATATGTATCAGTTTGGGTCACCTTGTTCAGAAGTTGATAATCTATACAAAACCTAATAGTTTTATCTGGTTTCTGAACCAGCATGATAGGTGAAGCCCAGGGGCTATCCGATGGCACAATAATGCCCAGGTCCAACATCTCTTTCACCTCCCTCTCGATACATTCGTTGACCTTCCCAGTCACTCTGTATGGAGGGGAAGCTATAGGAGCTGCATCATTGGTATTGATCTGATGCTGTACCCCTTGGACCCTTCCCGGCAAATTGGAAAACATTCTACTATATTTATTTAGAACTCCCACAATCTCCTTCCGTTGAGATTGGGTTAACTCCTTACTTATATCTACTTGATCCAAATTTCTATATAGCTCTCGATCACCCTCCCAAAAAGAAAAGGGACCGGACTCATCTTCCGAAACTACTATATGCACACTAGCCGATCTCCCAACATAAGGCTTCAACATATTTACATGGACTCTCCTTTCGACATTTAATTGTTCATCATAGATGTCATAGTTCACTTGGTTGTGCTTCTTGGTGACTCTCCAGGGTCCCGACCAGTCCATTTGAAGTTTGTTGGTTCTGTTAGGTGGCAAAAACAGGACCTCATCTCCGATGTCGAAGTTTCTCGGCTTAGATGTTGCGTCGTAATAGTCCTTCTGCCGTTGTTGTGCTGCGGTCAGATGCTCCTGCGTGATGTCCTTGGCCAACTGCATTGTTGACTGTAGATCTCGTACATAATCAGCCACTGGAACCGGCTCTGCTGCTGGGCTTGCCTCCCAGTATTCTTTAACTAAATCCAACGGTCCTCGAGCCTTTCTTCCATATAACAGTTCGAAAGGACTTTAGCCTGTACTATCCTGGGGGACTGATCTGTATGCAAATAATAGCTGTTGAAGCTTAATGTCCCAGTCATGCGGTCTCTGCTGGCTATAAGACTTCATCATTCTAATTAGAGTCTTCTTTGGATTTTCAACCAACCCATTTGTTTGTGGGTGGTAGGCCGTCGATGTAAGATGCCTGATGCCGCATAACTCAAGTAGTTTCTTCATGAGCTTCGATGTGAACTGGGTCCCTAAGTCAGATATCAGTTCTCTAGGATATCCAGTTCTTCCCCATATGGATAACAAGGCATTAGCTATGGTTGAGGTCTCGATGTTGGTGAGTGCTACTGCTTCCGGGTACCTTGTAGCATAATCGATCATAGTTAGGACGTACTTATAACCCCGTTTGCTTGGTTTACAAAGAGGACCAACTATGTCGATTCCCACTCTGTAAAATGGCTCTCCAATTACGGGCATAGGGATTAGAGGAGCTTTGATCTTATCCCTCCCGGTACTCAGTCTTTGGCAGGTGTCACATGACCGGCAAAATTCTTTTATTTTCTGGAACATGCCAGGCCAATAAAAGTTCTTTGTAATTCTTTTAGTTGTTTTTCTGATACCCAAATGGCCTCCCTGAGGGCTATCATGTGCCACCCTCATGAGTTCTCTGAATTTCTCTGGCACTACAATTTGGGTATGCACCTCCGACTCTCCTGCTGACTTTAGACTTTTACTCTCTCTATATAGTACACCATCCTTAGTAATGAATCTAGAGGGTTGTTCTTCTGTTGACTCTGGTGTATTCTCAGCCTGCGTAAACAAGGGTTTTAAGGTTTCATCTTCCCTCTGTTCTTGCAGAATTTCTCTAACTCCCTCTGTCTTACTAACAATCTCAGTAATCATAGAACTGGATTTTGGACTCTCTCCCACATCCTGTTGAATGGTCAAGGATATTGCTTCCTGAGTAGGGCCTTCGATGTTATCTTTATCTTCCTCACATAACTTCCGCCAGTTCTTAATTTCCTTAGCCAGGTCGTTACCAATTAAACACTTATAAGGTATATCTGGACTGATGGCAAAGTCCCAAATTCCTTTCCAACCACTGTACGCGATTGGCAATGAAACCACCTTGGTTGGTATAGCAGGACCTAAGCCTTTTAAATTAATTACTGAAGTAGGATGTTGATACTTCTGAGGTACTGCTTCTGGATGTATGATGCAAACATCCGATCCAGTATCCCTCTATCCCTGGATATTCTTGCTGTCAACAGAAATATGTTCTAAATTGTCTTCAGATGGTCTATTCGACAAAATGAACAAACATTGTTTCTCTTTGGGCACTGCTTCAGGGCTGCTTTTAGACTTAGTATCCAATTCTGCCTTGGTTTCCACAGCTACTTTATTTACAAAGAAGGAGGTCTTGTCCTTTTTCAAAAGGCTACACTGATATTTTAAGTGTCCCAACTTCCCACAATGAAAACACCTCATCTTCTCTTCAGGTTTGATTTGGCTTGTTACCTCCTGCCTCCTCCAGGTGGTGTTTTCTCCTGCAGGCCCTCTCCCCTGCTGTGTTCGTGCTAGGAAATGATAATATGGCAGCATAATGCGCTTTTTATCACTTGGCCCATCATCTTTCCTAAATCCTTCTTTCAGAGTGATCAATTGATCTACCATGACAGCTGCTTCCCCTGCTGTCGCTGGTCTCCGATCCTGCACTAGCCAACGGTACTCTGAGGGTACCAACTGAAATAATTGTTCTAATTTCATTAACTCCCTTAATTGTTGATAGTTCTCTACCTCAGAAGTTCGCACCCAACTGTCAAAATACTGTGCTTGCTTCGATGCTACCTGAGCAAAACTGATTTCTTTCTCTCTTCAGTGTTCTGAATTTTAACCTATAAAATTCAGGTGTTAGTTGGAGTTTTTGTTGCACCTGTTGCTTGAATAATTTATAATCTCTATGGGTCTCCTCAGACATGTCACCATATATCTCTAAAAGTTTCCCGCTAATTTGAGGTCTCAAATAAATCATCCACTTCTCCTCACTAACTTCGAAATCCTTACAGCACCTTTCAAATGAAATTAAAAACTTTTCCACATCATCGTCCTTATTATACCTAGGGAATCTCTTCAGAATCATGTCTGATGCCTCAGCTCTAGAGTTCCCTTCCTGGGTATTGATATGTGGTTGAGATAGTGTTAACCTCTGTCTTTCTAACTCTATCTCCATTCTTCTTAGTTCCATCTCTCTCTTTTTCCATCTTCCTCAGTTCTCTTTCTTTTTCTTCAACCTGAAATTGTCTTTCTCTTTCTCTTTCTTCCATTTCTAACTTTCTCATCTCTAGTCTATATTTAAGAGTCATTTCTGACACCGATGTTTGTTCAGAATCTGAACTCTCTTCCTGATATGCACCTGCTTCTTCAGCAACTTTTTTTCTGTTGTCTAGTGGCCATTTCTGTCAAATTTTACCTCACGATTTTCTTCACTAAGCGATCTTAAGGCACTAAACTTAGGTGTTACACGGAATCTCGCGGCTGCCACCAATTGCGCTGACGTTACTTCAATTGGGATGGTTTAATCTAATTACGAAGACTCAATCCTGACTCTGCCACCAATTACACTGATGCTAAAGCCAGTTGGGAAGACTCAAGCCAATTGTAATGGCGTCAAAGCACATTGTAAATGCTGTTTCCACTGCTGAGGGGATTTTTGAATCTTTTAATCTCTAGATTATATATATATCACCTTTATATAAGGGTAAGGATTACAGGGGGTGATCTTTATTTCAAGATCCCGGCCTCTGTCTCTGTAGTTAGGGATTTCTGTGTTGTTGTTCCCTTTCTGAGGTAACTGTGACTATTACTCTTCCCCAATTAGGTGATTTATTAAGGTAACTGCCACCAACATGAGGCTTTTGAATTATCACCGATGAAATTTGGCTCCACAGACGCAGATGAGATGTAATGAGTCAGTTGTTAGCAAAGGACAACAAGTTTATTGCGTACAAAGCTTATGGTTGCAGGTTGATTGATTTACTTATGGAACTTTAGATAAACAAGTGGTTTAATAACTCTTATAACCACCATATCAGTAGTCTCTGGTGTAATTCCACTCTCACTCTCCTACTGATGATGTAAATTGTAGTGAACTCTAACCTCAGCTGAGCTCCTTAGTGAACAATGTCCCAACTACAATAAAAGCCTTTAATTTGATCTACTACCGATCAAGTTTCTGATCACTAGTCCTTTCCAACTAGAGATCTTGACTAGGCTCCCTTTAGTCTGCCTTGACTAAAGATTTTTTTTGCCAAGCCTGTCTCCTCAGCCCTTCTTGACTGAAAAACCTCCCGCCATGCACTCCCTGGCTTCTTTTTTTTTAACTCCCCCTTTTTCCTTTTTTTGGCTCCGCCCACTTCTCCCTCTGTGAGCTAGCCAGCTCCATCTCCTTGGTAACAGCACTACTGTGGATTGAAACAAGATGGCTTCTGTTTCAGGTACCAATAATGGTATCATGTGAAAAGAGATAATTTATTGTATGAATATTGGTAGATGTAATAATTTGTTTTGCTTTAAATAACTGCTTATTGGAAATCTTTTATTTATCTTTGTCTCTCTGTCTCTCTCCCCCCCCCCCCATTTGTATCTATCTCTTGTACTCTTTTCTCTTTTTTTCTTTTGTATTGTTGTTATTTTATATATTTGAATTCTTCAGTAAAATCTTATAAAAGAAAAGGCTATATTTGGCAATAGGTCACTTGTAGACATTCAAACACCTTTTTCTTCATGGGGGTACACTGTATGTTAAGGATATGCTTTAACTTGAACAATTTAGTCATTAAAATGATGACTCTTATTTATTTTTTCATATGTTTAGGTGCCATCATTTCTGCAAAGAAAGAGGAACTTACTGCAGTCCTGGATCATTTTAATATTCAGGTAACTTAACAATAGTGTAACATCCTATGCTCTCTATGTAGAAATAGGTTTGTTTTTTTAGTAGTGTGTGGTTGTCTAAAACTGTGGTTAGGATTATTGTTTTAGACTGAATTCTGTTTGTTATAGTCTAATTTTATGTATTAAAAAAATAAACATTTTTGTTATTTTGATTCTGTTGAGAGATACTGTTTTAATTTATTTTTCTATATACGTTGTTGTTTGTATGTTTGTTTTCTTGAAAAAATTAATGTTAAAAGAAATAGTTTTAAAAAAATAAAAAATAGTACAAACAAAGGTCAACTATTAAGTGAAAAAACTTAAAATTTCAGGAACAGTGAGCAGGTACATGTATCTGCTTCACTCTGGTAAAGGAGGGGTGGAACTAGGTGTCTCTTTTCTCTACCTGCCCAATTGCTCTCTTGTCTTTCTTGGTGCCCAGAGGGAGGGGGGCCACAAGCGTTCAGGCATGAAAAGGAAGTAAGGGGCATTCCCTTTATCTACCTGCCCAATTTTCATTGCCTTTCTCACTTCCTGGTGGGCACTAAGCAGTGAGCGAGCTGTCTCCCTCAGTCTTGCAAGGCTTGCAGTCTTTATTAAAAATGGTGTAGAGCAGCAGGACAGGCAACAGCAAATCGTCAAATTCATGAAAGTACAACTTATGACAGTGGAGACCTTCTGATCTTTCCATCCTTAAATTGTATTTCCATTTTAATCTCCAAAAAATTATTTTCATTACTTGCTTGTAAAGGGGTGGGATTCTCTACAGTCCTGTGAACATGGACTTTGCATTTGAATTCAAACAAGTGATAACTGCCACTACTGACCCTAGCAAACTTCTGAATGCTGCTTCACAAACTAGTTGTGAATGTTCCTTAAAAGGCTTATGCTTGGGCATGACACACTGTTTCAACCTCAGAGGAGGGCAAGGCAAACCCCCCTGAACAAATTATGTCAAGGAAACTTTGTGGTAGGTTTGAATTAGAGTAATTATAAGTCATCAGTTATTTGAAGGCACTCAATAATAACAAGAACATATAGCAGCATGGAGAGATGTTACAATTTTACAAACTTGTGTTTAACCCATAGTTTGAATATATTTGATTAGAGGCTATTTGGTTTGAGACATGTCTGCTGTGTGCGTTGGGAAAAATTTCTCATTCTCAGAATGGCCACCTCTTGTAAGTGGCCACAGCTAGACATTTTTTCCTGTGGTTTGTGTACTGTTCCATGCAAATAGGGGTCTCTGCTTGTCTAAAGGAAAGATCATCAAGATTTTTAGTTCACACATAGCTGTAAACAAATGAGCCATAGGTATCTTGCCATATTTGTCTGCCTGAGCTCTAAGATATTTAATGAGGCACTTGATCTCACTATCTAAACAGGAATGTTTGATGGGAATGTGGGAGAGGGCATTCTCCCAGGCTGTTCCCAGACTCTGGAATTCCTTTTCTAGGAAGGCTAGGGAGGCTTCCTAGCTGTCCTTTCGGCATCAGATGAAGAATAGTTCATTCCAGTTTTTTTGTTTTGTTTTAAAGCATCTTTCAAATTGTATTCATTTCATTGTTAATTTAATATTATTTTATTCTTTGGATGACAGGAGGAGCAGTGGTGAATTGTTCCTCCTACCATCCCAGAATGATCCTACATGGTAAATCTAATTTCTCAATCTCAACTTTTAGTATGTTGTTAAGCGAATGTGTTTCATCATAATCCAGTCCTTGAGGCTCAATTGGAAAAATGTTTGTGGTATAGTTTGTTTAGCTACTGCTGATGGCCAGAAGAATCAGGTGAGAGCAGATGAACAGTGTACACTAGCAAACTTTCCAGGCATTGTAAGTTACACTACTCATGGCTTGTTATATCTCAATTGAGATAATTTATTTTGGCTGCTTTTTAAAAAAGGTTATTGTTTTTGCAGGTGGATAATCCTGTGTCTGTACTTACCCAGGAAATGAGCAAACAATTTTTGCAATCCAAAAATGAAGGTGATAAATACAAGGTAAATCAAAATTACTGTATTGTAGTGTAGAAGATATGATCTACCCTTATGTAGAAGAAATTGAATTGTTCCTGTAATTTTGAAAGAAGGTCTAAAATACAGAGTTGATGTTTCTTGTCATAGTTCTTTATGAAAGCAACTCAACTGGAGCAGATGGAAGAAGATTATACATACATAATGGCAACCAAATCAAGAACAAGTGATCAGATTGAACAAGGAGAAGAGGTATGAAGCACTTCCAGTTTTTAGTTTGTAGCAATTGTGCACTAAAAGGTTAACATTCAGTTAACAGTGGCCAACACACATTTTGATACCTCAAAATGTTTTTGGGTATATTTGACCTGCTGATTCCAAAAATTGCACCAGTTTCCCCTTATTAGCTCTAGTTTTTGAATCACAGAACATGCAGTTGTCGTCTGCTCACTCATAGAAAACCATTCAGAAAATAGCATTGGATAGACAGCATCAGCTCTAGTTTATTAGATATGGTTTTTCTTCGTGTACTCTGTGAATGCACACTAATGGAGAAGCTGCGCCTGCGCAGGTTCCAACGGAAACTCTTCCAAGCTGAAGTTCAAATTTTGGCGGTAACCACGCCCCCCTTCCCAAGGGGCATATAAGGCAGCCCCAGGCGCGCGCTCCCCAGTTCCTTTTTTTCCGCCGCAAGGTTCACTTCGGACTCTTCGTATGTCTACTACTCGCTTCAAGCGTTGCACGCAGTGTGCTGCTAAGATTCCTGACTCGGACGGCCACGCCAAGTGCCTCTTCTGTCTTGGCGAGGCTCATGTGGTCAGTACCTGCCGTTTCTGCCTAGCTCTCACAGCTCAGGCCAGAAAGAACAGAGCCGCTAGGCTTAGAGCGGCACTTTACGAGAAATCTCTCGCGCCAGAACCGGCCCCGTCGACGTCGGGTGCGTCGTCGTCTTCAGCTTTAAGAGCCATGTCGGTGCCGCCAGCTAAGCCTCCGTCAGCTAAAGCCTCCTCGGTCTCGTCCAGAGCGTCCAAAACCTCCAGGGCCGCTAAGCCGGTCAAGCCACCGTGTACGGTGACGACGGCTACCGTATCGACCCGCTCCGGAAAGGTGGGGCCTTCCTCGACGTCGAGCTCTTTGGCTTCGGTGACCTCGATCCGTTCTCGTATCGGCTCCCCTCCGTCCTCCTCTGCTATCAAGATAGCCTTTAAGAGGGCTCACGAGGAGTCTCGTCGAGCGCAATCTGACTCAGCTGTGGTTCCTCCCACACCTGGCAAGTCCTTGAGGGTTGCATCCAAACAACCGCCGACAAAGAAACGGCTGACTCAGCGCTCCTCTTCCTCGGCCTCCTCAAGGAGAGGCCAGCCATCTTCCTCGGCAACCTCCTCGAGAAGATCCTCTCCAATTGTACCAGCACAGAGGCCTAGAGATGTTTCTCAATCTCCATTGCACCCCCTGTCTGACGGGGAGCTGCAGGACTCACCCCACCACTCTACCCAAACGGTGGTCAGGGTGCCGCTGCCGGAGCCCCTTGCGCCGCCTCACTCGTCGCGCCAACAGCTTTTCCCTCCCACCTCGACACCGGAGCGTGGCAGACAAACGGCTCGCCTGGCTCGAGCAGCTCAGGCCTCAGCCTCCAAGGATCCTCGGCTCCCGACCCTCTCTTCCCGTGAGGCCATGCCTCCTCCCGAGACTGTGCTTTCTTCTCCCCCTCAGTCCCCCCAAGGGGCTGAGGAGGAAGATGTTGATGTTGACCGCCCAGACTCTGTCCTCTCGGCCTCGGTGGTCTCTCTCGGTCTCGACCTCTCTCCTCCCCACGACGCGTATGAGGCGGACCCGCCTTCTCCTACTGACAATATTCGTGCTTTCTCTGATCAAATGGTCAGAATGGCCGACGCCCTGGGTTTGGAGATCAAGCAGACTTCCAAAGCAGTGTCTGATCCAGTTTTCAAAAGGGTACAGGCCCAAGCTCCGCCGGCCACGCTACTCCCTTTTCTGCCTTATCTCTTGGACGTTATCCAGGCCTCCTGGAAAACCCCTTCCTCCATTCCTCCGACCTCGAAGAGGATCGAGACTTGGTACCGTACCGACGATGATACCTTGGAATGGCTCAAACACCACCCCGACCCCAACTCCCTGGTCGTTAAGGCCTCTCAATCCTCAGGTCGTCAGTCGAACACTCCGGCCGACAGAGAGGGGAAGCGCTTCGACGCCGTGGGTCGAAAACTTTACTCCGGAGCCCTTTTGCTTTGCCGCATGGCGAACTATGGAGCCTGCATGGGTGCCTACCAGCAGATTATCTGGGAGAAGGCACAGCCCTTCTTCGCTAAGATGTCGGACGAAGACCGCTCCGTCCTCACTACCCTCCAACAGGAAGCAGACTCGCTTGCTCACCACCAAATACAAATGGCGAAGCATACAGGTGATACTGCGGGCAAGATGATTGCCCACGCGATATCCATCCGCCGCCACGCCTGGCTCAGGTCTTCGGGCCTCTCCTCATCTTCCAGACAGGTCATTGAAGACCTTCCCTTTGACGCGCTCGGACTATTTAACTCCGGTACCGATGACAAACTCAAGTCTAATCATGACTTTAAAATTCTTGCGTCTAAATGTGGCGACCAACCGCAACCTCAGCGCACCCGCTGGTTCCCGCACCGCTCCCGCCGCTTCCCGCCGCAATCTTTCAGACACCACTCTTTCAGGCGGCCATCGGGCTCGAATAATCAAACCCATCACCAACCTCGTCGGGGACCTCATCCGCAAAAGCAACGCGGTCGAACCACCCCCGCTCCTCCGCAGGCTAACCGGCGTACCTGACGCCAACCCCTGCCAAGACTCCTCGCCCGCTACCGATGCAGAGCCCACGCTGCCTCGACCCTCCGGCGCCTTTGCAGACCGCCTAGCCCCCTTCTACAATCACTGGGACTCTATTACTTCAGATGCATGGGTTCTTCGCATTGTCCAAGACGGCTACGCCTTAGAGTTCGCGGACCTTCCACCTACAGGTCGCATTCTCCACTCAACTCCTTCCCCAGAGATACTGGCCGAAGTCGAGGCGTTACTAGCCAAGGGCGCCATCCGTCCCTCCCCTCCCGAACTGGACCCTTTAAGTTTTTTCTCCAGATACTTTACAGTCCCGAAGAGAGGAGGCGGGCTACGCCCCATTCTGGACTTAAGGGCCCTCAATATATTCATTCGCCCTTCCAAATTCAGGATGGTCTCTATTGCCTCTATCCTCCCGATGCTGCAGCGGGGAGACTACTTTGCCTCCATAGACTTACGAGACGCCTACTTCCACGTGGCGATACGGGAGGCGCACAGACGCTTCCTCTGTTTCAAAGTGCTCAACCAAACCTACCAATTTACCGTTTTACCCTTCGGGCTCGTTACGGCCCCGAGGGTCTTTACCAAGGTCGTCGCCACCGTAGCGGCCCACCTAAGGCTACATGGCATCACGGTCTTTCCTTATCTGGACGATTGGCTTCTCGTCGGGCCAGATCCGGTTCTTCTCGAAAACCACGTCTCCTTCACGCTGCGTCTTCTAAAATCTCTCGGCCTCCAACTCAACTCCGAGAAGTCAAATCTCTCCCCGTCGACCCGAATCCGGTTCATCGGGGCCCTCTTCGACTCCGTCACAGAGACTGTTTCACTTCCGTTCGACAGATTCCTAGCTCTCCGCCACCACATCGCCCTTTGTCGATCTGCCCGGAGAGTCAAAGCCCGTGCCATCCAAGTCCTTCTGGGCCACATGGCCTCCACGGTCCTCACGACCCCGTTTGCCAGGCTGCGCCTTCGGGTCCTACAAAGGTGGTTTATAGACACTTTCAAGCCGTCCTACCACCACAACTCCAGATACCTGTCGATACCGATGTTCGTCCGCCGGTCCCTCTCCTGGTGGACGTCTCACCAAAACGTGTGCAGGGGCCTCCCATTTCATCCAGCCCCGCCGTCGCTAACCATAACCACGGACTCCTCCACTTACGCTTGGGGAGCCCACATGAACGGTCTAACGGTTCAAGATCTTTGGTCCCCATCAGAGAGGGCCAACCACATAAACTTTCTCGAGCTTCTCGCCATTCTCAAAGCCCTGAAAGCATTCTCCCGCCTCATCCGTCACAAGTCCATTCTCATTCAATCGGACAACCTCGTAGCAGTATTCTACATCAACAAACAGGGCGGTACGGGTTCGAGGAAACTGATGCTCCTCTCCTCCCGTCTCTGGGTTTGGTGCATAGCCCACGATGTACAGGTCTCGGCAATCCACCTGCCGGGCGCCCAAAACGACCTAGCAGATGCCCTCAGCAGGATGACATCTTCCTCCCACGAGTGGAAGCTCGATCCCGAGATCCTCGACGGTCTGTTCCTCCACTGGGGACGCCCTACTCTGGATCTCTTCGCGTCTCCCCACAACGCTCAGCTACCCCGCTACGGGGCGAGACTTCCCCCGAACTCCTTCCCCGGCTGTCTGGGAGATGCCTTTCTGCTGGACTGGTCAGCGGAGATGCTTTATCTTTTTCCACCGATTCCTCTCATACCGAAAGTCCTCGAAAGACTTCTCTCGATCTCGGTCACAGCGATTCTCATAGCTCCGGCCTGGCCCCGCCAACCGTGGTATCCGGCCCTTCTTCGTCTCTCCAGAGGAACGTTTCGCCCTCTGCCTCCCTCGCCGCACCTTCTCTCAAGGGAGGACGGCAAAATTCTTCACCCGGACCTCCCTTCCCTTCATCTCACTGCATGGAGGATTCTTACCTAGCCTCCCTTCCGCAGAGCCTGCAAGACGTCCTTCGGGCAGCCCATAAGCCGTCTACTACCAAGGCTTATTCATATAAACTCTCTCGCTTTCACGCTTTTCTTCGATCCCGTGGCGTCGACACCTTTCCGACCTCGGTATCGGTGGTCCTCGACTTCCTGATGACTCTCGTCGAGAAGAAACTCTCTCTCGCCTCTATTAAAGCCTATCTCGCAGCTCTTTCCTGGTCGTTTCAACGCCACGGTCAGCCATCTCTCTTTTCTCATCACTTGATCAAAACCTTTCTCCGAGGCTACAATAACATCTGCCCGCCGTCGCTACCACCTACGCCGGGTTGGAATCTCGAACTTGTACTTTCTCAACTCACTTCGGCTCCCTTCGAACCGCTTGCCTCGACCGATCTCCGTCTGCTCTCCTGGAAGTTGGCCTTTCTAGTGGCGATCACGTCGGCACGACGGCCATCCGAGCTTGCTGCTCTCAGGGTCGACGAGCCTTATCTACGCTTTCACCATGACCGCGCTGTTCTTCGCCCGGACATTACCTTTCTTCCTAAGGTGGTGTCAGCTTTCCACCTCAATCAAGACATTGTCCTACCAGCTTTCTTCTCTAACCCCTCCTCTCCTCTAGAACAAAAACTGCACCTTCTTGATGTTCGAAGGGCACTTCTCTTCTACAGGGACCGTACCAAAGACATCCGTAAGACACAAAGACTCTTTGTCGCTTATGCCCAGGACAAGTTGGGGAATCCCATTTCTTCCCAAAGACTGTCCCACTGGATTGCTCAGGCCATTGAGTTGGCCTACGAACTAGCCAAGCGACCTCCTCCTCCATCCATCCGCCCGAGGTCGACTAGGGGCCTCTCGGCTTCGACCGCCTTTCTTCGGGGTATTCCGCTTGACTCCATATGTAAAGCGGCTATCTGGTCAAACCCTCTTACGTTTGTTTCTCACTACAGACTGGACAATAAAGCCTTAAAGGACTCGGCCTTTGCAAGATCAGTACTCTCATCTTGCCTCTCCTGACTCTCGAACGTTTTTTCTCCTTATATTCACCCGCAGGTGACTCTCTATACCTCTCCTTCAAGTTTTCGGCCGGTCATTTTTTCCCCATACCTACCTCTAGGGATGTGTTTTTCCCTGATTGTGTTGAGCAGTCGCTCTATTACCTGATACCGCCTTATTTATCCAGGCGGATATGATGTGTTTGTCCCTCTCCCCCCTGGGAGAGCGTTATATGCACTATGCAATTGAATGGTTTTCTTTTTTCTACCATGTTTATTGGAAAATTTTCTATGTTATGTTTTCCTCTTCTACTATGCTCATGTTTGCATTGCACTGGTCCTTTCGGACAATTGATTGCACTGGTCTCTTGAGACTGTTGTCTCATTATGTCCTAATAAATATGTGTTTGGACATTTACTAAGTTGTTGAGTTTTGCCTTGTCCCACCATCCGGGACCTTAGCGTGTCAGTCTCCATTAGTGTGCATTCACAGAGTACACGAAGAAAAAGGACAGGTTGCTCACCTGTAACCATGTTTCTTCGAGTGTACTCTGTGAATTCACACAAACCCGCCCTTCCTTCCCCTCTGGCAAACCTCTCCCTTTCTCGTTGCCTTGGCGGCGTAGGAACTGGGGAGCGCGCGCCTGGGGCTGCCTTATATGCCCCTTGGGAAGGGGGGCGTGGTTACCGCCAAAATTTGAACTTCAGCTTGGAAGAGTTTCCGTTGGAACCTGCGCAGGCGCAGCTTCTCCATTAGTGTGAATTCACAGAGTACACTCGAAGAAACATGGTTACAGGTGAGCAACCTGTCCTTATATCATGTCTATTAGTGTTACCATATTGGATTATTTTATACTGTTTTAATTCTTTTGCTACAAGTTAACTGTTATCATTGTGTATTATTACTTTGATTTTTGGTATGTTTGTATTTTGGGCTTTGAATGTTTGCCTTTTTTCTGTGTGTAAACTGCCCTAAGTCCCTTCTGGGAGAGAGGGTGTTCTAGAAATAAAGATGATGATTATTGTTATACCTAAAAAAAATCCCAGAGCTGATGCTGTCTATCCAGTGCTATTTTTTGAATCAACATCTCAAATAACCCCAGGAACAGGACAAAAAACTAAAGCACCAATATTTTTTGTTTTGTTGGGCTGTGGTATTAATATAGATTTTTTAAAAAAATTGAGCCAGGTTCTGTATTGAGTTCCATGTAGCTCTTATGCAGTTAAATGATGAATGGTTGTGTTGGAAATATACCATGTGTGTGCATGCTCCTTCCTCATTTTCCATTTCTTTCATTCCCTGTACATTCAGTTATTGGGATGGTTTGTTATTACTTAAACCATGGTTTCTTGTGGCTGTGATATTAGAAAAGTGTTTAAAAGATTTTGTCATGGGAATTTTGAGAAAAACAGGAGATTGAAGGAGAGGATGAGGAGATCCCTTGTTAAGCTATAATCTATGGAAGAAAAATCTTATGAATATTTATTTAATATTTTAATTTTTTGTTGTTGAAGTATTTCTAGTTCCTTATGTCATCTTGTTTTCCTAAATAATTCTGCCACTATTGCACTTGTGGAAAAAAGTATCATTATATCCCTCTTGTTGCCATTTTTATTCATCTACATGCTTTTCTTTTTAGTTTCTTGAAGGGCTTGCGATGCAGGTTTCAGAGAAAGAAGCACGCTATAAAAGTATTGCTGCTTTGAGTGAAATGCAAAATGATTTAAAGCAGTTACAGAACCAAATAGCTTGGGCAATGGTAATCACCTTATTCCAGTCTGCTACTTAGTAAAATTCAGTGTTGTTTAATTTTAATACTATTCACAATATGATCATTTTGCTATTATATTTAAGGTAAGAGACACTGAAAAAGAAGTGAAAACAATAAAAGATGACATAGACTCAAAGGAAGCCAGAACTAAGAAGTTTGTTGAGAAAGTGAATGAATGGAAGGTACGTCCTTTTCATTTTTGTAAAGATTGACTTAAATTTAATCAGTTCTCCATTTTTAAGAAGTGAAACTATATGTTTAATCTTTTAAAAAGATAATTCCCTCTCCCCTCCAAATTCACTCTAGTCTATTGAATAACCAGTACTTATATTTTATTTCTACAAAGTTAAATCTTGAGGTCATATTCTTAAAATCCTCAAGAAGAAATACCTGAAATTGATTGCACAACTATTAAACTGCATTTCAGTGAGGTAGTCTAACAAAATGCAGATATCTTGCATAAGGAAAATAAGTAATTTGGCTGTGAAGGAGTAAAGAACCTAATAAATACTTGGATATATTCTCAGTTTTGAGTTACTTTACACAAAACCTAATGAATGAGAATAAGTTTGTCATTCTGCAGAAGGGAGTTCAGAATGCATATTATTAAACTAGAAACATTTGGCCAGGGGATCATTAGATTTCCATTCGATTTTTAATTAAACCCAATTGAAATGATCATTTGCTTGTGAACTGGTCATGGTAGATGAGACAAATTTTGTCCAACATTACATTTGTCAAAATCTGAAATGTAGCAACATAACTCTCCCTCCACCAGATAAGGGGAGGAGAAGCAGACTTTTGTTTTTACCAGACAAGCTTCATATTGCTTGCTTGTCAAAGGGACCACCATTTCCTTTCATACTTAAAGAGAGCTTGTTATCCTAGGCAGCTTTATGTCAGGTTTAGATTCTGCAGGCTAAACGTGCCCAGTTCTTTAAGCCGCTCCTGATAGGGCTTGTTCTCCAGACCCTTGATCATTTTAGTTGCCCTCCTCTGGACGCTTTCCAGCTTGTCAACATCTCCCTTCAACTGCGGTGCCCAGAATTGGACACAGTATTCCAGGTGTGGCTTGACCAAGGCAGAGTAGAGGGGGAGCATGACTTCCCTAGATCTAGACGCTGAGTGAGTTTTCTGACATGATATTTGCTTGTTTATTTTTCAGGATAAGGTTAATGTAGCAGAAGAAAACCATAGAACAATACAAGAGAAACTTGAGAAGTTAACTGAAGAAGCACAAAATCTGCAGCCTTCATGTAGAATTTCAAAAACAGATGTGCAGGCAAAAAGAAAAGCATACAATGATGCCGAGGTTTGTGTCTGAAAAGTTCATTCTCAAATGCCTTGTGCATCTATGTCTAATGCTCTTATAGAATCATAGAGTTGGAAGAGACCTCATGGACTTCCAGTCCAACCCTCTGTCAAGAAGCAGGAAATCGCATTAAAAGCACCCCCCAACAGATGGCCATCCAGCCTCTGCTTAAAAGCCTCCAAAGAAGGGGAGTCCACCACACTCCACGGCAGAGAGTTCCACTGCCAAACAGCTCTCACAGTGAAGAAGTTCTTCCTCAGGGGAATCTCCTTTCCTGTAGGTTGAAGTCATTGTTCCACGTCCTAGTCTTCAGGGCAGCAGAAAACAAGATTGCTCCCATGTCCCTATGACTTCCCCTCACATATTTATCATGTCTATCATGTCTCCTCTCAGCCATAATAATAATAATAATAATAATACTTTATTTATATACCGCCCTATCTCCCGGATGGGACTCAGGGCGGTTTACAGTCATAAAAGCAACACAAACATTACATAACAACATAATACACATTATTAAACAAAGTGAAATAATACAATTATAACAATAAAACACACTTACATGACCAGATCAAGGGGACGGGAACCATAAACCCAATATATTAAAATGTATCATTTTAGGCTAGGGAAATCTTGTGCAATATATTCAGGCTCAGAAATCGGCGGTAGTCCAATGTAATTACTGAAAAATCTGCCGACACCACCAGGTCTTCAGTTCCTTACGGAAATTGAATAATGTAGGACCTTCTCTTCTGCAGGCTAAACATGCCCAACTCTTTCAGCCACTCCTCGTAGGGCTTGTTTTCCAGACCCTTGATCACTTTAGTTGCCCTCCTCTGGACACATTCCAGCTTGTCAGCATCTCCCTTCAATTGCAGTGCCCAGAACTGGACACAGAATTCTAGGTGTGGTCTGACCAAGGCGGAATAGAGGGGTAGTACGACTTCCCTGGATCCAGACACTATACTCCTATTGATGCAGGCCAAAATCCCATTGGCTTTTTTAGCTGCATGACATTGTAGCTCATGTTTAACTTGTTGTCCACGAGGACTCCCAAGATCTTTGGATCCTTTTGTACAGTGAGAGGTTAAATGATATTGAGCATTGGAATAGGACATTGGGAGATGAGGATTCAAATTTCTGCTCTGCCATGGAAAGCTACTTGGTGACCTTGGGCAGGTCACACTTACTTGGACTTACATGAAAACAAAGGCAAAATCCTTTCTGAATGCAAAATTGCACTTACCATCAAGGTTCATTCTGCCAAGAAAATCTTGTGATAGGGTTCACATTAGGGTCACCATAAATTGGAGGTGACTTGAAGATACAAAACAACAACATTGTGCAAAGCCTTTCTGATGTTTGGTTCTTTTTCAATATTGTTTAACCTTGACCTGGCATGGAAGTGTAGTAAAAAAATCCTACATTTAAGATAAATATTTTTACTACGTTTGTGTCAGTGTTCACATTAAGATCACGCTTGACGATTTTTAACACAAATCTACTTTTCTTTTTTCCAGGTAGCACATAATCGAGCTCAAGCTGATTTAAAACGATTGGGAAAAGACCATGAACATCTTTGTCAAAAGATTAAGGAACTGAAAAATAGGTAATGTTTTCCCGTACTAAATCATTATTTCCTCAGGCTGTTGGGTCAATAGAATCTTAGAAAATCTCTGCTCAAATAACATACCAAAGACTTTTTCTTCCCTCTGTTCTATGAACCTCTAAAAAGTTCATTCCTTCCCTCTCAGTTATGCCTAAATTCTGATCAAATGCATAACTATTAAATACCTTAAATAACATAAACATGAAAAATGGGATACTTAGTGTCCGGATATTTGCTTGTCAACAACAGTGCTGCAAATGGCTGGTATTGATAATGGAATTGGCTCTGTTAGTACTTCCTACAGTAAATATCCTTCCATCCTCACTGTCTTCAATCCCACTTTCAATCTTGTATACATCATCTTATAACGTTAGCTATTGTTCATAAGATCCTGCTATCGCAAATTTGCTAGATTGTGAGGTGCCACAGAAATCCGTTTCCGTTGTGACATACTAGCATTGTTGTCCTGTTTAACCTTTAACTCAATGTTTCTTCTGGGGGAAATTGATTTAGAGATTAACTGTTGGGTTAAGATGCATATGACTTTTTTCATGGCAACAGTTATACTCTTAGCCTCCTGGTAGATTCCTCCTATGTTACTAGTCTCAGGACTCGGGACTCAGGTAGTACACAAAGACTCTCTCCGCAATGCTGATTAAATGTGTCCCATTCTGAAATGGGATTTGCCCCCCTGAAGTTTTCTGTGGAAACTTGATGGGTTTGGAGTGAGAGTGCATTCCCAATCTTAAGTTGTGCAATGGACTGTGCTCGGAATGGCCCTGATACTGGACATGCAAGTATCAAAATAAGAGATTGACCCAGTCAGCCCCTCTCTACTTCAGGATCCAGGGTAGAGTTCAAACTCCTGCTTCCATTTCACTCCCTGCTGAAAATCAGCCATCACTCTTGATCAACTACTTTCACGATTTCATCCGTCTTGAGGAACATTGACTATCTGTACTAAATGTTTGATTCAGATTCTGATTGACTTCTTCAACATCTAAAGCTGAATTCGATAGTGATTGAAATGTCACAGCCTTAAGTTGATACAGAAGACATTTCCTGTTCCTTCAGAAGGAGAGATTGAAACTTGACCTGCTTGTGAAGAAATTTTATTCCTTGTCTGTGCTGGGCCTACATATTGCCAGTTACTGTGTTTGCAAAGGAGCCTATTAGCAGCATCTGTGGTTGAGAGTGACACTGCTTCTTGCTAAATTGTCTGGCAAAAACAAGTACCAAGGCAGCCTTGGTTTGCTTTTTCACATTTCTGGGAGCCACATACCTTTGCTTTTCATATTGGCCAGAATGTGTCACCATCCACGGTGAGCAGGTGGGACATGGACAGCCTCAGGATGATGACATGGAGAGTGTTCCATTAGCCTCTTTGCCTGATTCCATCTAAGATATAATCAATTTTGCAGATAGGCCTTCCACCCAGATATCTTACACATGGAACATGTTTATGTCTTTCATATCAATTAGAGGGGCTTCTCCAACACTTACTCAAATGTGTCCTTTCGTCTTTCAATACTCTCTTTTCCCTCTAACCTCTTGAGCATGATTTGACTGCCATCTCATCTCATTTCCAACTGTTTTTCCAAGACCCTTTGTTTCAAATGCCATTTTAATTCATTGTTGTTTCATTCTGTTTTTACCACATTGTTACTATTCTTTTTTTTTTAAAAAATTGTATTACACTTCTTAAACTTGTCTAGTGTGGGATTGTTAGCCGTCTTGAGTCCACACAGGGAGAAAGATGGAGTATAAATAAAGTTAATAACAAGAATAATAGTACTTTGATTCAGAAAGCACAGAAAAGCTGCCCTCATTTATATCCTCTGGTTTTGGGATCGATTGTTGTGGAGTTTATACCTGAAGTTTTCCCAGCTTGGAAACCTTTTGTAATAATTGCTTCCTACTTGCCAAGAAAATAGAATTCCTAGTAGCTATTACCAGGAGAGCAGGGGAGCTTTGTGCTCGCCATATTGACCAGGACTACTTATGTTTCCATTAAGGCAAGTTTGTTCAAAGGCTGAACATTTCCCTTTTGCCGGAAGTGGTATCTTCATCTCAACTAGGACATACTACTTGCATTCATGCAGAATCTGACTACTGATTTGCATTCATTGGGTGTTTGGAAAGCTTTTTCCTTGATAGGCTTTCTGCTTCATGAAGGAGCTAAATATCAGGGTTGTTGTATGTCTTTTGGGCTGTGTAGCCATGTTCCAGAAGTACTCTCTCTTGACATTTCGCCCACATCTATGGCAGGCATCCTCAGAGGTTGTGAGGTATGGATAAACTAGGCAAGGAAAGGAAACATATATCTGTGGAGAGTCCAGGGTGTGGCAAGAGTCCTTTGTCACTGGGAAGCCAGCATTAATGGTTCAGTTAATCACCCTAATTAGCATTGGAAAGGTTTTTGTCTCTTGCCTGGGGGACATCCTTTGTTCAGTCAATAGCCGTCCTTGGGGCTCCTCTGCCTTCAGAGTGTTGGTTCCCATCTACTGTTTTGATTTTAGAGTTTTTTTTAATACTGGTAGCCAGATTTTGTTCATTTTCATGGCCTCCTTCTTTCTGTTGAAGTTGTCCACATGCTTGTGGATTTCAATGGCTTCTCTGTGTAGTCTGACATGATAGTTGTTGGAGTGGTCCGCATTCCTGTGTTCTCAAATAATATACTGTGTCCAGGCTGGTTCATCAAGTGCTCTGCTATGGCTGATTTCTCTGGTTGAATTAGTCTGCAGTGCCTTTCATGTTCTTTGACTCTTGTTTGGGCACTGTGTTTGGTGGTCCCTACGTATACTTGTCCACAGCTGCATGGTATCCGGTAGACTCCTGCAGAGGAGAGAGGATCCCTCTTGTCCTTCGCTGACCGTAGCATTTGTTGGATTTTCTTTGTGGGTCTGTAGATAGTTTGTAGGTTGTGCTTCTTCATCAGTTTGCCTATGCGGTCAGTGGTTCCCTTGATGTATGGTAAGAACACCTTTCCTCTGGGTGGATCTTTGTATTGACTCTCGTGGCTTGTTCTTGGCCTTGCAGCTCTTCTGATGTCTGTGGTGGAGTATCCATTGGCCTGTAGAGCCCAGTTTAGGTGGTTTAGTTCACCTTGGAGGAGGTGAGGTTCGCAGATTCTTTGTGCACGGTCTGTCAGGGCTTTTATTGTGCTTCTTTTTTGACTTGGGTGATGGTTGGAGTTTTTATGAAGGTATCTATCTGTGTGTGTAGGTTTTCTGTAAACTGTGTGGCCCAATTGTTGATTGGGTTTGCAGATGACCAGAACATCTAGAAATGCAGTTTTCCTTCCTTTTCTTTTTCCATGGTGAATTGGATGTTTGGGTGGATGCTGTTAAGGTGGTCCAGGAACTTGCTGAGTTCTTCCTCTCCATGGCTCCAAATTGTGAAGGTGTCATCTACGTATCTGAACCAAACAGTTGGCTTTTTTGGTGCTGTTTCTAGGGCCTGTTTTTCAAAGTGTTCCATATAGAAATTTGCTACTACTGGGCTGAGAGGGCTCCCCATGGCCACTCCATCTTTCTGTTCATAGAATCCATTGTCCCACTGAAAGTAGCTAGTGGTGAGGCAATGGTGAAACAGGGCTGTAATGTCTTCTGGGAAGTTTTGTTTGATTAGTGTGAGAGTGTCAGCTACCGGGACCTTGGTAAATAGGGACACCACATCGAAGCTGATCAGGATGTCCTTGGTGCTTAGCCTGAGGTTGCTGATCTTTTCTATGAAGTGTGTTGAGTCCTTGATATAGTGCGCAGTGAGCCCAATGTGGGTTTGTAGCTGTGTAACCAGAAATTTTGCCAGGTTGTAAGTCAGCGATCCAATGGCACTTACAATGGGTCTTTTTTTTTTTGTGTCAGGAGCAACCGGAGTTGCTTCTGGAGTGAGAGAATTGGCCGTCTGCAAGGACGTTGCCCAGGGGACGCCCGGATGTTTTTGATGTTTTCACCATCCTTGTGGGAGGCTTCTCTCATGTCCCCGCATGGAGCTGGAGCTGATAGAGGGAGCTCATCCACACTCTCCCCAGGTGGGATTCGAACCTGGCAGCTTTCAGGTCAGCAACCCAACCTTCAAGTCACTTAGTCCACTACGTCATCTGGGGGCTCTGAGTGGGATGGAGTCCTTGTGGATTTTTGGGAGTCTGTAAAGCCTAGGTGGGAGGGCTTCTGATTTGCACAGCTGTTGGCGTATGTCAAAGTTTATGGAGGAGTTCTTGATTAGAGTGTTCGTTTTTCTGGTGATTTTGTTAGTAGGGTCTTGTTTCAGTTTCTTGTAAATTGTGGGATCTAGAAGTTGTCTGATTTTTTCTTTTTTCTTTTGTTTGTTTGTTCTTTGTATTGTTCTATTTAATGATCTTTTCTCTTTTTTTTTGTTCTTTGTATTGTTCTATTTAATGATCAACTTCTAGATCCCACAATTTACAAGAAACTGAAACAGTGACAAAGGACTCTTGCCACACCCTGGACTCTCCACAGATATATATTTTTTCCTTTCCTTGCCTAGTTTATCCATACCTCACAACCTCTGAGGATGCCTGCCATAGATGTGGGCGAAACATCAGGAGAGAATATTTCTGGAACATGGCCACACAGCCCGAAAGGCATACAACAACCCTGTGATCCCGGCCATAAAATGTGTTCGACAACACATTGAGCTAAATATCATTTCTGTATTATTCCTCTTTAAAATGTGGACTGTCAATATCAGTACAATGTGTTTCAAAGTGATGCCAGTCTCTCTTTGTTGTAAATTTGAAAGCATAGCTAGCTAATACTGATTTTTACCAGTTTCATGTATACATGAAAACTAACAAAGGAAAAGTATATTGCACTAAATACAGACAGAAATATCTTGAGTTTGTATTAATGTTTCTGTCTTTGTAGCTCCAAATAGTTTGCCAGTTGAGTTTTTGAACAAAATAGTACCTTGGTTTTTTAAATATTACAGTGCTGAACGAATTTCAGAGCCTGAAAGGCTGGAAAAACAGAAAAGAATCGACCACTTGAAAGAACAGCTGAGGACACTTTGTGATCAAGATAAATCAACCAATCAAGAGCTAGAACAGTTTCGACATACTATATATACATACAAGGAAGATTCTGTTAGGCTTAAGTAAGTTCAATAAATGTAATTAAATTGATTATTTAATTTGTGCAATAAACTGCATGTCAGAGCCAGGTTTCTTTTTTAAAAAAGCAGTTTTTGCTTACCTAACACAATTCCCCTATAGATTAAGTACCATGTATACTCAAGTATTAGCAGAGTTTTCAGCTCCTTTTAGGGTTGAAAAAGCCCCCCTCGGCTTATAGTTGAAATTCTTGGCCGGCTTATATTTGGGTCTGCTTATACTCAAGTATATAAGTAATCAGATTTGAACATTCTTATCTTATTAAAGTCTTATTATTATCTTAAAGTTCAGTTTTATGTAAATATTCAAAAACATTTAACCTACTGATGACTCAATTAATGTAATTTTGTTTGTATCTCTTTTTCTTTTTCTTTTTGAAATTTACCAGCAGCCGCTGCATTTCCCACGCTTATCTTATACTTAAGTCAATAAGTTTTCTCAGTTTTTTGTCATAAAATTAGGTGCCTTGGCTTATATTTGGGTTGGTTTATACTTGTATATACAGTAGCTACCACATGAATGGTATTATCTACTTCAAGGGAATTCTCCAGTGACCTGAGAAAAGTATGGTAATTTCTGTTGCAGTTTTGGTAAAGAAAAGGTCCATCTTGATCCCTGTTTTGTTGTAACTGCAAAGGAGATACCTGGTTTTGTAATAAACATATTTTACTTTACAAAGAATTACCAATAAAAGAAATTTCAGAAATTTCCACTGGAGAATAAGGCCAGCCATTTTAATTTTGTTTTATGAATGTTATAGCCATGAATGCTTTGGGATCTGACTTGTGGGTTTTACTGAAAGTTGTACTCTGTTCTTTTTGTGTAATAACTTTTTGTCTTCTATGGCTGCTGTGGTTTATTTTAAATTACAGCTGATATTAGACACGTAATTTATGTCTTAGTAATTTATCTAAATCTTTGTATTTGTTTTTATTATCCTATTCCTAATTTTTATTTTCTATTAGTTATAAGTTTTTGATGTTATTATGTTGATTTCTGTGAAATTTCAGCATTGACTGCCTTTTTTTTTTTTTTGTAAACTCTGTAAGTCCCCTCGGGGAGAGAGGGCAGTCTATAAAAAACAGAATTATTACTATTTTATTTATAGACTTTCTGGTTGTAAAAATGGAGTTGGTCTTTTAGTAATGCATAATAATAATAATGATAATAATAATAATAATAAATGCTTTTGTTTGCTTTTTTAGGAAGGAAGAATGTGAACTGAGAAGAAAAATGGACTCTCAGGCACAACAGCTGAAAGAATTAAAGGAGAGTAAAACAAACCGGTTGAAAAGATTTGGAGAGCATCTACCAGCTCTTTGTGAAGCGATTAAAATTGCTCATCAGCAGAAGCAATTTACATACAAACCAGTAGGACCTTTAGGTGATCTATTTGGGTTTTTTTCTGATGGACAGATGACAAAAACCTTGAACAATGGGTTAGAGATACTGAATTTCACCTATATTTTCTGAAGATGTAGTAAACATGAGGTATATCTAACTACAGAAATAATGCAGTTTGACACTGCCTTATCTGCCATGGCTCAATGCTATGGAATCCTGGAGGTTGTAGTTTGGTGAGGTGCGCAAAACCTATATGCAGCTCCAAAACGTTTAACCTATTTTAATTTTGACCTCTACCTGTTGCTAAGCTGTGGATGTCTGATCTACACTGAGCCTTTTAAAAAGATAGGGTTTCCAAGCTGCATTTCCCATTATTACTGTATAATGTTTTTACTTGAAACTTCTGATAGCTGAAGTTAATATAGTTTATTATTCTGAATATTGTTTCTTGTATTTAGGTGCTTTTCTTCATTTGAAAGATGCTGAATTGGCTTTGGCTGTTGAGTCGTGTTTAAAAGGTCTGGTTCAGGCATTTTGCTGTGATAACCATAGAGATGAAAGAATGTTACAGTCATTGATGTCCAAGTATTGCCGACCTCATTTTCGTCCTCAGATCATTGTTAGTAAATTTCAGAATAAAGTTTATGACGTAAAGGCAAGGTAAGTTGTTGACACTCGTGGCCTCAAACCTCATTTTATATCTGTTTTAAATGATAAAGTAAATTATATTCTGGCAGTTAAGATCATAATTTCCTCTACTAGAAGCCTTGCCCTGCTAGTTCGATAGATCAATGATCAATCTATTTTCCCCCAAGGACCTGGGAAATTGACACTTCTGTTCGATGTTTGATGTTTTGTTTTATGTCTGATATAACAGGTTGTGTTTTTTTATTTAATTTTAGTTGTTAGGTCATAATTTGTTTTTTTATATTGGTCTATCAATTATTTGTTATTATGGATGTATTGTTGTGTTCGGACATTGAATGTTTGCCTTTTATATTTGGAATCCACCCTGTAGCCCACCGGGGAGATAGGACAGATTACAAATAAAGTTTTATTATTATTATTACTATTACCATTATCTCTTGAATAGTTTCAAGCCATCTGATACTGTTTCTCATTTTAAAAAAACCCTCTGTTTTTGGACAACACACATTTCTTTGACCCATTTCAAACCAGCTTCAGAACAGAATATGGAGTTGAGACTGCTATGGTCACTTTAGTGGATGATCATCTTGTAGTGTTATGCATGGTATTTGTTTCATCTGTTTCATTTGTGTATTTGTTTCGTACTGTCCATTCAGATGCATGAAACAAAAGACGCCATTTTCGGATGAAACCAAAGGCAACACAAAAGAGAAAGTTGCACAAACACCATGCTTTGCTTTTGTTTTTGGGCCGTGTGGCATCCACTCCTGCAAACTTCTTCCTCATGCGTTGGGAGGAGATGGGAGGAGGTGATCCTTGGCCAATCGGAGGCCAAGGAAACAGTGACATAGACTGGATAGGGAGGGTATGTTAGTAGGGACTGCCCCTAAAGCGGCCATTGTGGTCGCGTCCCTTGCTGCTGCTGCTGCTGCTGCTGCTGCTGCTGGGTACTGGTGGGCTGGTGGGCTGGTTGGCTTGCTCTCTCTCTCCGCTTGGTTTGGCTTGCTGGTAGCCTTTCCTTGCCTTTTGCCTTACCTTGCTGGTGAGGACACTTGTTGCACCTCAACAGGGTTTCACCTTGCTCACAACACCCACGAAGAAACCAAATGTAAAAGTCAAAACAGTTTATTAAGTAAGCATATGTAAAAAGTGTGAAACACTATAGAGTAAATATAAAGAATAAAATCCATAAGTCAATATTATTGCAGGCAGAGGTCATAGGCAAAAAGCCAAGCCAAACTATACAGAGAATAATCCACAGGCAGCATAAATCTCAGAATAAGGTTTAAAACTGGAGCATGAAGCAGGATAAATCTACAATACATGGCTTCAAAGCAGGAGCACAACAGGAGCATAAATCCCAGAATAATCCATGGAACCAGGAACCAAAACATGAGCATGAATCATGGGTTTCCAATCCAAGGTTGAACAGAGAACAAGGCCAATGAGTCTCCTAGGTTAGCAACATTGTTAGATCTAAAATCCTTTCACAAGCCTCTCTGCTTTAAGGGCTGCAAAACATGAACACATTCTTCTGCACCCCCTGCTTCTCCCTATCTTTCGGCTCTTCTGCACCTGATTCCCTCCTCCCTCAGAGCCAGCCGGGAATGTTTATCTAAATCCACTGTTCCCTCGGATTAGCTCATGATAGCTCGGCTGCAGTTACTTGATGAGAGGTCACCTCCCTGACTGCTGGAATCCAAAACATCAGTATTTTCACACGCTAACACAGAAGCAGGCTTTTGTTCTAACAGCACCTCCTGTTTCTCTGTTATGGCTGTATCTGAATCCAGCATTCTCCCTCACTCATAAACTGCATCTCCCAGTTTCACAGGCCCTGACATCATAAACCCCTTATCATCATCAGGTTGAACCACGACAGCACTGAGCAAAGATTTGGGTTTTATTTTTTGCCTGACTGCTTGGCATATTTTAAAGATTTTTTCTTGAAAAGGAAGGGGCTGGGGTTTTTGAAGTGGTAGGGGTGGGGTTTGGCTGGGGAGCACATGTGGGGCTTTTCTTTATTCTTTGTGTATCCCCTATTTTTTAAAAAAGAAATATTTTGCAAAGGAAAGAAATTGTTGGGCTTCCCTTCTCTATTTAGAAATCAAACCTGTCTCTCTATAACTGGCCCTTGGAAACACTACTCTTTTATTTCTCTCTATTGCCTGTGGCTTGGTCTTCCCTCTCCTTTGGGCTGTATAGAGAACAAATGCAATAGGATAGTCTTATTATTTGTTATAGATTAAATATATTTTTGAACACAAAGACATTTGTGGGCCCCTGTCTCTATTCAAACTTTCAGTCTCTCTCTAAAACTGGCCCTTAGGAGAACTATAATTATTTTCTCCCAATGGTCCAATTTTTTTTTGGTTTTTTTGGTCACAAGACAAAAATCCCATTTGGATAGGCACTCCATTTTCGAAAGCAGAGACGAAAATGAAAATGAGCCAAAACGAATGAAACAAAACGGATCGCGATTCCATACAAATGCACACCACTATCATCTTGATGCTGACAAGGGGTGTGTGTGTCTCTGTTGGTGCTTTAAGATTTCTGAGCAGCTTTCTGTCCCATTAACCATGGTATCCTTCTGGGATGCCTGGGGAAACTGGGAATCAGGGGCACTGTGTTGCAATGGTTCTGGTTGTACCTCTCAGGTAGATTTCAGATTGTGGTGTCTGGGGATAGCTGCTCCTCAAAAGAGCTATCATTGGCATCCCATAAGGGGCCATTCTATCCTCAATGCTTTTTAATATTTTCATGAAACTGCTGGTGGGATCATCTGGAGGCATGAGGTGGGATGCTATAAGTATGCTGATGACACCCACATGTATTTCTTCATGTCTTCAAAAATAGCCATAGCTAAGGACAGTGTGTCTCCTCTGAAGGAATGCTGGGAGGAGGTAATGGGCTGGATGAAGACAAACAAATTGAAAGTTAATCAACATAATTCAGGTTCTTGCCACCCAGGGTCCTAACCTAGGGATGGAGCCGTGTAAACCAGTTTTGGATGAGGTTACATTCCCCCTGAAAGACTGTTTGCAGCTTGGGAGTGCTCCTGAATCTGTCTCTCCAAATGTCAGTGTAGGTAGACGTACCAGAAGAGATAGGTTTTCAGTTGTGTCTTAAATTCTGAGAGATTATTTGGTTGTTGGAGCTCTTCCAGCATGTCATTTCACAGTCCTAGGGTGGCTGATGAAAAGGCCTCTGGGTGATGGCTGGCAGTCAGGTTGGGGCTGGCTGAAGTAAGTGTCCCTCAGAAGATTTCAGTGTCCTAAAGGGCAGTTTGTGCAGGAGAAGGTGATCTTGTAGGTAACCTGTACCCAAACCAAATAGAGCTTTAACTATCAAAACGAGTACTTTGCACTTTGCCTGGAAACTACTGGAGTGACTTTAGTATGAGTGTAATATGCCCATTCCTAAATGTTCCTGTAACTAGTCTGGCTGCCATGTTTTGAACTAATTGGAGTTTCCTAGGAAGTAAGCTGGCTGAATTTGTTGTAAAATATTTTAGAGTAAAAGTCCATAAGATTGGACAGGAAACTGAATTGGAAAATATGTTTCCATTACCAGAGGCTGACTTTTATTTCAAAGACTTCTGCCAATGTTACGGCACTGTCTCTTTGTGGGCTGTTGTTATTGATACACCATGGTGTGTTATATTAGTTCCTACTTGTAATAATGCTAGATAATCCTCTGATTCCAAAACTAAAAAGTTCTGCCAAAGTATATTTTGTATTACTTGTTTTGTTACACTGTCTCCAGTTTTAAAGTATGTATATTACTGCTTTAACTCTTTTACAGAGCTGTTTTTCACCCAAACTTCCCATCGGTTTTGACAGCATTAGAGATTGATGATCCAGTAGTAGCCAATTGTTTGATTGATATGAGGGGTATAGAAACAATCCTTCTAATAAAAGTAAGACTTAAGTATATTATAGTAATAATTGAGCTTCTTTATTGCTAGAGTACTCCCTTCATGATATCAGCATAAGAGATGAATTGTTTGAAATTATATAGGTTTTTAAATTAACTAATTATGTTAGTACAAATTGTGAGCCAGTATGTTGTGGTGGTTTGAAAGTTGCACTACTAGTGGAGATCAGGGTTTGCATCTCCTTTTAGATGTGGAAACACATTGGGACCCCATCTACACTGACCATTTAATGCAGTTTGAAACTAGCTTCAAACTGTGGTGGCTGGACAACAAACTCTTGTGCAAGCACATGCAAAAAAAACAAAACCCTTAATGTGCATTACTGCTCTGTGATTTGTAGGATTTTCTACTCAGCAAAACCATATTCTTCAATACTGGTTTGAAACTGACTTTGAAAAGTGTCAGTAGCAAGGTGCCCTGAGTGATGTTAAGCAAGTCACGCTCTCTCTGTCTTAGAGGAAGACCCCCTCTAACCAAATCCTGGCAAGGAAACCCTGTGATGGGTTCCCTTTAGTTTTGCTATAAGTCATAAGCAACTTGAAGGCATATGACAACAACCAGAAGGTGAGAATTTGAAAAGTGAAGTTATTACGATGTAAAGGAAAGGCTTGCTGGTTTGTCCCATGTGGCAAGATGTGTCATGAAGTCTGATTTGGCTTCATAGCAGATTCATGGGTTTCTGTAGCAGCCCCACTGGTGTCATGGAGAGTGGGAGGGGTAAATGCTCATTATGAGAGACCGTTTTGCTAGAAAATGAGTCCCTTGCATAGAAAGGAATTCATGTAAGAAAGTTTTGGAATGATAGCTGAGCTTCAGCAAGATATTCAAAAGGACGGTTCAGCTATTGTGGAAATGTGATGGTCACAATAATTAGCATGCTTTTTAAAATCAAATGAGGTTCCTTTTAACATCTTAGTTCTAAATGCCATATATGTAGGTAAGATGCTTTGGTCATGGTTTTCTTTTTCTCCCTTAGAATAATGCTGAAGCTCGCAGAGTAATGCAACAAAATAAACCTCCCCCAAATTGTAAAGAAGCTTTTACTGGTGCTGGTGATCAGGTGTATCAGAGGCGGTATTACTCCTCTGAAAATACCCGGCCCAGATTTCTCAGCCAAGATGTGGAGGAAGATATAAGGTTAGCATCAACTTAATGCCAACTTTTTCTATTATAAGACAGGTCTGAATGTTGGGTCCAATTCTTATTTTTTGAATTTTATCATACAAGAGTTTTTTGAGCAGTGCTTTGTTTCTTTAAGGCATTTGGATGAAGAAGTTAAAAACAAACACATTCACCTGTCAAAATTACAACAGGAATTACGTCATGTTGAGAATGAGATTAGAAAAAACAATTCTTTACTTATTAATCATCAGCAACATCAAAAAGATATACAGGTAAGAGATACATAAGGAACTGAATGCTTGTGTAATTTATAGGCATCTGAAAGAATAGACACATACAATATGTGCGTTAAGCACTAGGCCAGAGGATAAAATGATGGTTATGTTCATTAGAATGTCAAAGGAATAGCATAAAAGAAACAGAGAAACTAATTAGTTATATAGTGATGCTCCTTGAATGAGCTATGTTGGGAATCTACTAATAGATGCCATTTCATCCTCAAGCCACAAGGATATTATATTTGTTCATTAGATTGAGTAAATTATATTGTAGCATACTTATTTACTTACTTAAAAAATCTGAAAACATCCAGGTATATCTTACGGTTATTCATTAATTCTAACTTTTGTTTGTTTCACCTGTTATATGCTTTTTGAAACTATAATTGCTTAGACTGATTTTGCACTTTGTTTACTGTTTTGATAGGGTGGCATTCCATTAAATTTGTCAGATGAGATTTTCATACGGCAAATTTAGTGGAGTGCCACTAAATATTGATTTTGTATCTTGCCAGTTTGGCACCCTTGCTTTTACACTCCTAAACGTTTATTGTTTTAAATTAGGGTCATTGCAATATAGTGCTTTTTGTCTGAATCGGACACTACATGGTGTTCCTTTTTCATGGTTGGAAGCTGCGTTTGTGCACAGTGTTCTTGGACTTGCTAAGAATTTAAAAAGCTTAATTAGGACCTTGATGGGACTCTCATTATTCCGAGATAGAAAACCCATAAAAAGTCTCATTTGTTATTCAGATTTATGTGATTTTGACAGTGTTTTTCACATGGGTAGTTCTTGATAGAAATTTGAGGTGTGACTCATTTTCATGAACTGTGAATATAAAACTTAGAATAATACTTGACCCACTAAGCTGTAACCATACTTTTACTTATTTTTAATTCAGAAATTACCAGTGTAGTTTATATGTCTTAGTCACCTTGAGTCTCTAATAAATTTCTGTAGAACTGAATTCTAAATGCTTATTTTGTGTCAGTATGGCTTTTCCCTTAATGTTTATTTTTATGGCTCTTTTAGACAACAATCAGAAAAATAAATGTAGAAATTGCGGATCTTGAGAGTGTTGAAGAGCATCAGTCAGGGGTCATTCCTACGTTGGTAAGGATGGTATTTCTTTATAACGTCTGCATTATAATATTGTGTCAGTTGAGGATAGAATTAATTTTTATCAAGATTAACGTGTATTCTGAGGATCCACAATTCATTTGTCTATGTCAGTTGGACAAGAATCATGTTTCTTCAAATTCTAAGGAACAGTATTTGGTTGCAAATTATAAATGGAAGGAAGAATTTGTTCATGATACATCATATAGTCCATGTACTTTATGGTTCATCTTGATTGAAAGGGAGATTAACTAGGCCCAATTAAAACCCAGTTTCATGCCCAGGAATTCAAAGCAGTTTGAAAATAACTTAAACATTTTTATAGGAAGAAGAAGTGAAAATAACCCAGCAGAACATGGAGGATGTTAAGCTGCGTATACATACATATAAGAAGACAATGGAGCAACTAAAAAGTATTCAACAAGAGGCAGAACAGAAATTGGAAGAAATTAAAAGAAAAATAGTTCAAATACAAGAAGAAGCAGTTCCGCTTCAGGTATGTGTGCACACAGGCATACTTGTGGTTATATATGAAAAATATGTACCAAAGATTGAGCATTCCTTATCCAGAAATTTGAAATATGTCAAAATCCAGAGTTCTCCACATGGCTGGCTGAGATAGTGACACATTTTCTTTCTAATGTTTCAAATGTACACAAACTTTGTTTCATGTACAATATTATTTTTTTAATTGCATAAAACTACATTAAAGTAATGTGTATAGATATATACGAAACATAAATGAATTTGATATTTAGACTTGAGTATCTCAAAGAATTTTCATTATGTACATGTGTACAGGCATTCCAAAATTCCCAAAATCAATAATAATAATAATAATAATAATAATAATAATAATAATAATAATAGTTTATTTGTTACCCATCACTCTTTACAGCTCGAAGCAGGGTACAACACAGTTAAAACACCCAGGTAAAACACAATACCATTAAAGTATGGATATTGAAACATACAAAGATAAAAACACCAGTATTAATAAAATGTAAAGTTAAAATTCATTGTTTAAAATTAATTGGTTAGACCTGCTAAAAGAGATAAGTCTTTAAGTGTGTCATAAGTTTAGATAGCTCATTTAGCTGTTGGAACTCTTCCAGCAGGTTATTCCACAGTCTTTTTTTTTTTTTTGGGGGGGGGGGGGGGGTTGATGAAAAGGTCCTCTGAGTGACGGTAGCCAATCGGGTTTTGGCTTGCTGAAATAAACGCCCCCCTTGAGAACCTCAGTGTCTGAGGCAGATTCTACAGGAGAAAGCAATCCTGTGTGTCACCTGGGCCCAAACCATGTAGGGTTTTAACAGTCATAACCTACACTGTATTTTGATATGAAATTACTGTATATACTCGAGTATAAGCCAACCCGAATATAAGCCGAGGCACCTAATTTTACTACACAAAACTTGGAAAACTTATTGACTCGAGTATAAGCCGAGGGTGGGAAATGCAGCAGCTACTGGTAAATTTCAAAATAAAAATAGATACCAATAAAATCACATTAATTAAGCCATCAGTAAGTTAAATGTTTTTCTGTATTTACCGTATTTCAAAGAAAAACAGTAAACTAGCTCTGTAAGTGGAAAAGTAGGGTCAACAAATAACAATATAGTATCAACAATAACTTAATAATAAGAAGAAGAATTACTTCTTTTAGGGACTCAGGCTGGCTTCCAACATAGTAACAGGCAAACATTCAATACCTATATAAACAATGCAGAGCTAGATCTAGATCTAGAATTATATGTACTAATTTAACGTATGCGTTTCCCCTTGAAACGTTTGCAAATCCTCTCTATATGTGCATTTCCCTCCTGCAATATTTGAAATCCCTATATATCTATGTTTATAACTATCTAGACATCTCTCTGTGTGTGTATGTATGTGTATGTGCATTTCCCCTGCAATATCTGCAAGTCCTATATATCTATATTCATATCTATCTAGACATGTCTATACTGTATATTTGTGTGTGCATTTCTCCCTATAATATTTGCAAGTCCTTTATATATTCATATATATCTATCTAGATATATCTCTCTATATAGATAATTATATATAG
The DNA here is from genome assembly GCF_035594765.1 of Anolis carolinensis. Taxonomy (NCBI): domain Eukaryota; kingdom Metazoa; phylum Chordata; class Lepidosauria; order Squamata; family Anolidae; genus Anolis; species Anolis carolinensis. The sequence continues at coordinate 149,526,538 of NC_085841.1, read as the reverse complement.
AATTTGCAAAGATTTGCAAACATGCGAGGGGAAAATTCATATATAAAAATAATGTATACATATAGATACAGATATGCAGGTACATGTAAATCTCTAGATATCTATATGTATATAGCATTTGCCAAGACTTGCAAACATATGAGGAGAAAATTCATATATAAAATTAATGTATATGTATAGATAGATAGATACAGATATATAGGTACATAGGGATTGCAAAGGTTTGCAGGAGGAAATGCCTATATATATGTAGGAGAGATTAACAAATATTTCAGGAGAAAATGCTTATATAAGATTAATGGATATATATGGCTTGCAAAGATTTAAGGAGAAACATGCATATATAGAAACATATTTATAGATCTACATGGCTTGCAAAGGCCAGTAAACACTTCCAAGGGAACAAAAATGCATATTTAATGTTAATACATTTAGATATTTTATTTATTTATTTATTTACAGCATTTATATTCCGCCCTTCTCACCCTGAAGGGGACTCAGGGCAGATCACATTACACATATAGGCAAACATTCAATGCCTTTTTAACATAGAACAAAGACAAGACAAACATAGGCTCCGAGCGGGCCTCAAACTCATGACCACCTGGTCAGAGTGATTCATTGCAGCTGGCTTGCTCTCCAGCCTGCGCCACAGCCTGGGCCCCAAAAAACAACAAAAAGGCCAGGAAATGGGGTAGGTTTGAAAGAGAGCCATACAAACAAGGAGGAAATGAAATATATCTCCTATCCCTTCTCCCTCCCTTTTGACGGGAAAAGAAAAAACACTGTTAAGGGAGGGGAAAAGGAGAGAAATATATCATATATTGCAAGCAATGGCTTTCAGGCTCTACTGCCCGGCTTGCCCCCATTATTAGTGGAAGGAGGCTTTTTCAGCTCAAAAAAATGGCTGAAAAACCCGGCTTATCTTCGAATATATACAGGGTAATTGGCAGCCAGGGGAGTGATTTTAGTATTGATCTAATTTGCTCCTAGATGTTCCCGTAACCAATCTGGCTACCATGCTGTGAACTAATTGGAGTTTCCAAACTTGGTACAGAGGTAACCCAATGTAAAGCGCAATGCAGAAGTCCAACCTTGAGGTTACCAGTGCGTGCACTACCATCTTTAGGTACTCCGATTCTAGGAAGGCAAGTGTCAGAAATTGCATTGTCAGTAAAGCCTAACCTGTGCAGTTAGACCTAAGTAGTCCTTGACTCACTCCAGAATTTCTTCCCAAATCTGTATATATTGCTTTAGTATGGTTCCAACACTGGAACTACCAACACTTTGTCTGAACCAATGCATTCATTATAAAAATATGGATGTCAGAAGGGTCGTGGAGATCTATATTGGAAGAACCAGCAGTTTATGCATACAGAAGCACGGTTAAAAGGTTGCATTTACTTGTGTTGTTACAATATGCTTACACACCAGGATAGCAACAAGTATAGATGTAAATCAGTGTCGACTACAACAGTGTTAAGAGTAACATCTTTGTTTGAAGATGAGGGCAAAGCAGCAGGATGAAAAGAGTCAGTAATGTTCATAATCCATTATAAAGTGGATAAATTTAAGCAAGATGAGGCAGCATTTGGATAAAATGTTAGAAAACAACGAAAATGTTAGAAGGTGTAGTTCCAGATGCAAAAAGCCACTCCCACCCTTTAAGGAGCATGGCTTGTGTATATCCCAGTGACGGTGAATTGCTCCTTTAGCCTTCCTGAGAATGAGAGATCAATAATTGCTGTGAAGGATCAATCTAGGAAGGCAGGGGGAGCCATCTATCCATGACAGTACTTCAACAAAAAAAGGGAAAAGAGAAAGGAAGAGAATCAAATTCTAACTTTTTAACTGAAGTCTGTACTTTGCAAGAGTGGAGCAAAGCTGTCACAAAAGAGAAACAGAGAGAAACTGGAACCATGCACAAAATGGTTTAGAATGTGGGTCTTCTGCCTTGATTAGATGGCATAAGCCAATAACTCAGTGGCTGTGGATTGTTCCTTCTGATATTCTAGAATAACAATTCATACTAAATATCAGCCTTTCCTTTTATAATGAATATAATTTTATATCTGCACTTGTTACTGATATTTACAGCAGTTATCTTACATACATAATTGCATGAATAAATCAACTAGTTTATATTTCATACTGATTTGTTCTTAACAGGAAGGATTAAATCAAGCTGAATGTGAACTGGAAAGAAGTAAAAATAATTTACGACATTATGAAGACAAAGAGAAAGAACACTTGAAGTCAATAAATGCACTTAAAAATAATCTAGCTTCAAAAGAGAAAGAATTAGCGGTATATCTTCTCTTTAATAACTTTTATTTATTAGTAAGATGTCCACTTAATGTTGTGCATGTATATGTGCAAGTAGACATGTTGGCTTTGTTTTCCTATATCCTTACACTTTTCTGGAATGATTTATTTTAGTACAAATTAATGTAACATGGGGCTTATGGCATGTTTTACACAATGCATTGTTTGTGTGTTGGCAGGATTCATTTCCAGGATGGTACAAGGAGCAGTTGGGTTTCTCCCACATGCTAACCTGACTGGCAGGAGTATACGTTCCATTAAGACTGAGGTGTTTCTCAACCCTTCTTCATTTATATAAAGATTAATTTGGCAATAGAAAGATAAAGATGAGATTATGGAAAATAAATAAACTAAGTTCCCACAGTAGCTGATAAGCAAATTGGGAATTGAGAGCAAAATAAGAAATTAATCACCCAGACGACTGCTACATAGCTATTACTGCAGTTGAAAGAAAAGATGATTTAAAAAAGATCTTTTTGACCTCTATTGAAAGTGAGGCAGATGAATAAAAATCTTCAAAACAAATAAAAAACGGAGAGGAAAAGGAGGCAAGTAAATCCAGCAAAGTAAATATTACAAGAAATAAATCTAATGACAAAAATAAGGCAGTAAAGAAATCTCATTGCCTTCAGAATGTGGAAGAAAGTGCAAAAATGTGTCTGTTTCTCCAGAAGTTAAAGCTGTAAAATTATGAGTACAAGCTGAAAAAACTGTAGCAACAGAGTTGGAGTTACCATATTTATTCAAGTCTAGTGCTAATTTTTTTTGGCAAAATTACATTGCCAAAATGGAGATGTGCGTTAGATTTTATGGCACATTAGAATTGCATATGTAAACCCACCTGCTTGAAAAAGCCTGGAGGAACCTGCAACCCTGGAGGCCAAGCAGGAGGTATGTGTCTATGTGTGAAGAGGCTGTTTCCAGTGGTGGCGGCAGCCTCAGGGCTCCTTGGCACCCAGAAGACTGTTGAGGAGGAGTGCCTGGGCTGGTGACTCAGTTGTTTCTGCCACTTAGTCGCGGACTCTGCCTCTTAGTGTGGGGCTGACCAGTTCACTAGCCTCGCATTGGAGAGGGGTGACTTCCCAAAGGCCTCATTCATGCTGCCTGCCTCCTCAGTATGCTATTCCTGCATTACACTTGAGGGCAAATCCATTTTTTGTAATGCGTACCTTCAAAATTAAGGTGTGTGGACACTCAATGGCACATTATACTTAAAGTAAATATGGGTAATTAAAAAAGCAGGTTGCCTCAATTTTGAATCACAGAGCACAAAGGCAGGGGGTGGAGTTTGAAGAAAATACAGCCGAGAAGTAAGGGCAAGCCCAGTTTTAGGAAGACAAATAAATATTTAGTGTGTCGAATTATGAGGAGCAGCATGTATCCCAACGCAACATATTCTGCCCAATGTTGGCAATATTTACAGAGTATATTTAGAATGGGCATGTATACAGAGAACACTCAAAGACAAGTGTTCTATGAACTGCCAGTACTAAAATGTATAGGTGGTAGCAACTGAACAATGCAGAATAGGAAACTCTACAAGTGAAGAAGCAAATAATATATAGGCAAATAGTATAGTAAAGGTAAAGGCTTCCCCTTGACATTAAGTCTAGTTGAGTCTGACTCGGAGGGGCGGGGCGCTCATATCCATTTCTAAGCAGAAGAGCCGGCGTTGTCCGTAGATCAGTTATTGATCTGTTAATTTAAAGACAATATAATATCTCATCACATTAATATGTTCCTTTGGATGGGATGCAGAAATTTATTTATTTTTTGTTTGCCATCTGATCCATTAAAGGCTTCATTGTGGCAGTTATCATTGAAAGTAGCATTTTATCTGCTGTCCTCTCCACAAAAAAGAATTTAAGGAGTTGGTGGGTTTATCAATGAATGAAAAGTTATGCAGAATTAAGAATGGAAGGCTAATGTTGACTTTGGATCCCATGTTTGTACTAAAGAACACAGGGAGAAGAATCTGTAATGTCCAAAGCCAAGGCATGTGTTAGAAAATGGCATACTCTAGATTTACCAAGGGCTGTCAGGATATATTTGAAGAGATCTCTCAAGTGTCAACAAGTGGAATCTTTGTCATGTCATTGATCCTCGGACATTAGAACAGAAGGTGTCCAGTTGTGTTTTGGTTCACTAGATAAAGACATATATTTTTTTCATTTTAGAGGAGGCCAGATCCAGCAAGGGTTGTGAGCTCCCTTAATGAGATCCATTGGATATTTCAGTGTCATTTGAGACAACTAATTCATTGAAAGACATATGTAAAGGCTGCTCATCAGTATGAACTCAGCACGCTTATTAGACACTATACATTTGATAAGTTTAAGCCTACAGGGGCAGCCTTTGGGGATAACTGTTGCAGACTGTAGTTAGATGAATGGAGTTTATAATGAGGTAGTCTCACCTGGATTGTAGGCTAGGGCAATTCCCAATCGTGATGGATTTCTCCTCATGGCATCCCAAAAATAAGAGATTGGATTTACTGAGAAAATTAATTTTGGGATGACATGGGGAGCAATCCATATTCACCCTTGGGAAATGACTTAAGATTTTAAAAAACCCAGCAAGTTTTGTAATGTTGATCAAATTTTTATTAAGTTGCATGGTTTGATGAGTTCAAAATAGTTAGGGTTGGAGAAGGTAACTAGGGAAGAAGGAGGGGGTCCAAACAGGAAAAAAAACCAGTAATGGAATATGGACATCTGCTAGTTGGGTTAGCACTTGGGAGGAACCCGATCATGATTAATTGCTCCTCATGCCATCCCAGAATGAATCTTCATTGTAAGTCCATTCTTTCATTCCCATTTCAGATTCATATCTTGGTCAAGTGGTTTCCTGAGTGTTGCATAATTGACCTTGAGCCTTGGTTGATGAAATCATTGGGCATTACTCACTTGAAGTGAAAGCTTGTTTTTTTTAACACTCTGCAGTTTGGGACTCATAATTGCAAAGAATAGTATCTCATTCTTTGGTTGTGGTACTGTTTTTACCCACATTCTACAGGTGTTACAATAGCAGAAGTTTCGATAATACCGTGTTTCCCCGAAAATAAGACATCCCCATAAAATAAGACCTAGTAGAGATTTGGGGGGATTGTCTAATATAAGACACCCCCCCCCCCCCGGAAAGTAAGACCTAGGAGGAGCCCTTCTTCTCCTTCCCAGGTGGCGGCGAAGGCGCTCTCTTTCGCCGCCTGGGAAGGAGAGGAGGGGTCCCTTCTTCTCCTTCCCTGGCGGTGAAGGCGCTCTCTTTCGCCGCCCAGGAAGGAGAGGAGGGGTCCCTTCTTCTCCTTCCCGGGCGGTGAAGGCGCTCTCTTTCGCCCCCCGGGAAGGAGAGGAGGGGTCCCTTCTTCTCCCTCCCGGGCGGTGAAGGCTCTCTCTTTCGCCGCCCGGGAAGGAGAGGAGGCAGCCCTTCTTCTCCTTTCCGGGCGGCAGTGGTGGCGGCGGCCCCCTTTGCCGCCCATGAAGGAGGAGCCCTTCTTCTTCTTGGCTGGCGATGGCTCTCTTTCGCCAAGGTAAAGGAGAAGAGGGAAAGGCGCGCGCCTTTTGCTCCTTCTCCTGCACTCCGCTGCCGTGGTGGAGGAGAAGAGAGTGAAATAAGACCTCCCCCGAAAGTAAGACCTAGCGGGTCTTTAGAGCCAAAAAATAATATAAGACAGTGTCTTATTTTAGGGGAAACACAGTAGTCACCTCCTTATCTCTATATATCTTGAGGTTGATTGAAGGTAAATAGGGACAGAAAAGACCTGTCTCCTGGGAGAGTTCTTTATTTAAGGAACACACAAAACAAATGAAAAAGCAGGCTAGGCAGGAAGAACTCTGCCTTGAACCTGAGACTACTGCGATGCCTTTGATTCCGACTCCATCAGTGCGATGATATAAGTCCCACCACCATCATTGAAGTTGGAGTTCGCCCCCTCCGCAATTTTGAAACTTATGAGAGAGAAAGCTCCAGTTGTATATATGTTATTGATTTAAACTGAATTATCTAGACATGATCTTCCATCAGTGGCTCTGCTGTCAGAACCAGTTGTTATTTCTTACTACTGACCACCCAAGACCAATATTCTATAGAGAACAATGTTCTTCATCAAGGTCATGGTACTGGTCCTGAGATCACAAGCATAAGGAGGATTCTTCTTTTACATTTGCATCATATATGGTGACATTGCAACGAACATTTATGGAGAGAGTGTCTTAATTATTACTACTCTTACTCCCCATTCTATGGGGATCACTATCACCAGTATGATAATGATGCCATTTGATTGTGCACTACAGTCAGTACAAAAGCAGATTTTATTCACGTTTGCCATCACAGCACCGATCTCCATGATGACAAATAGCATCAATATTGAAGAGAGATGCTACAATTGGAGGCTGATGGGATTCACTCCACCACTGAGAACAATGGTCAACTCGGTCCCAACTCCATCATTGACACCATCCATTACTGTGGCTGTTCCAGCATTCCTGTCCATATTATTAGCATATACAATAGTACTAGCTGCCTAGACTGCTACAGTAAATTCAAGTCTCTCCATATTTGGCATTTATTTATATTAAGTATAACTGCATCAAATTCATTGGTATCAGATACAGCAGTCTGGTACTTCTCTGTCTCTACATATTCAGTCAGTACCAACTTCAGCCATCTGAAACTGTGGTTCCAAAACAAGCATGCACGTATGGTGTATTTTGAGTTACTCCTTCACAAGTTTTTAGAGAAGAAATTGCTACCTTGTTGGGAAAGGATGCAAAAGAGAAGATTAATGTAGGATAAACTTTTTTTCTTCAAGGGTCTTCACCAAATTCATGACTGGGGGTAATAGTATTTTTCTTCTGGATTTGAGAGGTCCATATTTATATCAATAGGAGCGGCTGTTGGTGGGATCCTGCAGAAGGAAGCTATTCATTTGATATGATCTGGGCTTCAATATGAATCCCCCCAAAAAGTTTATTTTGGCACTTACAAAGATATAAAAACGAGGGGGCATGCTAGAATTGACCAAGGGAAGAGTATTATTTACAACATAGTACATACATGCACTGGAAGATGTAGTCCCTTCATTACCATGTTATCTCAATTGATCACACAAAATACAAAGGTTACTAGGTCTGATGGTAGCAACAACTACACCTTAAGTTCCATCCATTATAACATTGGTTCCTGAAGAACTCTGATTCTTTGATGGATCATCAGACAAATTAATGATTCTACCAGATGTACACCTCTTATTTCTTTGATAGACTACGTTATTGGATACTGTTTCGTTTCCCAGAACCATCATGTGTACTTATCTCCAATTCTTCCTTCACAGTGTGGGGTATATATTTTGCATCCATGATTGTGCAAGGCCACTGACATGAAGATGGGTCATGTTTCCACATTAGTGCCCAGGAGTTGGTAGCTATGAACAAGGTGCTCGATGCCTCAATGTCACCTCAGATGTGGTTTCTGTGCAGAAGCTCTCCAAATGGGTTGTTGAGACCCTCAGATTTTCCTATAGACAGGCCATACACATTCAATATTCACTTTTGTATGCATATTCACTTATGATAGCTTCATCTACAGCTTTGCTTAGAGAGCAATTATGTAATGCTGTATTGTTGTATTGTGGACAACAATACAAATGGATTACTGTTAGGGAGTATGTACATTATTATATAGTAGTTAAGCTATAATTGTTATATAGTAATCTAGGGAACTGCAGGAGTGGAAAACATTCTTTACAACATGTTGGAGTTGTATAAAAAGTGTCAGCGGCTTATTACAACATGAAAACATCAAAATAATTTCACAAATCTTTCAAGCAAAATGTACGTAATGAATAAAGATTAAATTTTGCCACATTTCAACATGTTCATTAGGAAATGATTGCAAAGGCTTCCCAAATCCATCTAGAACGAATAGAAGTAACTAGAACCTTTAAAAGTCTTCATACAGAAATTGAAAGCTTACGAGAAAAAATAAAATCAGAAAGAGAACGTACTGGGGATAAAGAAGAAATCATAAGGTAAGGTTAATGGTGGGGTAAAAAAAGGGTAAGAAGATATGTATTCATTAATTTCTTGCTGTATTCATTTGATATCATAGATGTTGATAGTAAAAGCTGGAGGTGGGGTGCATTAGTGTGACTTTGCTATTACTTCGATTGAAACAGATTGGGGGAGTGTGTCTTGCAACTGATCAGATCAGAGTTAAGGTATTTAGTGTTTTTCCTTTGAGTTGAATTATGTAGCTAGCAGGAGTATGGCCACCTGTGTCTAGAATCTTGCATGGAACTCAATCCCCATGACTCTCTATAGGAGGCATGAGCAAACTTCAGCCCTCCAGGTGTTCTGTACTTTTGCACCCACAATTACTAACAGACTACGGTTAGGAATTGTGGGATATGTAGTCCAAAACACCTGACAGGCCGAAGTTCGCCCATGCCTGCCCAGGGAAGCCAGAATGCCCCCCCACCCTGCTGTCTTTCCGGCGGCAGGCTAAAACCTTTTTATTCAGGCAGGCATTTGAAAAAGAAGGTTTTTTAAGGTGGGTCGGATTGGGGAGAATATGAGTTTTAAATGACATTTTAGTATATCTACTGTATTTTGATTTTGTTTTTATTACACTGCTACTATTTAATTGCTTTTTAATTTTTGTATTGCACCTTTTAAACTTGCCTAGTGTGGAGGGTTAGCTACCTTGAGTCCCCACGGGGGAAAAAGGCGGGGTGCAAAAAAAGATAATGAATTTTAAAAAATTATGTTGATGAACCATTTGTTTTAATGATTTTATTTTGAAGTATGATGCAAATAGGCTTTGTAATATAATACTGTAATATAATATACTTTATTTATAACCCGTCCTATCTCCCCGAGGAGACTCAGGGTGGTTTCCAATGAAAGTAACAAATTGGCAAATATTCAGTGCCAAAAACCCAAAAAAACAAATAATAAATCAAACAATAGATAAACAATCTTAATATAAAATTATTAAAAAAACTGAAAATAGCCAAAAATTTAACGTAAGTGTTTAAATTGTAACAATTAAAAGATGATAGGGAATGCTTTTAGAAAACAATACCTTGCTTTTCCTTGAACGTGAAGGCACAAGTTGGAAGAGTCCTTCAGGGTCAGACCAAGATTTCATCTCCAGGGATAGGCCCAGTGTAATCTCTTAAGTGTCACTTGGCACCCAAGGCTGATTTCACCATTCCCCAAAATTCTCATGCCCAGTGCTCCCCAAAGGTTCAGTGAAAACAAAACACCAAAAAATGTCCTCTTCTTTATAGACTTCCAACTAGGTTGCACTTTTTTGCCTCTTCCCCCACCGTGATATATTTTAGGTCTCTGGTGACCATTCCCTTAAAAAAAAAAAGAGTTGCCCATGAATGCACTTTAATTTGTGAAAAATGTTTCTTGGTGCTTGGTCAGCAGCATAACCAATTGTATCTCCTGGAGACTTGGGGTGTTAGTCATTTTTTAAAAAAGGTTATACAGATAGGAGGATGCCTGAAAACCCCCTTCAGAGATGGCTTTCTGTGGTAATGAAGGGAAGGATGTGGCCCCTGTCCTATGGAAGTTGTCAACCTCTAATCTAATTAGTCAACATTACTCGTATCAAAGTGTTTTGGGGACTACAGGTACATCATGGTCAGTAGTCCTTTCTTATCACTAGAAAGTAAATGAAAAGTATTCAAAGGTGGCAGTCAGAATAGACAGGGAATTTCCTTTTGAGACCTTCTTTATAGGATCTTATCCAAATTATAATTTGAAGGTTAATGCTTTTGATACCTATTGTTAAAATACAGGCAATTTCAGGAAGCAAAAGAGAAATATCAGAGTACAGAGAGTCAAGTCAGAAGTCTGAAGAAATTTATTAAAGTACTGGAAGAGGTGATGACACAGAGATTTGATGCTTATGTGCTTTTTAGAAGGTCAGTGTTATCAAATCTGTTTTCTAGAATGGTGGATGGGCATTGTGGGAGTGGGCCCCATTTTATTCCTCATGATTGTCTGGAGTGCTTCATTTTCCCACCATTACTGGCTGAAGATTAACTGAAAATTATAGACAGAAATCACTCCCACTTGTAATATTTCCTCACCTTGTTTTCGAGGGGAATGGAAAAGGTTTTAAAGCGCAATCCGCTGCTTCTTAAATCAGTGAATAACAACTTTAAGATAAAAGCCAGCCTATGGCGCAAGCTGGTGAGCAGCCAGCTGCCAGCTGCAACAAATCACTCTGACCAAGAGGTCATGAGTTCGAGGCCAGCTTGGAGCCTGTGTTGTCTTTGTCTCTGTTCTATGTTTAGGCATTGAATGTTTGCCTTATATGTGTAATGTGATCCGCCCTGAGTCCCCTTTGGGGTGAAAAGGGTGGAATATAAATACTGTAAAATAAATAAATAAATAAATTTAGTCCAGGAACTTTGGGGAGAAAGTTGAGGAGGCCATAGGGGGTACATGCAGACCATGAGCTTAATGGTTCTTACATCTGATTTTACTAGTTACTTCTTTGTTTAAAAAACAAACATTAACTCATTGATAATAGAGAACTCCTGTTTCTAGCTTACAAATTTAAAACTTTTCTGCCATATATTATAAAGAGCCAGTGTAATGAATCAGAAATGAAAAGTACTGTTAGACCTTTGGTTGCGGTATTATTTACTGTTCAAAATATCACTTGACAAACTTTGCAAAAGGTTCAGCTCAATAGTTTGAAGTCCTACATAAGAATTGTTAAGACACTGTATGTTATTGCTGAGGCACATGACAGACAATCCATGCATTCTGAAAAATGCTGGTAACATTTTACAGCTTTTCCTAGTAGCCCAGAAGCAAAAGTGAGAAATGCAGATAAAAAGTTTGAATGTCTCATGGCACTGTATAAAGGAGCATCAAGCAGCTACAGTTCTCTATATATTTATGGAGGCTCTGGCCTCATCAATACTGCCATATTATGCAGTTTCATAATGCATTATATGTCAATGTAGACACATAGGATGCACTGCATTATAAAACCGCATTACATGGTAGTGTAAGTTGGGCCTTAATAAGCTGGTTTACATTGTTGTTTTTAAAGATATGACCACTGACCTTTAGCTTTCCAGATAATATATTCATGTATATATATGTAACTAATGTTTTTATTGTGAAGATTCCTTGCAATGCGATGTAAAATTTACTTTAACTCGCTGCTAAATCAAAGACAATTCTCTGGGAAAATGCAGTTTGACCACAAGAATGGAAAGCTTTCAATTACTGTAAGTAATTTTCTAATTTCTTTATTAATAGGTTTGTACTATTTGTATCAAATGTTTTTCTTCAGTTATTACAAGTAAAGCAGAATAAAAATCAAAAGGAACTAGAATGATGTGGGGAATGTGTATCATATAAAAATGAGAGACGGAGGCTTGGAGTATGTAAACAAAGTTTGTCAAAAGTAGCTTGGGAAACCTTTTTTAAAATCCTCATACAGGGACCATTTTTTGAGATATTTCTTAGAATGTGTAAATCTTCTTTTCCACATTATAAGATATCTCTCATTTTCACATCATTTTCCCAAGCAACTGCATGTGTATATTGAACTAGGGCTGGCACCAAAACAATATAGAGGTGATAAAGGAGAGCTATATTTGGGCACATGAATATTTACTGCTTTTAAGTTACTTGTTTATTAATACAAAGAGAATATAAGCAGCAAGAGACACCTGGCAGAAAAGTGACAGCTTGATATTTATTAGCTTAATTTATATCCTATGTTTTTCCCAATAAGGAGCCCATGGTTGTTGCTCCATCTAGCTGTTGAACCTTTACCTGCACATAAAACCAGACTGGCTTACAAATAGTGCCAAAAACTGGCAAGTGAAATAAACTGCTTCAGAAGGAAGACCTATGATTTCCTCCTTTCTGTTGAAATTGGCCACATGCTTCTTGTGGATTTCAGTGTAGTCTGACATGATGGTTGTTAGAGTGGTCCAGCATTTTTGTGTTCTCAAATAATATGCTGTGTCAAGGTTGGTTCATAAGGTTAATAATGGCTGACTTCTCTGGTTGAATCAGTCTGCAGTGCCTTTCATGTTCCTTGATTCGTGTTTAGCCATCGCTGCGTTTGGTGGTCCCAATGTAGACTTGTCCACAGCTGCATGGTATACAGTAGTCTCTGAAACAGGGGAAATCCACAGACATAAAACAGTCAGGGCCACCTAACCCTAACACCTTCTAAAAAAGGATTTTCCCAAACAGGAATCATCCAAGCCTTGAAGCTGCAAGGCCTGGCTGGTTCTTGCCTGGGGAAATCCTTTGTTGGTAATCAAATTGATTAATTGCAACATTCACACTTGCCTCAAACAGACAAGAGTTCTTTCTCCCTCCCTAGACTTTCCACAGATAACGAGGTATAAGCACCCCACTTGCCTAGATTCTAACAAACCCCACAACCTCTGAGGATGCCTGCCATAGATGTGGGTGAAACGTCAGGAGGGAATGCTTCTAGAACATGGCCATACAGCCCGGAAAACTCACAGCAACCCAGTGATTCCGGCCATGAAAGCCTTCGACAACAAAGAGAGATCCTTCATAGTAAAATCTGATGTCCTTTCCTTGTATCCAAATGTGCTCTAGTGTTATGGAAATCTTTGTCTTCTAGGGATTTGTATATTTTAAAGTTATTTTGTTATTCCGGTTTCATTTCTCTCTTTTTGAATAACTTAAGGTCCAGCCTGGAGACACAAACAAGGCTCTTCTAGATGACATGAAATCTTTATCTGGAGGCGAACGTTCCTTCTCCACAGTTTGCTTCATCCTTTCTATATGGTCCATTACAGAATCTCCATTCAGATGTCTGGATGAATTTGACGTCTTTATGGTATAATTTCTTGAATGTATTTGTTGATACTCTTCACTCAGTCTTGCTCATCAATGTTCATTAGAAACATGAAAGAAAAGATAATGGTTTTCAGGGAAGTGTATTACTCCTTTAACAGTTCCTTATCTACATTATTCCTTTTGCTAAAAAAGCATTCAACAAAACTAGTTTTACCAAAGTATCAAAATAAACAGAAAAATAAAAAGTGGTAATATAATGTGCATTGGTCCTTACATTCCCTTTTAGAGGAAAAACTAGCAGTGGAAGTTAAAAAAAAAGTCAGAATTAGCAGTAATTCTTGAAAAGTACAAAACTTACTAGTACTTAGAAGCTGCTAAAGAATAAACGAAAGAAGAATCAGTTGTAGCATTTCATTATCAACATTTACCTAAGCAATAGGATTGTATTATTAAATTTGAAGTGTACTTGTAAAAATGCATTGACATCTTGCATATTTTGTTGTCTTTTAGGATATGGTGAACAGGAGAATTTCAATGGACATGATGCTTCATATGGCACAATCTCAGTGTTATCGACAGTTCATTTTGATTACACCGCAGAATATGAGGTAATAGGTTCCTAATGTTGGGGCATGTAAAATAGAGAGAAAATAAAAGTTAGGCATATCTTTTGTGCTTGTAAGTACAGGGTGTTTAAAAAAGAACTACCTAGTTTTAAGTTAAAACACATTAAAACTAGGGAGTTGTTGTTTTTTTTCAAATACCCTGTATATACCATATTTCCCTGAAAATAGAACATCCCCTGAGGTAGAGGTTTTGGTGAATTGCCAAATATAAGACGTCCCCTGAAAATAAGACCTAGGAGGTCTGCTTGGATTTTAATGTATTGCCCATTATTTTATTTTGTGATCTTTGAAATGTTTTAAGTTTTGTCAAATGTGCTGTGTCGTTGTTTCGGGCTTGTCCCTGTTGTGAACCGCCCCGAGTCACTTCGGGGAGATGGGGCGGGATATAAAAATAAAGTTTATTTTTTTATTATTATTATTATTATTATTATTATTATTATTATTATTATTATTATTATCTCCTTGTTTTTAACATGTGATGTATGTATTGATTGTATGACTGCTTTTCATGTTTGATTTTACAATGTGTAATTTGTCACTGTTTTTATTATTGTTGTGAGCCGCCCTGAGTCCCCTCGGGGAGATGGGGCGGGATATAAGAATAAATTTATTATTATTATTATTATTATTATCATCATTATTATTAGGCGGAGGGAGCCGGGGACTAGCGAGGGAGGCGGGGCTGAGGTCTGGCATGAGAGGGAAGTCTGGCCCACGGTGTCCCTTGCCAGGTAGGTATCCACGCCACCGAGGGACTCAAAGGCGGAGAAAGACCTGACCACCTGGCCCCTTCTCTCCCTCCCCCTCTCCCCGAGAGGCCCATCCCCGCACTCACAAATCGCCCTTGCCGGATTTCTCCCAAGTCTTTATCCATTTAGCAGGGAGCGCCATCCCCATTGCGGCACACTTTTCCTTTACGCTGCACGAACCTTCCTAGGAAGAGGAGGAGGGAGCCACCACGGATGGCGCGGTGGGCCCCTTCTTGCTTGCTTGCCTGCCACTCGTACATCCAAGGCACTTCCAGTGCCAGATGGGAAAGATGATGGCGGCAACTGGGACGACGCTCCCTGCCAAGTAGATAAAGACTTGAGAGAAATCCGGCAAGGCGAGTTGTGAGTGCGGAGCTGGGCCTCCCAGGGAGCAGGGGAGGGAAAAGGCCGGGTGGACAGGTCGTTCTCCGACTTTGAGCCCCTCGGTGGCAGGGACACCTACCTTGCGAGGGACGCCGTGGGTTGGGTTTCTCGTGCCAGGCCTCAGCCCCCCCCCCCTCCAGTCTCCGGATCCAGCTTGTCTGCTTTGAACTGGATTACCTGGCAGTGTAAACTCACACCATACATAGAATCATAGAAGAGTTAGAAGAGACCTCATGGGCCATCCAGTCCAACCCCCCGCAAAGAAGCAGGAAATCGCATTCAAAGCACCCCCGACAGATGGCCATCCAGCCTCTGCTTAAAAGCCTCCAAAGAAGGAGCCTCCACCACACCCCGGGGGAGAGTGTTCCACTGTCGAACAGCCCTCACAGTGAGGAAGTTCTTCCTGATGTTCAGGTGGAATCTCCTTTCCTGTAGTTTGAAGCCATTGTTCCGTGTCCTAGTCTGCAGGGCAGCAGAAAACAAGCTTGCTCCCTCCTCCCTGTGACTTCCCCTCACATATTTGTACATGGCTATCATGTCTCCTCTCAGCCTTCTCTTCTGCAGGCTAAACATGCCCAGCTCTTTAAGCCGCTCCTCATAGGGCTTGTTCTCCAGACCCTTAATCATTTTAGTCGCCCTCCTTTGGACGCTTTCCAGCTTGTCAACATGTCCCTTCAACTGCGGTGCCCAAAATTGGACACAGTAGAATTGGACACAGTAGTACAGGCCAAAGCAGATCATCTGGAATCAGAAACCTGGATTCTGTGACGGTTTAGACCAAGCCTGGGCCAGCTTCAGCCCTCCAGGTGTTTTGGACTCCAACTCTCACAATTCCTAATAGCCGGTAGCCTGTTAGAAATTGTGGGAGTTGAAGTCCAAAACACCTGGAGAGACGAAGTTGGCCCAGGCCTCGTTTTAGACTCATATCATCCACTTCAAAGCAGATAATCTAGATCCTGACGCCTGGATTCTATGACAGTTTAGACTCATATCATCCACTTCAAAGTAGATATCATTTGCTTTAAAATAGATAATCTGGATTCAGAAACCTGGTTTCTGTGACAGTTTAGACTCATATTGTCTGTTTTAAAGCAGATAATCTGGATCTTGCTTTGTGTTCATAAGTATTGGGATCAGTAAATGTACCATAGATTGTTGTACATGGAAACAATGGTAGTAACAAGAAATTCTTGATAGGATTCACAGTTTGTCTGGTTATGCTGGTTTGTGATGACAACTCTGTACAGTCTATATATATAAAAGAGTGATGGCATCACGGCGACCGACAAAACAACAAAACTACAGGCCCCCCAACCTCGAAATTTGA
Source organism: Anolis carolinensis (assembly GCF_035594765.1). Lineage (NCBI taxonomy): Eukaryota > Metazoa > Chordata > Lepidosauria > Squamata > Anolidae > Anolis > Anolis carolinensis. The sequence goes on along the minus strand of NC_085841.1, from coordinate 149,510,301 downwards.
CAACACAACCCATCATCCACGCCTCTAGGTTGATACAACAAAAAGAAAAGAAATATAAATTCCTAATTAGAGAGAGAGGAATAATTTCTTTTATCCAATTGCTGCCAGTTAGAATGCTAAGCTCCTCCAACTTGGTCTCCTAGCAACCCAATAAAAATAATAAAAAACACTAAAAAATAATTAAAAACACTAAAAGATTAATACAATAAAATACTATAATAACAGAAAATAACTAAAAATAATACAAGAAAATAATAAAATATAATAAATAAAAAGATAACTTACAATAAAATTAATAAAAAATACAAATAACGTCAAATAAAAATTACACAACAATTTTTAACCAATACCACCACCACTTTGCCACAGCAACGTGTGGCCGGGCACAGCTAGTATATAATAACTGTTCATTTTTTTGTTCAACAATAAATGTGACTTCTTCTATGAAAAAATAAGACATCCCCCAAAAATAAGATCTAGCATATCTTTGGGAGCAAAAATTAATATAAATCACGGTCTCATTAGTAAATTGACTCTATTTTGTATCTAGCTCATTGCCATCCAACAGGATTGTTCGAATCCTCCGAATGTCAGATCCAGAGAGGGGGCAGACCACACTGAATTTCCATCACAGAGGTGATGAAGATGAAGGTGAAGAATGAGTGCCTTAGGAATGCATAGCACCTGGTCAGCTTGTTCCTATTATATATCATGTCCTGTTGCAATTTTTAAAAAATGTAAGGCTTTGTAATTCCCTACATTGACTTGTGCCTTTTTCCGTATTGCAATTCCCAAGATTTAAACATAAAATTTACTTTATTACTAGAAGTAATATTTTGGTGGTTAAATTGTAGCAGCAAAGATACTGTCTTGCACTAGTGACTGCAGCTTTTGTTTTGCTCTTGCAAAGAGTGGAATAGATAGATATATATTTTGAAGATGGATTCAAATGTTTCATATTTTTGTATTCCATAAGTATGACAAAGTAAAATGAAAATAAATCTTTGATCATATTTTGGAACATGTATTTACAATAAAACAGTTACAGTAAAAACAATTCTTGTCCATAGTGTTTCCAGTATCTTTTAGTTTAATGACAGTTGTAGTTAATTGCACCCAGTAGTGATAGCATCTTTTGTAAGTATCTTCTGGGTTCTAGTCTGATACCTTTGCCTGATTGTTTCCTCCTTGTAAAATAAACTATGCAGACATATTGTTTGACACACACACACTTTGCAGGCTGCATCACTTAAGTCAACTTCCCCAGCTGTGCTTTTCAGTAGAGATGAAGCAATGGATATAAAATGATTTTGCCAGGGTTGTTTCTCTTACTGAAACAGTTCATTGAAGTCAATCATGCAATTGGTACTTACTCTAGAAATGTATAGGGATAGATGTTGCCCTTTAGAACCTAGAATAGGTTGTTGGACCTCACCAGTGTTGCTTATCCGTGCAGTCTGGATTTTATTTCACCAGCAGCCCTTGTTTCCAAATTACATCAGTAAAAAAACACCAGTAGATGGGCCATGTGTGTACAGAGTAGTATCGAGATGCAGAGATTCTTTTTGTGACTAAAGTCAATTATGATTACTGTGTGACACGAAAAGTGTGGTTGATGGTGAAGAACACATAAACTTAAGGGTGTACTGTATTTGTTTTTCTGTGATTACCAAGGTAAATTGCTCATAGCTGTCTCTTCTCCCTGTTTCGGGATTAAACGCTGTAGCAGTGAAGCATAGACCAACACGTGATAAGTCTCTTTTTCTTAAACCTTTTGATGTTTTGAGGACTCAGGAATAACACTTTTAGTTTGTGCTAACAAACAATGTATTCAAACTCCTGCCTGCTCCATGCTCGCCTTTAAATATTTCCAGAAAACTTCTGTCAGTTTCCAAAATAAAGCTGCAAGGTTTACCTCTCCGGTTGAAGGCAGAACATCCCATATGGTTGTAACCTATAGAGCCCTTCCCTTTTATAAATATTCTGTTGGATCTTGAGCTAAATTAGGAAGGCATTGTATTTTCTGTTTTTGTATGCCACACAAAATGTCTGCATATCAAATAGTGGAGTATAAATTGATATAGAACAAATTCTGTAATGCACACGAGACTCAGCTCTGTGATTCATTTTCCAGTCAGGAAGTATGAGCATCTTTATTAAGGTGATTCAAAGCATATGCAGTCTACCAGCAAGGAAAAGAAGCAGGCACAAGCACAATAGCTCATCCACTCCATCCTTGTTTTTGCTTCTTTGATTGTGGAAGGTAACTACACGAAGTCTTTGCGTATTCATAGTTCTCCATCATGGTCAACTGTGAAATACGCACATATGGTATCCCTCAGGCTATGTTGACAGTTTACAGAATCTTCTAGAGCTATTTGACACATTTCTGGTGGAAGCCCCGCCCACTCTCCCCTTGACGTATATATAGCCAGTGTGAGGGGCTGCCACCTCAGTTCCCTTTTTTTCTGCTTAACAGCTAAGAGAATTCTTCTGTGTGCTCTCCTCTCACAAGCTATTTTTGATCTAAAGGCATCGACTACCGCCTTTAAGAGATGCTCCTCTTGTGGAGGGAAATTACCTGACACAGATGGACATTGTATGTGCCTTTTGTGCCTGGGGGAAGAGCACATAGTGCAGTCCTGTGCCGTCTGTCAGGGATTTACCCCTCAGGCCAGGAGGAATAGAGAATTGCGCCTCAAGGCCATGCTCTATGAACAGGCATTATTGCCTTCTGCGATTTTGGAGGGCCAAATCTCCTACCCCCTCCAATCCTTCATCGCGAGGGGGGCCTGATAAGAAAAAGGCCAAAAAGCCTAAAGCCTCAGCGGCTCAAACGGCCCGCCTAGATGGCGTCGGTCGGCTCGGCCCATCAACTTCGCCGCAAACAGGCAAAGGTGATCAGAGTGCTGTCCCCGTGTTGTCGAATCGGCCTTCCTCAGCACTGCCTCCAGTGGAGGCTGCCTCTGAGGCAATATTAGGCCAGCCCTCTCCGGCCCGTCCGGATGAGGCGCATGCGCCCCAGCCTCAAATAGAGAGCTTGGATGAAGCAAGAGAGGCTTCTCCGAGAGCTGCGACTGGATCCCAGGGGCCGGTACAGGCATTGGGCTCGACCCCCGCCATACCTGTACTTGACGGGCCCGAAGGCTCGATTTCCAGCAGGGACAGAGTGCTGCCGGCTCTGCCCCTGCGAATGGGGCCCTTTGGTGAAAGAATGGACAGAGAGTCCCGCCCATTTAGGAGGCGCCAGAGTCATAGCCCCTCCCGACACTTGCGTGCGTGGCGTGTGTGGCATCGATCCTCTTCCTCAGGGAGCCGCTATTCGGACTCAAGCTTGGCCTCCTTGCCCTCCACCTCGAGCAGCTCCCAGCAGGCTCGGTCCCGAGGGCGACGCCACTCACGGAGACAAGGCAAAAGGAGACTATCTGTGTCGACGCAGCAATAGAGGGAATTACCTCAAAACTTCCAGGGCCACCCACCGGGCATGTGGCATATGTCTTCCCATGGACAGTTTTATTATTTTGGGCCTTCGGGATTGAGTCTCCCTTTCCCCAATGGACTGGCTACTTCTCTCCCTATGGACAGGCCACATTGTCAAGGGGTTGTCTCTTCTGCTGCATCGGTACCAAAAGGGGTATCTTTAGACCAGGCAACGGTGCCGACGGATCTAGGGCCTGCAAAAGGAGCTGTTAGAGACTCCTTTACAGGAGCTCCTCCACCAGCCCCCTCCCCCCCCCCCCCCCGCTGTTGGGGTTAAACTGACTGGTATACCTTCTCATTGTTTCTACGTCAGCTGCTATGGCAGGGCTGGGAGTTCAACAGCCTCCTTTGCAAATCCTGCCTGAATTATCTTATTCACAGCAAACTGAGGACTTAGACTCTGATTCCAGTGATAATAATGAACACTTGCATGGCCCTACTACAGATACTGATGTGGCCCTAACCACTTCTGAAGAGTTACATAGCTTCTCTGCTTTGATGATTCGTATGTCTAAAGCTTTGGCACTGCCTACCCCAAGACTCCTACTGCAGTGGAAGATCCACTTTTTCCAGCGGATCATCAAAGACCACCAGCACCTACAGTCCTATCAGTCTTGGCGTTTTTTCTTCAATTGGCTGGAGCGGTCCCACTTGCACCAGCTGCGGTTCCAGCCATTCCTAGATACGTTGACAATACGTATAAGTTAGAAACCTCTTCAGCTGAATGGCTTGCACGTCCTCCAAAAGCAAATTCCGTTGTTGCTGATGCAACCCATGCTAAGCGCCTTCGGAGGCAAGTACCAACACCGCCAGACAAGGAAGGGCGCAAAGTCGATGCACTCGGCAGAAGGGTGTATGCGTCTGCTGGATTATTTACAAGGCTAGCCCACTATGGGGCATATATGGGGGCTTACTAGTCCTTTTTATGGTCTAAGATAGATCCTTTAATCAATCATTTGCCCCATGATGACCAGCGGTTAGCCAGAGCTTTCCACCTCGAGGCTGTGTCTTTGGCAAAGTTACAGAAGGACTTAGGAAAACATATGGCTGATTCCGCAGGCAAATTATTTGCTACAGCAACTTTGATTCAACTACATGGTTGGCTTCGTGCTTCAGCCCTTTCAGAAAAGGGTCCTGCAGTGGCGGAGGACCTTCCAGTGGACAGTTCTGGCTGATTCTAACCTTAAGCATGGCCATGAGATGAGACAGACAATGTTTAAATATGGCTACCAACCACAGTATGGGTATCAACAAAGACCTCATTGGCAGCCTTAGTTGCCACCCTTTTACTCTAGATCAGACAGGTCACAGGGTGGAGGTTTTGGCAAGTTCAAAAGCACTTTGCAGTCAAAGTATCATACTCAAAGATAACAACCTTACCAGTCGAGAGGCCAAGGATCTGGTAAAGCGAGATATCAAAGTGGGCCCAAACGTCGGCTTTAGCGTGCCGCCATCTCCTGAAGTCCAAGTTGATGTTTCTTCATCCCGCCTGTTGGCGAATGGTGAACATTTATCTAGTGGACCTATGGGAAATATTTTGGGACTACGTTTTTGGCTCTAGACAGGCACCCTTTATCTCAGCTTGGTGTGACATCACGTCTGATAGTTGGGTGCTTAAAGTTGTGGAATTTGGGTATTTTATAGAGTTCTTTCAGTACCCACCGGTCGGGGTTGTGCGAGTCACTCCCCCCCCCCCCCAAACGTTATGGGAGGAAATCTAGGCTCTTTTGGACAAGGGTGCTATCCGACGCCTTGAACCTGATATGTTCTCCATTTTTTTTCTCATTATTTTGTGGTACCTAAGCGGGGAGGAGGCCGAAGGCCAATTTTGGACTTAAGGAACGTTAATACATTCATAACTCCCCGGAAGTTTAGAATGGTTACCTTGTCATTGATCCTTCCTTTACTCAATAAAGGAGTTTGGTTTGCTACTATTGACTTATGGGATGCTTATTTCCATATTTTGATTCGAGACCATTGTAGATTCTTGTCTTTTATGATTGGAGATCAGGCTTTCCGTTTTAATGTTCTTTCCTTTGGCTTAGCCACAGCTCCTAGAGTTTTTACTAAATGCATGGCTGTTGTTGCAACTGCTCTTCGTTTGCAGGGAATAACGGTGTACCCGTATATTGATGATTGTCACTAGTTTTTGGGTCCCGTTCTCAACTGTTGTCTGATATTGATTCCACGTTATCCCTTCTCCAGTCTCTAGGTTTAATCATGAATTTAGAAAAATCTCACCTGGAATATCTTGTCAGACCGACTCAGCAGGACACCCCTTGCAAATCACGAATGGTCGCTTCACAAGGACGTGGTGGAACATCTGTTCAGATATTGGGGAGTCCCGAGCATAGATCTTTTTGCCATGCCGGAGAATTCCAAATGCCCTCTGTTTTGCGCTCGGCAGCCTGTGAACCGAAGATGAGGTTGTCTAGGGGATGACTTCCTCCAACCGTGGAGCGGCAATTTTGTGTATGCGTTTCCACCAATTCCCCTCATCACAAAGGTGATATCCAGACTGCAGAGGGACAAAGCAGACTGCATTCTTCTCACTCCGTGGTGGCCTTGTCGGCCGTGGTTCACAACACTGCTACACTTGTCCAAGGGGGGAGTACTTCGGTCTACCGGACCGTCCCGATCTGCTGATGACCTGGGGGGAGGGGGGAGTATGGTTCTGCACCCGGACACGCATTGCTTGAAGTTAACGGCGTGGTGAATCTGTCCACCACAGTGACATTCTCCTCGTCAGTGCAAAAGATCTTGGCTGCAGCTCACAGGGCATCTACGAAGCGATCATACACTTATAAATGGTCACATTTTTCGTCATTCACACAGCATAGGGGAGCATTACCTGAATCCGCCCCATCTGCTGTAGTTCTGGACTTTTTAGGATCGCTTGCTGATGCAGGATTGTCATATTCGTCATTGAAATACTACCTTGCAGCGATACCCTGGTATAGAAGGAAGACTGGCCTCCCATCTTGCTCTTTTTTTTCAGGGCTTTAAAAACTTGAGGCCATCAGCTGCTCTGGTGGTTCCATCCTGGAGTTTAGAGTTAGTTCTTTTGTCTTTGACCAAGCCTCCATTTGAACCACTTTCTTCTACGGACTTGTCTTATCTTTCGTGGAAACCCGCATTTTTAGTTGTAATCACATCGGCTCGACGTACAAGTGAATTGTGTGCTCTTCGTTCGGATGCGCCTTATATTCACTTTCATAAGGACAAAGTGGTTTTACGCACAGATATCGCGTTTCTTCCAAAGGTGGCGTCTAGGTTCCATACTTCTCAAGAAATAACCCTTCCAGCCTTCTTCCAGAATCCATCTTCTTCATTAGAAAAGGCCCTTCCCATGTTGGATGTTTGCAGAGCACTATCCTTTTACGTTGATAGAACTTTGGAATTTTGTAAATCTCCAAGACTTTTTCTAAAGTATCACAAGGATGCTAGGGGTTTTCCTGTCTCTACTCAGCGGTTATCTTCTTGGATTGTTGCTGCAATACGCCACGCCTATAAGTCAGCGGGCAAAGAGTTACCAGAACACGCTACAAGATCTATGTCGACCTCTACACCCTTCATGAGGGGTGTACCTTTGGATGTTGTTTGCCGCGCAGCTGCATGGTCCACTCCATCGACATTCGTCAAACACTACAAGGTCAATGCGGCGTCTCGGAAGGATGCTGTGTTCGGGAGAGCAGTACTTTTTTCATCGGTGGCATGACGCCCACCAACCAAGGTTAGTAGCTTGCTAATCTACCATATGTGCATATTTCACAGTTGACCACGATGGAGAAGGGAAAGGTTGCTTACCTGTAACCGTGTTTCTCTGAGTGATCACTTGTGAAATACACACATATGGTATTGCCTGTGCAGTCAGTTTCAGAATCTTCTAGAAATCTCTTAGATACAATATTGGTGGTAGCCCCGCCCACTCTCCCCATAGAGTATATAGCCAGTAGGAGGGGCTACTGCCTCAGTTCCTTTACTCCGCTGCTATCACAGCAGTTAGGGGTTACAGGTAAGCAACCTTTATTTTTCCGAGTGGTCACCTGTGAAATTCGCACATTCCCGCCCATCCTCCCCGCTGTTGTCATGCCTCTTATCTTGCTGCCATCATGGCAGGGAACTGAGGCAGTAGCCCCTCGCACTGGCTATATATACGTCAAGGAGAGAGTGGGCAGGACTTCCGCCAGAAATGTGTCAGATAGCTCTAGAAGATTCCATAAGCTGTCAGCATAGGCTGAGGGATACCATATGTGCGAATTTCACAGGTGATCACTCAGAGAAACACGGTTACAGGTAAGCAACCTTTCCCTTCTTAATTCTAAATTGTGGAGAGTATCTATATTAGTGGTTCTCGACCTGTGGGTCCCCAGATGTTTTGGCATCCAACTCCCAGCTGGTACACTGGTAAAACAGCTGGTAAACTGGCTGGGATTTCTGGGAGTTGTAGGCCAAAACACCTGGGGACCCACAGGTTGAGAACCGCTGCTCTCTATATGAGACTCTTCCACTAACTGATCCTCTTCTACAATGGTGACCTAATGGTACTGCTGAAGAGTTGAAGAAGGTAAAGTCAACCCCTCTCCAAAACACCTGAATACAATTAAAATAAATTCTGATATGATATTGCAGAATTTGGGGACTGATGAGATTGGACAAGAAAAAAGCTTGGTCAAATAAGAAAACAGCCTTGGCCTTTTTGAGGAAACAAACAGTACATTGTATTTTAGATATAGTGGAATTTAGGTTTATAGTTTGGAAGAACTCCTTAGTCCAGAACTGCAAATGAATGGCTAGGTGATAACTATGGCCAGGGTTGATTTTTAATATGCAGTCATTTATACCTTTCCAGGTTGAATTATTGTAATACCTTTGAAGACAGTCAGGTTCAGCTAGTTTTGAATCTGATTGTGAGGAGTTTCTAAACTCATTGCTGATTTCTGAAAGCCTTCTTTCCCATCTCTGTTGGAGTTGCCAAGGATAGAAACTAGGAACTATTTCATGCACACTGTATGATCTCAAAATCACAGCTTTTTTTGAAAAGGAAGTCCTTGTCTATTGGCCTTGAATCAATCGTGTTGGTGTTAATGAGAAGGAATACATACATTACACCCTGATATCCATCAATGTCTGGGCATACTTCACTGTCCTTATCTCTATCTGAAAATTAGGATAACGATGTCTTGATTTGTTTGCACACTTATTATTAAAATAATAAAATAATTATAATTTCCATTTTGGAACTCTTGTTGTACATAAGGGGTTCCCTTAAGCACTTTCCATTCAAGTTATTGTCCTGTGGACCACCTTCTTCGCTTCATTCAGTAAGGCTGGAAGCATTATATGGAAGGCAGAGTCAATAAATAGTCACTGTCATTGGTAAATCTGAATGATTTGTGTAAAAATAGAATTATAATTCAGGGGTAGAGTTTGTACTTCCCAATGAAAGCCTGCACTCTGTGAGATGAAATTGGGGTTGAGAACCTAAATTGTATCGAGTTCAAACTGTATCAAGCTAGTTTCCTTAGCCTTTGCATAAATCTGGCACTACATAGAACGTGTGTAAATGGATCCAAGTATCTCTTTAACAACCCTCTCTCTGCCAGAGCTGTCATGTTGAATATGATGTTGAATAATAAGTTATTCATCAAGGTAGCTTTGTATTCTTTACCAATAATTTTCTTTCAACCTTGGTTCCAGATCTTGGAGACTAACCAAATAGTTTTAGACATAACCTTGTCTATTATACAGCACATTCTTTGGAAAGAAAAACTTCCTAATAATAGCCACAGTTAGAGTATTCCTAATCCATTTACACTGATAGATACTTACAGGTTGAAAACCCCTAATCCAGAATTTTGAAATTTGACATAAGCCAAAACCAGAAATGGACCACATGTGTGAGCTGAGATAGTGGCACCTTTGCTTTCTGATGGTTCGATGTACACAGACTTTGTTTCATGCACAAAAATATTAAACATATTGCATAAAATTACCTTCAGGTTATGTGTGTAAGGTTTATATGAAACATAAATTAATGTTCAGATGTGTGTGTGTGTGTGTGTGTCATCTCCAAGATGTCTCCTTAAGTATGTTCATGTAAAATACAGTTATTCTGACCTCCCCACTCCCCAAATCCAAAACAAGCATTTCGGAGAAAGAATGCTCAACTCTATGATAAAACTCTATGATAAGAATTGACAGATTTTTAAAGAGCTCTTCAGCAGTTAACTAAAAAGTAGTAGTTATCATCATCATCATCATCATCCAAAAGATCCAGATGGCTTGCTTGTGAATCACACTATATATCTGCTTGTGGGAAATCTAGTTCCCAGTGGCCACCACATGTTACGCTGACAAAAACTAGACTGTCTCTGGAATTGCTGAGATTGGAGAATCTTTTTTGGGAAGGGAAAGAGTGGAAAAAATAGGGATATCTGTGTTAAAAGTTTTCAGCAAACAAGCAGAAGTTCTATCCACAATTCTTTTGATCTCAAGACTAACAAGCTACTCATGTGAAATAATATAACAAGAGTCAAATGTTATAAATTTATTTGGGGACATTGATCGCAACCTCTTTGGAAGCTTATGAAAATTTCAAGCAGAAAGTAATACACTCTCAACAAAACATTTCAAACTTCCAATAAAACAGTATTTTAAATGTGTTTTGTATATATATTTATATTATATATATTTGTATGTTAGCTTTGACTGAGGGAACACTTTAGCAGGGTTAGATTTTTTCTCTCTCCCAAATTTTGTCGTATACTTCATTCCTCTGAAATAGTGCTGCTGCTTCTTTCTGATAGAAAGGATGCAATGAGGTAAGAATTAAGGCAAACCTAAAAGTCATGCAAATGAAGTACATTTATATTCACCGACAGTACAAGCACATGTCTGGATCAGACACTAAATGAATGGAGGGAGGTGCTTCCCTCAGTCTGTCCACTATTAATATACAGCAGGATGGTGACAGATTTGCTAATGAACTGATTTGTACACTACCATGGGGGTTTCAGTTGTCACTAACATTACCCAGTTTAAGAGACATATAGCTAGCATCAGTAAAACATGAACAATAAATAGTATAATTCACCGCAGCACGGCAATGCTGCACAGGCATCGGAGGAATAGGACTTATGAAATGACGTTGCAAACATCACATTGTGGTATAATAATTATTTTTCTTATAATATATACTTTTAAAATTCTGTAGCAATTGACATTCTCATGCACACAAGTGTTTCAAACACAAGAAGCAAGTCCATTGATAGGTAGTCCCAAGCAAGTTTTGTTTGTTTTGTGTGTGTATGTGTGTGTGTATGTGTGGAAGTAGCTGCAAACCGAATGGAACATTTAAACTTTTTGTGCAGTCCATGAAAGTGTTTGACACAAACTCCTCATTTCTGAATGTCACACTGCAGGAGTAATACGATGGAAGGGTCGCTCTTTGCAGCTTCTTTGAATTCATCCAGTGTGATCTGGTCATCTTTGTTCTTATCCATTTTGCTGAAAATCTTGTCTACCCGTTGCTCCGGTGTGAGGCCATCTTCGTTCATTTTCATCATGATCACAGTGCCAACCATTTTATAAATGGCCTGGAAAGAGAGAAAGGCCAAGTCCAGTAGAATGAGTCTATATGTTGAAATATGTAACACACAGCCCATATGTTCAGAAGTCCGTCTCACTGTTCATACAGCCTGTCTTACTCCCAGGGAAATGGGCTTCGTTAACCTTAGATAATCTGGATGTTATATGGCGGTACTGTATAGACTGGGCCTTACTGCACAATCCAGACAAGGTTAAGCACTTTTGATTTCAATGCATTCCAACTGGGGAGTTAAGCATTTTAAAAATGGGAGTTGCTATATCCTATCATTATAATTCCATAGGGATTACATAATTTTGCTATGCAATTTCCATAAGCTAGTGATAGTCTTTTATGAGTATTACCTTGTGTTCTCCAATGTAGCTTGTATATTACAATGGATTTGAGTGAATGGTGATGTTTGTGAAAACCATGAGACATGCATGGAAACTATGGGGACTACTGGGTAAGGCCAGGTCAGCCAGACACAGGGGTTTTGCTATTGCTCTAAAAGTGTCCAGAATTTCACTCTTTCCAGGTGAAGTGTGGATTCCAATACCAGTGAGTGTTACGGAAACAGGTCTTGGACATCAAGTATAGCCAAGGCTGCCAACACTATCTCAGATTCAAACATTTCAGGGCCAAAACTTGAGATTTAGTGACAACTTCTTACAATGTCTTGAAGCAGGGGAGGCAGGCCATGGAGAGGGATTGTTATAAGGCACAGTCCCTAATGATGGCACTGGAAGTGATACCTTAAGCATCAAACCACGGCTGCAGAGAATGCAATTCAAACAAAAACATCAACTAACAAATAGTACACATACATACGCTTTTCAAGGCATTACTCTTGGCCTGAGATCCCTCATTTTCCCCAGAGGACAGAGAAAAGGGCCCAGTCTGGGTATCTACTCAGAACATCAGGTCTTCTTTTTATCTGCATAGCCCAAACATTGACAGCAGGGGTAGCTATAGGGCCAAGCTATTTTTACTGGCCGGGACTGCAAAAGTTGGACAATAGCAAGATTTCTGGATATCTCCAGAACTCTCCTTTTAAACAAGTAGTACCCCTCCTCCCTCAACAGATCTGAATCAACTGCTGTAGCTTCTACCTAGTAAGAATGAATCAGGAGACTTCCATAGTTCCTACGTAGTCCCTAAATATAATAATCATGAGAGTGTAACTCTCGGTTATGCATTTTAACTGACCCACAGGATTCCAGCCATAACAGAAAATCCTATAATAAAACTGGGAATATAGAACCCCTCCTTTTACAACATACTATAGTCTTGCTTCATGTGCTTTTCTTCCTAAATGACAACATGTTTTTTTTAAATAGTGTCAGATGCAACTTGAGAATATATTGCAAGTCGCTTCTGGTGTGAGAGAATTGGCTATCTACAGAGATGTTGCCCAGGGGACGCCAGGATGTGTTACCATCCTGCTGGGAGGCGTCTCTCATGTCCCCGCAAGCTAGAGCTGACAGATAGGAGTTCACCCTGTCTCGCTGATTAGAACGGTCAGCCTTCAGGTCAGCAATCCAACCTTCAAGTCTGCAGTTCAGCCGACAAGGGTATAACCCATTGCACCACCATGGCTCTGATGACACAGTTATAGTGCTATTATTTCATTTTAACTTCTATGGCTGCATCTTACGGAATCCTGGGATTTGCAGTTTAAGGAAGGACAGCTAGAATTAACAGCCAAATAATTCTAGGTGCCTCACCAAACTAAAAACTCCAAGATCCCACAGGATGAAGCCATGGCAGTGAATGAGACATCAGTTTCTCTTAATTGTGCAGAATGAATGAGTCGCATAAGCGTTAGTTGAAATACTTTCAATTTGTGCAGAGTCTCACCTCTATAATTTCCAGCATCTCTACCCGTGTGATTTTTCCATCTCCATCCAAGTCGTACATATTGAAGGCCCAGTTTAGTTTCTGTTCAAAACTGCCTCTGGAAGTGATGGAGAGTGCACAAATGAACTCTCTGAAGTCGATGGTTCCATCGCCGTTTTTATCAAAGGTTCTGAATGCATGCTGGGCGAATTTTGAAGCATCTCCATATGGGAAAAACTGCAAAATTGAAGACAGATGCAAGTGTTACTTAAGTCAATACAGTTCTCCCACATGACCATTTTATATTCATATATAAAAGGCAACCTAACCCTGAAGCACATGGGCCTTATTACTTGACTTTTTAGTGCTGTATTTCACTATCAATTTGACACCCTTGTAGCTTGAGTATCTTCAATGACACAGTTTCTAAGTCCAAAGCCTCTATCCTTGGTTCTCTTTGAAGATGACATCTTGGCTCTAATTCTATGTGCCACATAATTTATAATATTATAAATCAAACTGAATCTGCTATTTCCAGCAGCTGTCAGCTTATTTCAGGAAACATGAGACTTACTTGCCTTCATTTTATTTTGTTCCTTTCCTTAGCACTAAATTTTAACAACTGTGAAATTGTCCATTTATGAAATGAAGACTAAGCGAGTCTGTGTGACCTTGTGTAGCACTAAATTTCATGGCTGTCTACACACCTGCAAACCAAGGTGTGGAAGGGAACAGAGACATCGGTGTTTATTCTTTCTTCTAATTTTCTCCTTGTCTAGCCTCATTCTATCCACGTGTCTGCCTTTTTATTATTTGGGACAGGTAGACTATTTAATAGGAGCCTCCGGTAGCACAGTGGGTTAAACTGCTGAGCTGCTGAACCTGCTGACCGAAAGATCGGCAGTTTGAATTCTGGGAGTGGGGTGAGCTCCTGCTGTTAGCCCCAGCTTCTGCCAACCTAGCAGCTCGAAAACATGCAAACGTGAGTAGATCAATAGGTACCTCTCCATGACGCTCCATGCAGTCATGCCCGCCACATGACCTTGGAAGTGTCTACGGACAACACCGGCTCTTCAGCTTAGAAATGGAAATGAGCACCAACCCCCAGAATCGGACACGATTAGACTTAATGTTGGGAAAACCTTCACCTTTACCCATGCTATTTATGAAGGATATAAATGCCCAAAACTTAAATTGTTTTTGCTGAAGGCATGATTACAGTAGTAATGTAGAGAAGAATGTTTTCCTCTTAAAATGTGAAAAGCTTAGTTGAGAGAGGTAGGTAAGGAAACCCAAATATGTAGAAATTTAAGTTAAAAACTCAGACCCCCAAAATCCTGGGTCAAGTTATTTACAGGTCAGTGTAAATACTTTACTCGAAATTTTTTTGGGGGGTGAATCCCCCCCCCTCCCCCGGCTACGGACCTGCTTGAGATAGTGCCTGGAGGGACTCTTAATTTTTTGCGTCTCATAGACTTAGCATAGGGATTTGGTTAACCAGTTAAAATTCATGAGTAAACCAGGTTTTTTTTTCAACCTGCAAAATTTCGGGGAGGGGGAGTTGACAATTTCAGTGAGTCCACTGCCCAGATACAATGCAAGGAAAGTTAACAGAAACATTAAAACAAACAAAACACTAAAATCTGGGCTGTTTCCCGGAGCAGCAGTCTCCTTCCGCCCTTTTTGAAACATCTTTCTTCATCACGTGGAGAGTATCCAGGATCTTTAAACTGAACGTATCAGGCCATAACTCATAAGTTGACCACCCCTGATTTTAAAAGAAGTACCACTTGAAATAAGTATTGTTGCTACTGGAGAGGATGAGTATTGTCAAGATATGAAAGAACTATTTTCAAGTGCTATGCAGCCAAAGCAGTCCTTTTAATATATTCCCTCACTATTTCCTAATATTTTCAAATGATCCTAACACTTAAAAGAGAGAGAGAGAGCTACTATATATAGCACATAACTTTTACTCAAATCATGCCTGCCTGAAATACATATCCTCATTCAGTGGGCCAGAACAATTTTAGTACCATATGCTGAATTAGAAGAAACCAAAAGAACCATTCATTTGACCCCCTGCTATGCAGAAATACACAATCAAATCACTCCCAACAGATGGCCATTTTGCCTCTGTTTCAAATCCTCCAGAGAAGGAGAATCAACCATACTCTGAGGGAATTTATTCCATGTAAGAACATCTTATTTAGGTGGCATCCCTTTTCCTGCAGTTTGAATCCATTGCTCTCTATCCTATTTTCTAGAGCAGCAGAAAACAACCCTTCTTCGTCCCCAATATGACCTTCTTTCAAATATTTAAACAGGGTGAGCATGTCCCCTCTAAACTTTCTCCAGGCTAAACAGACCCAGCTCATAAGCCGTTTCTCATAAGGCAAAATTTCCTTTGCAAATAGACTGCTATCTCTTTGACCTAATGACTAGCAGGAGTAGGTCCAAATTGTATGGCTAATGTTAGGTGGAAAAAAAGAATGTAATCAAGGCCTTTCCAGATAGAGGGATAATTCTATCAATATTTAATATTTACACAAATGATCAACCACTGCCAGAAGGGACAGAGAGTTTCATCTATGCTGACAATTGGGCCATCACCACACAAGCAGGGAGCTTTGAAATGGTTGAACAGAAGCTCTCCAAAGCTTTAGGTGCTCTTACTGCCTTTTACAGGGGTAACCGGCTGATTCCTAATGAATCTAAGATGCAGATGTGTGCTTTTCATCCTAAGAACAAACAAGCATCTCGAGCTCTGAGGATTACCTGGGAAGGAATCCCACTGGAGCATTGCAGCACACCAAAATACCTGGGAGTTACTCTGGACTGTGCTCTGACTTATAAGAAGCACTGCTTGAATATCAAGCAAAAAGTGAATGTTAGAAATAATATCATACAAAAGCTGACTGACACAACCTGGGGATCACAACCAGATACAGTGAAGACATCTGTCCTTGCGCTTTGCTACTCTGCTGCTGAGTTCACATGCCCAGTGTGGAACACATCTCAGCATGTTAAAACAGTGGATGTGGCCTTTAATGAGACATGCCATATTATCACAGGATTTCTACGCCCCACACCACTGGAGAAATTATACTGTTTAGCCAGTATCACACCACCTGACACCCGTCAGGAAGTAGCAGCCAATAATGAAAGGACCAAGGCAGTGACCTCTCCGGCCCATGCCCTGTTTGGATATCAGCCAGCATGCCAATGCCTAAAAAAAAGAAATAGTTTTCTAATATCTACAGAGATATTCGCAGGAACACCTCAGAAAGCGAGAGTTCAAAAGTGGCAGGCTAAAACCTGGAACCTCAAGCCATGGCTGATACCAAATGAGAGATTCCCTCCTGGTCACACAAAAGACTGGGCAACTTGGAAGGTGCTGAACCAACTGCACTCTGGCACCACGAGATGCAGAGCCAACCTTAAGAAATGGGGACACAAAGTGGAGTCCACAACATACAAGTGTGGAGGAGAGCAAACCACAGACCACTTACTGTAATGCAGCCTGAGCCCTGCCACATGCACAATGGAGGACTTTCTTATAGCAACGCCAGAGGCACTCCAAGTGGCCAGCTACTGATCAAAGGATATTTAGTATAAGGCCATGTTTTAAACTTTGTGTTTTTAAATACATTACAACTGTACTCTCGGTTTGCTTCTGATACAATAAATAAATAATGGATAAATCAAGGGCATGTAGCAGCTCATTTACTGAAGAGTGTGGAACAACAAGGCAATATCAACAAGGCATGGATGTATCCAAACAAAGGAGGGGACAGAAAGAGCTCAGGGATATGGGACAGGGAAGGTGGAGAGAGCTGAAAAGCCAGATGGTGTTTCAAAAAGCAAGGCTGCGCCCTTCCTATATCTGCCAAGACAGTAAACGGAGCAGGGAGCAAGATCTTTAGCCACCGGACATGTCTCAAAAGGCAAGAAAGGCAGGCCAACCATCCAAAGAGGGGCACACAAGCCAGACCTCTCAAGAATAAGACAAAGGAGTATGTGTACAAAGGTTGGAATAACCAATCCAATTAAGCAATTTCCTGTAAAGACTTAGTGTTGTGTGTGATATAAGTCTCTACAATCAGTCACATGGGGTAATGGCATTAGATGCATTTGGTGTAACACACAGTGCTGTCACGATATTGACGGGGATGAAAGTAACAAAAGGTATATGTGTGTAAATATGTCCCACTAGTATCCCTTCACCTAGGTATTTTGGCCTACAACTCCCAGAAATTCCAGCCAGATTACCAGCTGTTAGGTTTTCTGGGAGTTGAAGGCCAAAACATCTGGGGACCCACAGGTTGAGAACCACTGTTTTAAAAGAAGGCATCCAATATCCCCCAAGCTGAGTCATAGTTGAGACACGTTAATGCCAAATATACCACAAAAGCAGCTTGGGTGTGACTGCACAGTACATGGATCCCCAGCAATGTCCACCGATGGGAGCTTATTATCCTAACACCTTATCATGTCTGGAATTGATTTTATTATGGATATAGAGGGAGGAATTAATCCTCCCTTCATCACGTTCTTCTTCTCAACAAAACTCTCCCCCCTCCCTTCACGTCTACTCTTAATTAGAAAATACAGATGTTGTTGCTGATCCTACAATTAAAGCAAATGTTAGCCTGGTCCTTAATAGCATCTGACAATATGCCACTGCCCATCAGAATCCGCTTGCTGCGCTTCTGCAAATGTTTGAGCTCAATTTTTTAATTTTTAAAAATGAGATGTCATTTGCAATCTAAGCCTGTTAATTAGTTGCGCTCGTGGAGTAAAATTAAAGTTGGCTGTTCATCTGTTGCAGAGAGCAGGAAAATATCTATATTTGTTCCTGCAGATGCACTCCTAATAGAAAGTGACCTCTTGTAGTTTCAGGGAGAGTCAAAATCTCAAATGAATGAGTTGTGGGCTTGTTTCAATTTATGAATCAAGAGCAAAATCAAATAACACCAAATATAAAGGTATACAGAATAGATCACTGGGTGATTGAAAGGATTTTATATACTAAGGTGATTTGCTTTTGTATGTATTTTGCAATAACAGTAAACAGACTTCGGAGGGTTTGCAGTGGGTTTACTAAGTGCTGAAAGAATTGCAATTTCTGTCTACAGAGATGGTTTAATGTCACAGATTTTTTTATTACACGAAAACCACAGCTTTAGAGTTCATCAGAAAATGCCTGAAAACGCCTGAATGAAAGTGATATTCTGCAGAAACTGTTAAAAAGTTATGGCTTTCATTCCACAAAGTTAAACTATAAACTGAAATCCGCCGACTTGTGTGTTATCTGAAATAAACTGAAGCCTCGGAAACTCTGTTCCCCTGGCAAAAAAAATCGACAAACTCGTCATCCCAAGTTTCACGAGTAACATTTCTGAGACCACCAAGATTGAAATTATCTCAGGACACAAAGGACAAATAATATAAGCATTTTTCCTTCTCTTTAACAGCTGGCGCACACCAAATATCATCATACATTTTATTTTTAAAAAACCCCACACAAATGGGTTTTATTTATAGGAAATGACTAATTTTCTGCTGAAGTTTTGAAAAAAGTACAACAAAGAAACGCTTCTCTGGAAAAGGTTGCAAAAGGCAAAAAAGTTGAGTTATAAGCACAAAAGGCCACTGTAGAAAAATACATTAAAATCACTCTTCTTCAAACCATTCACATCTCTTTCTTCCTGGATTAATGGCTTTAGGCAGCTGCATAGTAAATACAAATTAAACTGAGGGAGCTTCACCAGCATGGCGTTTCCATGCTAGGAAATGCACTCTTCCGTCTTGATGGCTGCTGTGAATGAGGCTGCCATATGATCTAGATCAAAGAAAATAGTCCAGATCATTTTATTTGAACTGGATTATATGAGTCTACATTGTCCTATAATCCAGTTCAAAGCAGATAATATGGATTTTATATGGTAGCGTAGGTCCAGCCACACACAACGCTCTTGCCAGAAAATCAGACAGATTTTGTGAGATCTTGTAGTGGATTGATTTTGATCTATGAATGGATCTACATTGTAGAACTAATGCGGTTTGACTCTACGTTATCTGAAATGGCCCAATCCTGTGGAATCAAGGGTGTTGTAGTTTTACAAAGTTTCTCTAGTCTTTGAAAAAAACTAGTGGTGTTCACCAAACTACAATTCTCAGGATTCCATAGCATTACGCCATGGCAGTTAAAAGCCCATTGATTCACAGAGAAGATGCACCTTATGACTCTGGAGATCACAATTCAAATCCCAGTTTAGCCATGGAAACCCACTGGGTTTTGGCATCTACATTGTCAAATAAAATCCAGATTACCTGCTTTGAACTGGATTATATGGCAGTATAGACTCATATAATCCAGTTCAAAGCAGACAATCTGGATTTTATATGGCAGTACAGTTGGGACCTAGGTCATCTTGGGCAAGTCACAACGTCTAAGTCCCAGAAGGCGGCAATGGCAAACAGCCCAGGGATGCACTGCAACACCTCTGTGGTGTCAAACTCAAGATACTGTTGGATTACAACTCCTATCAGGCTTCTGAACTGGACAAATGATTGAGGATTATGGAAGCAGTGTTCCAACAATATCCAAAAGACCACAGGGTTCTCAGCCCTATCCTAAATTATTTAGGGTTTCCACCATTTATCCCAAGCAGCTTTAACTACAAAAAAAAGACAGAAAAGAAAAGAAAGAAAAGAAAAAGAAAGACATTTCACAAGACATATTAGGCCTAGTACAATTTCCCACTTTCATTCTGGGGGGAAAGTAACTTTTTGGCTTCCCTTGAGAACAGTAAATAAATAAACTTGTCATAGGTCCTCCATTGGGTTTCCATGGCTGTGGAGGGATTCAAACACTGGTTTGCAGAGTCCAATGGCCAAATCACTAAAAAGAGCCTTCAAGGGTCATAGGTAACTTCATCCCCATGCTTTGCCTATCCCTGGTCTAAAGGTAAAAGTAAAGGTTTCCCTTTGACATTAGATTGAGTTGAGTCCGACTCTGGAGGGTGGTGCTCATTTCCATTTCTAAGCTGAAGAGCCGGCATTGTCCGTACACGTCTCCTAGGTCATGTGGCCGGCATGACTGCATGGAGTGCCGTTACTTTTCTGCCGAAGCAGTACCTATTTATCTACTCACATTTGCATGTTTTCGAACTGCTAGGTTGGCAGAAGCTGGGGCTAGCAACGGGACTGCAGTTTCATGGATTCGAACTGCCAACCTTCCAGTCAGCAAGTTCTTAGCAGTTTAACTTGCTGCGCCACCACAGTCCCTTTGTCTAACTAATGAGAAATCCTGAAGCTTCTATTTAGGTAAATATATCTCTTCGAGAATACTAATTAGCACCAAATCCCAAATCATTTTCTCCAAGTTACTTTGGAGAAAATGATAAATCCAGAGAGGAATGCTGGACTAATTAATAAAAACCCTCTTTGATCTTATGTGTGACTTTTTAAAGAACTGAGGAGCAAAAATCCAAATTGTTTTTAGTATCAGGATCTTTCTCAAAGCTACAATTTGAGCCTAAATTATTTTTATTGGGAACGCCAAATAAACAAACAACATCACTAAACTACGAAATATTGCACTACACAATAAACACAGCATTGACATTATATGTACAATGTTAGAAGAAATTAGACCTCCTGACAATAGAAGAATGGATTGTTAATGTTTTTAATAGAGCAGAAATTGATAAATTAGCAATGATGAACAAAGAAAAACACACAAACTTTATCAAAGACTGGGAGCCATTTTGAAATTTTGTCAAAAAGAAAAGAAATGGGGAAAAGTCTTCAAAAGAGGCTTCATAACTGAATCGGTTGGAATCTTTGTAGGGAATTTATAAGTAATAACTATTAGGCTAGAAGGAAGAACAGAAAACAGGATATTTGAAAGGGCATGTGGTGCCACGTTGGTGCCAAGTTGACTGAAAGCCATCATGAAACAGATCCTAGGGTGGGTAATGTGGGGGTTCTCATCTTGTGATATACCAATGCCTATCTGTCCTGCTCAGAATGATCTTCAGATAGGATTGCTAGGGACTAAAATTCAGCCACATCATAATCCTTATAAGCAATTCAGGCATGACAGGATTAATAATGTTGGACTATGAATGGTGGGAACACCCTAGGGTTGACAATGAAGCTCACTGGATGAACTTATGCCCATTATTCCCAGGCATTTGGCAGACCACAGGGCTGAATCGAGAGGCACGTGGCAGGTCTGGCATCCCAGTATTTGCCCCTTTCAGAGGGAGGGCCTTTCATCTGCTCCATTATGTAGCTGTGTCTGCTTCTTCTTCATCTCCTCCTCGTCCAACGTCAGGTCAGAGGCAGTTGGGATGAATGGAGGGCATTTAATCTGTTTCTGGACCTAAGTGTGAAGAAATTGTACCTGGCTCTTCATCTCTCCACCCAACATCTTACCAATTCTTTTTTCCATCCAAGGAGAAAGGAACACACTGTGATCCAAGTTAAGATGCTAACAGTTCTCAGCAGCCTGCTCTTCATACTATCTGTAACCACTCGACAACTATATCTTGTATAGCTAAATAACTGACTATTGTTTGTTACCAAGTGAGAGTATAGCGGAATCAGTGGCGTCCAGTTAACACCATGTGCAAAGGACTCAGACCAGGCAGAGGAATTTAAAAGAACAAAGGAACTTTACTCTTGCTTGTTGAGTTGAAATATAAAACAGTTCTGCAATCGTACAATATCCATGTAGTTGCATAAGATCAATAACCAATCAATCAGCATCAATATATACAGCATAGCATATTCAAAATTGCTACTTGACCGTAGCCAGAGAGAGCATGTCTTTTTCTGTGCTCTCTCTTGAAGCCCAGATTTCCAACTGACAATCTCAGCCATCTGCTAGCAAACAGATACATTGTTTTAGGTGTGGCTTTGCCTCTGCAAAGCTGAGCTCTTTTGCAGAGTTCCCTTTGCAAACCAACTTTGCAAGGATTTCTTTACACACACACATAGCAATTTGGCGCAATATTGTTTGCTATTTCATTTTGTCTGTAACTTTTACCGAGATATAAAAAAAAAAATCTCATTTGCACATGTGCTGTTATGACTGTTAGCTCATTACAAGGAGAGCTTATACATTTACTCAAGTGTGTATCAATATATCTTTATTCTTGACTGCTGACCAAAACGGCTCAGATTATTTGTACTTGAGGCGAGGACAACATCTGTGATCAAAGAGAACAAAGGTTTAAATAATTTTCCACTAATTCAGAGCTCTCTGGCATGGCTAAATCAAATGGCAAGTTGCAGACCCAGCATTCCAGCATCTGCCTCTTTCAGATGAAAGGCCTTTCATGTATTTCTGGGGGACTTGAGAAGGGCCTCTCAGCAGGAGACAGCCAATTCTCTCACACCAGAAGCAACTTGCAGTATGTTCTTAAGTCACTTCTGACATGATTAAAAAATGTATTTCTGGGCCTAGGCATGACAAAGCTAAGCCTGCCCCTTCTTTGCTTCTGTGACCAGGGCAGTGGCTTTTAGCTACTGGGTCTAGCTATGATGGAGACTTGAACCTGTCTCTCTTTCTCTCCATGGAAGTTGGCATCTAAACCTGCAGTCAATCATGGAGTAGTAGCCCTTAGTTTAAACCATGAGATGAATCCACAGAAAGGTAAATCTTTTTGTAGAATGAGTTTGTAAATTGAAAGGGAACTGAAGGTTTCCTTAACTAGGAAAAAAACCTTCCTGTGACAAAACCCTGGAACAATCTTGTCTCAAAGTGATTGCTGAATGTTCTGCCCTGGCAAGTTAAAAGAATTCAGATAGACCCATCATCTTGAATTTTGACCCTACTCAGCTACTTTTTTTGTTGTTGAAAAAAGCTGTTTAACTAACACAAAAGGTTGAGGTAGCCAAGAAAGTGTGTCTGCTTGCCTACTGTTCATTGCCTGTGACCATGACTGGGGCTCAGGTGTAACATAGGCTTTAGATAATGCTCCAATTTACAGGAATAATCTCTTGACTCATCCTGATGGAGAGTTAGTTAACATCCAGCAGGAAGTGAATTGATTTTGAACAAGAAGGTTCTCTAATTAGATCTGAACCAAGAGAGGCGAGAAGCAGTCACAACAATGCCATCAGCAAGTGCACTGGGGACTGTTTCCTTATGGGAGTTTTATCTGTGGTCCCACTAGGCATTATCACGAAATTATTACGCTGATATGACATCAAGGGTGGCACACTATGGGCATCATGGACACCTTCACCCTTGACTTTCCTTCATTCCACTAACTGTACAGAATAGCTTATGTCTAGAACTCAACTGATGGCTATGAACAATTCCACATCTGTAGGTTTCACTTTTGTGGATTTCATCAAAACGAAAGTTGGCTACGGAGCTGCACTGCAGAAGTTAGAGATATGTTCTCTCTAGAAATCTCAAGATTTACATCTCCCCCAGTTTACATTCTTCATTATATGCACTTTCTCTGGCCCAGTTCATTTTTAGGAGCCTACCCAGGTTTTTATCTAACCATGTTTTACTGTCAATGTGATTCTTATATGTTTTATTGAATTGTTTATATATTGTTGTGTCTTTTACATTGTTTGTAACCACCTGGCCCTGGCCCCATGTAAGCCGCCCCGAGTCCCTTCGGGGAGATGGAGGTGGGGTATAAAAATAAAGTTGTTGTTATTAACACAACGACGTTGTATGACACAGCAAACAAGATAGATATGCTGGATTTTGTATCACGAAATCATAAGTCGAACACTTCCCAAGTGTTTACGACTGTGTGGTATATTTTCACATTATGTTGTTGTTGTTATTATTATTATATTATTATTATTATTACTATTATTAAGAACGTTGTGGGAATTGACTTCAAAATCTACTGGAAACTGACTGTAGAGTTATGTTTCTGGACCTAGAGATTCCTGTCTAGGTCATTAAGCACCATCTATGGCCAGCCTCCAGCAGAAGTTGACAACAGATACAAACTAGAGCAGGGGTCCCCAAACTTTTTAAACAGGGGGCCAGTTCACGATCCTTCGGACTATAGTTGGCCACCGAACAATAATTAATAATAATAATAATAATAATAATAATAATAATAATAATAATAATAATAAAAATAAAGAGGGTTGGAAGGGACCCTTTGAGCCATTGAGTCCAATCCCCCTCTACCTTTGTGCACCGAAAGCACAAGCAAAGCACCCCTGACAGATGGCCACCCAGAATCAATGTTAATAATACTAATACTACTACTACTACTACTACTACTACTAATAATAATAATAATAATAATAATAATAATAATAATAATAAGGGTTATAAGAGAAGAAGAGACCCCTTGGGTCATTTAGCCCAACCCCCTTCTGCCCTTGTGCTGTGGGGGCCAGATAAATGGCTTCGATGGGCCGCATCCGGCCCCCGGGCCTTAGTTTGGGGACCCCTGAACTAGAGGATGATAGGAGGTTTTAGTAGCTTTTTTATTGTTGTGTAGGTCCTGTGTCCCTAATCCCAGGGAAAGTGGAGAGATAGCTATAGTATCCTAGGAGCAGTGACATAGCTGAAGAGGAAGACCTTTTAATTCTAAGATAGAGGTGTAAAAACAGACACAGAAAAAGTATTAGATAGATCTAATGATCCAGCAGTAGTTCCCTTTTAACTAGTTTTCAGTGAATTACCATGTAACTTACTTCTAAGAACTCATTCAATGCCTGGAACATTCCAAAATGTTCTTCACAACAAAACAGATGTTGCAGAAATTAGATGCCTGCCAATGAATCAAAAGGTTTTCACACCTCTGTGACTTCTCCACTTAATTAAAGGATTCTCATTTCTTTTTATGTAGTTTACAGTCTACATCAATTTTGCTCCTAGTAGCTCGAGGTAGCAAAAAACAACATTATAATTTAAAACAAAAACCATGAAAAGTGTGGGAAAAAAACCCAGTACATAAAACTACTGATGTGGTCCAAGTACTGCAAATATCTCCAAAACAGCAAGGAGTCTGCTGTTTCACCAGCAGGCCAACAATGAGATACTGAGTGCTTTCCTTAAATAAGGAGGGCTTCACTAGCTCCCAAATAGCCATCAATGAGAAAATGAGATGGCCCTCCATAGGAGAGCGTAGGTGCAACCAAGAAAACACCTCTCTCATCCAAGGTAAGTGTCCGTCTGAAGTTGTTGGAACATATAAAAGTGGCTCTTGAAGATTATCTCAATAGGATAAAGTAGCAGGTCATGAGAGCCTCTGCGTTGGAGAGCTAGTATTGTTAACAAGGTAGATTATAACCAGGCCAGCTGAACAAATATTGGATTGCTGTGAGTTTTCCAGACTATATGGCCATGTTCCAGAAGCATTCTCTCCTGACATTTCACCCATATCTATATGGCAGGCATCCTCAGAGATTGTGAGGTCTGTTGGAAAATAGGCAAATGAGGTTTATATATTTGTGGAAGGTCCAGGGTGAGAGAAAGAACTCTGTTGGAGGCAAGTATAAATGTTGCAATAAATCACCTTGATTGCAATAAATCACCTTTGTTGGGAGGTGTTAGCTGGCCCTGATTGTTTCTTGTCTGGAATTCCCCTGGTTTTTTAGTGTTGTTTATTTGCTGTCCTAATTTTAGAGTTTTTTTAAAATACTGGTAGCCAGATTGTGTTAATTTTCATGGTTTTCTCCTACCTGTTGAAATTGTCCACATGCTTGTGTATTTCAATGGCTTTTCTGAGTAGTCTGACATGGGGGTTGTTAGAGTCGTCCAGCATTTCTGTGTTCTCAAATAATATGCTGTGTTCAGATTGGTTCATCAAGTGCTCTATTATGGCTGACTTCGCTGGTTGAATTAATCTGCAGTGTGTCATGTTCCTTGATTCATGTTTGGGTGCTGCAGCTGTGGACAAGTTTACATAGCTACCACCAAACACAGTGCCCAAATATCAGTTTCCATCAGATCTCACAATCTCTGAGGATGCCTGCCATAGATGTGGGCAAAACATCAGAAGAGAATGTTTCGGGAACATGGCCACACAACCCGGAAAACCCACAGCAACCCAGTAATTCCAGCCATGAAAGCCTTCGACAACACATTGAACAAATATTATTCCAAGTAGTAAGCAGAACCCTTTGGATTTTGGGAATTGTAGGACAAAGAAGAAGAGAAAACACCACCACTACCCCAATTCTAGCTATGAGGGAGCTTGTGTATTCACATTGGGTTTTCCACCCAAATTTATAAATTAGATCAAGTAGTGATTTCCCACCATCTTTGTCAATCAAGAGAGACTCTTAAAGTGGTCAAGGAGTAAGCCACAAGTATATTATACTATACGGATGTGTGAATAGTGAGGAAGAGAAGGAATTTTAGCAGCTTCATACCTGAAATGCAAAACTCACAGGCAACCAACTTCAATTTGGGCCCATTAAAAAGTTCATGCTAGGTAGCCCCAAAAGTGAGCATTTATGTGCTTTAAATAGCAACAACAACTGCAGCTGTAGTCATGAAAGTGATAGCATCAAGGCATATTAGCCCCCAAGTTGCTACACCTCAGACAGCAACTAAACATGTATTTGTTGATATAGAAATTTGGGGTATAACTGCCCGTGAGACCTTACTGCTTAGTGTGCCATGTTATGCTATTAGATTAGTTGGTTGGCTTTATTTTCAATCAATTTTGCAATATTTGGGTATTTTTTCATCTGCCCATTATGCTATACAGACCTACATGCTTAATCAGAGAGTGACCAGATAAAGCATATTCAATGAAACCAACACGATTTCCCCAGTACATTTTTGGACTCAGCTGTCTTTGCTACCTTTGAATGTGTTACTCTAGAATGCAAATTTATGAACCAAATTTGATCGAACCTGATGTCAGCACTTAGGCTCTTGACACAAGTTTATAATTGATCGGCAAACTAAAATACTATGTAAATCATATAATTACAATGCCAATGTGGCCAGGTGTGATATACAGCATCAACAATCAGCCATCATTGCGAGTACACCTAAATTGGTTTTTGAATACAGCATTACAGCATGGTGTGATAAAGACCTCAGAGGAAAAGAAAAGTCCCTTTTTATCATAGAAACTGTAATCTGTCAAAAGCAAAGGTGCCTTTTATTGCCCAAGTATACAATGGTTTCAAGTTCAATTTCTGAAATACAATATATCTGTTCTGAGTAGCTACCCAAGAGACCAAGGAGGAGAGGAAAAACCTCTCACAGTTATTTCACCCTGAGGATGTAATTTAACAGAATGGCACCAAACACACAGGAGTAGTTTCAACTGGATCCTCTAGATAAGAGTTCTTATAAGAGTTCACCTCTCTCTTTGTCATTTTGTTATTACTTGCAGGGAAGGGGGCACACTCATCATGATATCATACAGTTAAATGGTTGGCAGAGTATTGGAAACTACTGTAGATCTGCAATACAGCTAGATGGCCTGGAGAGAACACCGAACTATATGAAGTAATGCCTCCCCAATGGACTACTCCTATATCTGCTGAAATGTACAGTAGGGGAAACCAAACCAAACAGAGGAGTACTGTCATGGGTCACTATCCCATAAGTGTCACCCATATCTTGGTATGTTTTTTTCCCTAATCGTGGAGGTTCATAGATTCTTTCTCTCCCTGCAACTATCAAACCCTCTCCCACTGTTTTACCTCTGTAGCTTTTTTTATTGTGTCAGAAGTGACTCGAGAACATACTACAAATCACTTCTGGTGTAATAGAATTGGCCATCTACAGAGATGTTGCCCAAGGAACACCCAGCTGTGTTAGCTAGGAGGCTTCTCTCAAGTCCCCGGAAGCTAGTGCTGATAGACTGGAGCTCACCCCATTTCGTGGCTTAGAACCAGAACCGTCAGGTCAACAACCCAACCTTCAAGTCAGCAGTTCAGCTGGCACAAGGGTTTAACCCACTGTGCCACCGCAGCTCCCCTCTGAGGCTCATCCAGTCAATTAGTAAACTACAATACATTGAAAATGTTCTACCTATGGATCTGTCTCTCAGTTCAATCTCCCTGGAATCACTGACTAGTCACTGCAATCCACACTATGGCTGTTGGAGAATAGGTTCGGGGTGTGAAGAGCATCTGATTATATTCCCATAGTAAAATGCAGAATGAAGGCCCTGGTGGATCTCAGTGAATTATATCACTGGTGTGCACCTGGCCTTAGGAACACCACCAGATGGTTCTCCAGTAAATACAGAAATAAAAAAGATAAAAATGAAACAGAATGTAAAGATGAAAACAAGATGTATTGAGAGATTGATGGGCAGATGGATAGGTAGATACGTAAACAGATAGATGACAGCATGATGCCACCTCCCCCTTGGAAGCATGGTGAGAACAGATTCCAGTATTACATTTTTCCTTTTTATCACCAGCCAAGAAAGACACAGGAGATCTTACAGGTTCGAGGGACCTTGCATATGTTAGGTAGGCAGCTTTTCACTTGACGTTCTTGGTCAGTTCCCTTTTTTAGGCTCTTTCCGCCAACTCAGAGATTCTAGTATCAGATTAATTTCTGAGTAACTCTCATACGACCAACATGCCCTTGTTTCTTGTACAGCTTCCCACAAACTTCCCATGCTAGCTAGGAATGATGAAAATCAAACATGTAGGAATAAGAAGTATAGGAACACCCTATGGAAAAATTTTCACCTTCAATGCCAGCCCATTTTATCAATTAAGAAAATTATTCAGGCTTTGTCTATCTTTGTTGTATTGCAATACAATGCCTACCTATTAGGAAATAAGTCTGCTGAATTCAGTGAGTTTTACGTCTCCCTTTCTCTCACATTCAAGCATTTTGAATTCAATAAACCTTAGACATCTCTGAGATCACAATAGGAGTTGTATATAACATCTATTATTTCCAATTTTCACCATTCCAATGGTATCTCTCCCACTCTACACTAATTTGTCTTAACTCATTATTTCTAAGAACTGCGTGGATTATTAAAAGTCAGTTTAACAAGCACAATATAAATGGGGCTATTTATAGCCCCAATACACAGACAATTCAAACGGGTTTCCTTTTAATAAACAGAACCTCAGAATGGCACTGGAAAATTCACTCTGACGCAGTGAGAACTAGCCAACCAGCTAATCAATGTACTTGCATTGGGTACATGACCGATGCTTTTCCATAATGAATATCGGTTTAGCATACTTTCCCCCAGTAGGCTTAAACCAATCTCTAGACTTATTTTTAGAAAGGAAAGGACCACAGCTCTCCTGACAACACTTCCATATTCACATGATGCAAACCAGGATCAATGTTTGTGGAACAAATGGGTGAAATCAAATGCCTAAGTGCTGAATAAAATGTTGTGAGCATAGAGTGGGGGAAGTATTCCATATGACCAGATGGAAAGGAATCTGCAACAAATAGCTGATTGAGAAAAACTTCATATTTACCCATGCAAGAAGAATTTGAACTATTTATAGTTCTTTCCATTCTCTGTGTCTCCAAAACACTGTATTACTGGGCTGTCGTGTTGGTGTAATAAAATACAAGACAGCAGTCTAGTGTGGATTAGCTGTTTGTTCAGCTTTTCTTTTTTTTCTTTTTTTGAAATTTGTGAAAAACAGTCAATACCTCTTTGGGAAAAACAACCACATAAAAAGTTGGATTTCAATGTCAAAGGCAGAGAGAAAGAAGGCTATAAATGTGTGGAGCAGAATGATGGAACCCATAAATCAAGGTTTCGGAAGCAGCTACAAATAATGTTTATAATATTAGAAAGCTTATTGGTACTATAGCAGTTAGCTGATTAAAAATATTGGTCAGAATCCAGTTGAGAGTTTTCATAAGTGGAGTTATGTATATGAAAATTAGAACTGTGAAGTTGTGTAATGTCCATATATATGCAGTAGAGGGACACTGTTATGTAACGATATGACACAATCAACAAAATGTCTAATGGGCACTGTTTTTTTTCCTGTATCAGGAGCAACTTGAGAAACTGCAAGTCGCTTCTGGTGTGAGAGAATTGTCTGTCTGCAAGGACATTACTCAGGGGATGTTTTACCATTCTGTGGGAGGCTTCTCCTATATCCTTGCATGGGAAGCTGGAGCTGACAGACGGAAACTCACCACGCTCCCTGGATTGGAACCACCAACCTTTTGGTTAGCAGTCCTGCCGGCACAAGGGGTTAACCCACTGTGCCTCCGGGTGCTATCTGGTCTGCATTGATGACCATTGGATACCAAGAATGATATGGACAGGTTGCTTACCTGTAACCGTGTTTCTTCGAGTGTACTCTGTGAATTCACACTAATGGAGAAGGCTGCACCTGCACAGGCTCCAACGGATACTCTTCCAAGCTAAAGTTTGAAATTTGGCGGTAACCCCGCCCCTCTCCCCAGAGGGTATAAAGGGTGCCCTCCGCGCTCGCTCTCCAGTTCCTACGCCGCAAAGGCGACGAGAAAGGGAGAGGTTTACATGTGGGGAAGGAAGGGCGGGATTGTGTGAATTCACAGAGTACACTCGAAGAAACACGGTTACAGGTAAGCAACCTGTCCTTTTTCTTCGTGTACTCTGTGAATGGAGACTAGCAAGCTGAGGTGTAGGTAGGTGGGATAGCAAACCCGATAACGAGTTTAGTGTCCAAACAACACATTTATTGAGCACAAGGTGCAAAAGCAAGTGCAATAGTCAAAAACAATGCAACAGCATATAGTGCAAAACCGATCCTAGTTATTAGGATCCAGAACACAATCACAACATTGTATGTGAGCGATAGTCTGTAAGAATTACAGAGGTAAGTATAGACCGATTCCCTGAAACAGAGGTAGAGGTATTCAGGAAATACATTTCAGTGCAGTGGGTAAGTATAGTACACAAGCACTACATTAATGAACCCATGAACATATCATGTAAAATAAAGGCTGAATGACATCGGTGAACTTGTAAGAAAAGAACAGCAAAAACTGGCTCTGAGTAAGGCAAGTAACGTTAGGAAAGGCAGGAGGAAAGGATAGACCTGGCGAAGGCCGAGTCCCCTAGGTTCTTTGAGTCCATCCTGTAGTGTGAAACAAAGGTGGATGGAGTGGACCAGATAGCCGCTCGACAGATGGAGTCGAGAGGGACACCCCTCAGGAAGGCAGTAGAAGTGGAAAGGCCCCTCGTTGATCTAGGGCGGATCGAAGGGGGGGGGGTTGGTGTTTAGCCAGCTGGTAAGCGAGTTCGATAGCCTGAGCAATCCAGTGTGAGAGTCTTTGAGAAGAAAGTGGTTCGCCCAGCTTATGGGTAGCATAAGCCACAAACAGTCTAGGTGACCTATGTATGTCCTTAGTCCTGTCCTTGTAGAAAAGGAGGGCTCTCCTGACATCCAGGAGATGAAGTCTCCGCTCCAAAGAAGAAGAAGGATTAGGAAAGAAAGCAGGGAGTATTATGTCCTGGTTAAGGTGAAAAGCAGAGACCACCTTAGGTAGGAAGGTGATGTCCGGGCAAAGAACAGCCCTGTCGTGGTGGAAACGGAGGTAGGGTTCGTCCACCCGAAGAGCAGCCAGTTCCGAAGGCCTGCGCGCAGAGGTGATAGCGACTAGGAAGGCAGTCTTCCAAGAGAGAAGGTGAAGGTCGGCAGAGGCCATAGGTTCAAAGGGAGCTGAAGCTAGTTGAGAAAGGACGAGTTCGAGGCTCCATCCGGGAGTCGGAGGTTGAACTGGAGGGTGCAGGTTGTTGTAACCTTGAAGAAAGGTCTTAATGAGGTTGTTAGAAAAGAGAGAGGGTTGTCCTTGACGTTGGAAATGCCAGGAGAGAGCAGCGAGATAGGATTTTATCAAGGCCAGAGAGAGTTGACGATCCGCAAGAGAAAGTAGGAAGTCCACAACCAGCGGGATCGAAGTAGAGGAGGGATCGACGTGTCGGTCCCGAAGGAAGGTTTGGAATTTTGCGAGCTTGTAAGCATAGGCCTTTGACGTGGCCGGCTTATGGGCGGCACGAAGGATCGCCTGCAAGTCTGGGTGGAGAGAATTTAAGGAAGTATCCTCCAGGCAGTTAGGTGTAGGGACGGGACGTCGGGGTGGAGGACCTGTCCCCTCTGTGAAGATAGTAGATGAGGGAGAGTTGGGAGAGTGCGGGGAGGATCCGCACACATCCGGAGTAGAGTTGGGTACCACGGCTGGCGTGGCCATGCAGGGGCGATCAGGATGGCCAATGTCGGCGTTAGATAGAGTCTCTCTATTACCCTCGAGATGAGAGGGAAAGGAGGAAAAAGATAGACGGGCTCGAGAGTCCAGTCGAGGAGAAACGCGTCTCCGAGACAGCCCGGAGTCGAGTTTTGAGGTAGTCTCGCTCCGAAGCGAGGAAGTTGAGCATTCGAGGGGGAGGCAAAAAGGTCTAGAGCTGGCCAGCCCCAATCGTCGAAGACGGATTTCAGGATTTCGGGATCGAGACGCCACTCGTGGGGGGAGGTCGTTATTCTGCTTAGAGAGTCTGCTAGCGTGTTTTGAGCACCCGGAAGGTGAACCGCCGACAGGGTTATGTGTCTCGCTATGCACCATAGCCAAATGTCCATTGAGAGGGCCATCAGCTTCCTCGAGCCCGTACCCCCTTGTTTGTTGATGTAGTACATAGCTACTACGTTGTCCGTTTGGATCAGAACAGTCTTGTGGGGAAGAAAGCGAGCAAACGCCCGGAGAGCTTTGAAGATTGATAACAGTTCTAGAAAGTTTATGTGGTGAGACTTCTCTTGGATGGACCAAAGGTCCCCGACAGTGAGGTTTGACATGTGGGCTCCCCACGCAAAATTGGAGGCGTCGGTCGTGATGGTGACTGACGGAAGGGAGGGATGGTAGGGAAGTCCCACACAAACGTTCGCTGGATCCTGCCACCAACGAAGGGAGAGGCGAACCTGGTTCGGTACCATGAGAAACATTGAGCTTGGATGCCGATGGGGTTTGAAAGAGTCTATAAACCATCTTTGGAGAGGTCTGAGACGTAGTCTGGCGAAAGGAGTAACCATGACCGTGGAGGCCATGTGACCCAGAAGAACCTGGACAGAGTGGGCTCGGATCCTGCGGTTGCGGAGGAGGAGAGAAAGGTGTTGTTGAAGGGCTAGGAACCTGTCCTTCGGTAGGGAGGCGGTTTCCGCGATGGAGTTGAAGAGAGCTCCGCTGAAGCGGATTTCTGTGACCGGGAGGAGTTGGGACTTTGCGACATTCAACTGAAGGCCCAGCCGTTGTAGAAGAGAAAGAGCTTGAGAGACGTGGTTTTGAAGGGATGAGGGATCGGACGCGACAATCATCCAATCGTCCAAATAAGAAAAGACCATTATGCCCTGTTTCCTTAGGTGCGCTGCCACCACGGCGACCACCTTCGTGAAGACCCTTGGGGTCGTGACGAGGCCGAAAGGGAGAACTGTGAACTGGTAAGACTGTCCCAGGAGCTTGAAGGAGAGGAAGCGCCTGTGAGATTGGCATACCGAGACGTGGAAATACGCATCGCATAAGTCTATAGAGGCAAAGAAGTCTCCGTGTCGGAGCATTGGGAGAATGGAGGCCACCGAGACCATCCGAAATTTTGAAGGCAGAATGAAGAGGTTTAAGGCTCGCAGGTCGAGGATGGGCCGAAGACCTCCGCCCCTTTTGGGAACCGTAAAGTATCTTGAGAAGAAACCTCGAGTGTCCTGCTCGGAAGGAGAAGGCTGGATTGCGCCCTTCGCCAGAAGGGAGTCGACCTCGGAGCATATTTCCGGTGAAGGGTCGGTGTGGAGGATGTGACCCGTGGGGGGCAAAGTTTCGAATTCCAAGGCATAGCCGTCTCTGACAATGCGGAGAACCCAGGCATCTGAGGTGATAGACTCCCATTCGTGGTAGAAAGGAGCTAGGCGATCGCGGAAAGAGCAGAGAGGAAAGTTCTGGTCGGAGCCTAGAAAAGGCATGGCAGTGGCAGTAGTAGTGAAGGTAGAAAAGGCCCCGAGAGAGTGGGTGTCAGGCCCGTCGTTGGGGTTGTGGCATAGCTGTAGCACCCTTGCCCCGACCTTTCGGGACCTGGTGCTGGCGGCGAGGTTGTTGCTGATGACTGTGGTGACTCGAGCTCGACGAGCGTCGAAACGGTTGGTGACGAAAAGGCTGAGAGTAGCGACGGTATCGTTGCGGGAACCATCGGGTCCGCTGAGCCTGAGGTTGATCGGTCCCGCACTTTGCAGCGAGGATCTTGAAGTCATGATTGGACTTCAGTTTGTCATCAGTACCAGAGTTGAAAAGACCCTGAGTGTTGAAGGGAAGGTCTTCGATCACTTGTCGAGAGGAGGAAGAGAGTCCTGAAGACCGAAGCCATGCATGCCGTCTGATCACAACTGCGTGGGCAATCATCCTTCCGGCGGTATCGCCAGTGTGCTTAGCCATTTGGATTTGGTGGTGTGCAAGGGAGTCCGCCTCCTGCTGGAGGGTTGAGAGAACTGACCGGTCTTTGTCAGAAAGTTTGGCGAAGAAAGGTTGGGCTTTTTCCCAGAGGATCTGTTGATAAGCGCCCATTCAGGCTCCGTAGTTCGCCATGCGGCAAAGGAGGAGAGCGCCGGAGTAGAGCTTGCGGCCTACGGCATCGAATCTTTTGCCCTCCCTGTCGGCAGGGGAGTTGGACTGTCGACCCGACGATTGGGAGGCCTTTACCACCATGGAGTTTGGATCAGGGTGATGTTTGAGCCATTCCAGGGCTTCATCATCGGTTCGGTACCAGGCCTCTATTTTCTTAGAGGTTGGAGGTATCGAAGATGGAGTCTTCCAAGATGCCTGGATTACATCCAGGAGGTATGGAAGAAAAGGCAGCAAGGTGGCTGGTGGGGTTTGAGCCTGGACCCTCTTGAAAATGGGGTCGGTAACAGCTTTTGAGGTTTGCTTAATTTCCATCCCCAGAGCGTCTGCCATTCTGACCATCTGGTCGGAGAAGGCCCGGATATTATCCGTCGGAGAAGGTGGGTCGACCTCGTAGGCGTCGTGAGGCGGGGAGAGGTCAAGACCGAGAGAAACCACGGAGGCGGAGAGGATCGACTCGGGGTGTTCGATATCGGGGTCATCCTCCTCGGGCCCTTGAGGAGACCGGGGAGGAGAAACAAGCGCAGAGTCCTGTTGAGGTATCACCTCAAGAGCAGTAGGAGCTGGCTGTGGACGAACGCCCTTGGACGCAGAAGCCTGGGCGGCACGGGCTAAGCGCGTCATCTGTCTACCCCTCTCGGGTGTCTGAGCTGGGGGAAAAAGCTCTTGTCGAGCAGGAAGGCGTGATGGTGCTGGCTGGGGAGCCTTAATAACTGTCTTGACCGACCGGTCGGGAGAGGCTTGAGCGTCCGCATCCGAGGACTGACCATGAGGAGAAGAAGAGGAGCGGAGGCGTTGCACTGGTTGGATAGGGGAGGATCTCCTGGAGGAAGCCACAGAGGAGGGGACGTCCTTCTTCGAAGAAGCTGAGGAGGACGACCTCTGGATCATTCGTTTCTTTGCTGGAGGTTGCTTCGACGCGACCCTTAGCGATTTTCCCAGTGTCGGAGGAATGGGGCACACAGCTGCCGAGTCAGACTGGGCTCGTCTGGATTCCTCCTGGGCCCTCTTAAAGGCAATCTTCATGGCGGAAGAAGATGGCGGCGAAGCTAGGCGGGATCGAGTGGAAATGGCCGAAGTTACCGAACTCGAAGTCGATGAAGGCCCATTTTGCCCGACCGGGTCGAAACCGTGGCTGTAGTCACCGTGCAGGGCGGTTTGGCCAGTTTTGCTCTCGAAGTTTTCGAGGCCTTGGATGATACCGACGGAGCAGGCCTGGACGCCATCGAGGCCGGGGTGGAAGTAGAAGCCTCAGGAGCAAGAGTCTTTTCGTAGAGAGCTGCCCGGAGTCTCGCAGCCCTATTTCTTCGGGCCTGAGCTGTAAAGGCCAGGCAAAAACGGCAGGTACCGACGACGTGACTTTCGCCAAGCCAGAAAAGGCACTTAGCGTGACCGTCGGAATCTGGAATCTTAGCGGCACATTGAGTGCACCGCTTAAAACGCGTGGTCGACATAAGAATGAAGAGTCCGAAGTGAGCTTTGCGGCGGAAAAAAAGGAACTGGAGAGCGAGCGCGGAGGGCGCTCTTTATACCCTCTGGGGAGAGGGGCGGGGTTACCGCCAAATTTCAAACTTTAGCTTGGAAGAGTATCCGTTGGAGCCTGCGCAGGCGCAGCCTTCTCCATTAGTGTGCATTCACAGAGTACACAAAGAAAAAACATTGTTCCTGTCGTGCATTAGACATCAATGAGCGTTGATGTCTAATGCACGACAGGAACAATGTGAACCATTCTTAGTATCCAATGGCCACCAATGCAGACCAGACACTCTTGCTGATATCACATTATGCATTTTCACAATTCAATGAAGGCTTTCCTTGGTACTTCTGTTGTGTAGTAGCATATATATGAAGTTATGTAATGTAACAGATCCTATAGCAATGGTTTTCAACCTGTGGGTCCCCAGGTGTTTTGGCCTGCAGCTTCAAGAAATCCCAGCCAGTGTACCAGCTGTTAGGATTTCTGGAAATTGAAGGCCAAAACATCTGAGAACCCACAGGCTGAGAACCATTGTCTTATAGGATTCCAGAGACTGATCTTTCAAAGTGACTGGTTACGCTGTTAAACATGAATTTTAACTTTGCACACTCAGGAATGTGCCTTTTATAATGCGGAAGGAACAATAAGATGAATTCACAGGGTATCATTCATATTTTTTTCCTTTTCATGCTCCTGTTTACCACCTAAGAAACAAACAAGCCAAGTTTCAGTTCTTTGATTGTGCCCATTACCAAGCTGTGTTCATTTTAAACACCTCTAAATAGGCGAACATAATTTTTGTAAGGCCACTGTGCAATCCACAGTTAGTAAAAAGGAAGCAACTTCAGAAAGATCAAGCTAGTAAATAAAGCAAGAATAACATATGATCTTGGGGAAAAAATCCCAGACAGCTGTTCAGCTGTAGTTATTTTTCTTTCTTTCTCTCCAAGCAGCTGTACCAGGTTTTCTTACTCTGTTTACTTCTATGCATTGGCATGCTCTTTGGAGAAGAAATATGTTTCTCCAGTAAGGTAAGCATTTCTCTTAACACTATAGTTGCTATCAGTCCCTCATCTGGTAGATAATACCAGGTATATCAGCAGTTGCCTTTTAGACTGATAACAGGCTGATTTTCTCTTTACTTCAGCCTCCTCTTTCAAATAGACTTTGTAACCTCATTTAAGCTAGCTTGCTCTTTTCAAGCCGACAGAAAGCTCTGCAAACTTCATGAGACTGGACACTTTCACCTCTGAAAGCTAGTCAAATGCAGGCTCTTATTGACTGGGTGACATTTCCATTTTCTCCAAGAGAAAGTTGAATTACCTTGAAATACCAAAGTCAAAAACAGCTCTAGATAAAATTCTACTTAGAGGTAGGGGTGGTGAAAATAATGTTGTTGGTTAGAGCAGAGATTCTCATTGTTAATATATATTTGACTCCTTCCCAGGACTCAAAGGGAGATAAAGGCACACCTTGGTTTGAACATCTGCTTATCACATGGCTTGAGGTGCAATTTTTAAAAATACAAAATGCATACAATGCTTGTGTTTTTTAAAATATGAATGACTAAAAAGAAAAAAGAAAAATATGCACAAAATATATAACCTTACAATTGGGTCATCTCCCTGTGGGCATTAAGGAAAAGGCGTGGCCAGGCAGTGTCTGTGTTTCTGGAACCAGATGTGAGAGGAGGGAAAATATTTTCCGTCCAGATCAACTCAGAATCCCTGAAGACCCCAGAGAAATCCCAAAGGATGCCTGCTTGTCTATGCACCCCACTAGAAGAAAATAGCTGGGCCCTGTCTGGATAGCCTCTCTTTCCCTGGCCACTAAATGGCCGACCGGGGGAGGGGGGGCAAAAGATGATGATCTGATGCCAGATCATAAACAGCACAGAGGGTTGCTGTGGGCAGAAGGGCTAAGTTCTTCCATTGACAGTGATCTAAAAAGGCCATACAGTGTGCATATGGTATCCACTGGGTTTGGTTCCAGCACCCCCATGGATACCAAAGTCCACGGATGCTCAAATCTCATTACATACAACGGCATGGTAAAAAAAAAATAATTCATATCAGGAGCGACTTGAGAAAATGTGTGAGAGATTTGGCCATCTGCAAGGACGGTGTCCAGGGGACGCCCAGATGTTTTATCATCCTGTGGGAGGCTTCTCTCATTTCCCCACATGGGCAGGTGAAGGTGACAGATGGGAGCTCACCCCACTTCCTGGATTCGAACTGCCAACCTTTCAGTTAGCAGTCCTGCTGACACAAGGGTTTAACCCTTAATAACACCCCTTTAACAAAATGGCAAAATCAAGACTTGATTTCTGGATTTAAAAAATATTTTCAAGCCATAGATGGTGCAGAATCTGTGGAGAAGGGTAGCTGACTGTACTCAGACATTCTGTTTATACCAATAGAATGTTAGCTCATTATGCAAAGGTGAAAGAAAGAAAGAAAGAAAGAAAGAAAGAAAGAAAGAAATAAAGAAAGGAAGAGAAAGAAAGAAAGAGCGAGTTAGTAGTACAAAGTGATCCAAGGGCACTTCCACACAAGACTTAAATGCACACCAAAATGGGTTTAAAACCCCCACTTTGGCACAGGTTTAAGTCCATTCACCTCCCCCAAAAAACCGTGCTTCCCCAGGGAGAGCCATTCTGATCAGATTGGCACACAGCCCTCCTGAAGCCCCTCAAAATAACCCCTCAAAAATCTTTAAAACTTACCCCACCACCATTATGGTCCTCCTCATACCAGAGCCGGCCCTAGGTATTTTTCAAGTGTAGGCGAACAGAATTTTGGCGCCCCCCCCCCAAAAAAATCACTGAAAAATAAAAGTGTTGGATAAGCGAAAATGTTGGATAATAAGGAGGGATTAAGGAAAAGCCTATTAAACATCAAATTACATTAATATTTTACAAATTAAGCACCAAAACATCATGTTTTACAACAAATCAACAAAAAAGCAGTCTCGACTGCGCCCCTGTATGTTTGGCGCCCAAAGCGACCACTTAATTTGCCTCATTGTTGGACCAGCTCTGCCTCACACCCTCCTGGTACAAAGAAATGATGCGCCAGAAGACCGGGAAGGGGGGGGACCACAATGGCAGCCGGGTAAGTTTTTAAAACTTTGTATATGTTCTTTTGGGGTTTTGGGGCTCGGTGCCCTCTCCGAGATGGCTGTGTGGATTGGGCCTGGGGATCATGT
This sequence comes from Anolis carolinensis, assembly GCF_035594765.1. Lineage (NCBI taxonomy): Eukaryota > Metazoa > Chordata > Lepidosauria > Squamata > Anolidae > Anolis > Anolis carolinensis. The sequence goes on along the minus strand of NC_085841.1, from coordinate 149,471,148 downwards.
GACGTAGTCCCCAGGCCCAATACACACTGGGCCCACACCTGTGTGGTAAGAACCCTGCTTTGTTCTGAATTAATTCGGTTTTACCAGAGGCACCATTTGCATGCCTCCGGTAAAACCGAGACAGGCCTTGGTTTAAAGGTCTTTCTGGATGGGCCCCAAAAGGAAGGAGATGCCACAAAACTAGATTGTGAGCTTTCTCACATCCTTACTCAGATCCCATGCAACTAGTTCTTATGAAATGTCCAACTTCATGCAACAAGAAGTCAAATTATGGGTCGGCCTTTGCGAAAATTGAAAGATGTGATTGTACCCATATAACCTTTCCAGAAATATCAGTCTCCATCTGTGAGAAAGCTACTAAAAGGAAAGGTGAAAAAGAGTATGTATAGGTACATAAGTATGATCTTATGAGATATAAGAAACATTGTTTAAAAGGGTAACACTCAATGTAAATATGGCCAGAACAACAGTGAAGAGTCTTTGAGCCTGGAGATGACCAAAAACTGGACATGTTTGGGCTGAAGAAAAGACGATAAACAAAGGGATACAACACCCTACTTCAAATATTTGAAGAGATATCACACAGATGGTGGAGCAAAATTATTTTCTGCTGCAGAGGATAGGATTCAAATCAACGGGTTTAGAAAAACAGATTTAGACAGTTCAGCAGAATAAACAGACTGGCTTGGAAAGTGACATATGTTGGAGGTTTTAAAGCAGAAGCTGGATAACTGACTATTAGACATGGTTTAAGAGTTTATACTACTGCATACCAAAGAGACATTGGACTAGAAAGCAACCATACACCCCTTCCAAATCTGAGTCTATGAGGAATTTTTCTTAATGACTAACTTGGTTTTATCTTGTTTTTTAATATTTTTAAACCATGAACTTTCCTTTAGGGGCCATACCTTTTTATGTTAGCATTCTTACGATTTCTGTATTTGCTCTACTGATCACAGGGATGACAGGGACTCAACTATCAAGATTGCTGGGGGACTTGGGAAAACCACTGTTTCTCAGGCTTTAGGATTGTCACTTTATCTTTCTGAGGATAAAACTGCCAGGAAGAAGGGCAGATGTGTATACTTTGCTTTGTGCTCCCTTGAGGAAAGTCAGGATTTATAAACAAGGGAATGACTAAGGTCTTACCTGGGGTTGCAGGATGTAAATCTCTCATGCAGCGTTATATATTCATTCTGCTTTGCAGTCCTTGTGTTGAAGGACAACGCTATACTACTGAACAAAGGCACCCAATGTGTAACTGAATTTACAACCAAATGCTCCTATGCATCCATGCACATGTGCACAAATGGGTATGTAATTCATGTACAATACATGGTGCATATCTGCATGTGCTGTAGTATGGTAATGCTCAACTCCATGTTCTGCATCACACAAAAACATCCAGGTATTTCCATGAGGTGCTGGCCAATGTGTAGGTCACCTTGACTAATCTTTAGTTGGACTCCTACGCTTTATAGATAAATCACAAATCAGCCATTGAGTCATTAAATTATTATCATCACTGGTTTCAATGGGGCTTACCAATGGATTAAGAGGAATATGGGATTGTAACCTGAACGATTTAATGAATTACTTCTTGATGGTCTTAGCTTGATTAATGAAACTCATTTTAGTTTTCCCCCTGACAATGTAATGATTGATCACCCTAGGTTTTAAATCTGCGGTCCTATGTGGGGAGCTGCTTAATATGCCAAACATAATGGTAATTCATGGTTTATTCCTAATTGGCCTGCATTAAAACTAATGGTGTTGATGTGAAAGGCTTTGCATTGTATTAATCCAAGGCTCACCATTCCCCCAACGCTGAAGGTCAACAGGACAGCAACTAGGTGGCTTTCCAAGAACACAGCAATTTAAGCCTTTTGTGATTTCAATTATATTTTAAGACTGTGACGGCAGAGAGGATAAACCTAGAGTGAGCCACCGTAGTGTAGTGGTTTGAGCATTGGATTACAGCTCTGGAGACCAGGACCAGTGGTTCTCAACCTGTGGGTCTCCAGATTAGGATTTTCCTTCTAACTCATGATTATTTCCTTTTTCAAAAGTTCACAAAATACCTCTCCATTACATTAATTATGATATATGCTAAACATAAGGCAATACTGTAAACATGCGGAGCTCAATGAAATAAATATAGAAGAAAATACTCATCATCATGGAAGGCCCTAAAACCCTGATAAAACATATATTTTCCAAAAATTTAATTAAAAAACAAAGTTTCAGAGAAATGCTGTTGCACATTTCTGGTGTTTCAATAAACATTTCCTCTCTGAATAACAGCAGATCCCGAGAGAAACACATTTCTTGCAGGGACAAGAGTGGACTCAATTTTTTAAAAAAGGTTAGGAGAACATGAGCCATTTATGCATAAATAACAGAAACCAGATCAATAGTACTCAACATGATGCCTTTGTGGACATGGCAAGCTGAGCCTGGAGGGAAAATATATTTGCTTCTTATGATGTTCCATGCTATTTTATTCTATCTTATTCTCAGAGCTGCAACTGTGCAGCAAAAACATCCAGGAATTCGACAAGCAAACAAAGTGTTTGGAAAATGCACCAACTCAAGCAACTGAACACCAGCCAGACTTGGAAAAAACCCTGTGATTTAGTGAAGAGCTCAAACAATATACAGAAGATTCCAACAATTATTTGATTTTCCCTACGGCTGCCAATCAATGAGAGAAATAACAGTCAATCAGTCACTTTAGCTGACCAATTGATTAAATATACAGAACCTTGCATATGTGGGAAGAAAAAAAAAACACAGGTTTTATCTGATTGTATCCAAAGTCTTCCATCAGCTAGAACAGTGGTCCTCAAGCTTTTTAAACAGAGGGTCGGTTCACAGTTCCCCAGACTGTTGCATGGTTGGACTATAGTTTTGGGGCAGGAAGGAATGAATGAATTCCTATGCACACTGTGTATTACTTATTTGTAGTGCAAAGAAAAAAAGAACAATACAATATTGAAAATGAAAACCAATTTTAACCAACATAAAGTGACCAGTATTTCAGTGGGGCCTGCTTTAGGTTGATGAGAGAAGTCAAGTGAATTAGGTTTGTTGTTGTTATGTGTCTTTATGTCATTTGAGGCTTAGAGCAACCCTAAGTCTAAAGTTTAGGGTGAGGGACAGGTAAATGACCCTAGAGGGCCACACCCAGCCCACAGGCCTTAGTTAGGGGACCCCCGAGCTAGAGCATTGCCTCTTAAACTGTGGGTCCCCCCCCCCCCCCAATCCCTTTGGCTCATTGCTGGAGTCCTGAAAAACCTGGCAATAATAATTTTTTTGTGTTGTTGAATGCTTTCATGACCACAGATGTGGGCAACGTGTCAGGAGAGAATGTTTCTGGAACATGGCCATATAGCCCGGAAAACCCACAGCAACCCAGTAAATGTTTTCTGAATGGCACTTAGTTGCTGTTTTAGACATTTACGCTAATCTGTTTTGTAGTGTCAGTGAACTCTGTAGAAAATGCTTCAGCTGAACTTCATAAAAAGGAAAATCAGCCTGTTAAGCAAGACTCGCAAATGCTGATATGCTATTGATAAATGCTGGGGTTTTATATCTATTTTATATACCTAGATAGTTGAGGTTTCTTAGACCAAAGGGGTCATGGGTGGAAAAGTTTAGACCAGCATCCTGCAACCCAGCAATTTCCAGATGACTTATAAATATGCCTCCTTGACTTTACAGAAGATGCTTTAGTTGTACATCATAAAAAAGAAAATCAGACTGTTCAGCAAGCCTTGAAAATGCTGATTTGCTATCAGCAAATGTTTGATTTTATTCCCATTTTATATACTTATATGTTCAAGGTCACATACAAATTTCTTGGACTTAAAGGGGTTGTGAGCAGAAATTTTAGGAAACTCTGAGCTAAAGTATTGGATATTAGTTTCAGAACAGCTTCCCCTCTGACTCAGAGCCTAGAGGGATTCTATAGGGCAAACTGAGAAAGAGAAAAAGGAAGCACTGTTGAGCAAGCAGACATGGGATATATTTCCTTGTCTTTATCGGTGGCTCAGGGCCCATCCACACAGTACCTTTATCCAAGGAACTCCCAGTTCAAAATGGAGGCTGGCCCAACAATGTCCCCTGAAAACACAGGAGGAATCGCTACAAAGACCTAAAAACACAAGATTTTCAGTTGCGGGAATATCCCAATTCTGGCCAGAAAATGCAGATATTTTAATCTCTGTATGTCCCTACACTCTGAAAATAGGGACTTTTTATGTTGGTTTGTTCCTGAGTTATACATGTCAGTTCCTGATTGGTTGCATCCTAAGAACATGGCAACAGTTGACTAGAAGGTGAAAACTTTATCCTGGCAAAAGAAACTTCGTCCTCCACACATTTCATGAAGTTGCTACACACAAAGGTTTTGTCATGTAATTAAGTTTCCCCATGTTGTTATAATAAAAACAATGAGGAACAGACATGTATAACCCAGGAACATCACCCCGTTGTTCCCACGCACAAGTACACAACCTAACCTGTCTGGATAAAGGGTCATGCAGCCTCTGAATGAGAATAATAGTACGAAGTTCTGTTCCTGGCTTGAAAGTGTCACTTCCTGTTTAATAATGTAGTCCTGACTTTGAAAGTAGTGGTCCTACTCCACAAACCTTTTTGTGTGTTTCAAACTTCGTTATATGTGTGGAGGATGAAATTTGTCTCGCCAAGACAAAGTTTTTGCCCTCTAGTCAACTTTTGCCATCTTTTCAGGATAAAAGCAATGAGAAACAGATATGTATGACCCAGGAACAAAACTCGTAGGGACGATGCTCAAATTCGCACCTGCAAATTTAAATTGTTCTTTTTTAAAAAAAAAAAGTCAAAATTTCCGGTGGACATCCCACAGTGGCCATCTTGTGGGCTTCGAAATCCCGTAACGAAGCAGTAAGTCTGGATGTTACAGCCAGAAATCCTGGGACCAACAAGTCTGTGTGCGGACCTGCTCTCAAGTCCTGGGTTTTTTTTTTAATCTTAAACCCACATTTGATGAGGGGAAGCACCCTCATATATTCTCCCGGAATCATGCACTTCTGTCTGTAGAGGAAATGCCTCTTCTAAGACGGCTGTTTTTACAAACTATGCATATAACTTGATCTCATGTACAAGTTAAAGACAAACTTTGGGGCCAAAATTATGATACATCCATGAATAAGTCGAGGGTCATTTCATGGAGAGGAGAAAGCACCAATACTGCCTCTGGGGGGCTAGCTGACCCTGGCCACCACTATTTTCCTGCCCAGGAATGTTAAAAGGCCAAAAGTACCACTGGAGTGATAGGAATAGAGGAGCTCACTGCTTCTTTTTGGTTTTACCAGAATGGACTAAACTCTTTCCTTTTGCCAGTCTACTGAGAAAAGGAGATAGTTCCTCTTGTGATAAGAGTTAAAGGTCAATAATCACAGTAACCCATGGGTAAGTCAATCCAGGCTTTGGGGCCAACTGTTATTTTTTTACTGATTTTTCTATATTCATGCATGAGTATATACAGGTCTTATATACAAATCTTTAGTTGACTGATTAAATATAGAAGCTCTAGGTCTAGGAACATACTTGTGGGATTTTCACTCTTCTGAACCAAAGTAAAGGCAAGGAAATTGCCAATCAGATTCTTCATGTCAATTAGACATCAACCAAGTTGTTTAATGAGATTCCCCTGCTATACTTCCTTGAATAATATAAAGCAAGCCACTATGTTGATATTAAGCTTCATGTAATATGTATATCCTTTATAAACTGATTATAAAATGCAAAAACTTTTATTGTTAGGACCCACAGTTATAGCTTTTAAATTCTGAATGCATGGAATCTTCTCTTGCTCTGTTAATTAAAAGCTATAACTGTGGGTCCTAACAATAAAAGTTTTGCATCTGATTTAGCTGAACCTTTATACTGGCGGTGCTAGTTTTCTCACTTTTCCTTCGTTTCCAATGTTCCAGATGCTTTGATGGTATTCATTCATGAACTTTGGAGATTGTGAAATTTCTACCACCAGATGGTGATATTGTTAATTTCATCTCGATAATAGAAATGTGCCGACTTTTGCTGGAACCAAGTTCAGAAAACAAAAGGAAAGAAAATTGAATAAATACTACAAAAATAGATTTGATTCACCCTGATGCAAACTCTTTTTTTAAAAAGCCAAAAACTCTATACCAACCATTGTTAGTAGGGACCATTTTATTGTTTTACCAATGCACAATTCAATCAATAGGCAAGACATCATTTTTTTCTAAAGATAATAGGGAGTCAGAAATTGTGTATTTGAAATAAGGATTTTCTAGTTGGTATATTCCACAGAGCTATGAAATTTGGGGAAATGTTTTTTCAAAGATAAAGAGCTACCATTTAAGATAAGCACTAGCAACAGGGACAGGGACAGTTTGTGTATGTGCCTTCATGTTGCCTGCTGATTTATGGTGATCCTATGAATTTGATGGGGTTTTCCTAGTGAAGGAATACTGGTTTTGCCAGTTCCTTCCTCAGAAATAAGGCCTATGGCATTTGATACTTGTTGGTGGTCTCCCATCCAAGTGCTAACAAGAGTTGAGCCTTCCCCAGTAGCGATGTTCAGTGCAACAGGCAGCAGCATGCCATTCTACCAGGAAGGATCTGGATGTGTCATGATCCAATGCCCATTTTTGCCAGATGCTGACCATAGAATTCTTCCAGAAGACTCAGGCCCCTTCTACACTGCCATATGATCCAGATTATCAAAGCAGATAATCCACATTATCTCTTTTGAACTAGATTATCTGAGTCTACACTGCCAGATTCAAAGCAGATAATCAAGATTTTATATGGTAGTGTAGAAGGTGCCGCAGAGATTCCAAAAGAGCCCATATTAATCAAATCTGGATGGATTCACTGTCCTGCTCTCCACCACTTCAGAAATTCCTTAGGGAAGAGAAGCAGGAGGAGAGAAATGGCCTACATATAAAGAAGTATTGAAAAAACAAAATGGAAACCTCATGCTGGAAAGACAGGAAGAAATAAATATGAATATTACATGGTTCCAATACAGGCAAATAAGAGAGTATTATAACAAAGACAAAAAGAGAGGATCTATGAGAATAGATTCATTTTGGGATAGTATAATGCAGACACAAAATAAGTTAATCACAAAATTATATAAGAAATTGTTGGAATGGTCAATGGAAAGGAAAAAAGTAAAAGAAAGTATGGTGAAGTGGGCAGTGAATGTGGATCATACAATTGGACTGGAGGACTGGGATAAGATCTGGAAAGTTAAATTGAAGTATACATACTTTTATGATTTAAAAGAAAACTGGTATAAAATGATATACCAATGGTATATCACCCCACATAAATGAGCAAAATGTTATAAAAATAGGAATGCAAAATGCTGGAAATGCGAAATGGAAACAGGCACTTTTTTCCATATGTGGTGGAGTTGCAAGAATGCAAGGAGCTGCTGTAGAGAAATACATGGAGCAATCCAGAAGATATTAAGAGATAAAATTACAGATGAAATCAAAATATTTTCTGCTGAGCATTATAGACATAAATTTAGAAAGAAACAAAGACATTCTTTTCAATTACTTGATAACTGCAGCAAGAATAGGGTATGCGTGACACTGGAGAACAAATGAAATTCCTACACTAATAATAATAATAATAATAATAATAATAATAATAATAATAATAATAATAATAACTTTATTTTTATACCCCGCCTCTATCTCCCCGGAGGGGACTCAGGGCGGCTTACATGGGGCCAAGCCCGAATAAAAACAGTAGCAGTATAAAACACAGCAATAGACAAAAACATGCACAATAAAAAAAATTAAACATTAGCCAATAAAAAACAAGAACTAATAAAAACATGGATTAAAACTGAGAGATTATAAAAGTAGACTGGGTAAGGTGCACCATATAAATATTGTAAACACGAGGTGACTGATAAAGTGCTGCAAATTCTTGGAAGTGCAAATTGGGATGGGAATAGACCCTGTGTCTATATCGAGTTGACAAAGGTAAAAAGTGCAAACCGGTACAAGAATGGTCACAGATACAGATTGCTTCTGGATTAGCAAACTTTATCTAAAGGCTTGAGTAAAGAGCCAGGTTTTCAAGCTCTTTCTGAATGCTACCAGGGTGGGGGCTTGCCTGGGGAGCGAGTTCCAGAGCCGGGGGGCCACCACGGAGAAGGCCCTCTCTCTCGTCCCCACCAACCGTGCTTGTGACGGAGGTGGGAGCGAGAGGAGGGCCTCCCCCGACGAACGAAGAGATTGTGCAGGTTCGTAGGGGGAGAGGCGATCACTAAGGTAGGAGGGTCCCAAACCGTTCAGGGCTTTGTAGGTGATCACTTGCACCTTGAATTGGGTCCGGAAGGTGAATGGCAGCCAGTGGAGCTCCTTAAGCAGGAGGGTTGACCGCTCCCTATAATTTGCTCCAGTTAGAAGCAAGGCTGCCGAACGTTGAATTAGTTGGAGTTTCCGGGCCGTCTTCAAGGGCAGCCCCACGTAGAGTGCATTGCAATAGTCCAGTCTAGAGGTAACTAAGGCATGGACGACCGTGGCCAGATCAGACTTCACGAGGTAAGGTCGCAGTTGGCGCACAAGTTTTAATTGTGCAAAGGTCCTCCCGGCCACCGCCGACACCTGAGCATCAAGCGTCAGCGCTGAGTCCAGGAGGACCCCCAAACTGCGGACCTGTGCCTTCAGGGGGAGTGCGACCCCGTCAAGCACAGGTAGCCACCCAATACCCCAATCGGACATACGACTGACCTGGAGGACCTCTGTCTTGTCGGGATTAAGCTTCAGCTTATTCGCCCTCATCCAGCCCATCACAGCTGCCAAGCACTGGTTCAGTATCTGGGGGGCTTACTTGGAGTTCGGTGGAAAGGAGTAGTAGAGTTGAGTGTCATCTGCGTAGCGATGGCACCGAACTCCAAAACTCCGGATGACCTCTCCCAGCGGTTTCATGTAGATATTAAAAAGCATGGGGGACAGAATGGAACCTTGCGGGACCCCACAGGTCAATGGCCAGGGGTCCGAGCAGGTGTCCCCCAGCTTCACCAACTGGGAACGGCCCTCCAGGAAGGACTGAAGCCACGACAGAGCCATGCCCCCAAGGCCCATCCCGGAGAGCCGTCCCAGAAGGATACCATGGTCGATGGTATCGAAAGCCACTGAGATGTCCAAGAGAACCAGCAGGGTCATACTCCCCCTGTCCAGCTCCCTGCGGAGGTCATCCACCAAGGCGACCAAAGCCGTCTCAGTACTATGCCCAGGTCTAAAGCCAGACTGCGATGGGTCCAGAAAATCGGTGTCATCCAGGAAACCCTGGAGCTGCGAGGCAACCACCCGCTCCAGGACCTTGCCCAAGAAAGGGAGGTTCGAGATTGGTCTGTAGTTGTTTAGAATGGTCGAATCAAGGGAGGCCTTCTTCAATATGGGCCTCACTATGGCCTGTTTAAGGACAGATGGAAATTTGCCTTGATCCAAAGAGGCATTATTTATCATCACAAACCAGTCTACCAACCCTCCTCTGGCCGATTTAATTAGCCACGAGGGGCAAGGGTCTGCAGAGCTAACCCAATAGCTCACATATAAGATAAACTTAAGAAAGAAATGGACTAGTCTCAGTTGATAAGCGTGATAGAACAAGAAAAAATGACAATACTGTTATGAATCAGAAATTAGTATAACATATAGTCTTTGAGTCCCAAAAAGAGAAGAGGATGTATGAAGTAAGAAATAATGAGAATTATAGACTTAAAAACATGATGGAAATGACTGGAAGCCAACAGAAAGTAATTCTTTGGGGAGGTGAGTGTGTGCATGTCTTCAAAGTTAGGCTTTTAAAATGTAAAACTACACTATTATAGCAAAGTCATCACAACTATGGCCCGTTCTACACTGTCATATAATCCAGATTATCAAATCAGATAATCCACATTATCTGCTTTAAATTGGATTATATAAATCTACACTGCTATATAATCCAGTTCAATCTGAATTTTTATGGCAGTGTAGAAGAAGGGGCTTGAGCTCATCCTCACCTTTTTATTTTGAAATCCATTTAATTATTTAATCAAATTATTTCCCATTTACTATGGAACCAGCTTGTTCTACTGGTTGACATGCTCAACTAGGACTCTGGGAGACCAGGATTCAATTCTCTACTCAGGTGACGTTGAGGAAGTCAGACTCACTCAGCCTCAGACAAAGGCCATGACAAACTGCTTCTGAACAAAAACCTTGGTAGGAAAAATCCTGTGCTTGGGTTGCCACAAGCTGGAAATGACTTGGAAGTTCACAACAACAGCAGTAAAAACCCATTAACAGCTTAAAGCTGTATGGCCTTTCAGTGGTCATTATTCTCAAGTAAACATGTTAGTATTAGAGTTGAAAATATACATGTTAACAGTGAAACAACTAAGCAATTTACTCTGACACAAGTTTTTAACAAGAGAGCCAACTTCACGAGATGCAAGGAAATGGTATGTGCAAGGAATAAAGGGAGCCATCATGGCATAATGATTTGAGTGAGCAGAGCTTAAATCCCCGCTCAGCCATGAAAACCTAATGGTGACCTTGGGCAAGTCACACACAATTAGCCTCAGAAAGCCCTGTGACAGGTCTGCCTAAGGGTTGCCATAGTCATAAACGACTTGAAGGCACACAAGAATAACAACAAAAACAGAAAAAAATGACAGTCCTTAAAACAGAGCATGTCTCGATTTTCCACATTTGTGGACAGACAAAATAGAGGCACTGTTGCGACTAAATGGACGATAAGCTTTGAGGCTGCCAGGTTCTTTGTCTAACAAGGGACCAGCTAGTTCATAGCCAGGTGTGCATTACCCATAGCCATTATTTTAATAGCATTCATTTTTCCAATGTCATGGACATAATGACTATAATATAGTACCAAGCTTCATAGCAATTATAGTCTGCTATAATGTTTGCCAGGTATTGAATCTTTGATTGCTGCCAATGAGCCGGGGGGGGGGGGGGGGGAGGAACAGGGACAGAGTGGAGGAAGGGAACCTGCTACGGTATATCGAGGACTCTGCTGGGTACCATTTATTGATCCAGAATAGGATGGAATAAAAGACTTAACCCTGACAAAAGGAAAGAAGGCAAACACATTCCATATGCTTAATTTGTTTGTAGAGTGTAAATTGCCTTGGACTGGGTTTTTTTTTAAAATGTAAGCTGTTTTTAAATTGTTTAAATTGATTTGGTTGGTTCTCGCAGAAGCAGAGGAAGCAGGAGGACATTTTTGCTCCCTGGCTTCAGGTAGGATTTGGCTAAGATTTGGCTAAGATTTTAAACTGAGTTTGGGCTTGGCTCCTGTGGTCAAAGTCTAACTGTTGTGTGACTGTTGTGTTGAAAGAGAGCCAGGTACTTAAGTTGATTGACAGCAGGCATTGTCCCCTGTTAATTGAGTTTCTGGGAAAGCTTTATTTGCCAGTGTGAGTTTCTGCCAGAGCCTGATCCCAGAAGGGCAGTTGGTTCTCGCAGAAGCAGAGGAAGCAGGAGGACATTTTTGCTCCCTGGCTTCAGGTAGGATTTGGCTAAGATTTGGCTAAGATTTTAAACTGAGTTTGGGCTTGGCTCCTGTGGTCAAAGTCTAACTGTTGTGTGACTGTTGTGTTGAAAGAGAGCCAGGTACTTAAGTTGATTGACAGCAGGCATTGTCCCCTGTTAATTGAGTTTCTGGGAAAGCTTTATTTGCCAGTGTGAGTTTCTGCCAGAGCCTGATCCCAGAAGGGCAGTTGGTTCTCGCAGAAGCAGAGGAAGCAGGAGGACATTTTTGCTCCCTGGCTTCAGGTAGGATTTGGCTAAGATTTGGCTAAGATTTTAAACTGAGTTTGGGCTTGGCTCCTGTGGTCAAAGTCTAACTGTTGTGTGACTGTTGTGTTGAAAGAGAGCCAGGTACTTAAGTTGATTGACAGCAGGCATTGTCCCCTGTTAATTGAGTTTCTGGGAAAGCTTTATTTGCCAGTGTGAGTTTCTGCCAGAGCCTGATCCCAGAAGGGCAGTTGGTTCTTGCAGAAGCAGAGGCAGCAGGAGGACATTTTTGCTCCCTGGCTTCAGGTAGGATTTGGCTAAGATTTGGCTAAGATTTTAAACTGAGTGTGCGCCTGACGGCGCGCGCAAAAAAGGCACCTTTACTAACTATCCTTTGCAGTACATACAGGAAACAAAGCAACATAAACAAATACACAAAGACGTGGTTTGTTGCAGTCTGCACATAAAGTGCATGCATATTATTTAACTGTACAAGGTCCCACTTGGCCACCACGCTCACCAAGAGATGCAACAAAAGCAAAACATTCCCATCACATGCACCAGCTGTGGCATGTTCCGCTTTTTCACACAAAAACTAGACAACTACATCTGCTCCAAATGCAAACAGATGACTCTGATGGAGCAGAGGATCCAACAGCTCGAGCACCGTATTAAGACCCTTAAGGACATTCAGGCACTCGAGCTCTTCTTGGACACTGCACAACACGCTGCTGTAGATCAGCAGCCTGCATCACACCAACACCACCAAGACCATGATCAGGAACCTTATGGGGAGATCAACTCAAAGGTAGACAACCCTCAGGCTTGGAAGGAGGTCACCCATAGAAGGAGACGCAGGACCAGGCAGCCTCCACAGAACTCCTCTGCTCAGCTGCATTTACACAACAGATTTGAAATTCTTACATCATTAACATACAATCAGGAAACACATCTTGTGGAGGACCACAGTTTCTTAGATACCACTCAGTGGACCATCCTGGATCAATGCGCAGGGGATAGCCCTGACGGGGAAAGTGCATCACCACAGTCACACTTATGTAATCATGCAAATGCTCCATCCCCAATCATAGACCAGGAGCAACAGGAACATCCTTGGGAGAGTAATGGGCTCTCGGATGTATCTCAATGGATTGTCATTGATGAATGCACTGGGGATGTTGAGGAGGAGGACAACACTTTACACCTACATGATTCACTTCAACAGGAACACTCTTCAGGGGACATACACACTGTCTTGCACAAAAGGGACCCTGTCAATCCTCAAAGGAAACAGGTCTTGGTAGTAGGTGACTCCCTCCTTAGAGGAACGGAAGCCATCATTTCCAGACCGGATGGGATGGCTCGAGAAACATGCTGCCTCCCGGGGGCAAAAATACACCATATCACTCAGAGGCTCAGCAGGCTCCTAAAGCCCCATCACCCTCCCCACCTTATGTTGATTCATGTAGGTACCAATGACACCGCTAGGCATACTTTTCAAAAGATCACAAATGATTTTCGAGCTCTGGGAACAAAGCTAAAACTGTATAATGTACATGTGATCTTTTCATCCCTCCTCCCCGTTGTAGGACATGGCTCTACAAGGGCCGGAAAAATAGTACAGGTCAATAACTGGCTCAGAAAATGGTGTCAAGAGGAGCATTTTGGCTTCCTTGACCATGGTCTACTCTTCCAAGAGGATGGACTACTGGCAAGCGATGGGGTGCATCTCACACAAGTAGGAAAACATCTTTTTGCACACAGACTCACAAACCTCATCAGGCGCACTTTAAACTAAATCCACTGGGGGAGGGGAACAACAGCCTGGCGAACACTATATTACCCACGACCACAGGGAACCGCCGTAAGGCTAAACGGAGGGCTGCACAAACACAGCAAGGACCAAGTACAGAGAGCACAATAATCCCAAATAAACAGTTCGAGGGGAGGTCACAGGGGCTTACATGTCTTTACACTAATGCTCAGAGCATGGGAAATAAGCAAGACGAACTCCAACTCCTAGCACAGCACCACACATACGATGTCATAGGCATCACTGAAACCTGGTGGGATGACTCCCATCACTGGAATTTAACCATTGAGGGCTATAACCTCTTTCACAGAAATAGAACAAAGGGGAGAGGAGGGGGAGTAGCTTTATATGTCAAAAACAGTTACGTTGCAGAAGAAATGCAAGACTGTAATCCGGGAAACCAGCTTGAAAGCATCTGGATAAGAATCAAGGGAACCGGGACTCAAAAAGATCTTGTCGTGGGTGTCTACTACAGACCTCCGAGTCAGGATGAAGGACTTGATGAAGCCTTCTGTCAACAGCTGACCAAACAGGCACAAAGAAGAGATATAGTAGTCATGGGCGATTTCAATTATCCCGATATCTGCTGGAAAACAAACTCAGCCAAGAGTACAAAGTCCAACAAATTCCTCACTTGCCTTGCAGATAATTTTATGGTCCAGAAGGTAGAAGAGGCAACAAGGGGATCAGCAACTCTTGATCTAATCTTAACAAATGTGGAAGACCTGATCAATACAGTTGAAGTGGTTGGATCCTTAGGGGCAAGTGACCATGTGCTCCTGCAGTTTGCAATACAAAGGAATGCTGAAACTAAGACAAGTCAAACACGCATTCTGGACTTTAAGAGAGCTGACTTCCAAAAAATGAAGGAATTACTGAGCGGCATTCCATGGACGCCGATATTAAAAAACAAGGGAGTTAAGGATGGATGGGAGTTTTTCAAAAGTGAAATACTCAAGGCGCAAATGCAAACAGTGCCAACAAAGAAGAAAAATAAGACAAGTGCAAAGAAGCCAGAATGGATGTCCAAAGAACTTCTAACTGAGCTAAAGCTCAAAAGTGACATGCACAAGAAGTGGAAAAGGGGAGAAATCACCAAAGAAGAATTCAAACGTATAGCCAACTCCTGTAGGGAAAAGGTTCGCAAGGCTAAAGCGCAAAATGAGCTCAGGCTTGCCAGGGACATAAAAAACAACAAAAAAGGCTTTTTTGCTTATGTTGGTAGAAAAAGGAAGAAAAAGGAGGCGATAGGGCCACTGCAAGGAGTAGATGGGGTGATGGTGACAGGGGATAGGGAAAAGGCAGAACTGCTTAATGCCTTCTTTGCCTCGGTCTTCTCACAAAAAGAAAGCCATCTTCAACCTCAGCAACATGGAATGGACGAAGGATTGGGGGAAATCCAACCCCAAATAGGGAAACAAGTTGTCCAGGAACACCTGGCCACTCTAAACAAATTCAAGTCCCCAGGGCCAGATCAGCTACATCCAAGAGTATTGAAGGAACTAGCGGAAGTTATTTCAGAACCACTGGCAATCATCTTCGAGAGTTCTTGGAGAACAGGAGAAGTCCCAGCAGATTGGAGGAGGGCGAATGTGGTCCCTATCTTCAAGAAGGGAAAAAGGAACGACCCAAACAATTACCGTCCGGTCAGCCTCACATCAATACCAGGCAAGATTCTGGAAAAGATCATTAAGGAAGTGGTCTGCAAACACTTAGAAACAAATGCGGTCATTGCTAATAGTCAACACGGATTTACCAAAAACAAGTCATGCCAGACTAATCTGATCTCTTTTTTCGATAGAGTTACGAGTTGGGTCGATACAGGGAATGCCGTGGATGTAGCATATCTAGATTTCAGTAAGGCCTTCGACAAAGTCCCCCACGACCTTCTGGCAAACAAACTAGTAAAATGTGGGCTAGACAAAACTACGGTTAGGTGGATCTGTAATTGGCTAAGCGAACGAACCCAAAGGGTGCTCACCAATGCGTCGTCTTCATCATGGAAAGAAGTGACAAGTGGAGTGCCGCAGGGCTCCGTCCTGGGCCCGGTTCTGTTCAACATCTTTATTAACGACTTAGACGAAGGGTTAGAAGGCACGATCATCAAGTTTGCAGATGACACCAAACTCGGAGGGATAGCTAACACTCCAGAAGACAGGAGCAGAATTCAAAACGATCTTGACAGACTAGAGAGATGGGCCGAAACTAACAAAATGAAGTTCAACAGGGACAAATGCAAGATACTTCACTTCGGCAGAAAAAATGGAAATCAAAGATACAGAATGGGGGACGCCTGGCTTGACAGCAGTGTGTGCGAAAAAGATCTTGGAGTCCTCGTGGACAACAAGTTAAACATGAGCCTACAATGTGATGCGGCAGCTAAAAAAGCCAATGGGATTTTGGCCTGCATCAATAGGGGAATAGCGTCTAGATCCAGGGAAGTCATGCTCCCCCTCTATTCTGCCTTGGTCAGACCACACCTGGAATACTGTGTCCAGTTTTGGGCACCGCAGATGAAGGGAGATGCTGACAAGCTGGAAAGCGTCCAGAGGAGGGCAACTAAAATGATTAAGGGTCTGGAGAACAAGCCCTATGAGGAGAGGCTTAAAGAGCTGGGCATGTTTAGCCTGCAGAAGAGAAGGCTGAGAGGAGACATGATAGCCATGTACAAATATGTGAGGGGAAGTCATAGGGAGGAGGGAGCAAGCTTATTTTCTGCTGCCCTGCAGACTAGGACACGGAACAATGGCTTCAAACTACAGGAAAGGAGATTCCACCTGAACATCAGGAAGAACTTCCTCACTGTGAGGGCTGTTCGGCAGTGGAACTCTCTCCCCCGGGCCGCGGTGGAGGCTCCTTCTTTGGAGGCTTTTAAGCAGAGGCTGGATGGCCATCTGTCGGGGGTGCTTTGAATGCGATTTCCTGCTTCTTAGCGGGGGGTTGGACTAGATGGCCCTTGAGGTCTCTTCCAACTCTACTATTCTATGATTCTATGATTCTATGATTTTTGTTCAACTACCTGGGCTCTTTGAAGAAATCAAGAGAATCTTAAACCACAGCACCAATACAGTTATCCCTCCACATTTTTGGTTTTTACTCTAGCAGGTTTGATTATTTACGGATTTGATAAAAACCGTTATCTCTAGGAATCTCTAGGTCTTCCAGTGTAATCTTATGGTCAATGTCCTTCCGTCATTCCAGAGGACCTAGAGCAGTGGTTCCCAACCTGTGAGCCCCCAGGTGTTTTGGACTTCAACTCCCAGAAATCCCAGCCATCTTATCAGCTGTTAGGAATTAAGGAAGCTGAAGTCCAAGAGATTTCTAAACAGAACAACTCTCTAAAAAGCTCTGGGTCCTTCAATGCAATTTTATGGCCAGCTTCCAGTGGAAGTTGGGTCCTAGGACTCTTACTCAGAGTGTGAAGGACTGAATGTATTTTACTATGCTATCATATATAATGGGACTTGAGCATCCACAGATTTTAGCATCCACTGCAGGTCCTGGAACTAAACTCCAGTGGACATCAAGAGCCCACTATACTGATAACATTTTAATATCATTAGGGCACCATACAGTTGTCTCTGTTTCATAGCAAGAAAAAATAATTTGCACCACCACTGGCACCAGTGGTTCCCAACTTTTTTTTGACCAGGGACCACTTTATCCAAGGATCACTTTATCCAGGGGGCCACCTTGACCAGGGACCACTTTGACCAGGGACCACTCTCCAACATTAATACCAAAAGGGTTACAAATCAGTTTTTGGTCAACTTTAGATTTGGTTTAGTTATTTGGGGTGCTGGTTCAGAAAATTGCATTGGATAGATCACATCAGTTCTAGTTTTTGATACAGAACATATGCCATCCAGCAGTCACCATCTTCTTTCCCCACAGAAAACCATATTTAATAATCTAGAGCTGATGTGATCTATCCAATGCAATTTTCTGAATCAGCACCTCAAATAACTCCAGGAACAGGCCTAAAAACAAAGACACCAAGAAAAAAAAATGGTTGGGCTGTTATTGTCCATAGTAGCAATGGTGAGGCTGCAGACCATATTTTAGTTCTTGTGGACCACAGGTTGGAAACCACTGGTTTAAATGGTGCCTTGTTTGTTTCGTGTTCAGTAAATGTAAATCTTTCTTTCCCCTTTACAAATTGTTTTAATAGGTTTGTGTTATCTTATTATGTGATATTATATTATCCAAATGTCTCAAAAGTTAATTGCATTTTGCCAACCATCTGCTTTGCATTAAACACAGTGCTGGGTTAAAATGCAGGTGGGGCAATGTACACACAAGAGTCAATATATGAGCATTGTTACTGTTTTGGAGGAATGTCATTGTTATGTATTTGAAATAAATTAAATCAAATGGAATTAAGGACAATGTTTTTTATAAGGAGACCCTTCAGTATTTGCATAACCTGAAATGTGTCTCCAGCATCTTCGCAATGGCTCATCTTTGTTTTGAATGGAAAGGTTATTCTCCCCGACCTGGAATTTCAGAAGCGCAGAGGTTGATGTATGATTTCTCAATAAAAGGTACTTTCTCCATTATTAATAATACAGATTCCATACTTAGGAGAAAGACAGCTTGTTAAACAAACAAACAAGCTTTACATATGTTAATAGATATTTGAATCCCTCCCGGGAGACGGAGCAGAGTATAAATAAAGTGTATTATTATTATTATTATTATTATTATTATTATTATTATTATTATTATTATATACACAACAAGATTAGTACACAGCAAACAGAATCACTATGCTGGCTGTTGTAGTGAATCACACATCGAACACTTCCCAAGGGTCTAGGACTGTGTGATGTATCGGCAAATAATGTGTGCAGATCCAACTAGGGTGGCATTTTGCAGTTGACAGATGGTAATTTTGTCAGCACCGATTGTGTTTAACTGCAGGCCAAGGTCTTTAGGCACTGCACCCAGTGTGCCGATCACCACTGGGGCCACCTTTACTGGCTTGTGCCACAGGCTTTGCATTTCGATCTTTAAATCCTTGTATTGTGTCAGCTATTCTAGTTGCTACTCTTCAATCCTGCTGTCGCCTGGGATTGCAACATTAACTATCAATACTTCATTTTTTAACACGATTGTATGGTCAGGAGTATTTTGCTCCAAAACTCAGTACTCCTGACCTCATGACTGTGTTAAAAATGAATAATAATAATAATAATAATAATAATAATAATAATAATAATAATAATACTGTTTTCAAATGTGGCCCCACATTTGCACAAGTGAACAAGCAGGTAACAGAAGTGAAAATCAGTAGTTTGGGTTCCTTGTATGTTCTCTCTCTGTTTTATCAGCCCCGCTGCTTCCAATATCACACAATCTGACACTTTCAGGTTTGACTTCACTTTAACGCACCCCTTACTCCCTTACAGCTGTGTAGTCAATGCTGAAAGACCCCACCTTCTTCTCATCTCAAAGCTGTGGTTTGCTGTCATAACTGAAGATATTGTTAAAAATACAAGCTAGGATTTGAAACACTCCAGAGTTCAATCCTGACATAGAAAAACAAATTTGAACATTATAGTTAGACCACAAATAGAACCTTACAGCTATCTTTAAAAAAACCCCACTCTAATAAAGATCAGAAAAATTTGAGCAACTGAGGGGTCATTTGTATCACTTAGTTTAAACACTGAAACTAAGCAGAGATTCTATTCCTCTCCCTTCCTCTGCAACAAATCTTCCTCATGTTCATCCCAGAATTTTAGAAGAGTTATCCTTATCATTATATTATGCACCGAGGATCAGAGCATTCAAATATTACTATTATCAAGTAATATCATAATATTGGTATTAGGAAGAAATTCCTAACTGTGAAAGCTGTTCAGCAGTGGAACTCTCTGCCCTGGAGTGTGGTGGAGGCACCTTCTTTGGAGGCCTTTAAGTAGAGGTGGGATGGCCATCTGCTTTGAATGTGATTTTCCTCTTCTTGGTGGGGGTTGGACTGGATGGCCCACGAGGTCTCTTCCAATTCTATGATTCGATGATTCTAAGAGCAAATTTTACATATTTTGTTCCATGTGTTGAGTAGGACTGGGTGAAATTGTGGTCACCATGCCCACTGCATTTGAGAACCATTCTGCAATTATTGAAATAAGAAGATTGGCTGAATTTGATTTGTCTATTCATTAACATCTGCTTCTATCAATTAACAGGTCTTCCCAATTTAATAGTTGGGCATGTCATAATAATCAAATACGCATGGAAATGTAACCTAGAGAGGGCCTTCGAAATGACATCTTTCCCACATCCCATAAAAGATATAGACTAAATATAGACCTTGCCAGATGTATATTAGCAATCAGTTTTCATGCTCTGATATGAGATCTGATCCTACAAGGCATTAGTCAATGCAAACCCAATCAGTGAAATCAATGAGCATATAAAAATAGGCCCATTAGTAGGGCTAATGAGTTAAGTCACCTTTGCTGCAAGACAGTCTTAGCATGGAACTGGCAAAACATTTGTGCTGAGTATTGGATTTTTGCTCGAGAGGCAGAACTGATTGCAATTAAAATGGAAGATCTGCCTTCATTTCAAAACTGTATGATTTCGCTTTCTTCAGAACACTAGCTACAATTCGTTCTAACAACAGATGTATTGGGAGACATTAGGAGTGTACAATTATTTGTTATCTCTTGAGCTGTGCATTTTCTAAGTTCCTTTGCAACATTGCTGAGAAATCTGTTGCCAGGAGTCAACTTTTAAAATCAAATTAATGTGTGTACCTGTGTGCACATGAGAGAGAAAGAAAACTCACATTATAATGAAGCTAAAATTGGTGCAGTTGAACTCATGCGGCTGAGCCTAAAGATGTCTGACAAATAGTATATATTGCACAGTTGCTTTTAAAGTAGTCTAGAGTCTGAGTGGGAGACAAGTGTAGTTATAGGAGGTGCAAATTGAGGTTTTACTCCTCCAAATAAGAATCCCCCCATGGAATGTTTCTTCACTCCCCAAATTTTAAGCATTGAGATAAAATATCAGCTGAGAATATAGAAATTACAGTTTATGTACCCAAGAAAATGTGGCAAGCAGACCTATCAAGGGAATGCAAAACACAGCAAAGGTAAGTGTTCCAGGTGTGAAGAATTCTCAGTGTTGCACTCTATGTTGGAGGAAAATTCTGAGCGTGCCTTGGACCTCAAGAAGATCCAACCAGCCCATACTCCAGGAAATAATGCCCTACTGCTCACTGGAGGGAAGGATATTAGAGGCAAAGTTGAAGTATTTTGGCCACATAATGAGAAGACAGGAAAGCTTGGAGAAGACAATGATGCTGGGGAAAATGGAAGGGAAAAGGAAGAGGGGCCGACCAAGGGAAAGATGGATGGATGGTATCCTTGAAGGGACTGGCTTGACCTTGAAGGAACTAGGGGTGGCGACGGCTGACAGGGAGCTCTGGCATGGGCTAGTCCATGAGGTCACGAAGAGTCGGAATCGACTGAACGAATAAACAACAACTCTATGGAAATTTGGGGACTGACGGAAAGTTTCATTGGAGAAGACAGAATTCTCATTTGGATGAGCAATACATTCACTTCGCCCCATACTCCTGGTGGGAGAAGCAACTCATCCCACAGATTGAAACCCATCTCCTATCTAGGCTGTGGGCTACCTGTGATTTGAATCATAGATTAATGTGACCCAGAGTAACTAAGCAATATACCATGCTGTCATTCTGTCTCAAAGCCAATCAAGTGGTGACAACAGGCTGGAAAAATGAAAGAATGTGAAGGAAGGATGGTAGGTCAGAGTTAGACCACATATATAGGCCAATATATAGCAGCCTCCTTTCTTCCATATGTCAAAATTAAAGCAAACATTTAACACAGGGAGAAATCAGTACATTTAATAGATTACTCCAATGCAGCTCAAGGAAGATATTAAATCCCTTCTGTTTAACAGAGTGGAAATGAAGGAGGAGGTAGAAATGCTAGCACAGCTGAATAGAGAGTGGAACAACGTTTTCCAAACTTCTTCTAAAATTGTATCCATTTTATTTATTTCTAAGGCTAATGCCAATCTTTCTGCCTCGAGCCACAAGGAGAGGCGGGGAAGAAATAAAGTAGTAGTAGCTATTATTATTATTATTATTATTATTATTATTATTATTATTATTATTATTATTATTTTATTATGACACAGCAAACAAGATAGATATGCTGGATTTCGTATCACAAAAACACAAGTCGAACACTTCCCAAGTGTCTAGGACTGTGTGATGTATTTTCGGATGATGCGCGCTGATCCCAGTAAGGTGGCCTTTTGCAGTTGGCAAAATTATTATTATTATTATTTCTTCTCTATGATGGGAGAGTAAGTGATGCATAGGAAGGCTTTACATTCTGCAGATCCAGAAACCTAAATCCTCCCACAGTGTTGCATGTGTTTGGCTTCATATAAAGCTATTGCAATACATTATTAAAAAATACACATACAGGTCCTGCTTATTCATCGAGGTTCTTAACAGATAAGAAAAAATACAGATGACGAACCCTTATATTATTACATAGTGGTGCTATGAACACGTGTGCTTCAGTGTGTCTACACTGATGTTACTACCATTTAATAATATGGAACGTGATAATCCATAGATTTTAGACAAACTCTAAAATCAGGACAGTAAATAAAAAACAACAGTCTGAAAACAGGGGAATTCCAGACATGAAACAATCAGGGACAGCTAACACATCCCAACAAAGGATTCCCCCAGGCAGGAATCAGCCAGGCTTTGAAGCTGCAAGGCTTTTCAATGCTAATCAAGCTGGCCAACTGCAACATTTACACTTGCCTCCAACAAACAAGAGTTCTTTCTCCCACCTTGGAACTTCCACAGATATATAAACCTCACTTGCCTAATTTCCAACAAACCTCACAACCTATGAGAATGCCTGCCATAGATGTGGGAAAAATGTCAGGAGAGAATGTTTCTGGAACATGGCCATACAGCCCAGAAAACTCACAGCAACCCAGTGATTCTGGCCATGAAAGCCTTCGATAACACAAATCCATGGTCAGTTGAAATAATAGATTATGAGTCCAAGATCTAGAAGGCCCACTACATATCTATGAAGGCAAATATTCTGAGGATCCAGGATGTTTCTCCCTTATTAGTTTACCAACAGCAGGATCTTTGTCTCATTCTCAGCAATCTTCTCTAAATAGCCATGGAAATGACTATACCGAGACACACTGATGTCTGAAAGTAATGATCATTCAGAAGGCAGTAGGAGAAAATTACCTCTCCCCAGATGCTCTGTAACTGAGCTAAAGGTTGCAATAAATCCCAAAGAGCTATTTCAACCTAAAAACCAAATTCAGACCAAAATGAATTGAATCAATCAGCAGCATTAATTAAAATAATGAAGCCTGACTCAATATTTGGGTCTGAATAAAGGCCATGGATACCTACCCCCTTACTCTTGTTAGTCAGATCGCTATGTCATTAGGAGATACTTGTTGTGAAGGACCACTGCTGGGTTTTCAGTAATTGAAGCTCTAACTAAATTGTCATAGGTTGTACCTCATGAAGGGGTCTTTATGTGTAATTCTGTAATGGTTCACGACTCTGAACCTTTGTCTTCAGAAGACTACCAAACTAAGAAGCGAGAGAAAGCTTCAGTTACAAAAAGAAAATAATATGTATTGTCAAAGGCTTTCATGGCCAGAATCACTGGGTTGCTGTGAGTTTTCCAGGCTGTATGGTTATGTTCCAGAAGCATTGTCTCCTGACATTTTGCCCACATCTATGGCAGGCATCCTCAGAAGTTGTGAGGCTACCAAATATGGTTAACAGTATTTTTAAAAAATCTAAAATCAGGACAGTAAATAAAAAACAACACTCAGAAGACAGGGGAATTCCAGACAAAAAGCAATCAGGGCCAGTTAACACCTCTCAACAAAGGATTCCCCCAGGCAGGAAACAGCCAGGCCTTGGAGCTGCCAGGCTATTCAATGCTAATCAAGCTGGCCAATTGCAACATTCACACTTACCTCAGGCAGACAAGAGTTCTTTCTCCCACCCTGAACATTCCACAGCTATATAAACCCCATTTGCCTAGTTTCCAACACCTTACAACCTCTGAGGATGCCTGCCATAGATTTGGGCAAAATGTCAGGAAAGAATGCTTCTGGAACATGGCCATACAGCCCGGAAAACTCACAGCGACCCAGATCATCATATTATTTTTTCCACCTTAGGACTCAGTTCCTTAAAAACATCCCAGGGACCTGCCCTTACCCTTTCAGTTTCATCCTCACTTAGAGCTGTCCACAGTGCTGTGACTTTCTTGATTTTTTTTTCTTTATCAGAATCAAACTAATCCTGACTTACTCTCAAGACATCCATGTGAACCACATCCACAGTGGATGCATTTTAACCCAGGTATGTGAGCACTTTGGCCTGTCAGATGCTTTGACCCACTCAGCATGGTCAATGGTAAGAAACAATGGGCGATATCATCCAAAAGATATGGAAGACCAAAGGTTTACCAAAGTTAGACCAGGTTCATTAACTGGATCTCAACAGCAACAATTAAGAACAATGGAACGTCATCACAGGTCACTGTCTGATCCTGCTAACTTTAGATAATGCTATTGATCCACTGTTATCCGCAAATCCTGTATCCACCATTATTGGTTTGAACACATCCCTCCCCTTAAAAAATAATTTCCAAAAGCAACCCCAGATTTTTCCATTTTACAGGAAGGACATGAATTTTACTATGGCATTGTACATAATTTAGTTTGGGAATCTGCAGATTTGGGTCTCATACAGACTCCTGGAACCAAGCTCAGAGGATCTCAAGGGTGTATTATATTCTATGCATCTGACAGAATGATTTCTATATCCATGAAATCTTGTTGCATAATACATGTGCTAGTCTTTAAACTGCTTGACTACTTTTGTTGCCAAAAACTAATGGGCTCACCTTGCCAGAAAGCCTGAAATATATAGCAAATGAAAAATGCAGTTATTAATAAGAAGTAGTATTGGAAAATTCTATCTTTAAACCAGTTCAAAACAAATATGAAGAGGGAAAATGACATATCAAAGTTGAAAAGGACTGAAAAATCAATGCAATTCTATCTTAAAACCAAATAAGGCAAAAACAGCCTCCCAAAGATAAACTGGTGAAGACACAGTGTAAAGAATCAAATAAAAAATGGATGCAACACAGATAGGTCTCAAAACATTAATTTAGAGTTCCTGCCTATATTATCTTTAACAGCATGCCAGACATTTACCAAGTGATGCATCCTTCTGCACCACTTGGTAAGACCAACTAATCTTCAGTTTAGAAAAGGAGCCACATTGGGGGTGAGAAAGAGAAGGAGGGTTTTTAAGAAAGTACTAGAAGAGGAACTGAGAAGACTTTTCCATATCGCTACATAGCAACATACCGTTGTGGGCAGTCTATATTCGCTATTGTATATGAATACCAACCATAGCAACAGGTTACCAAAAGTGACCAAGTGAATGCCAAATTTCAATGCCTTTCACAAAATCAGCTATGGATATTACAACAACACAATGTTCTGGAACTCTTGTTCATGTTAAAGCTTTCCAAAGGGATTGGGAGAGGGATGATCAAATTACCTCGTCTAATTATGACTTCAGATAAGTTGTACTGTAGTAAATATGAACATGAGCAATGGATCTGGATGGATGCCAGCTCAAATTTCAGCACTGGCAGGAATTTTTTGATCAGCCTTAGGAAATATCATTAGGGCCAAGATACAATGGGTCATAGTCTGAAGACTCTCAGACCAGCCGGCAGAAATGTAAGGCAGCAAAAATAAAATGGACCGTATAAGTGAAACTGTAAAATCAGAACAATAATCAGACCATCAGAAACAAAACACTATAACAGAATGATAAGCTCAGAAAAGTATTAAAAGCATCAAGCAAATAAAAAGGTCTCAATATGCCACTAAAAACATTTCAGCTTGACCATGGGGAAGGTGTTCCAAACTTTAGACCATTTTAACCAGTTCTCCCTTTGTCTCATTTTTGAAAGGACAAGGGGGGAAACAGCTTTATATCTACTTCAATAGCACCATCTGCAATATGAGCTGGTTACTGCCCTACTTCTTTGAGCTGAGGTCTTGTTAAGGTAGCACTTTCCTGTAAAACACAATATAAAAACCATGGATCAGCCCATATAAGATGTCGCCACCTGTTTTTTTTAGATCGCTCTCCATACTTAAGGTACTGCATTGACTCTGAATAGCATTTTCAGGTGGTTGGAGAACCTGACATGGGGTGGAGTAGATATGCAAGTTCACTTCTGGCAGCCAGACTGCACACACCCAAATCTGGATTCATTCCTATAAACCACAGGAAGCCAAGAAAATGACCAAGTGGGTATTCATTTTAATTACTCAATGTGTAATTGAACATTTATTGCGTCTCACAGTAGTCATACATTGTCCCTTTTGTATTTCTAGGTGTAGAATCAGAAATGCCATCATTTCATAAAACACGCCACACATAGTCATTTGCTTGTCTTTGTAGTCATCAATCCATCTTTCTTTCTTCCTCTAAGAGCTGCAGGATTTAAATCCTGGCTCCGGAAAGCAATTCACTCTTGTTGCTAAGCAGCTGGCTTAGGCACATGTAACAGCAATCATGAAAATTCTTACAATGGGAGAAACAGAAAGCTCTTGTTTGTTTGTTTAAGAACTCCCAACAAGGTTACAGATCAGCTAAGAAGTAGAAGAGCAACATTCCTTCAGGTAAAATACAGAAGCTTTAAAAGCTTCATTGAGCTTGATGAAGTTTGCTGCCCTTTGAAAGCTTCCTCTTCCTTAAGAGCTTCATATTCTTTTTTAATAATGATTCCATAAAAAGCATCACTTTATATTCTTTTGCGGGATGGGAATCATGTGGCCCTCCAGATATTGCTGAACTGCATCTGCCAGTATTGCTTATCATGATCTATGGCAACCTATAGCAAAGACCACCTGCACTGAAGTGATAATTGTCCACCATCAGCTTTGCTGGACTGGCCATGTTATCCGAATGCCCGTTCACCATCTCCCAAAGCAGATACTTTCTTCTCAGCTCAAGAATGGATAACAGAATGTCGGTAGTCAACAAAAGAGGTGTAAAGACGGGCTTAAAACTAAGCTTAAAAATGTGGAACAAATACCAAAAACTGGGAAGCCCTGGCCCTGAAGCATTTTGACTGGAGATTAGCTGTTAACAACAATGCTATGGATTTTGAAGAGGCACAAATGGAGGGTGAAAGGGAGAAATGTGCTGAGAGGAAGGCACATCAAGCAAATTCTTGTCATAACAACCTCTGGAAGACAACCATACTTGGCCAGGAGTGATAGCTCATGATGATGATGATGATTATAATGGCAACTACTGGGAGTTAAAGTTTAATAATACTGGGAGGGCCATACAATTTCCACCCTCATTTATACAATGCATATACGCACCTATGGCAGTAGTTTATAGAATACTCTGACTTTCTGTTCTCATAAGAAATTCAGCATATGATAGCTATGGAAGGAGACAATTCTCTTTGCTGCCTTTCTGCAACTCCATCCCTTGGAAAGGCGCTCATGTGCATTCACAAGCAACCACACGATTTAAACTTCAGCATGACACCACTAGTCTACATGTCAGGTTCTTTGTAGTAAGGATGAGAAATTCGTTTTGGTTCATTTCAGATAATAACTTACAAAAATGCGAATGTTTTCATATTTAGGATGAAAATACAGTAGAGTCCCGTTTATCCGACCTCCGCTTATCCGACATTCTGGATTATCCGACGCAGGCGGCTCAGCACAGCAGGCCTCTTCCATCGGAGCGTCTGGGCTGCACCGGTCATGCCTTGTCCCTCCCAGTAAGCACGGAGAGGCAGCAACATGCAGCAGGTTCTCTAGGCAGCAACATGCAGCAGGTTTCCCCGCTCACCAAAAGGGGTGAAAGGCCCACTGCACATTGCTGCCTAGGGAAACCTCTCTAGACAGCAGCGCCGGGGCGCTTACTGGGGCACTTGCCAGGAGGACCACTGCACATTGCTGCCTAGAGAAACCTCTCTGAGCAGCAACATGCAGCGAGTTTTTTCACTCGCCGGGCACTCTCCGGGAGGGGTGAGAGACCCACGGCACATTGCAATGCAGCTGGCTTCTTCCTGCGATGGGCACCCGCCGGGAGGGGCGCAGACCTTTCCCATCAGGCACAGCATCCAACCTGCACCGGCTACATCTCAACCCTTCTGGCAAGCGCCTGGCACATGGAGAGGCCCGATGTGCATTGCATCAGGGCACAGAGTATGGCATGTTTTTTTTTTTTTTTACAGTAATTACTACATAATGTTACCATGTATTGAACTGCCTTTACTGTTGATTTGTTGCAAAACATGATGTTTTAATGCTAAATTTGTAAAATCATAACAAAATTTGACATTTAATAGGCTTTTCCTTATCTCCCCTTATTATCCAACATATTCGTTTATCCAACGTTCTGCCGGCCCGTTTATGTTGGATAAGCAAAATTCTACTGTATACAGATTTTTCTTAAAAATGAATGTCTAGAAAGAAATTGTAGCCTCTTGGGAGCAAACCTGAACTGTTTTGAAAATTGTTGTAAGCTCTTTTGAGAAGTTTCCAGGAGGAATCAATCAATTGATCGATCAATACCTTCTGTATAGAGTTGAAGGGTGTCATATAGCCATACCCCTTTCCACAGTTAAAGCATTTAAAATGTTTCTTTCTTTTAGACTAATTAACAGAATAATTCTAGAAACTTACTCTGTATTTTAAGATCACTGTTTTTGACAGACCTTAAGGATCTTGTCAGCATGTTTCATGTACCAACTATGTAACACTGACAGATAGATCAGTGCATACTTAACAAGGAAAGTCTCATAGATGGTGTCAAATTCATCAAAACCACTTTGAAGTTATTTTTTAAATGTCCCTACAGATTGCACGCAAATCTCTATGGTTGCTGTATTGTCTCGGAGAGAAAGTTTAGGTCACATTGACTTGAAGAGAGACAAAAAGGGAACTTAGGCTCTTGAACTCATGCAGCTCACTGGTTTGGTCAATATGAGTTACAGTTTCCAAACCTATCCAAGCTGTTCTGAAAACTGTTTTAATTGAATTGATTACCCACAATTTCAGTATCTACAATACTGGAGTTCTGAATTAAGCATCCATTCACAGTAAATCTGCAGAAGTTGAATATTGCCAACATTTGGGTAGTAAGCTATTATTTATTAGAACAGGTTTACTGACTTTTGAATTTATCAAATTCTCACCTTGGTCTTGCACAAATCTTTCTAACTGATATATGAAGAAATGAACTACAATACAAAAGGAGCATTTAAACCAGAGTTATACAACTATGGAAGAGGAAGGTACCATTTTACTCCCTCTATGTCCTGCACTGCCTGTCTCAGCAGTTTTTAGAGTAACACTGCATTGCTTCCAATTTTCAGGTCAAAATGTGACCAAATTTTATAGGGGTTGTAGAGGGAGACTTGTGCGGGCCAAGCAGGCCAAACCATCACATTTCTGTCATAATATCAGTAGGTTTTGACTTTGGGAGGGCCTGGGGACTACATACATGTGCCTGTCAACCTAAAGCAACCCCTGGAATTTCACAGTTTTCTCAGGTAAAAAAAATACTCAAAGGTGCTTTTGCCATTTCCTTTCTCTAAAATATAGTCTTCAGCACCTGGTATTCACTGGCAGTCTCCCATCAAAGTACTAACTAGAGCTGAACCTTTACTGTGTAAAATCTGAGTTGGCTAGCACTTTAAAGGTCATATTTTACAAATCCTGCCAATTCAAGAAACTCACTTCTACAGTATCCCTGACAAATGGCCGCCCTAGTCTTTATTTAAAAATAAAGAGGAGAGCATAGCACCTTCTGAGGTACTCCGTTCTACTGTTAGCAACTTATACTGTCAGGAAGTTCTTAACATTTGTTAAATCCTTTTTATTGTAACTTCCTATCCTCTGAAACATTAGACGTTCTGTATGCTACATAAACGCCATTCATGTATATTATTTCATTGCAAGGTGGAGTGTGTCCAATTCCCTCATTTTTCACATTTCCTCATCTCTCATTCTCCTTGGATTTTTCCTTGTTTAGTGATTGTTTTCAAGTTTCGGTACAACACTTCCAGTTAGGTTTGTCTAAAGCGGAAGAATAGAATAAGGAAGAGATCACAAGGGCCATCCAATTCTACCCCTACATGCAGCAACACACAAAGCAATATTGTAGTACATTATTTTGTCATTTTTCTGAAGACTATCTACACTGACACTTATTTCGGGGCCGATATACCATGCCAAACAGTAATAAGCGTTCCCACATGAACTCTCCCAGCCACTGCAGAGGCAGAAGAAAATCCCCAACGGTGGCAAACTGCATTCCACCCCGTCCACTATGTTGCTGTGGTCTCTGGCCATGACATGGGACCTACCTGTTTCCTGCTTGCCATGAATCAGCCAGAGTAATGGGCTGCAGAGGAAGGAAGGAGGGGGAGAGGAGGAAATTTCCTCTCCTCTTCTGCTTCCCTTCCCAGAGCTCCACGTAGCTCCAGCTAATATCAAGGCAAGCAGCAGGAAACAGGTAAGTTCTGTGTCATGGCTCGAGATAGCTATGACAGAGGGGACAGGGAGAAAGGGAACTGCCATCCTGTGACCCCAAGTTGCCCACACCCAGGAAATGCAGGATGGCAGTGGGGACAGTTGCAGCCAGTTCCATTTGGGAACTGCCCCCCCCCCCCCCCCCCAAGAGGAAAGACCACCATGGGGCTGGCCAACCTAAGTGATTAGTTTAGATGGGGCCTGTGTTGATGTGGCCTAGAACTTCAGTGGTTTCAACCAATGCCTTCGATATGTTTCACCTGTAATGTCCAAAATTCATTTAGCATATAGTATTAGCAGGTGTTACGCATTTTGTATTTATGCATCTACATTTTCCTGATTTGATATAGATATTTCGTTAATCTCTGCTGAAATTAATTTTAGTATCACTGGTCCAGCCCTCCATTCCGTTAAGTTGACCATGGATTCTGTCTCTGTCCTCTATCGTTACCTTTGATCAGCGTCCTCACTATTCCATCTTTCAAGTCCTTTATGGACAAAAAAATCATACCTATGGAATCCTATAGCTTAAAAGAGGCCATTCATCATCACTTCTGTAGTATTTGATTTCATGTCATCCTTCTCTTTATAACAGACCATCATTACTACTACATGTGGTATATCCATTTACTGACAGGCACATTTATTGCCTGAGATGATAGCACAGAAGGATCTTTCTTTCTTTCTTTCTTTCTTTCTTTCTTCCTTCCTTCCTTCCTTCCTTCCTTCCTTTCTTTCTTTCTTTCTTTCTTTCTTTCTTTCTTTCTTTCTTTCTTTCTTTTCTTTCCTTCCCTTCCAACACAGCCATACAACCCAGAATATCAAGGCAGGCAATCCACAATATCTGCTTTGAACTGGGTTATCTGAGTCCATCCTGCCAGAAAATCCAGTTCAAAGCAGAAAATGTGGGATTTTATTTAGCTGTGTGAAAGGAGCCTCAGGGAGAAGTACTCCTTCAATAAATATTGTAGGGAATATAAGTAACATGCAATCTTTGATTTAAAAAAATAGGTGCATGAGTTTGGAATCAGTGATAGAGGTCATATAGTTCTTGTTGCTTGAAGTATTGCATAAACACTAACTAATTAAGCTTCAGTGTGCTCAAGTGGAGAATGAAAGAAACCTTATTTTCTCCATGTATTGTTAAGAAGCGATTTTGTTTGGAGCTTGTAATAACTGTATTATAATTTTATAAATGCTAATAAAAAGGCACATATAGGTCAGGATCCTATTAGTTGTCCCAAAGAGAGAAGACTCGTTGAACCCATTACTTCATGGTGACTCAACACCTATGTGCATCTGATTTGTTCAATGGATCTACTCTAATTAGAAATAGCAAGTAGGGTCAAGCCATTGTAGTAATTACAGACGGAGAGATTTAGATATCCAAGATTTTATCTGTTTACTTTATAGCTACAGTTTTTTTATAGTCATCTCTTACATAGTAGAATAAAAGAAGCTCGGCTGAGGATATAATAAAAGGTAAATGCCACTGGGTACTGTCAATTTGAATAGGAAAGGCTTAACAATGTAGGCCAGCATTCCTCATGCACTACTTAGTTACATAACTACATTAGTTGCATAGCTAAGTAGTGCTCCCAGTCCAACCTGCCCCCACCCCAATGCTGAGTTTGCAGGCAATACTGCTGCAAACAACCAAGGCAGACTGGCGTTTCCATCCCACCACCTGCAAGCAATCTCGAGTGTGACAGTGGAAAGCAGGATCCCGGTCACAATTCTTCCTCACAATGAAAATCACTTGTGGGAGAGGAAGTAGATAATATGTCCAAATGATAGGGAAACTGACACTTGCTGCTTGCAGTGGCTGATGCCTGATGAATCAGGATTGTCCCTTTGTGTCCCTACACGATTAAATATAATAATAAGTCCTAGCCTTTTCATTTTTAGCAAACAACTCTATCTGGCATGTATACCACTACCCATGAGGTGGTTAACACATGTACAGAACAATTCCATGCATTTTGATTCAGAAACAGATCCCATAAGATTAATTTGATTCAAAAATAGATTCCATAACATTAATTTGAGCTTATAAAATAAAACCAAGGATTTATGTCACTTTGAAGTGACATAATACTTAATATTCTGATAATGCCATTAAGGCATAGTTATACAGGTTCATTCCATCAATTGAGCCGCAGTGGTGTAATGGGCTAAACCACTGTGAACTGCTGACCTGAAGGTTAGGTTGCTGACCTGAAGGTTGCTGGTTTGAATCCGTGAGACAGAATGAGCTCCCGTCTGTCAACTCCAGCTAGCAAAGACATGAGAGAAGCCTCCCAGGCGTCCCCTGAGCAATGTCTCTGTAGACGGCCAATTCTCTCACACCAGAAGCGACTTGTAGTATATTTTCAAGTTGTTTCTGACACAATTTTTAAAAATTCCATCAATTACAGTGTAACCAGATTGTATCTGACGAAGTGGTCTTTCCTCTACAAAATCTTACACCATGATAACATTTTAGAGTTTTAAAAATACTAAAGGATTCTTTGGCCTGAATCTTATTAACTAATTTCAAACAGATCCATAGAATCAGCTGGATTTACATGTTGACTTGTTATGCAACAATTAGTGTATTTCCCCCAAAAAGGAGGGGAAAGTGTTGTTGTTGGTTTTTTTTTTAATGCATATACAATTTCCCAGATTTAAATGATGTACTTCTCTAAATTAAGCTCCTTCATGTCTGGCTAAACCTTTGCCCATGAGTAAGTCAACTATGTCGCCTCATTTATTCTATTTCTCCTCCTCCTGGAAGCTATTATTATTTTAGCCCATCAGATCCAGCCTCCCCAGGCGCAGAATACAAGGATGTATAAGCCTTGGCATTTGTTTCTGATATATCATCATGTACTTTTGTACTTACATAATAACAATTATTATATAACTGAGGGGGCAGAATAATGAATAATTACATTGTCTTAGTTTACTACTATAATACAATTTGAGGAGAATAATAATAAAGAATTACCTTTCCTCAGTCTTTAATCAGAATGGAGGCTGTAATCCAGAAATCAGAAGAAGACTAGGACTTGGAAGGGCAGCTATGATGGAATTACACAAAATCCTAAGGTGTAAAGATATATCATAGAATATAGACGTTAGGATGGTCCACACCACTGTAATTCCCATTTCTATGGAAAGCTATGAAAGCTGGACAATGAAGAAAGCTGATAGGATGGGAATCAACTAATTTGGAATCTAGTTCTGGAGAAGGGCCCTATGGATAGTGTGGGTCCCAGAGCAAATCAAACTTAAACTATTCCTAGAAGCTAAGACGATTGAATTGAGATGGTTGGACTTTAGATATATCATGAGAAGACATGTCACACAAGAAAAGATAATAATGCTTGGCACTGAGACATGGCAGTAACTGTTACCCATACAGTTATCTAAACATAGCAGAAATGGGCTAACAAAAACAAAACAATAAACGATGCACTTGAATTTAAACTTAAGCAAACTAGTGATTCTTAAACTTTTCCATAGGTATGCTCAGCACATCTACGGAGTGGAAGGCAATGGGGGATCTGCTATAATTTCCTGTTAATTGTTAGACTAAGTCACTGTTATATGACTTAAATGCTTGGGCTCATTTGCTAGGATGTGCAACTTCCCTGCGAAACAGATACTTTAGATTTATGTTAAAAATAAAACAAGAGCTCAAAGAAAGGCAAATTTTAAGTGGTATACCTATGTGTTTTGTTTCCTGCTCAACACAGCTCAAGAAAGTGCTGCATAACATTTATATTTTTACTTGGGCCATAACAAAACGGTTGTTTACCTCTCTGCTTTATACCAATTTAGAAAAATCAATGTTCAGGTGCAATTCTCAGTAGGTGTTAACCTTGATTTCTAAAGAGTTGACAAGTCAATAGGGCCTTTCTATTTTGACAAATTTACTCCCTGGGGTCAAGACATCCTTTCTCATGAGAGAAGGAGGCAAAACAACCAGGCTCAGAATCTCTTTGTTTTGATACTGTTTGGTATCATTTACCTAAAAAGTATGGGCAGAGAGAATTGAAGCCAGTTACTGCGTAGCACAGAGATCAAGCCCAATTCTGTGGGCTTTTTTTTTCATTAAATAGGAGCTGTCCAATTCATCTTTAATAAAAACTGTATTTCTATTCCGCCTTATCTCCCCGAAAGAACTCAGGGCATACTCCAACAAACAATGGCATGCATTCAATGCCTTCATAAAACAGATAGACGAGAATTATATAGTGACATGAAATTTAAATAAATCTTTGGGTGTGTTCACTTTATTCTGACTGAAAGCAAGTTGTTTTAGGAAAACATAAATGAATTTTTAGTTAGGGGTACAATTAATCCTGAATCTGGAGAGAACTAGCCCTGTAATTCAATGAATCTGCTCATCCTTGGAGGCAGTAGAAAAGCAAATTATATCCAGCACAGTGTAATGGTTTGAATTTTGGACTATGACTTTGGAAACTAAGGGTTGATTCCTCACTTGACCATCAAAACCTAGTAGATGACCATGGGTGAGTTCCACAGTTTCATACCCAAAAAACACCATGATTGTTACTGTAAATCAGATAGGGTCACCATGGAAGTAGCTTGAAGGCACACAATAATAATTCTACGTAGTCTACTTACTTATGAATATGTAGCTAAGAAACACTCCCTGTCTCAACCTCCGCAAGCCTACTTTACCAGGAAGCAGCTGACTGGAAGATGGAAATCAGTTCAGGTGGTAACTGGGGAGCGGGAGAATGTCATTTCCACCTCTTCCTGCCCACAAGTGAGGCTGATACAACAAATTGCAACAGGAGACATGCTTCTGATTGTTTCAGTCTTGTCCACAGGTGAGAGGGTAGCAAATGCCATCCTCCTGCATCCTGATCACCAACTGAACAGATTTCCGTCTCTCAATGTAGCTGCTATTAATGAATACAGAGCACTTATGGATCTGTAACTCTAGGTTACAAATCTATAACTGCAATACAGAATGACATCTAGAATTTTCATCTTGATCAATTTAGCTATTTTTTGCAGGAATCCCCACTAAACGCTGGAAATATAACAATGTGTAAAACCATATCTGGGGACAGAGTGGAGCTTTGTGCAGGGAGCTGTTATTATTATGTGTTACATTACAGTTAGAAATAAGTACAGATGAGCTGAGACTGGCCTTGAGTGGGATGTCTTGTTCACACCTCCATTAACCAGAACCAGGCTGTTAATTTAGATACCGGCTTGTGCAATTTGTCATTCTCTTTTGCAGGAGGTTCAGCTAGATTTAATCCTGTGCACAGATAAAAAGACCTCTCTCTTCCATAGAAATAGTTAGAAAAACCACACAGTAAGGAGGATTTTGTAAACAGTCACAAAGCCACACCATCGTGCCTTTTCTCTTTTGTGCACTGTTTCTAGCTTGAGCTATTAAATCTTCTAGTTTCAATGTTTTGTTCACTGTTGTTTTGCCATGCCTGAGATATATAATTAAGAAAGCAAATGTGCACACCAAGTACATAGGAACAGCTTTGCAATCAGTGGTTCTGTTGGCAAAAATATAGCAATTCATGCAAACGCTAATGAAACACAAAAATAAAGAAATGTGCTTTCCTTTAAGGAAAAAATATGATTGATATCCCAAGGTGCCTGAAATTTTCAGTCTATGATTAGTGAAGCATGATGTGAATCTCAACTACTGCCTTTCATGATTAAACATGTTATCAACATGTTATACAGAAGCCCTCTATTTCGGCCTAGAACTGTTTTATCTCCTTGTTTTTAACATGTGATGTATGTATTGATTGTATGACTGCTTTTCATGTTTGATTTTACAATGTGTAATTTGTCACTGTTTTTATTATTGTTGTGAGCCGCCCCGAGTCCCCTCGGGGAGATGGGGCGGGATATAAGAATAAATTTATTATTATTATTTATTAAGGGTTATCATTAACAGGGTGTTGGCCGCCATTGGAGCTATACAAAAGCAATGCAGAAGTTGGTCGTGATCGTGCATAATTGTTCATTGTGTAGCTATATAGTGGAATAAAATGCATCAAACAGAAAATATCCTCCAAGTCCTTGTTCCAGAATTATCCTATGCAGGGAATACCTCTGTAGTATGACCCTACTTGCTACTCCAACCAAAACGTGGGATCATGGGAGGAGCTGGTGGCAGTCCTAATTCATGGTTTCTCAGTGCTAGTGTGGGAAGAGCATCCTTTCATAGGCTTCTCCTGTACAACTTGGAGATTTGAACATGCAAGAATAACTTGGACATGCTGGAAGTTGAGTGCTAGAGGGCTTCACATTGGCCTGCTGCCTGAGGAGGATTGAATTTGGAATCCAACACAGTGAGGAGTATCTCAATGTTAAGGTAATGTCAGAAAGGAGAAAAAGAGAATGCAAAGAGCAGCTCTCAAAATGTTGTTGATCTGCAACTCCTAAAAACCCTGACCACCATATCTGAGGAATATTGGGAGTTGTACTCCTAAAATATCTGGATTTCTCAGGGTATAACAGCCCCACTCTTTGTAATTCTTGCAAGAAAACATCGTGAACTAGATCAGTCAAAATCTCAGCAGTTTACCATGCTCCCTATGGTGGCCACTTGGTGCTTTGAAACATATTCTGTGCCTGTGATGAAAGTGTGATGTTTGTTCTTGTTCTGCTGACTGGCTGCCAACCAGGAGGCAGATGGAGAGAGAATCCATTTGTTATGGAGAACTCTTGTGATTTAAAAGCAACCTTGGGATTCAAACACCCATGTCTTCTTGCATACTTAAGTACACATAGTTAATATCACTGGTTGGGAGGGGAGCAGAAGGAAGATGGTGGCTTCAAGAGGTTAAAAGCAAGTTTTGCCAACTTTTCCTTATACACTTAGACCAAGATCTGGCCCCTGCCATTTCTATTCCTTGCCTCTGTGTCTTGAAAAATGTTTGCTTCCTGGAAGGATGAACAGAAAATTATACTTGTATGGAGAAGATAAGCTTCTCAATCATAAAGGAGGGGAAAGAATGATGTGGAGTTGGTAGTTTTGCTTCCACATGAAAAGTAGACAACAGAGACAACACAGAAGCAAAGAAAAAGGAAGAGTGGCAGAAGCGAGAACTGAGGCACTTTTTTACCACTTTCCTTTCCTTCTAGCATAGCCAGTCTAATGTTAAATTTTAACATAACTTGGAGCCAAAGTTTCTAACCCTCTCCCAAAAAATCTGAAACCTCTTAAAATTTCATTCCTGCTCCTCACTACTCTGACCTGAGTCCAACGAACTCCCCAGGCCTTGGTTGCAACTGAGACTAGCAGTTGCAACCTGCTAGTCCAGTGGCAGCCCCTTTGCCACAGGTTAGTTTGATAACGTAGTGCATGGTGCATAGAGAAAGGAAATGCATAGAGGTAAAACACGTGGAGAGGGGAAGGACGGGTTCCAATTGCTTCTCTGCCATGTGACCTCCCTCTGTGAGGCTTAGGCTCAGAGCCTCCATGGGCCACACCAAAGTCTTGTGATGGCTGCATCTGGACCCTAGGCTGCATGTTGTGCAGGTCTGCCTTAAACAATGACATTTTATTCCACATTTTATACATGAAGTGTCATCATGTCACATGCATGTTTTTCCACTATATACATAGAAAACCAGTGTGGTATAGTAGTTTGAGTGTTGGATTGGGACTTGGAAGAAACAGTAATATCAACTGAGTCATGAAACCTGCTAGATTACTCTAGCAAATCACTCTATGTCACCGCAACATACCTCACAAGACCATGGTGAGGCAAAAGAAGGAAGGAGAAGTGCTTTGTGTACTGCCTCAATGGAGGAATGGTGGAACCAAATGTAATTGGACGTTATCTACATATACACAGAGGTACAGAGAGGTGCAAGGAAAGCAATGGGACCATTCACAAGAGCAATATTGGGTGCAACTGATTTTGTGACTGATGATTTTTTTTTTACTGTTTCAATTTCAACTGGAATTGCAATGTGCTTTAAGCAATGCATGATGTTAGACCTCAAGGTTTCCTTCTTCTCACTGGGACATTTTAAATCAACTGAAAATGTAAGCGAACATAACTATCCTCTTCAAATCAGAGGAGATGGAGGGTATGTAATTATCATACCCAATGATGTTTGCAAGCATGATTCCCAGAGTTGCTACGAGATATGCACAGATAATCAAGAATCCTGGAAAATCCTTCTTTCTGCCACCTAGTATGAAGAATGCCTCTAAATACAGACTCTGTACATTTCTGTCTATTTTTCCTATCCACAGAAAATTTGAACTGTTAGAAAATAGGGACGTGAATTGCCTTCTACTATTTTCAATCCATGAAAAAGATTATTTGGGCCTTTGTTAATCATTTTTTTGTATACCGGTGGCAGAATGCAGAGCACATTCCTGGCACACAAGGTCACCAGCAATTGTTGTTGCCTACAATGCAGGGGAGTGTTTGGCACAGCACCCTCTTTTCATGTTGCAACTCAAGAGGAGGAAGAGGAGGGGTATTGATAGTGAAAACAGAAGGGTTGCAGGAATCTAGATAAAGGCAGTACAAAATGTTGCATTGCTAACAATGGGTGCTTTATGAAAAAAATGACCGGGCCATAACAAATACCTTCAATTTTACTTCTTGCTGCAAAACGGCATTTTTAAGACACCGTGTAGAGAAAATAATGCCCTGTTTGATACCTTTGAACTTGGGTACACTTGAAAAGATATACAGTAGAGCAGGGGTCCTCAAACTTTTTAAGTGGAGGGCCGGTTCATGGTCCCTCAGGCTGTTGAGGGGCCGAATTATTATTTGAAAAAAAATACGAACAAATTCCTATGCACACTGCACATGTCTTATTTGTAGTGCAAAAACAAAAACCAAAAAAAAAACCAACAAAAACTATTTATTTATTTATTTACTACATTTATACCCCACCCTCTCTCACCCGAAGGGGACTCAGAACGGCTTACAAGTTGTATGTACATACAATATATCAGGGGTCCCTAAACTTTTTAAACGGGGCCAGTTCACAATCCTTCGGACCGTTGGAGAGCCGGACTATAGTTGGCCACCGAGCAATAATAATTAACAACAACAACAACAATAATAATAATAATAATAATAATAATAATAAAGAGGGTTGGAAGAGACCCTTTGGGCCATTGAGTCCAATCCCCTTCTGCCTTTGTGCACCGAAAGCACAAGCAAATCACCCCTGACAGATGGCCACCCAGCCTCAATGTTAATAATAATAATAATAATAATAATAATAATAATAATAATAATAATAATAATAACAACAATAATGGTTGTAAGAGAAGAAGAGACCCCTTGGGTCATTTAGCCCAACCCCCTTCTGGCCTTGTGTCATGGGGGCCGGATAAATGGCTTCGGTGGGCTGCATCCGGCCCCCGGGCCTTAGTTTGGGGACCCCTGCAGTAGAGTCTCACTTATCCAAGCTAAACGGGCCGGCAGAAGCTTGGATAAGCGAACATCTTTGATAATAAGGAGGGATTAAGGAAAAGCCTATTAAACATCAAATTAGGTTATGATTTTACAAATTAAGCACCAAACATCATGTTATACAACAAATTTGACAAAAAAAGTAGTTCAATACGCAGTAATGTTATGTTGTAATTACTGTATTTACGAATTTAGCACCAAAATATCACGATATATTGAAAACATTGACTACAAAAATGGCTTGGATAATCCAGAAGCTTGGATAAGCGAGGCTTGGATAAGTAAGACTCTACTGTATCTGAATTCAAAGTAAAGTATGCTTAAATTATATAACATTCAGTGGGAAAGTTAAGCCCCTGCATAACCCCCATTCTTTGAATTCAAGGATTTGTGAAAATTCTAAATTTGGGCAGCATTAGCCTTCAGTAGTGTTTTCTGTGTAGAAAATACTACTGCAAATCGAACACATGCAGATTTTGTACAGAATACAAATTTTACAAATTGTGAAAAGTCTTCAAAAAACTCTGTGGGTTTCACTGCAGGAAGAAAATTGCAAAAATTGCTTATTGCTTTCTTTGAGCAGAAAATTAGTGAAGAATTAAATCTTTACGCAGCAGTGGATGAAACACAGGCAAACTGAAAGTCCATATGGACCCAGGGAAGTGAGAAACTGTTAAAATTAAAGCAGTTTAAAGCCTTTAAAAAGAAGATAATGCAGATGCCTAAAGGATACACCTTCATGCTGAGATGCCCGTAGACCACTAATTGTCAACATATTTCTTCACTCTAATGTGAATCCCATAAAATATCTTTCTATATCTCTTTTCAACAAACGCCTACACAAGGCTATTCTTAACCACATGCTAACCGTAGCTTGTATTTCCAGTCCAACACATAATCAAGGGAAAGTGCTTAAAAGATGCAAGATTGGCAGCCAAATGGAGTCTCTATTCTGTTTTTCTGCAGAGGCTCTATTATAGAATTTAGTTCTATTTTTAGTTATAAGACAATCGTGGCCCTTAGGAGTACTGTACCTTGGTGAGTCTAATCTCACTTTATTCTGTGGATGTACATGTAATTTACGTTCTCCTAAAGGACTCTTATTTCTTTTCAGCCAAGCTGTCTCAGGCTTCATTGCAAAGTTTGACTCTAGCTTCAATCTTGTTTCTCGCTTGTTCTCGCAAAACAGCAGCAATCTTGTTGCTGATATTTTAATACACTGTGGAACAGTCCCACTGTGGCAACCAAAACTTTTAACAAGCCTTCACTGTGCCCCAGTGCAATGCAATTTAATCAGACTGTCTTATAAATCTCCTGGAAGTGCAGGTGGTTGCTAAAGAAATAAAAGAATCATCTTGTAGACCATCAACAGAACTTGATGACTGATTATAGGTTTTATGGACTAGAGGTCAGTAAGAACTTGTGCTAAAAAAAACCTGTTCGCCTTTGACGAGGCACAAAATTGTTTGTTTTTGCTGCACACCTATCTATCTGGAGTTTATCAGCACAGAACGCAG
Organism: Anolis carolinensis; assembly: GCF_035594765.1. Classification (NCBI taxonomy): domain Eukaryota; kingdom Metazoa; phylum Chordata; class Lepidosauria; order Squamata; family Anolidae; genus Anolis; species Anolis carolinensis. The sequence goes on along the minus strand of NC_085841.1, from coordinate 149,429,900 downwards.
CTGCTTTGGTCACATGAAGTGGAAGGCCCATGTTTAATTAATCGGGCTGTGGACCAGGAAAAACTTATTCCACCACAAATAAATATACAAAGCTTTGAACCCACCATGAAAATAAATAATTACAGAATGCATGTCAAATATTCCCCAAGCAAGCCACATGGGTAAAACACATAATGGGAGTTACTGAGCTTGACACACACTGAGAATATTGAAATACTATTACGATCTCCTTGTTTACAGTATGTTAATATTGTTGCACGTCTGTCATTGTTTAGCAATATTCCACAGTATAAGTAAAAAAAAAAAAAACCATCATATTATGGGAGATCTGACTCTTGCATGTACAGTAGAGTCTCACTAATCCAAGCCTCACTTATCCAAGCCTCTGGATAATCCAAGCCATTTTTGTAGTCAATGTTTTCAAAATATCGTGATATTTTGATACTAAATTCGTAAATACAGTAATTACAACATAACATTACTGCATATTGAACTACTTTTTCTGTCAAATTTGTTGTAAAACTTGATGTTTTGGTGCTTAACTTGTAAAATCATAACCTAATTTGATGTTTAATAGGCTTTTCCTTAATCCCTCCTTATTATCCAAGATATTCGCTTATCCAAGCTTCTGCCAGCCTGTTTAGCTTGGATAAGTGAGACTCTACTGTATAAACAAAAAGAAACCTGTTGTGCCATTAACCTACCCAAAGAGATAATTACCTCACTTGCATAATTATAAAGCATATAATAAATTATCAAGCAATAACAACAGGACTTGCAGACCTTGTCAACTTAGCATGGTTCAATTCAACTGCCTACCACCACAGGTAAAAGTAATTATTACATCAGTTCAGTGGAAATAAAAAGTAGCTGTAATAATCTTTTTAGAAATGGATTTGAGATTCCTTATCCAATAAAAAACATGGTTGTTTGGTTATTAATAAGCTCCTTCTCATTTTTAGGCTCACTATGAGAATCATACAGCTTTTTTGGGGGGGGGGGGGGGCTTCCACACAGCCATATAACCCAGAATATCAAAGTAGATATTCCACAATATCTGATTTGAACTGGGTTATGTGAGTCCACAGTGCCATATAATTCAGTTCAATGTGGATTTTATACAGCTGTGTGGAAGGGGCCTAAATGTTGCTGAAGTACAACTTTCATAAGCCCTAGCCATAATCTCCAATAGTGATAATTGTTGGAAGTCGTAGCCCAACATCTGGAGGTCAACGTGATTTCCAGCCTTGCTGTGGGCATTGTCACCATTCACTGGCCATGCCTGAAGTTTAGGATTTTTCATAGGTATACATTTGTTGTGGGCCTATCCAATAGTTGCCCCTACTGACCTTATCAAGGTTTGTGTGGAGGGGGAAATACAGTCATTGTATTCTCTTACAACAAATAAGCAGCAGATTTACATTAATTGGATGTCAGCAGTTATCTAAAAAGACAGCTAGACAAGATTTTGAAATGTGCTTTTCATATCCTCTCAAAAAGACAAATATGCACGTGAACACAAGCAAATGAACTTACCTTTACATAAAGCTGTTGAAACTCATCTAGGTTCAGTCTCCCACTAGGGCAATCCTTTAGAAATCCTTTGTACCACTGTTTGAGTTCATGCTCATTAAACTCTGTGCTCTTCACCAGATCCTCCATCACTTCAGGAGTCAGCTTGCTATTCTGTTTCCCCATTATGCCTAGGAAAAATAAAAGGCATATGATTATCCCCTTTCCATCTTCAGGAATGTTCACAGTGTTTCTGAATGGGTTCCTTGAAGCTGAAAACAATTAGGTTCTAACAGTCGAGTCTAGAGATGATCTTTTCATCATATTACTTGGGGAATCAATCTCAGGCTAGCTTGTATCTCTCCACAGGTGGCCAGGAAAAACTTACAAAACACTCATAGATTTTGATAAAGGAAATAAGTGACATAGAAATAAAGTCTGCTGACAGAGATTCTAAGGCTTCTTCTGATTTTTGAAAAGGTTGATGTTGTGCTGTTTCTTAGTTTCCACCACTGAAATGTCACTTTCAGACTATGCCAGTTAATTAATTGTCTAGATTTATATCTCACTTTCTGCCAAACTAGCAGTTCGAAAACATGCAAATGTGAGTAAGTACCGCCTTGGCGGGAAGGTAACGGCCCTCCATGTAGTCATGCTGGCCACATGACCTTGGAGGTGTTTATGGACAACGCTGGCTCTTCAACTTAGAAATGGCAATGAGCACCAGCCCCCAGAGTCAGACACGACTAGACTTAATGTCAGGGGAAACCTTTACTTTTACCTTATATCTCACTTTTCTTCTTTAAAAAATCAGTGGTGTATCTCCTTCTCCATGTCAGTCTCATGAAAACAACTGAGGTGTCAAAGTAGTTGACCCATAGGCTCAGAGGGGACAATGTCAGTGGGGACATACACCTAGTCTTTCCAAGCCCCACTATAATTATCAGATCAATATGCCTCTCTGGTTCTTGATTGAAACAAGTGAGGAAATTCTTGTATAGCTATATCCAACCATGAAATAATTATGTCAAAATACCTTATTATACACTGTCATCCACATAATGCATATACTGCAACCTCCATAATGCCGTATACAACAAATCAGTCTTTCACTCAGCTATACAGTAAGACCTTGTATCAGTGGGAGATAAATTCCAAGACTGTGCATGGATATGTGAAATCCATTGAATGAATGATGTCTGAAGGAAGCATACCACAGATTTATGCTGGAGGAGCTAGGAAATGCAGTGGCTCTCAACCTGTGGGTGCCCAGGTGTTTTGGTCTACAGCTATGAGAAATCCCAGCCAGTTTACCAGCTGTAAACATTTCTGGGAGTTGAAGGCCAAAACATCTGTGGACCCACAGGTTGAGAACCCCTGGCCTCTTAGAGAGAATCCTCCCTAGGCACCACGAGGTTCTCCAGCACAATTCCATGATCAGCTTCCAGAGGGAGCATACACAGAATCACCTGGAGATCACAGAAAATGACTAGGACATATTTCGTCAGACACAGGTAAATGAAACTGAGTAGTGCTCCCACAAATGGATTGTACTGTATTAAGGTAACACAACTGCTTCTTCCAACCATTCTATCCCCAAATCGTCTGGTCAGATTGTAACACCTTTATCCAGGCTTAGTGAACATTATAAACTAAGAATCTACATAATCTTTTTGTACCACATCAATCTGAATTTAGAATAGATTTTCATTTTACAGCCATTCCTTTTAAAAAAACAACAACTTTGAATGCAAAAAAGGCTGCAATCCCACACATTGATTCCTGTGTATTTTTGGTTCAATAAAACAAAACCATTATCTGCCTTGTTCTACTTGATGCAGAAAATTGGGCAAGATTAACAGCCCTGCTGCATATAATCCCCTATCATAATTATACCCCTTCATTATTTCACTTGCTTCTCAAATGCCACTTCTTTTATTAGCAGAACTACATTGTTAATTACAATCCATAGTAGGCACTGAGTTTCTGAACAGCTACCAAGTGTGAATCCAAAGCTTCTGGTTGCAGATTTAATTAATGAAAGTAAGAAAACTGTAATTCGCGGGCTATCTAATTTACTACAGAATAGATCCCAACATCTTTTCAAGCTTTTGTGTGCTGCTGATTTAACGCTATTATGAATACATTCTGCTCCACCACTCCTGCAGTCACCAGCTCTGCTGAGGATTACCATAATAATTTTTTACACAAATTGTACACACAAGCAAATATAATTAAAATGACTATTAAGACTGCTTTCATGCACATAAGAATATATTTAATTTTCAGTTATTAAAAAGTTGATTTAACTGTGTATGAAACACCAAACCTTTCCATATCTACTCAGCAATCCTTAACATGTATACTCAAAAGTTAGCCTCAGTTAGATTTAGTTCCAAGTAGCCGTGTATAGGATTGCCACCTGAAACCCTTGCAAAGCACAGCTGCTCTTTGAAAATGGGTAGTTTTGCTGCCTACTGCTTCTAACAGTCTTATTATAAACCCTTAGTGCTCTGATACAGCAATTCTATACCCCTTTAGATGATATTGTGCGACATGGTTTACACTGTGGCTCCATATGTTTCACCATTCAGAGGCAGTATAAATTGTAGAAATGGTTTTCTATGGCCTAAATCCAACATGACAGAACCTTTGAGATTTTATTGTGGCAAAACCTTCTATCTATTCCCAGCAAACCTATACATTAGGCTTGTGCATTTTGAGAGAATTGCTATCCGTTTCTGCTTGCTTCTTCTGGAAGCCCCTGTATCCATTTTCGCATGCCTCCTGAAAATGGGTGTGTTCCTGAATGTGCGTTTTCGTTCTGCACATGAAAAAACGAATATTTTTGTCCCATTGCCGGCAATGGGTGGGCTTCTTAGGCTCCTTTCCCCCTCAGTTTTAGGGCTAGAGGGGTGAATATCGCCATACTTGGCGGCACGCCTACCACTGTTAGCTCACGAAGTTTTATAACTGGCCCAACAGGTAGGTCTACCAGGGAAACTCCGTGCAAACAGCACGCAGCAGTTCTTTGCGCACCGTGTTTGCTTCATGTTGAGGGGGCTTTTGTACCGGGAGGGCCTTTCCTGTTACATGCTCCCAAAGGTACCAAAGGAAGCAAAGGTACCGAAGGAAAATAGATCTACGTACAACCCTACTATATATATCACTGTTCAAAGTAGTATTGCCTTGATGTGGACCAATCTGCAAGCAATCGGCTGATGGTCCACAGAGAATATACAGGAAAGAAAGAAACTGTTGTATCTACAGTGTACTAATATGATACAGGCCTCTGGCATATTAGACGAAAAAACTTCCTCTTCTCCTTACATCAAAGAAACATTACTCAATGGTACCTGAATCTGGGAAGTTTCTGAGCTGTCTGACACAGATATTGGGGTGGGATTTCACAAAGGAGTGTGTGTGTGCGAGAGAGGAGATTGGTCAGTCCTGATTCCAATGACAGAAGCATTTCCACTGATGAAAGCACTTCATAGGATCTTATGAACTTATCTGTTGTACTCCAAGGCAGCACAAGCACTCGAAAACCAGAAAAGAGCCAATATAACACAACAAAATATTTATTAAAGCAATTATATATCCAAAGGAAATCAGGTATAAAGTCTGAGTAAGGAATAGTTCTTTTAGAAAGTCAGTGGTAGTTCCAAAATGGGTAAAGAAAAAGGTCCGATATTATAATCCACAATGAGAACTCGATAGCTCTCCAAAGAAATCAAATTACCCATGAGTTGAAACAGAGGAACAAGGCTGGCATAAACAGAGTTCAATCCACTGGAAAAACTCTGTAGCAATCAAAGCAGCAAAGTTTTCAAGGCTGAGGCAAACTTGAATCAGGAACAAGGAATCAACTGAAGTAAAGTCAAGGTCTACTTGAGAGTCGCGGCACGGCATGGCCTGACTGGAACTAGGAAACTTGGCTTGGAAACAAACAAGAGCTGGAGACGGAGAAAACCTCTCTCAAGGAAGAGCAACATTGACACCGCAACAATTCTACTGAGCGAAACACTTTTAACAGATTCCAGACTGTTCACAATTTAGGGAGTACGAACTCCCAAAACTTTCTCATGGGAACGCTAACCATTATCCCATCTATTTGCCAGTCTCTGGCTCCGGCGGACCCCTTGTTTTGCACTTCTCTCTCTGGTCACAAAATCTCTACGATTAAAAACCACATTCCCAGGCATCTCAGTAACATCTGGCTCTATCTGCAAAGGAGGAGTAGAAGAATCTTCCCCAATTAGTAAGTCTCTAAAGTCAATATCTTCGGACACCTGCAGCTGCAAAGGCCCCTCCGTGGAGGGTGAAATGTTATTATAATCCTCAGCATCATCTGTGTCAAAGTGCATGTCCTGAACCACTGCAGGCCCAGGTGCTATGGGTGGCTGGGATCTAACATTATCTGAGAAAAGGAAGAGTTTGCTTATATAAATTCAATAGAAAGGTTGGACTGTCCCATCTGCTGTGTTCCTATCAAAATCTCAACAACTTCTACTGATGTACAATATGCAGGAACCATTCTGATGTTGAATTGTAGCATAATGCCAGATTAGAGATATAAAAACATTTACAATTTTTGTCATCCCCAGGTGTCTCAACACATAAGATCACATATCATGGAGGAGTTTTTGGGGGGCGGGGGAGCACATTGCAGGTTTATTTGGAAAGGGAAGAAGGGGAAAGGAAGGGAGGGTGGATTGTAACAAAAATAGCTTTTGGTTTAAAACATTTTTGAGTGCAAAAAAAAATCTGCAAAGGAAACTGTGTTTTCTACAAAATATAATGTGCAGAATCCCGTATCTCTTTGCCTGACCTGCCCAGATTTGGTAGAAGCATCATTTACCTGGTTCAGATCAGGAGACTGGACCTCCTACTACTTATGTATCAGATGCCAGTAAGCTGCTTTAGTAGGTAGGTAACATAATATCCATGAATGTGGAGTACACAGTTACCTAGATTAACTAATCTAATCTGAAATGGTTTTGGATTCATGACTGACACTCAGACATAATTTTGACAATATTGCCATGATTGGCTACAGACACACATACATACTTTGTCAGGCATCAACTGCATGGAGAAAAGGAGGCCCATCTGGCATCCTGACTATGTACAGAATACATGGGAAGGACAGTTACATCATCTCTGGGAGAGGCTTAACTGAGTACTTAAATAAACAGCTGATATGGCCACTGTTTTCTGTGCAAAATACTGAGTTTGCAAAACCCTAACATGTTGTTACCAAATGTTTTATTTGCACTAACCTTTTTGGTAGAAAGTTCCAAAATACAAAAAGAAATATATAAAATAAAATATTTTGTATGAGAATTTAAATAAATGAATATTTATATTGCTGTTTCAGAAAAGCTTTCCAAATGTGAGGCGTAGTGGTAATACATAGCAAAATTATGTGTTTTTATGTGTTTATTTTAACTTCCAAATCAAATTATATTGAGTACAGTCAGCACTCCATATCCCAGAGTTCTGCATCCATGGATTCAACCAACCATACCTCAGAAATATTCAGAAACAGAATTCCAAAAACCAAACTATGCCATGCACCAAACACTATGCTAATGTGATGGCTGTAGTCTCTTATTATTTAACAGATTCTCGGGCTCTCCAGAATATGTTTGAGTTATCTACCATTTTATAAAAGGGATGCCATTTTACTCTGCCACTGAAAATAGTGAGTCTTGGGCATTCATGGATTTGGGTATTTATCGGGGCTCTGGAACCAAACCCCAGTGGACATCGAAAGCGTGCTGTAGTTCAGTCTATAATTATTATTTTTCTGCTGCACATGCACCCAAAACAAATACAGGACCAAGCATTTTGCTGTGAAAATAATGGCTGAATATATTTGTTTAGTATTCTTTAGAGGGTCGTGAACACAGCCATAAAAGTCATGTGTTATTTGTAATGCTGGCATCATCTTTTCTTGTTGTATATGTTGTAAGTATAGGGAAAATTTGAAGGCACGGGTTTTATCATTCTTCTACACTGCAGATGTAGACTGCAGCCAGGAAATCAGAAGACGTTTACTTCTTGGGAGGAGAGCAATGGCAAAACCTTGACAAAATAGTGAAGAGCAGAGACGTCACACTGGCAACGAAGGTCCACATAGTCAGAGCAATGGTATTCCCCATAGTAACCTATGGATGCGAGAGCTGGACCATAAGGAAGGCTGAGAGAAGGAAGATATACACTTTTGAACTCTGGTGCTGGAGGAAAATCCTGAGAGTGCCTTGGACCGCAAGAAGATCCAACCAGTCCATCCTCCAGGAAATAATGCCCAACTGCTCACTGGAGGGAAGGATATTAGAGGCAAAGTTGAAGTATTTTGGCCACATCATGAGAAGACAGGAAAGCTTGGAGAAGATCACGATGCTGGGGAAAATGGAAGGAAAAAGGAAGAGAGGTCGACCAAGGGCGAGATAGACGGACGGTATCCTTGAAGTGACTGCCTCGTCCTTGAAGGAACTGGGGGTGGCAATGGCCAACAGGGAGCTTTGCCATGGACTGGTCCATGAGGTCACAAAGAGTCGAAAACGACTGAACGAGTGAGACGACGACGACAACACTTCCAGGCATAAAATAAACTCTTACACAACATGGCTATATGGAACCATCATGCACCAAATTGACTTATACAACACTGGAAAACAGCAAGAAGAAGGGAAAACATACCAGAGTTATATGGAGAATTTTGTGCGGTGTGATAACAGGCCAATTTCCCTTGTTATTTTTCATGAAAAAGTTTTAACAAACTCCCTGCTGCGCCTGGGTAATAACTGCAACTCCTGACAAACCTCTACATTGTTCCTTTCTCCTCAGGCTTCTTTTGACACTGCCTTTCTTCTTACCCATGACAGCATGAAAAGTAGAGAGAAGCTGCACAAAGCTGTCAAATCTCTGCCACATGATTGACCCTTTCATATATAATTCTTCTTTCATAAGAGAGAGAGGGGAAGAGAGAGAGAGATTAACATAAAAATAGTATGTTTTGCCCTTGAACTAACAGAGAAAAGGACTTTGCCAAAAAAAAATTGCATGGCTGAATAGACCAGTTGCTAGACTGCTTTTTGAAGATTAATGGTAATAGCTGCCCACCCAGAGACAGCATTAGAAATCTCACACTGCACTCTGCTAAGGACTATCAACAGACTCACCTTGAAATATTGTGCTACTGAAAGAGAGCTCCAGTGTGAGCTGTCACGGTAATGTCCCCACCTTAAACTGCAAAGTAACATATTCGCAAGAAAGGTGATAGTAATTTTTAAGGACTGATGGAAGAAATCTCCAGTTTTGCTTTTTTTCAGTAGCAGGAAACCACTATATCTAGATTTGTTCCCACAGGTGAGATAATCTGTGCTTTTGACTCCAACCCTTCTTTTGAAAGAAATCTCTTTTCTATCAAACTGTGCCTATTCATTTCCTAATCACTGCATCTGAGTTTCCATTTTTTGTGATTTTAGCCCTGTATGTGCTTACTACTGCAAAGAAAACTGGATAATGGTACTCCTTCTCAGAAAGAAAAATGAATGGTAGTTCAGTATTCATATGGAGAAATCTGTTTTCATTTTAAAAAACTCTCTCCTCTCTCTCTTAGACGATCCCCAGTTGTCCGATATGATGGCCCTACAAGTGTAGTGTTTTAGCAGTGGATACGTAGGTGACTGTGGAGCCCTATTTTTGACCTGCATGTTCTTCCGCAGTGAGGACATCGGTTTCCAGATGGAAGGTGTTCCCGGTAAAGGTTGACTTGATGCGCCTTCCTCTTGGCACGTTTCTCCCTTTCGCCCTCCATTTGTGCCTCTTCAAATTCCACAGCACTGCTGGTCACAGCTGACCTCCAGTTAGAACACTCATGGGCCAGGGCTTCCCAGTTCTCGGTGTCTATGCCACAGTTTTTAAGGTTAGTTTAAGCCCATCTTTAAATCTTTTTTCCTGTCCACCAACATTACGTTTCCTGTTCTTGAGTTGGAAGTAGAGTAACTGCTTTGGGAGACAGTGATCGGGCATTTGCACAATGTGGCCAGTCCAGGGGAGTTGATGGCGTAGGAGCATCACTTCAATGCTGGTGGTCTTTGATTCTTCCAGCACGCTGACATTTGTCCGCCAGTCTTCCCAAGAGATTTGCAGGATTTTTTGGATGCAACCCTGATGGAATAGTTCTAGGAATTGAGTGTGATGTCTGCAGACAGTCCACATTTCACAGGCGTATAACAGGGTGGTGCTTTATAAACAAGCACCGTGGTATCCCTATGGATGTCCCAATTCTCAAGCATTCTCTGCTTCAGTCGGAAGAATGCTGCACTTGCAGAGCTCAGGTGGTGTTGTATTTCAGTGTCAATGTTGACTTTTGTGGAGAGGTAGCTGCCAAGGTAGTGGAAATTATCAACGTTTTCTAATGTTACACCATTAAGCTGTATTCCTGGCCTTGCAGAGGGATTGGCTGGTGCCAGCAGGAAGAGCACTTTGGTTTTCTCAATATTCAATGAGAGGCCGAGCTTCTCATATGCTGCTGCAAAGGTGTTTAGAGTGGCTTGTAGGCCTGCTTATGAATGCACACAGACTATGTTATCATTGGCATATTGGAGTTTTATAACAGATGTTGTTGTGACCTTGATTTTGGCTTTTAGTCTGCTGAGATTAAATAACTTGTCATCTGTCTGACAGATGATTTCCACTCTGGTAGGAAGATTCCCATCAACAAGATAAAGTATCATAGCAATGAAGATGGAAAATAAGGTTGGGGCAACAACACATCCATGTTTGACATCTGATTCCACCTTAAATAGGTCATTTTGGAAGCCATTGCTATCCAAGACTGTTGCCATCATGTCATCATGGAGGAGCCACAGGTGTTCACAAATTTGTCAGGGCATCCAATTCTTTGAAGGATGGTCCAGAGAACACTGCGGTTCACTGTGTCAAATGCCTTTGCTAGGTCAATGAATGCTATGTACAGAGGTTGATTTAGTTCCTTCTCTATTATTATACTAACAGATCACATTCACAGGCTGAGATCTTGTATAACTGAACATAGCGTAACACTTTCTGAAGCAAAACTCCACCACAGCTCCCTTTTCACTATGTCCTAGTCTTACAAATACTCTACAGTTGCATGCCTCCAATGACCATTTGGCTTCTGGCAAGAAATGGAGAAAGGAAATAGGACGGGTTTCTCAACTCCCATAGACAGATGCAGACCAAGGTCATGTTCTCCCAAGATCAGCTCTGCTCTTCCAAAAGACATCCCTAGTGATCATTTGGCTAAAAGGACATAGATACACACCTGAACCTCTACACCAGTAATAAAATGGTTGTGGAAGGGGGGGGGGTATCACAACACAATAATGAGTTGGGAGGGTTCATCTCTGGGGAGGGTGGAACCAATGCCAACCTTCTCAATGATAACCATTCACCAAAACTGACAGATGCAGACACAAGGTGGATTTCCACCTGTGTAAGTCACTGGCAAGATTCCAGCCACAAGTCACAACAGGCATGTTTCAGCTGTGTTCTATTGTTTTTTTTCCCAGTGAGTGTGGAAGTTAACAAAGTGGTGACATGATAACAGCACAAGGTATCAGTAACTTATGCAGGTGGAAATCCACCTTGTCAAATCTGTCAAAAGCGAATACTTTTCAAACCCTTTGCATCATTTTATAAAAAAGACAAAATAATCTGTAAATGTTATCAATTCTCATAAGTTATCATTTCTCCTTCTTATCTCTGCCCCACCACCATCACATCTACCCCTGGTGAGAAGACAGGAGAGGGCCTTTCCTTTGGCTGCTCCCAGGCTCTGAAATTGCTTTCCAAGACAGATTACATGGGCACCCTCCCGACTAACTCTCCACTTATTCTAGCAGGTCTTTGAGAAGTGGCTTTTTAGAAAATACGGGTAATGTTTAATGTGCTGGCTTTTTATTTATTGTCTTTTAATGGCTTCTGTTTTAACTTGCTTGAATTTTAATATCTGATGCTTTAGTTGGGTGGGAACAGTTTTAAAGTCAATTTTAAATGAATTTATTATATTTCATATTTGTATCACACGGTACTATTTAATTGTTTTTTCATTTTTATAGTATGCCTCTGATGGCGCAGCGGGTTAACCCGCTGAGCTGCTGAAATCGCTGACTGAAAGGATGGTGGTTTGAATCTGGGGAGCAGGTGAGCCTCTGCTGTTAGCCCCAGCTTCTGCCAATCTAGCAGTTTGAAAACATGCAATGTGAGTAGATTAATAGGTACTGCTCCGGCGGGAAGGTAATGGTGCTCCATGCAGTCATGCCGGCCACCCAGACCTTGGAGGTGTCTTCGGACAATGCCGGCTCTTCGGCTTAGAAATGGAGATGAGCACCAACGCCCAGAGTCAGAAACGGTTCATGTCAGGGGAAAACCTTTACCTTTTTATTACGTTTTTTAAACTTGACTAAAGTGTTGGATTGTTAGCCACCCTGACTCCCCATGGAGAGAAAGGCAGGGTATAAAAAAAGTTAATAAAAGTAGTAGTAGTAGTAGTAGTAGTAGTAATAATAATAATAATAATAATAATAATAATAATAATAATAATAATAACTTTTTGACTTTTGTATTCTGGGAATTTTTTTACTATGTTTTAAGCATTGGAAGCCACCTTGAGTCCAGAACTGGACAAAGGATGGGATTTAGACAAATATAACTACATATTATATCATAATAATCTCAAATGCCGAGTGCCAACTGGACTGAAATCAAAACAGGGTCGAAGAGATGCAGGAGTTCAGCATTTCCATGATTTTGAGAAATCCATAGCTTTCAGAAGAACCTTTTAAAAAAGAATTTTTAAAATAATCGAAAGAAGAGATAGGGCAAAATTACCAAGAATGAATGTATGTGTGTTTGAAAACCTAACAGCAACTCCATGAGTTTCATAGGATTCGGCAAGGGACACTTAGGGCCCTTCCCCACAGCCATATAACCCAGAATGTCAAGGCAGAAAATTCCACAATATCTGCTTTGAACTGGGTTATCTGAGTCCACACTGCCATATAATCCAGTTCAAAGCAGATAAATCTGGGATTCTATTCAGCTGTGTAGAAGGGGCCTCAGAGGTGTTTTTGACAGTCCCTTCCTCTGTATATATGACCTCCTGCACTAGGTCTTCACTGACAGTCTCCCATCCAAGTAGTACCTGGGCCAATCCCACTTAGCTTCCAAGATCAGTCAGCATCTGGTGCTGTTAGGGTATTCCTAATATAGCTAATGGATGCAAATTCCAAAAAAGCACTTAGTTGAGCACGGGATTTCAGAAATGTTGCATAGCTTCAGCAGGTCCAAAATATATAGGGAGTTATAGAGAGTATATATATTTTTTCATGTCAGGAGCAAGCGCCTTGAGAAACTGCAGGTCGCTTCTGGTGTGAGAGAGTTGGTCATCTGCAAGGACATTGCCCAGGGGACGCCCAGATATTTGAGGTTTTACCATCCTTGTGGCAGGCTTCTCTCATGTCCCTCCATGGGAAGCTGGAGCTGCCAGGGGGAGCTCACCTGCTCTCCTCAGATTCGAACTGCCAACTTGTGGGTCAGCAGTCCTGCCAGCACAAGGACTTAACCCACTGCGCCACCAGGGGCTCCTATGGAGTGTATCATTTTCTTGTTAAAACAGCTTCATTGGCTACCCGTCCGTTTCTAAGTAGAATTCAAAGTGCTGATCATGACTCATAAAGCCCTATCTGAAGGATAAGAATCTTCCAGAGCTCTAAGATGGTTCTTCTTCTTCCTGATGACAGTGGTGGAGGAAACTGTGGATATCGAATCCATAGATAAATAATAATAATAATAATAATAAAACTTTATTTATACCCCGCCACCATCTCCCCAACGGGGACTCGGGGCGGCTTACATGGGGCCATGCCCAGACACCATACAATATAACAAAATAAAACAACATATCATAACACAATATAACAGTGCAAAAATAATCATATACATTACAGCACAAATCAGAGAAAACAGTAAAAAACAGGGCGGGCCACATGAACACTTAATTAAAAACTCGGGAGAGAGAGAAATAGGAATAGGGGGAAACAGGGAAATAAAATGGTGGAGCAGTCTAAAGGATAAAAACCAAGGGGAAAGAGGTTGTACATGCACTTACCCAGGATCAGTAATGTTTCTGTTATAAACTCACAATCCGTGCTAGACCAGATCCAGGCAGGTGACGCCATCAAAACAGGTTTATTGCCATAGCAAGATAATTACTGATGTGGAAAACACAATACCCCATTTCCGCATGCTGGCACACGACTAGGTGACTATTAAGTCTCCTTAGTCACAGGCATTTTTGTATTGGGTGTATCCCTATACTTGTTGTGCTTCAGACTGTTGCTGCCTTACTTTGCAACAGTTGTTTTGTGTCCACAGCGTAGACCTGTAGCAAACCATTACCATGTGTCCCTACCCAGTCCAACACGACCGAGCCTGTTCAGGGTGCCAGCCAGAAAATCATGGGTTTCTTCACTACTCATCCCTCTGTTTCAAGTGTGCGCAACACCAATTTTCTGCTTTTAAATTTTTGGCTGGTTTTCTTTTGCTTTCTGGCTAATGTCTGAGGGAAAAAGCTTCTTGTGTCCATGTAAAAGTCTTTTTCTTTCACCTGTGCTTCAAAAAGAATTCCCTCTAGGAGATATTTTTGAATCTCTCTATGTCCTCCAGTTCTATTCTATAGCATGCTTCTATAGTTAAAATATAGGGGTTACTATATTGTGCTTTCAGATATTCACAGGGTTTTTTGGAATGTACCCACCATGGATATGGGGATCTTACTGTACTGTCTTTCATGCTACACATATAAAGTGATCCTAAAAGGGAAAGAAACATAAGAATAATTACAGCAGCCCTCTCTAACTTGATGCCCTCAAGATGTTTTGGACTTCAACTTTCATGATCTCACATCATTTCCTACTTTAGTTGGGGGTTGATAGGAGTTTTAGTCCCAAACATTGTATTCGAATCTGGAGAGCAGGGTGAGCTCCTGTCTGTCAACTCCAGCTCCCCATGCAGGGACATAAGACAAGCCTCCCACAGGATGGTAAAACATCAAACAACCAGGCGTCCCTTGGGCAAGGTCCTTGCAGATGGCCAATTCTCTCACAACAGAAGCAACCTGCACTTTCTCAAGTCACTCCCAACACAAAAAAATACATAAGTACTTAGGTTTTACAATATACAAATGTAAGAAGATAGATTTACTGACAGGCAAAATCTTTTAATGTAAAAATTTAATTTTTATGTACTTTATTTTTATCTTTTCTCCTAATATTGGGTCTAATGAGGTTTCCCCCAGGTGTTCTGTACCTTCTGGTCAGCTGTGTTTCCAGATTTGTAAAGTGCATTGGTGCTAGCGCTTTCTTGATGAGCGCTCTGCCTTTTTCATCCTCAGATTCCAGCCCTGTGTCCGATGTACACTGTTCCCTCACTTATCGCTGGGGTTAGGTTCCAGGACCACTTCCAATAAGTGAAAATCCGTGAAGTAAGGATGCTATATTTATTTTAATATTTATACATTATTTTAGTAGTTATACACTATTTTATGTCTTTATCAACCAATTGTGTGTTGATAAATCGCCTCCTCCTCCTCCTCCTGTAGTCACTTCGGCTCCTTTTCTCTCCCTTTGGCTTCTCCTTCCTCCCTTCCTTAGGATGTAAATGTAATTTTTTTATTATTTATAATAGTCTTAGAGTTTATTGAAAAACCGCAGAACAGCGAATCCGCGAAAAGTGAAACGCGAAGTAGTGAGGGAACATTGTATATCAATCTGTATTTTTAACTTAATGATGCCTTTTAATTGCCCACAATTTTATTTATTTCACTTTCTATCTTCGACCATCTTATATCCACCCTCTTAGCCTGCAAATCACCACATAAAAATTCCCATCAATCACAGTGAGGCTTGCTTCTGAATAGAAATATAGATCCTTGCATTGGATGTTAAGGTGAATTTGTTTTGTTATTATTGTTGCTACCGTGTTTCCCCGAAAATAAGACAGTGTCTTATATTAATTTTTGCTCCCAAAGATGCTCTAGGTCTTATTTTCAGGGGATGTCTTATTTTTCCATGAAGAATTCACATTTATTGTTGAACAAAAAACGAACACTTATTATATATTGTACAGTAGTTGTCATTGCAAACCAGCATAACCAGCCAAACTGTGAATCCTACCAAGAATTTCTTGTTACTACTATTATTTCCATGTACAACACTCTATGGTACATACATTTACCGATCCTGCCTGCTCTGGTGTTCTGTTCAGCGGTCATGCTTCCAAACAAAAGCTTTGCTAGGTCTTACTTTCAGGGGAGGTCTTATATTTAGCAATTCAGCAAAACCTCTACTAGGTCTTATTTTCTAGGGATGTCTTATTTTAGGGGAAACAGGGTAGTTCCATTGCCCAGAAAATACAGCTCGTTTCTCTCCACCTTCTGATTATTTTATAATAATGCAGCTCCTATAATATTACTTCTGAGCTGCCCCCACACATAGTTTCATTATTATGTGACAGCGCTAAAAATAATGCAAGTCTCTCGCTCTCTCACTCCCCAACAATAAAAAGGCCTCTCCATCTCCGCATAAGGATTCCTTTTTGCAAAAGGGGAAGCATTTGCCCTCAATGCTTTTTTTGTTTGTTCTTCAAAGTTGTGCACAGCCAGCAGTGGCAACCACACCCCACTTTGTTGGAGCAGAGCAGCCAATTCTTCACTGTGCTGACACTTAAGGGGAACGTGCTGTGCCAACTATGTGGAGTGTTCTTCCTCCTTGCTGAGCCAACCACTGGCCCCGTGTAATAGAAAACGCACAGGAAGGATTTTGTTTGAGGATTAGGATGACATGTATCAATTGTTCCATCACGCTGACCACATTCACGAGATGCCTATGCAGCATTGGCTTTAGCTAATAAGACGCTTCTGTAATCCTAGCTATTACTTGTATTTATCTCTAGTATACGGTTAATACGGCCTGAGAAGAAAGGCCACCATTACTAGCAATTGCTGGGATTCATCCTTCTCCTGTTAAACATGGAGAAGGACAACTACTGTTAGTAAGCTTGATAGTATCTAGAATGTAGGACTTGCTTTTATAACCGATTTTGCCTGCTCAATTGATAAAACGGTTAAACTTTCCATCAGTGGTGTGTTCATTCTCTTTGTATCCAAACAAACTACTATGTTTCCTCGAATATAGGACAGTGTCTTATATTAATTTTTGCTCCCAAAGATGTGCTAGATCTTATTTTCAGGGGATGTCTTATTTTTCCATGAAGAAGAATTCACATTTATTGTTGAACAAAAAAAAAAAAGAACATTTATTATATATGTTTGAATTTTATATTCCCAATTCCAGTGCCATTTGACAAACAGCAACTCAGTGCACAAAACAGATAAATTTTATATTAGTACCATAGAAGCACTTTTAACTACATATTAGCATGCAAGGCTAACTATGTAAATAGGTAGCACAAATGTAATTTAAGGCTATTAGGTTTTTTTGTTCTTCCTAAAACCGTTTTTGAATGTCAAACAAACTCCCAGTGTTATTATGGGTATTGCTCTAAAAGCTACAGTCCTGCTTTCAAGCATTTATTAATCAGTCATCAAAACTGTCCTCCACAAATACCTTTTGATAGTCTTCAATTAAATGCTGTGGAAGTGTTGTTATTTTTTAAAGGGGATGAATCACAACAGAACAAAATGAGTGGATTTATATTTCGAAGTTAGACATTGACGATAGTCAAAACAGTTAGTCATCGAGGACAATCAACATGTGATTCATACTAAAAAGCTAGCTATGACAACTTTGAAAGAGAGGAGAGAATGTGAGAGAGAACGGGGGGGGGGGGGGGGGAAGAAAAATTGATTAATATTATGTTTATACAAATGTCAAACATAATCAACAAGGCCCTCCCAAAGACAAAAAGGAAAACAGATGGCGAACTGACTTCAGAAGACAATGATGAGCAGGGCTTTCAATTACATCCAGAATGACTCTGTAAGGGACAGTTAAAAAGAAATACTACCTTTGGGCATAAGAAGGAAAATAATTAGTGCTAGTTTATCTTAAAATGTTCTCTTTTTATCTCTAATTGGGTATCACAATTCAAGAAAGATGCTGACAACCCAGAACGTGTCCAGAAGAGGGTCACCAAAATGGTCAAAGGTTTGGAAACCTAGCCCTACAAGGAGCAGCTTAGGGAGTTGTGAATATTTAAGCCTAGAGAAGAGAGAGTTAAAAGGTGCCATGTTGAAATAAATGAAAGTTGGCTATGGATAAAAGTAATAAGATTCCGATTGATAATAGAATAGCTGGTGAAATCAATGGAAATGATTATATGCTTGATCGTAAGAGTAAAGGTTTTCCCCTGACATGAAGTCTAGTCGTGTCCGACTC
Source organism: Anolis carolinensis (assembly GCF_035594765.1). NCBI lineage: Eukaryota > Metazoa > Chordata > Lepidosauria > Squamata > Anolidae > Anolis > Anolis carolinensis. Next base: position 149,411,934 of record NC_085841.1, on the reverse strand, counting down.
TGGGGTTCGGTGCTCATTTCCATTTCTAAGCTGAAGAACCAGCGTTGTCCGTAGACACCTCCAAGGTGGCCAGCATGACTGCATGGAGTGCCGTTACCTTCCCGCCAGAGCGGCACTTATTGATCTACGTACATTTGCATGTTTTCAAACTGGTAGTTTGGCAGAAGCTGAGGCTAACAGCGAGAGCTCACCCCGTTCTCCGGATTCAAACCTCCGACCTTTCGGTCAGCAAGTTCTGCATCTCAGTGGATTAACCCACTGCGCCACCGTGGATTGATCATACTGAAGAATAAATATTCAATAGTATTCCTGTACCTTCATATTACGTAAAGAGAAGTCAAGGGTGGGGGTTCATGGGTGGGAATGGGGAGGTGGTGGGAATGGGGAAAAATACTTGTATTTTGATTGTGGACTATCAAAGATTGTATGTTTCTATGTGTGTGTATATATTTTCTTTATATATATATATATATGCGTATATGTGTGTGTGTGTGTGTGTGTGTGTGTGTGTGTGTGTGTGTGTATGTATATATGAGAAAGATGTCATACTGAAATATAGCAAGCTTGTTTTCTGTTGCTCCAAGGACTAAGACACAGAGCAGTGGGTTCAAACAAACCACAGGAAAAGCCTTCAACCTAAACATCAGGAAGGTCTTCCTGACTATAAGGTTTTTAAGCAGAGGGTGAATGGACATCAGTTATGTCTTCCTGCATGGCAAGAGGTTGGACTAGATGGCCCTTGTGGTCCCCTCCAATTCTACAGTTGTATGATTCTATAATAGGATTCCAAAACGTCTCTTCCAATTCTAAGATTTCAAAATGCACTGGTAGTTCCAACAAAAGTCAGCTCCCTTTGAGCTGTTAGTCCCTTGTCTTTTCACTTCACCGATTATTTATTACCTTTCATTTTCTCTTAGAAATGCAAGGCATTATTACTTCCTGCCTTTCCACCCACATTCCCCCCCCCCCCCCCCCCCCCCACTAAAGAGGCTGATTCACACAACCTTTGAGAGTAACGTCAATGGCTTATATTCTATGCAGGCTGGTGCTTTTTAAGTCTCCTTCACAGCGTCCTGCCAGGACCATAAACCAAGATTGAATGGTTTAATGTGCTACCAACCGTCCAAGGGTATCAGGGCTGGAGCATTATACTGAACCAAAAAAAGGGATGTATTAGTTAGTATCTGCAGCAAGCAGCCTTATTTCAATCTGACACTTTTAATTATGCTGGAGTACAATTCCCGCAATCAAATGGTATGTCCATAATTACTGAGGATGATTGGCATTGCAATATAACAGGGAAAATGTATTTTCAGGCAACAGGGGAAGGTTACTATAAGGTGACAGGATGTAATCTTATTTATTTTGAAATAAGGGATATGGTATCAATATTGACACTTGCCCTTGTCCAGAAGCCTGTATCCAGTTCTAAATATACATATAAAGATTTAATCATTAGTAGGCTTTCTTCCTGCTGCTGCTGCTGCTGCTGTTGTTGTTGTTGTTGTTGTTGTTGTTGTTGTTATTATTATTATTATTATTATTATCTGGGTGAATTAAAATATGTCATTGATCATATAAACATTTTTCCATCAAGGAAATAAGAAAGTCTGTTTTCTGCACAATATGACTATAGAGCTTAGGAAAAAAATCCTTAAATGGGATGGTGGTGTACATTGACCACTTTCTTAAAAAGTAGCTCTTTCTTTATTGATGACTGTTTGAATGGCACTACTCTTTCAGGACAATGCCCTTATACAGATCACTGTACAAATGTTTAAAGTATTTAAAAAGTGAAACTATGTGAACATTTCTCCATTTGAATGAATGTGATAACAAAGGGTTACACATGGCTCTGCTCTGGAATGGTTTCAGTTGAGTGTTCACAGTGTATTTAAGCTAATAGTCTCTTACTGTTTATCTTATTTAGACAATAAGCTAATTTTGGCCTTATGTCTGCATGTCATCCATTTATTTATGTATTTATCGTGTCAGAAGCAAATTGAGGATACAGCTGTAATGTATTTTTAAAAACCACAAACAAAATTAAAAACTTAGCATTATACTAAATTTCCTTTGATCAGAAGCTGGTCACTTGGAGTGCCTCTGGTGTTGCTGTTAGGTCCTCCATTGTGCATGTGGCAGGGCTCAGGCTGCATTGTAGTAAGTGGTCTGTGGTTTGCTCTCCTCCACATTTACATGTTGTGGACTCCACTTTGTAACCCCATTTCTTAAGAATGGCTCTGCATCTCATGGTGCTAGAGCACAGTCTGTTTAGAGCCTTCCAAGTCACCCAGTCTTCTGTGTGCCCAGGAGGGAGTCTCTCATCCAGTTGATCCTCAGAGCTCGAGATACTTGTCTGTTCTTAAGATGAAAAGAACACATCTGTGTTTTAGATGGACTAGGAATCAGCTGGTTTTCCCTGTAATAGGAAGAAAGAGCACCTAAAGCTTCGGAGAGCTTAGGAGAGATCATGGCATCCATGGTAACTAATGGGAACCCCTACTGGTACAGCGGATTAAACCGCTGAGCTGCTGAACTTGCTGACTGAAAGGTCGGCGGTTCGAATCCAGGAAGTGGGGTGAGCTCTCACTGTGAGCCCCAGCTTCTGCCAACCTAGCAGTTCAAAAACATGCAAATGTGAGTAGATCAATTACCTTCTGGCCCATGAGTCATGACCAAAATCAGGATTTCATGTAGCAGTGAAATTGATTTCTTTGTGGAATATACCAAACAGGTATTAGAACTCAATACTAAAGTAAAAAAAAGCACCAAGCTAACAAAAAGACACACATAACAATGCCCTCAATTGTACACGTTCCTAATCATATTCATTTCTAAAGGAGGCACCCTTATGTTCTGTTTGTAGTTGTGTGTCTTCAAGTCTTCAAAGATGCAATCCAAAAACTCAAACTCTTACGCCACACTGCTTCTCCGTGTTCTTTTTTAGCCATCAGGTAACATTGTTATATGTAACTTCCAAGCACAATGCACCTCAAAATATGCATAGATTGGGGAAACCAACTGAGTTGCACATATATCAGAAATGATGGTCAGAATTTACTATAGAAAACCATTCAGTTTCTGGTTTTTGCACAGCATGGGTGAAAAGAGCGTGAAGACCACTTCCAAAGGATAAACAGAATCCAAGGAGCAGAAGCTACAAATAAATTAAACAAAATCCTTAGGGCCATTATTGCAATAAATCAAAAACGAGAAAAACTGGCAGGCCCGGTTAGGGATGAAGCCTAAAACAGCCAGTGTGTGCCAGAAGGCAAGATGTTGGCTCATCTGGTTAGATCTGAAGTACTACTCTGTGAATTCCTATGAATGTTAGAGATTTGCTTGCCTGTACCAAAGAACAGTGTCAAAGCAACAGCCCTAAAGAATTTATATTTGGGAAGTCAGTCTCATCGAACACCAACGGCCCTTATTTGTAAGCAGGCAAATACTACTGGCTTCAAATCGAGAAGTATTTCCTTGTACGAGTTTCTATCAGGAAAGGGAAAAATGGGACCGATAATATCCCACATTTGCAGGAAAACGTGCCAACCGGAATTTAACGCAGACAGTTAAGCAACTGAGACATAACTTTGAGCAATTTAGCAGTAGTTTTAGGATGTGCGATCAAGAACTGTGTTCTCTCTCCGCAGCAAAAGCTGCATATTTTAAGTGTGAAAGAAAACGGATTTTAAAAAGGTATCCAAGGAGACAGTGAGTACAGAGAAGGCTTCAGGGTCTGGTTGACTTAGAAACACAGGCCACACGCGACAAGACCTCAAAAGCCACCATTTGTTAGAAAACCTCAAATTAGTTTGTTCTTTAAAATTATAATTAAAACATCAAGAGTGAGTTAACATGGTGCCTGTAGGACCCAGCAAGTAACCTCTTGCTCTTTGCCTCCAACCCACAGGGAACTCTTTAGTCACACTCCATTTACACTGCAGGGCACAAACTGGATGGCCGTATAAATGACTAAGCAACCTATAGCACAGTGAGGCAGGCACGTTACGAAATAATGATAACAGAAATAAAAAAAAGAAATCTAAAGATGATGAATTAAAAAAATGTGAAACTGTGGGCTCATTAGAACGGCTGACTTCTTCCTGTCCTATAGAAAAGCATGTTCTGTAAGCGTGCCCAGCAATGCATACATTCACTGCATCCTTTGGGAAGATATTAATCAGATTTCCTTCCAGCTTCATATGACAAATAATAACTGAGACTTGACACAAAGGATGTTTTACTGATATGCACCCTCAGGTCGTATGAAAAACCTAAGATCACCTTCTCATGAGTTTTTTCCCCCCTAGCAACAGGAAAGGTTCAGAGAGGTTTTTCTCATTGCCTTAATTTAGGTTGAGAGAGTGTAGTTTGCCCACACTGGCCGAGTAGGGAACTGAACCCTGGGGTGCATCTACAATGTAGAATTAATGCAGTTTGACACAATTTTGACTGCCAGGGCTCAATGCTATTGAATCATAAAATACTTTGGTAAGGGAACATGTGGACCAAAGGTTGCAGGTTCGAATCCGGGGAGCGGAATGAGCACCCTCTGTTAGCCCCAGCTTCTGCCAACCTAGCAGTTCGAAAACATGCAAATGTGAGTAGATCAATAGGTACCGCTCAAGCGGGAAGGTAACGGCGCTCCATGCAGTCATGCTGGCCACATGACCTTGGAGATGTCTACTGACAACATCGGCTCTTCGGCTTAGAAATGAAGATGAGCACCAACCCTCAGAGTCGGACACAACTAAATGTAATGTCAAGAGAAAATCTTTAACTTTATCTATCCCATCTCAGACTTTCCCAAATTGCCAGTCATTTTTGGAATTAAATTGCAATAGTATGTGAAAAAATGTAAACCAGAGATTGGCAAAGGTAGACATTTTTATGTTCTTTCTTCCATTCCACAATCCTAAGGCTGCATCTGCACTGCCCTATATCCCAGGATCTGATCTGATTATATTCTTTGAACTGGATTATATATGTCTACACTGCCAGATAATCTGGGATAAGAAGATAATCTGGGATCAGATCCTGGAATATAGGGCAGTGTGGATCCAGCCTATGAGTGACTTGCTTTTGTACCAAATGCAAAAGCGAACAAACAATGAATCACCTGTGACTGAAATGTTCCTTTTGATCCCACTTCAAAATTTATCAGCTCACCGTCATTTAATTCTCTCATCCACCATTCATTATTGCTTCAAAAGAAGAAGAGAACATGGAGTAAAGCTTCAGCGAAGGGATGAAGGCACTGTCTCCCAATATGAATGCATTATCTCCAACAATTCTTATTTTTCTAGCATTGCAAAGAGAAAACACTGACAATCATACCTAGTAATCTTATATTTGCTGTGTTCGCATTCCCTTGGTAGCTGTGTCAGCTTCTTTAGTTTGGATGACCTGAACTGTATTATTAAAAACTCAACGAGAAGTGTTCAGTTACATCAAAACTGAAGGAAAATGTAATTGGAAGGAAATTCTTCTGATGTTGGAGTGTGATGAGGCTAAAGGACTAAGAAAGAAGAGTTAAACTGCAGCTTGGATCAAAGGGAATGAAGGATGGAGGAAAGGTGGAGGTCCATAGTTGGGCTCTGAAAAGAGAAAGGGGAATAAGTGGTGTCAGCACAGCAGTGGTGGGAGGCTATCATTTTTTGAAATGGTGAATGCGGCCTGGTTATTTGCTCCCAGTCTAATGAACCACAATACAGGACTTGAGAGACTCACAAAAAGCAGGAGGAGTCTTCATACCACACATGAAGCTTATGTTCAATCGAAGATACCAGAAAAAGGTGGTTTAATATTGAAGCACTCTTCCTTGCTCCCCTCCCTCACTTCTTCTTTTCTGTCATACTTTCTTGCTTTCTTCATTTCTCCCTCCCTCTCTATCCCTTCTTTTGCTTCCTTCTCTCACTTCCTTTCGAACCCCTCATTTCTTCCTCAATCTTTTCTCATTTTACTTCCCTCTTTGAGGATTATTATCTGTGCAATTACAGCCTATCCCATGATGTAAACTTGAGGAGTGGGGACACCTATGTCGGCATCAAAGGTAAAAGATCCTTTCTCCTACAACAAAACAAACAACTCAAAACCAGCAGCAACATCCCTGGAAATCCCACTTGTGTGTGTGTTTGGGGGAATGAAAATGACCAAAGTTTAGGCTGGAACGAGGGCTTAGGGTAGGCCATCCTTTCTCCTGCTGTTACACATTCAGCATCTTTGTGAAATAGTGGCTACACTGTGCCCATTATATAACCAGTTATATTTTTATAGTATAGTATGTTTAACATGGGAATCTGTGTGGTGTAGTGTTTCTAAGCCTTCAAATCTTCACTCAGTCGTGGAAACCCACTGCGTGACTCTGGGCAACAAGCAAAAGAATTCGGTGGTAATTTTAAACACAGACTGGAATAATAATAATAAAAAAACTTTATTTATACCCCGCCACCATCTCCCCACAGGGACTCGGGGCGGCTCACATGGGGCAAGGCCCGACTAGCACAATTTACAAAAACAACAGCATAAATACATTGAACAATATACAAAAAAAACACAGTAAGACAATAAAACAAGAGTTAATACAGCAGTAATTATATCAATCAACCACCAAGTATAATTCAGTCGGCTTCATTGGTGGGGGGGGGGAGGACTGCAACAGTAATATAAAATAACATCATCACTTAAAATACCAGAATAAAAGGGACCTAATAAAATTCAGGATAGAGTTATAATGCCAACTGAGGTTGGTCATCCAGTGACTGGAAGAAGAGGAATTGGAAGGAGCTAGTGGTAGGATAGACCAAGAAGAGAAACAGGATGACTCATCTCAAGACTAGAGTAACAGAAAGGATGAAAGAGAACAATCTTCTGTCAGAGAGAAAGGAGCAAGAAGAGTAGATAAAGAAGTAGGAAGAGGTAAGATACATACAACTGCAGATAATACATCAGAGTATGATGGATAACTTGAAACAGAAAAACACAGAATCATAGCATCACAGAGTCATTCAGTCCAACCTTCTGCCAGAAGAAAAATCTCATTCAAAGCACCCCTGACAGATGGCCGTCCAGCCTCTGCATAAAGGCCTCCAGAGAAGGAGTCTCCACCACAGTCTGGGGGAGAGAGTTCCACTGCCAAACAGCTCTCAAAGTCAGGAAGTTCTCTCACAGTGAGGAAGTTCTTCCTTATGATCAGGTGGAATCTCCTTTCCTGCAGTTTGAAGCCATTGTTCTGCGTCCTAGTCTCCAGGGCAGCAGAAAACAAGCTTTCTCCCTCCTCCCTATGACTTCCCCTCACATATTTATACATGGCTGTAATGTCTCCTCTCAGCCTTCTCTTCTGCAGGCTAAACACGCCCAGCTCTTTAAGCCACTCCTCACAGGACTTGTTCTCCAGACCCTTGATCATTTTAGTTGCCCTCCTGTGGACACATTCCAGCTGGTCAACATCTCCCTTCAATTGCAGTGCCCAGAGCTGGACACAGTATTCCAGGTGTGGTCTGATCAAGGCAGAATAGAGGGGAGCATGACTTCCCTGGATCTAGACACTATACTCCTATTTATGCAGGCCAAAATCCCATTGGCTTTTTTAGCCGCCACATGACATTGTTGGCTCATGTTTAACTTGTTGTCCACAAGGACTCCAATACCTTTTTCACACGTTCTGCTGTCAAGCCAGGCATCCCCATACTATATCTGTGCATTTCATATTTTTCTGCCTAAGTAGAGTATCTTACATTTGTCCCTGTTGAACTTCATTTGTTAGTTTCAGCCCGTCTCTCTAACCTGTTAAGATCGTTTTGAATGCTGTTCCTGTCTTCTGGAATACTGGCTATCCTCCCAGTTTGGTGTCGTCTGCAAACTTGATGGTGATGCCTTCTAAACCTTCATCTAAGTCATTAATAAAGATGTTGAACAGAACCGGGCTCAGGACGGAATCCTGCTGATGGCACTCCACTCATCACTTCTTTCCAGATGAAGTGGAAAGAAGATGAAGAGGATGCATTGGTGAGCACCCTTTGGGTTCATTCGCTTAACCAATTAGAGCTCCACCATAAGGTCATTTATTGGAATGTAAGAGGTCTGAATTCGCCAATCAAAAAAAGAAAGATATTTAAATTTATTTTTTTAAAAATCCAGAATTGAACTGTTTGCAAGAAACCAGAATTTAAAAAGAGCACCAACATTTATTGAAGAACCAAAGATTCAGACAAATATTTCTCTCTTAAAATAAAAGGAAAATTAACAGAGTGGCCTTATATATTTCAGAATATTTGAAACTGGTAAAAAATACTAGAAGACAAAAAGGAAAATATATGGTCGTACAAACTGAAATCCAAAATCAAAAGATTCAAGTGTTATGACTTTATGGACCACGGCAAAATAAGAAAGCCTTATATGAACTATTGTTGAAGGAGTTAGCACCTTTATCTTTTTAAAGATGGATTATGATGGCTGATTGGAATTTGGTTCTTTCCCCACATCAGGATTGTAAATCTACAAATCAAATAAAAGTAGATCAAGGCATATTCCCAAAAGCTGAATTTGAGGAGGATAACCTTTTTCTCCCTTTTTGTCAGAAGATACACTTCTCTATGAGACATAGCTTGAAGGCATTGTGAAGGGGCTGGAGGGAATGGAATAGATATGATTACTATCTAAATTTTACTGCCACCTCTTTTTTGCCTCTCCTTGTATCTTTATCTTTTGTTTTCCTTCTGCTCTCCTCCATTTCTCTCTTTCCTTGCTTTGAAACATCTTCCCCATGCCCTCAGTGGCCCAGTGGATTAAACCCTTGTGCTGGCAGGACCGCTGATCTAAAGGTTTGGTTACTGACCTGAAGGTTGCTGATTCGAATCCAACCCAGGGAGAGCGTGGATGAGCTCCCTCTATCAGCTCCAGCTTCATGAGGGGACATGAGAGAAGCCTCCCACAAGGATGGTAAAACATCAAAAACATCTGGGCGTCCCCTGGGCAACATCTTTGCAGACGGCCAATTTTCTCACACCAGTAGCAACTTGCAGTTTCTTAAGTCGCTCCTGACACGAAAAAAAATCTCTCCCATATGAGTACAGGAACCATTGATCTCTCAATCTTCAAACAATTAGCCCATGAATAAAATCCTCAGCCACAGTTAATATTTTATCTTGCATCTACTATTTGCCTGCAAATTCAGAAGCACTTTAAAAAATACGTTCTGAATTCATCCCTTCTTAGCACTCTTACTTCAAATTTACTGGAGGGGAATGAATGAAGAGTGGCTTCCCAATGTTAAATTTAGATTGACACAGAGGCGCTGCATCATATGATGCTTATGCTTTAAAACTTTTCGGGATACAAGGTGGGAAGGGTTTGGATGGGTTTCCGGATCCTAGATAGATCTGTTGAAAGCAGTGTGCTTCTTTTGAGGTGTTATGTAACAACATTTTAGGCGTGAGAAAAAGAAAAAAGAAGAAACACTCCCATGTCGCTTAATAAAATGTTGGAAAATAAACCTACTTTGGCCATAGAGGGAATCTCTCTAGTCTCCTCTTTAACCTGTCCAATTTGGCTATCTCTCACCATTCCACGTCCGTGGATGATCACAGATTCTAAGGCTGGTTCTACACTGCCATAAAATCTGACCCTAGATTATCTGCTTTGAACTGGATTATATGGCAGTGTAGAGAAATGCCACCTACCAATTATCTCCACACAATGAGTAATTTCATACTCTTCTATTAAGTCTCATCTTAACTGCTCTCCTCTCAAACTAAATACTCACTTAACTTGTTATACTGGGCATAGCTTTTTAGAGTTGCGGTAATTTCAGACGAGCCTTTAGAAATACAGTTGGCCCACCACATTTATGGGTTTCACTTGGATTTGATTATTCACAGATCTGATTAATATGTTATATCTAGCAATCTCTATGTTATGACTCTATGCTTACCTTTTGCAATATGCTAGCCGCAGAGTTGCACTGGAGGACCTAGAGATTCCTATAAAGAAGGGTTCTCAACCTGTGGGTCTCCAGAAGTTTAGTCCTTCAACTCCCAGAAATCCTAACAGCTGGTAAACTGGCTGGGATTTCTGGGAGCAGTAGGCCAAAACACCTGGGGGCCCACAGGTTGAGAACCACTGGTATAAAGAACACTTCTCTAGATTTTTGTAAGTCCTCCAATGTGATTCCGTGGTCACCTTCCAGCAAAAGATAACCACAGAATTGTGCTGGAGGACCTAGATTACCTATAGAGAACATTTATCCTAGGCCCCATCTGCACTGCCATATAAAACCCATACAGTGCCGTTCTATGGTCACCTTCCAAGTTGACTATGAAGTTGTGCTGGAGGATTTAGAGAGTCCTAGAGATGTGTTCCCTAACAAAAAAAGGAGTAGGTTTCTTAATGGAGAGCTTGCTGTACAATATAAGCATCCAAAGAAAAGGAATAGGCAATGATATCACAACAAATATAAGAGTTCTACATGAAAAACATTTGCAATGTCTCATCCTCTGCAATGCTAGAAAGTGGGGAATCCATGGAAAATATCAGAGGGGGATTTTTATATGGAAGAGCAATGCCCTCGTTATGTCTTTCCCACAGCCATACCCCTGCTAAAACATATCCTCATATTTCTCTTCATGTACTTCTCTGCAAACCAGCTAATAATAAGCAAAGTTACTTAGAAAATTAATACAATTCAACTGTTTCATGTTTATACGCATTGTAATCTTTTCCTTTTCTGAGGAACCTAGCAAAAATGTTCACATCAAAATGGAAATGTTACACATGATTTATCTTAACAGACCCCTTTGTTGCAGTTTTGAGCTATGATCCAATTTTCCTTATATTTTCTACCCAAAGCTTTCCATAGAGCATTTAAAGAAAGAAAGAAAAGAAATGGCACATTTCACTGCATGGAAAAATGCTGTAAATGACAGTTCTGAAAATTGAAAAGGCTGCATTTAATTTAAAAGAGTAGGTACTCATAATTTCTCCTCTCACCCCCAGCAAAAACATTCTCACAAAGGCTGACAACCCACTTCTTTTTTTTTTCTTTTTTTTTTAAATAAATTTTTATTCAGATTTTCTTACACATACATACAGTACAGTAAAAAATAAAAATGGAGATGGTTCACAGGGACAACCCACTTCTTGAAATAATCAAACAAATACATCCGATTATTTTTTTGAAACAAATACACAGACCCCACAGTCTTCTAAATCTGGGCAAATAGTTCCTGCCTTCACTCTCTTCTATTTTTAATAATGGATATGAGAGTACTGGCCAATTACACAAGGCATGCAAAGCCATAAACACAGCCACAATGTAAACTTGTTCTGTGCTGGGTTATGAAATAATACTTTACGTTTCATTCTTTTGGGTTGTTTATAAATATTATCTCAATGTTTCAATTAGTCATATTTGAAGTAGTTGCACTGTGAATATATTTATGACAGTGTTTAGTAGGGGGGGGGGGACTAATCAAGACACATTAAGCAGGGTTGCCTAAGGACCATTAAAGATGCTTTCGATATCCATGAAACAACTTTCCCAAGACTGGAAAGACAGACAGACAGGCAGACAGATAGATAAACAGAGATCTTCCCTTCTTCCCACTCTCTCCCTCTTCCTGTATCAGTGAAAATCTGTATGTGTATGTGGCACCAGTGTCCGTTCACACAGACAGCCTCCACCCTCCACAAACAGGCTATAGTTCCCAGTGCTGAGGAGCCACCAAGTCACTCCTTCCCAGGACATTGCAGTTTACAACAAGCACATGCCAGTGTCCCTTCATTTGCATGACCCCACCCACTGACTCTCCCTTAACCCTTTCCTATTCTTTTATATGGCACACAGCAAACTAAGGAATTGATCCGCAACTGAACATATTGAAGAGGTTTGGAAGAATTCAGCATGCTTTATAGGAGTTGTAGGGACTGGGATGTATAGTTCACCTACAATCTAAGAGAACACTGAACCCAGCAAGTGACGAATCTGGACCAAACTTGGCACACAGACCCAACATGGCCCACTGTGAATACTGGTGGGCTTTGGGAGTGATTGACTTTGGATGCTGGGAATTATAAATCACTCACAAATTCAGAGCACTCTGAATCCAACAGATGATGGAAAATAATTATCTCTTTAATGTTTCCTTTATAACAATGGTTTAGGGTGTGTTTGTGAAAAGTTCTAATCCCCAGCCCACCCCACAGCCCCCTATTTGACTGCTGTTTCAAGAAGTATACCGTGTTTCCCGAAAATAAGACAGTGTCTTATATTAATTTTTGCTCCCAAAGGTGCTCTAGGTCTTATTTTCAGGGGATATCTTATTTTTCCATGAAGAAGAATTCACATTTATTGTTGAACAAAAAAAAAAAGAACATTTATTATATACTGTACAGTAGTTGTCATCACAAACCAGCATATCCAGATAAACTGTGAATCCTATCAAGAATTTCTTGTTACTACCATTATTTCCATGTACAACACTAGGGTATGTACATTTACTGATCCTGCATGCTCTGGTGTTCTGTTCGGAGGTCATGCTTCCAAACAAAATCTTTGCTAGGTCTTACTTTCGGGGGAGGCCTTATATTTAGCAATTCAGCAAAACTTCTACTAGGTCTTATTTTCTGGGGATGTCTTATTTTAGGGGAAACAGGGTAAGTTGAAGAGTGGCGGTTCAAACCCTGGTGTTCCAAAGCTCCTAGTTAGAGAAAAATAGTTGGAATGACAAAGCATCATACTTGAGCTCAAGGGCCCAAGATATATATGTGTATGTGAGTGTGTGTGTGTGTGTATTATCTTTGTCTCTCTCTCCCTCTCCCTCTCTCTCTATTACACACAAGGGACTCTCAAACATACAAAATGAATTTCTGTGCCTGACAAGGAATTAAAGTCAATCCTCCGGTTTTTCAAAAAAACAACAGGTGTTTCTGCAATCTAACACAGCCAGGAAGCCAACAAACAAGATCCAACAAACAAGATAACGCTTATTTCAATATAAAGGCAGGATCTGTAACAAGGGAAAACATGAAAAGGGAAAACATCATGCAATTCCAATTTAATGTTTTCAAAATATAGGCAGTTAACAACAGCCTGAACAAATTCAGAAAGGTATCTACCAAAAGTACCCCCAAGCCACAATTTCCCTTCTGCTTCATCATAAACTGCTTGCAAAATTTCCAGATTTCAATAATGACTTCATCTTGCAGTGTAGAGGAGGAGTACTAACGAAGCACTACGGTACAAAAACCTCACATGTATATGCCACCAGTTCCATGGTTTACTGGTTGATGTCTAAAGTTTGCATTGTCCATCACATAAATTACTTGTGGGGAATAGTTAATTGTGGCAGAACAGTTTTTAAATCTTAAAGAAATTTGATTAATGAATGCTTACCCAAATCGAGGCTCTAGGATCAATCCTGCTGATTCTTAGCAAGAGTCCAGAAAAGAATCCCTGACAAAATGAGGGGGGGGGGTAGTTATCATATTAGATAACTGATTAAAGATAGTATTTGTTTGCCCAAGGCATTTGGTTGCCTGAAGCACAGCAGAAAATGGCATGCACACAGACCCTTACAGGCACAGGATATGCAAAATTACGTCAAGCCATTTGGCAGAAAAAAATACTTGATGAAACGCAAGTGTGTGCACTACCTGAGACAGCTTCTTCACCTGTGCAATGAGGGCTAGCCTTGTTTTGTCAGGAAAGCTCAATGTGTAAGAAAACTGTTTTAAATCTCAGAATTTCAAGCATACTTGAAGGCAGATACTTTATTGCATGTGAACATGACATTAAAAAGACGCCGGAAGTGCTTCTGCATGATAAGGTATAAAGATCCATTACTTGCAACGCATCAAACCAAATACATTAAAATCAACTATATCGCTGACTGCTCAGTGCTTGGCAGCTCTTCAGCAACACATATAGAAAGAAAAGCACAGCTTATTTGTCTTCTGAAAAGCTAGCATGCATAGCGTTACAGGTGTATAGTCATTTCACTGCCTAAATTACAGACCACACAAAACAATTTTCCCCACATGGTGCCCTCTGAAAGCATTGGAATTCAATCTTCATTATCTCTCAGCCGTGGCAACATCAGACATTACCAGGAATATGAAATATCTATCTCAAATCTATACATTATTGAAACAATTCAAAGGTGACAGCAACTCCCTCATGTTATGTTTCCCACAAAAAATTCCATCATCTAAAACAATAATGCTTCTCTGCAAAGGCCATGATGTAAGAATATGAAGTACTACTATAGGCATGTGGGAGCAATGTTGAAGTTTAATTACATGGAGTAAATATCAGAAACCCTTTTTCACAGACTATCATGTTTTTTGAAAAATACAAATGAAAGGTTTCGCGTCCTAGTCTCCTATCTTCAAACTACAGGATAGGAGATTCCATCTGAACATTAGGAATAACTTCCTAACCGTAAGAGCTGTTCAGCAGTGGAACTCTCTGCCCTTGAGTGTGGTGGAGGCTCCTTCTCTGGAGGCTTTTAAGCAGAGGCTGGATGGCCATCTATCGGGGGTGCTGTGAATGCAATTTTCCTGCTTCTTGGCAGGGGGTTGGACTGGATGGCCCACAAACAAGGTTTCTTTCAACCCTATGATTCTATGATTCAGGAGATATGTTGTGTCCCCATACATGTCATTATTATAATTTACATATGTGCCTCTTGTAAAGGGGTGGTTGAACCTCTAATTTACTAGTAAAACTATCACTGTGTCACAAAATGATGCATGTCTAAAATGTGTGTCACCAATATGAAATGTCTGGAAAGCTTGCTTTAGTATAATGTCTCTATTTGAGACTATTTGCATAATATTAAAAGAATCCCACTTTATAAACTATGTAAAACACCACAGATGTCGCCAATGAAAAGACTCAAGTTTCAGGCAATGGGAAAGATGCTTCACTCCCTAAGATTCTGGTGGACCCAAAAGACCTGGGGCTTTTTCACACTCCCCAATTACAGAGCTATAATTCCACCTTAATTGCCAAGCTTGCATCCTATGGAATCCTGGAACCAATAGTTTTGGGATGGAAGTGACATTCCGCCCTCTGTATCCACATATTCTGCATTCATGGATCAAAAAGCATACCTTGATTTTGCCATGTTGCTAAAGAAGCAGTTACTACACCACTGTATATAATGGGACTTGAGTATCCACAGATGTTTGTATCCACAGAGTGGTGGAACCAAATCTCAGTGGGTACCAAGGGCCCCATTGTACTATCCAATGGTAGATACAGTGCAATCATGATGATACAATTGTGTAGAGTGAAAAGGCCATTGGTTAGATGGTCAAAAGCCATTTCAAGGGGTAGGTGCCACCCATGGATTTTAGGTATTCCAGGAACATATTATTTTCTCTGTGTGTCTCTTTGGTAAAATAGGACTTTGCAGTTAATCTACTCTTAAATGCATTCCCTTTTGAGAACTTGAAACACATTCCACTGAGTACCAAAAAAATGTAAGAGCACGGATAATAGAAAATATCATTCTGTGCAGGTTATTTCTTCTTTGTACCTGACTATTTCTGGGGAAAATTGTTGCTCTTGTTTGACTTCACTCTGAAAGAATCCAGAGCACTGAGAAGGATAAATCAATACCATGGTGCTACACTTGAGGGTCTCATGTAAAGCTATGGAAGCAACCAAACCTTAAACAACTTGAACAAACTGATAAATAGATTACAGAAATGTTTCAGAGGCGACAAAAATGATAACATATGGATCCCCTCGGGGAGATGGAGGCGAGGTACAAAAATAAAGTAGTTGTTGTTATTATTATTATTTTTTATTATTATTATTATTATTATTATTATTATTATTATTATTATTATTAT
This sequence comes from Anolis carolinensis, assembly GCF_035594765.1. Lineage (NCBI taxonomy): Eukaryota > Metazoa > Chordata > Lepidosauria > Squamata > Anolidae > Anolis > Anolis carolinensis. Next base: position 149,396,073 of record NC_085841.1, on the reverse strand, counting down.
TATTCAGGAGAGCAAGATGAGGTTTCTCCACAACCATGTATAATTATTATTTCTCAGATTAATGGAACAGAATGCCCCCCAAATCACCTCAGGGATTCTCCCAGTCCCATGTTCCCCAAAGGTCCCATGTTCTCTCAAAGCATATGCAAGACTGGGTCTTACAGAATTTCAATTGGAAAATTGGTTGGAACTGGATGAAGCAATCTTGCACTGCTCATATAAAGTTCTTGAATTGTATGCCCCCCCCCCAATTCAGTGGGCTCCCACACTGTCTCTCAGAGGGTGGGTGGACGGACATGAAAGGAAAGGTCTGTTACATAAACTTTCCTTCTACTCACACAACAGCAGGCACCATTCTATATATGTTCCTATCAGGAGTCGTAATGTCTACATATATTTAATGTTGGTTGGTGATATGCCTAATATAAATTTTAACTTTAACAATGGCTATCACCAAATGTCCAATATGCCAACGTCTGATTATGTTGATCAATGCCAAAGAATATTGTTATAGGTTCATAATGGCTGGGTTCTTAGGAATTCCCCATTGCGGTCACTTCATCTACAGATGTGTTGGACTACATTACACCCAGTAGCATGGTAAACAATAGCTAGAAATTATGGGATTTGCAGTCCAAGTCTGTAGGGCAACCAATCAGAGCAGTGGCTCTCAACCTATGGGTTCCCAGATGTTTTGGCCTTCAACTCCCAGAAATCCTAACAGCTGGTAAACTGGCTGGGATTTCTGGGAGTTGTAGGTCAAAACATCTGGGGATCCACAGGTTGAGAATCGCTGGATTAGAGGGAGCTACCACACAGCAAGATTTCCTATACTATGTCCATATTCTATATCTCTACACACACACACTGCATAATGTTGGCCATAGTTTGCACATAGAAAAAGAGTACAAACTCAATTTTCTTTACATTTACGTTTTCTAGTGTATGAGCGTCATCTTTGATTTTCCACTGTAGAGCTCAAAACTGCCCCAAAAATTCACGATCAATCAAATCTGTAAAAGATAAATCCAAAAATGTCAAAGTTGGACTTTATTTTCAGTTCCTTCTGCATTTGCTAAACCAAACCAGGGCTGGGATTTACACAGCCTGCCATTTGTTCTTGGACTATGAATCCCATTAACACTAGCCATCATACCCAACAGTGAAGAATGTTGGGAAATGAAGTCTTATGATATCCAGAGGAGACTTTGGTTTTCTTGTCCAAATTGACATGTCTTCCACATAGAATTAACTTTGAACCCACTGTGTTGCAACACGAAAATGCTGAAGGAGCAATAGCTTAGAAATAAACAACAGGTAGAGTAAGGGTCCACACTTCAAATGAGAACGTGAAACCACTTGTGCAATTATGTTTATGCTAATGTAATGCATTTATAGGATTCAGAATTCAGAACACATCTACAGGGTTTTAACCCACTTTAAATGTCATATCTCTGTCCTGCAGCATTCTGGGATTTGAAGTTTCATCACTTTTGTCTAGTCCTCTCCCCGTCAACAACAGCACTGGAAAAGTCCCTCATCAAACTAAAAAAAACCCCTCAGGATTCAATAAGAGGGAGCCATGAGTTACATGGTATCAAACTGCTAATTGTGTAATACAGATAGAATCTTTATGGCAACTCCAGAGTTGATGTTCCTGTCATTGTTGTCATTTCCGACTTCTAACAATCCTAAAGTCAACCTATCACAGGGTTTTCTCGGCAAGATTTGTTCATGGGGGGGATTGCCTTTGCCTTCTTCTGAGGCTGAGAGAGTGTGACTTGTCCAAGGTCACCCAGTGGGTTTCCATGGCTGAGCAGCTATTTGAACCCTGGTTTCCAGAGTCGTAGTCCAACACTCAAATTATGATATCACACTAGCTTCTGATTATAGGATTATTTTTGTGTAATGTGCAAAATGACTCTCATATGTCTCAACAATAGTTTTCAGGCAACACTTCTGACAGCCACTTCCGTGAATAATTTGGGGAGAAAGTCACTGTGAATATATTGATGAGAAGACTTCAGATTATCAGTTGACTCAGGCATTTCACATAGGACTATGATGCATCTTCTAGCCTTGGCTTAGTAGATTTGCAATTTAAGAAATGATGCTTTACCAAAGTATGTGAACAGCATCATGTGAGTGGGATGCATCTTAATGTCAGGGTACTTGGCAAAAATTCTTTCATGCATTTTGTTCTCTTCGAAATTAAAGTCATACGTATAAATCCATTGCACCTGGAAATTTTCCTTTGTGAAACAAATAGCAGCTTCATCAGAGGAGGACGTTTCAGATCAAGAAAATTGTTTTGGAGAAATGACTTAATTTCTTCTCCCAGTGTTACAGTCCTGACATAGGCTCTCTCCAAACACTGTTCAATCCTATGATGTTTAAATATCAAAAGTTTTAAGATATCAGAATTTGAAATCGCTACAATGTAGTGTTGGCTCAGAATAATTTGGGAAGGCTCTCCTTTGGACTGAAGGACAGTTTATAGCCAAGAAATATTCTCGTAAGACTTATTATTAGGTTACTGGATGAAACGGATTGTCTAGATCCATATCAATCTGGCTATGGAACAGAAAGAGCTTGAGTTGCCTTGGTGGATGGCCTACGCAGAAAACTAGACAGTGTGTCCCTGTTGGTTCTCCTGGACCTTTCAGACGCTTTCGATATCATTGGCCATGGTATCCTCCTGGGCCGTCTGACTGGGACTGGAGTGGGAGGCACTGTTTTACAGTGCCTCTATTCCTTCCTGGAGGGGTGAGCCCAGAAAGTGGTGATGTTTTAGCCCCTCGGGACTCCGTTTTGTTCCCCATGATGTTCAACATATACATGAAACTGGTTGGAGAGGTCATCCGCAGTTTTGGAGTGTGATGCCACCTATATGCAGATGACACACAGCTCTACTGCTCCTTTCCACCTAAAGCCAAGGAAACTGTTCTGATCCTAAACCAGTCTGTCATCAGCAATGGACTGGATGAAGGCAAACAAATTAAAACTTAATCCAGACAAGACATAAGTGCTCCTGGCCAGTTGGAAGGCAGACCAGAGAACAGGGATCCAGCCTGTGCTGGATGGGATCACGCTCCCCCTGAAGACACAGGTCCGCAGTTTGGGGGTCCTCCTGGACTCAGAGCTGAACCTGGAGGCCCAAGTATCTGCAGTGGTCGGGAGGGCCTTTGCACAATTAAAACTTGTGTGCCAACTGCACCCATTCCTTAAGAAGTCAGATCTGGCCACGGTGGTACATGCCTTAGTTACATCCCGTCTGGATTTCTGTAATGTGCTCTATGTCAATTTGCCTTGGCTGATTCAAAGAAATGCTGCCAGGTTGCTAACTGGAGCTGGTGAAAGGGAGCATATCCCCTCTCCGCACAGCTGCAACACCTCCTGCCTCCCAGAGTACAATTCAAAATGCTGGTCATGACCTATAAAGCCCTAATGGCTCACGTCCAGGCTGTTTGGCAGATCATATCTCCCAGTATGAACCTGACTGGGCCCTGAGAACCTCCTCTCAGTCCCATTTCCATCGCAAGCACAGTTGGTGGAAATGAAAAAGGGGAGCTGCCCCTGAACTCTGGACGTCCTTGCCTCAGAAAGCCAGGATGACCACCTCATTGCTGTCCTTCTGGCTGTTTCTGTTTAAATCATTTCAACTAATCTGTTCTTTGCTCTGAAAAATTCAGTTGGGCATTTCCAACTCCATGCCTATTTGGTCCTGGGCAGCAACATTGTTTAAAATAAATAATTTCAATTAAAAGGGTATATTATTATTATCATTATTATTATTATTATTATTATTATTATTATTATTATTATTATTATTATTATTAACAGTATTTATACCCCACCCTTCTCACCCCAAAGGGAACTCAGAGTGGCTTACAGAACATACATACAGCAAACATTCAATGCCGATTATACAATTAACAAGTACAGACAACACAAACAGAAGTAAAGGCAGTTTTTCCCATCTTATTTCGGCATCTTGGAGCCTGTGCTCAACTCTAGCCATGGGGGTGGGCTGTGTCACCCGATCTTCCATGCTTTCATAATGGAGCTTTCCTCCGATTAATGTCCTTAAGGGCACCTTTATTACCTCCCCACTAAAAGTGGTACCTATTTTTCTAATCGCATTTCTGCTTTCGACCTGCTATTTTGGCAGGTGAGCTGGAGCTAACAGCGGGTGCTCACCCCAACCCAGGTTCAAACTGCCGGCCTTTCAATTGGCAGGATTTTTCTGAAGCACAGCTGTTTAGCCTGCTATGCTAAGCCCAGGGCTTCTGTTTAATCAACCTGTTCTTTGAATCTTCCTTCAGAAAATGAATATCTTTGCCATCTAGTTCACATTGCTGCCTTTCCTGTCCATAGCCTAGCAAGGATCTTGCACCACCTCCAGATTTTAACATCTTCAAGCACTAATCAATTTTGTGGATGACATTGTTGAAAGCAAGGTTAAAAATTATTGAAACAGTTGTAAAGGGAGTGGACTGGCTGTCGGCTTTACTGAATAAATTTATTCTGTTTTAGAAGGGATTCCCATTGAGTGTCTCAGAAGAGGTTGCTTTAACTTGTAGACCGATAGGAAAATGACTTGCATATTTAATAGGAAACAAAAAAAAATTTAACAGTAATTACAAGGCTTTATTATAGTAAATTCTGAAGCAAGGTTTATCAAGCTATGGAATTAGGAATATAAAATCCTCAGTTTTATTTTTTACATTTGTATTTTGCTTCTCCATCAAGGGCAGCTAGATGTAAATGGCAAATGGCATGGGTAGAAGATTCCTGACAAATTTTCATTATGAATATTATGCCTCAATGAGGAGGGCAAAACTCTTTATCCTTATTTCACCTTTCTGTCATTTCCTTCCTCTGTAAAATAAGTAAAATGAATAAGTAAAATAAATATAAAGTGTCTCTCACACCAGGTGCTAATAAACCAGAAGCTTACTACAATACTAACAACACTTTATTTGTATTCCGCCCTGTCTCCCCGAGGGGACCCATGGCAAATTCCAGCATATACAGAGACACAAGGCAAACATTCAATGCCTCAAAACAATGAAACACGCTTTCCCTTCATCTCCGCCTCTGGGAGGTAGTGCTCATCACCATTTCTAATCCGAAGAGCCTGCATTGTCCATAGATACCTCCTGGTCAAGTGGCCGGCATGACTGTATCAGCCACTTGACCACCGTGGAGCACCGTTAACCTTCCCACTGAGGCTGTACCTATTGATCTACTCACATTTGCATGTTTTCAAACTGCTAGGTTAGCAGGAGTTGGGGTTAACAGCAGGAGCTCACCCGGTCCTGTGGATTAGAACCGCCAACTTTTCAGCAGCAAGTTCAGCAGCTCAATGGTTTAACCCGTTGTGCCACTGCAACAAGAAATGTTAGTTGTCGCTATTATTGTTTTTAAAATGCAACTTGCCATATAACTGATCATTATGACCACAGTGAGCAAAATCAGACATAAATGTAAAGTTACTTCACATTATCAAAAAGATTGTGAAGAGCTTTCCAATGTCTTAGGGTTCAACTACACTGAAGAATCAATGCAGTTTAACACCACTTTAATGCCATTGCTAAATGCTAAGGAATGGGAAATGCAGTTTTACAAGGCCTTTAGCCTTCTCTGCCAAAGGCTGCTGGTGCCTCACCAAACCACAAATCCCAGGTTTCCGCCCCATGATGTCTTTATTTTGCCGTCTTCTAGGGAGCAAACCTCAACAGCATGTTCTCAATTATGAGGTTTTACAAACAAGATGTTCCCATTTTACATTCATTTGGCCACAATAAACATCTTCTTTTAATGAAAAGCTACTCCCTCAGACCTATTACTCAGAGGAAGACAACCTTTTAGGTCTAATGGGCATCAGTTATCACAATGATTTTCTTTTTTTAAAAAATGTATGTGCTACAATAGAATAGAATAGAAATCTTCAATGCCAGTAACATGGGGGAAATGTGTCATAAAATATTGGAAGTGCAGATACAGATCGTTTACAGAAATTCTACTTAATAACTACTTGGTTGTGTTTAATTAAAACAATACTTCGGGGACCTGCTGACACAATGATTGTTAACGAACAGACGTTAAGTACATTTTTATCGGAAAGGAAAATCAAGGACTGGAACAAATTGCTGGGGAAAGTCACTCCATTCTTTTAAAAAGTGTATTTTAAATGATATGTTCTACCAAAAAATGTAATAACTTGTTCTAGCAAGGCAAGGAGCCACTCAGATAAACATTTTGTGACAATGGACCACATAATTCCGAGCAGAGACTATCTTCTTCCATAGATAAGTTGAGGCACCAGGTTGATGCATATGTGGCCCCATCTATACTGTCATCTAATGCAGTTTAATTGCATTGAACTGCATTATATGAGTCACATAATGCAGCTGAATGCATCTTATGACTCATACAATGTCTAGACTCTTATAGCACAGTTTAACTGCACTGAACTGAATTGTATCTCTTACCGAATAATGCAGTTTCAAACTGCATTACATGGCAATGTAGATGGGGCCTGTGTGGGTTTTTTTTTTTCAGGACCATCTTTGATTTTCGAATGAGTCTAGCGGCTTTGCACTATTGTTGCTCACAATGCTTGTTTCCATTTAAATCGTACTTCTTTGTGATGAGGATTTATATCAGTGGTTCTCAACCTGTGGGTACCCAGGTGTTTTGGTTTACAACTCCCAGAAATCCCAGCCAGTTTACCAGCTGTTAGGATGTCTGGGAGTTGAAGGTCAAAAACATTTGGGGATCCCAGGTTGAGAACCACTGATCTATATTTAACTCTCGGGGTGGGGAATAGTATGCATAAGCTTAAAGAAATGAAAAATTCAGCAGAACACCCCAGAATTTGTCCTAGAAACTGAATGTATAAAGGATTTGTCTAGAGTAATGAAAGGGATGGGAAAGCCCTTGAAGTCCCTCATCTATGCCTGTAGCTCCTTAACTATTTATGCTCCAGTTTATCTTTTATTTATTTACTTACTTACTTACTTACAGTATTTATATTCCGCCCTTCTCACCCTGAAGGGGACCCAGGGTGGATCACATTACACATATAAGGCAAACATTCAATGCCATAACATAGAACAGAGACAGACACAGGCACCGGGCTGGCCTCGAACTCATGACCTCTTGGTCAGAGTGATTTGTTGCAGCTGGCTGCTAACCAGCCTGCACCTGTTTAGAGTAAGGTTAGATTCTCTGCACTATAGTTTTTTGGACATCGGATAAGGGCAGGGCTATGCCACAACATCAAGGGAATGGCCATGAACCATGACCCCCATTTGATCCTTTTCCAGCAAGGAGTGCATCTACATTGTATAATTAATGCAGTTTGATACCATTTTAGCTGACATGCTCTCATAGAATCATGGAAGTTATTTTACAATTTACCCTTCTCTTCCAGAGACTGCGGATTTTATATGGCAGTGTAGATGGGGCCTAAGGCCTCTTCTACTCTCCCTTCTACACTACTATGTAATTCAGATTATCAAATCAGATAATCCACATTATCTGCTTTGAACTGGATTATACGAGCCTATACTGCCATATAATCCAGTTCAAAGCAGATAATTTGGATTTTATATGGCAGTGTAGAAGGGGCCTAAGTAGACTCATATAATCTAGTTCAAGGCAGATATCCTGGATTATCTGTTTTGACAATCTGGAAAAGATGGCAGCGTAGATCCAGCCACTGTCATATAATCCAATTCAAAGCAGATAATCTGGATTTTATATGGCAGTATAGAAGGGGCCTTTGTTGCCTGGAGTGTAGTAGCACATGGGAGGTACATCGACCCACAGCTCACTCCAACCAAGATACTTGTGACGCCTCAGGGCAGCGTGAGCACTGGGAACCAGACACGGAGACCAATAAACAATCTAATATTTTTATTAAAGAAATAAAGGAGACAACTAAAAATAAGCAGAGTATATAGTCCAGCAATAGTCCTTTCAGAAAAGGTCAAATATAGTTCAGTAATGTGAAAGTAGATGTCCAGTATTAGAGTTCAAAGTTTTAAATCCAATAACCGAAACACACTCAAACCTTTAGGCTGTTTGAGTGGGGATTAGAGCAAGATCTGTCAAAGAGTTCCAGGGTTCAATTCCGAGGCTAGGATACAAGGCAAGGCAAGGTTAGTCGTGGTAAAGCTGAATCGCTGTCCAGGCTTGACAGGGGGACGAGATGCAACGCCGGTCTACTCGAGAGTAGCGCGCTGCAGAACTAGAGTTGATGTGAATTCCTCAACTGACACGTTGAACACCACAAAGGTCAGTCGGCGCCCAGAACTTTTATGGGACTACACTCTTCTCTCCAGCCAGGTGTCTGAACACTCTTTCCCAAGGGAAAGTGGACTAAGTCAACAACTTGCCAGATGCAATCCTCCCGGGAAACTCTCAAGGGAACCGGCTTAATTAACGCTTGCTCTCTCCGCTAATCTTGCGCTTCTTCTCAGATTCTGCTTCTCCATGCGAGAATCCCAAAACAATCCGCGGTCAAAAGGAGCGCTCTCTGGAGAACCGGGCTGTGAGTCAAGGCCCTTTTTAATTAACTGTGGGCTAAAACTGTCAACAGGGGACATCTGGAAAGGAGCAGAATCTTGAGGAAGTGGCACAAACCCCATCTCTTCTTCGGTCTGATCCATAATGGCGACGGGGTCATGACTCGGGGGTCTCTGAGACACTACACTACTGTACAAATTATCTCAAGACGATCAAGTGAGTTGGGTACACGAAACAAGGAGTCCCATAGGCAATTCTCTCCACTCTACAGCTAAATAAAAATGCCACAATAGTGAAGTACATAAGTAATAATTTGCTGTCTTTTCTTGATGTTGGAGATGCAAATTTTCCAGAACGTTTTAAACTTTCCACCCATAATTTTTTTCATTTTTTAGGAAAAATTGGAAAGAGGTGTTGTCGAAGGCTTTCATGGCCGGAATCACTGGGTTGTTGTGAGTTTTCCGGGCTGTATGGCCATGGTCCAGAAGCATTCTTTCCTGACATTTCGCCCACATCTATGGTAGGCATCCTCAGAGGTTGTGAGGTGTGTTGGAAACTAAGCAAGAGAGGTTAAACAGGTTGTTAATTCTGTAACGACATTTAATGTTTGCCATGTATGTATACTGTAATTCACTCTGAGTCCCCTCAGGGAGACAGAGCAGAATATAAATTATACATACACCTCTGTGACAAACAAAACCTACACAATGACAGGGCCAACCCTGTTCAAGATGGCATTTGTAAATGATGGCTGACACTTCATATGTTTGTCCATCACTTTTTCTTTTCCTTTGGGAGAGAAAGTAACATACATGGGATTCCTGTGAATGCTTAGTGATTGGAGAAGGAAACTTATATCTGATAAAGGGGAGACCCCAAGCTTTCGGCTCCTACTGTGGTGCCTTCACGTTGCTTGTTGATTTATGGTGACTTCATTAATTTCATAGGTCTGCTTAGACAAGAAACACTCATAGGTGGTTTGCTAATTGCTTCCTCTGAAATATAACCTATAGCACCTGGTATTCCGTGGTGAGACCCCATCAACATGCTAACCAGAGCTTACCATGTTTAACTTCCAAGATCAGACAAGCTTTGGTGCATTTGGGTACCATAACGTGGGCAAATAATCCCAGTTCTCCTGCAATAAACAACAAGCTGTTGCCATATGTACCTTTTGGCTCTCCTTGCTGGCCCAGTTACTTCAAAGCTCCACATTCTTCTACATGCTTTCAGTTATTCAACTGTGTGTCCTCCTCCCACCTCCGCCTCATCTTTAATCTTCACAATATCTTCCAAGGATATTTTATGCCAAGATGCATTTCCACAAAAGCATTTGCACGTAAGAGGGTTTTTTTAAAAAAGAAATCCTCCATCACTTTGAATTTTTTATAACATGTCCCAACTACTGTAGTGCTATATAAATTCCAATGCTGTGAAATATATGCCACATGATTAAAGCGGGCCTGAAGTCTGCATACACAGCAACCCGCCACTTTCTGCTTCTAGCCTTTCTAAAATAAGGCTTTTACCTTTTCAAATGTGTGAACAGCAGCAGCGATCATGTAGATTTTGCTTCCAAGCATTGCAACACCATCGCTGTTACAAATCAAAGATCAGCTGCTAGTGCAAAGTCTCATTGCACTTTGAGAAATCCACCTAGGCCCCATAAAGGTTAAGGTTTCCCCTTGACATTAACTTTAGTCATGTCCGACTCTGAGGGTTGGTGCTCATTTCCATTTCTAAGCCGAAAAGCCAGCGTTGTCCATAGACGCCTCCAAGGTCATGTGGCTGGCATGACTGTATGGTGCGCCAGGCATGTAGCCGGGGGGGGGGAGGCTTGAGGGGCTTCAGCCCCCCCCCCCCCCAAATTCTCAGGGCGGTCCTCAAGAAGGCCTTACATTTATTATTGAAACTGTTATGTTTATTCATATCATGATCTGATCACCATGCTCAATATATCTCATATGCGTGGGGGTATTGGGATAACAATACGAAAGCTTTCCTATGACAGATCCTGTCTCACCCAGACGCAGCCCCCCCCCCCCCCGAATCAAAATCCTGGCTACCCTACTGTGGAGCGCTGTTATCTTCCTGCCATAGTGGTACATATTGATCTACTCACATTTGCATGTTTTTGAACTGCTAGGTTGGCAGAAGCTGGGGCTAACAGCGGGAGCTCGCCCTGCTCCCCGGATTTGAACCACTGACCAGATAGTTCAGTAGCTCAACGGTTTAATCCGCTGTACCACTGAGGGCTCCAGACCCCACTCAACTGCAATATGAAATCTAGATTATCTGCTTTGAACTTGATTATATGGCAGTGTAGACTAATATAATCCAGTTCAAAGCAGATAATCTGGATTTCATATGGTAGCGTAGATGGGGCCCTAGGGAACCCCCAATCAGGAACAATACTCTGGAGTTTGTTTTGCAATGCAAAATGATGGACCCAATTTCAAAGCAATATATTTCATTCATGGGTAGTTTGTGGTTGCAGAGGTATTGTGATTTCAAATCGGGTCCATCTTTTTGAAACACCCTGCATTATTTGGCTATGTCAGGGGTCCTCAAACCTTTTAAGTGGAGGGCCGATTCACAGTCCCTCAGACTGTTGGGAGCCAGACTATGATGAAATAGTAAACAAAAAAAATAGGATTGTTGTTGTTGTTGTGTGCCTTCAAGTCATTTCAGACTCATGTCATCCCTAAGTCTAAAGTTTAGGACAGAGGCCAGGGCAATGACCTTGGAGGGCCGCAGCTGGCCCATGAGCCTTAGTTTGGGGACCCCTGATCTAGACGATCTCATAAGACCATAGGCAAGCCGCCCTGAGTCCCCTGATGGGTGAGAAGGGTGGGGTTGAAGTGATGTAATAAAATAACATAAATAAATAAGCAAAGAGACCTCCAAAGACCATCTAGATGGTCTCATAAGACCATAGGTAAGGAAAGGGACCCTCAAAGGCAATCTAGATGATATCATAAGGCCATCAGAAGACCATAGGTAAGGAAAGGGACCCTCAAAGACCATCTAGATGGTTTCATAAGACCATAGGTAAGGAAAGGGACCCTCAAAGGCCATCTAGACTGTCTCCTAGGACCATAGGTAAGGAAAGTGACCTCCAAAAGCCATCTAGATGGTCTCATAAGGCCGTAGCTAAGCAAAGAGACCTTCAAAGACCAGGTAGACGATCTCATAAGGCCATGAGTAAGCAAAGAGACCTCCAAAGACCAGGTAGACTTAGGTTAACCCTAAGTCTAAAGCTTAGGACAGGGGACAGGTCAATGACCTTGGAGGGCCACATCCGGCCCACGGGCCTTAGTTTGGGGACCCCTGGGCTATGTTATGCGGTACAGGTTCAATGGGTCTTGAGATTCTTCAAGCCACATTTTTCCCCAGGTATCTTTTGATCATCAGAAAAGCTGGTCTTGACATGACAACAAAATCAGAATGCAGCTTATGTGAGCCATATCAATCTCTCTGGGTGCAGCTACACTGTAGAATTAATGCAGCTTGGCCTTGTTTTAACTGTCATGGTTCAATGCTATGGAATAATGGGACTCGTTGCTTTACAATAGTGGTTCTCAAACTGTGGGTCCCCAGATGTTTTGGCCTTCAACTTCCAGAAATCCTAACTGCTGGAATTTCTGAGAGTTGTAGGCCAAAACACCTGGAGACCCACAGGATGAGAACCACTGCTTTACAAGGTCTTTAACCTGCTTTCCCATTAAGAGCTAAAGCCTCTCCAAATAACCACTTCTGTGATTCCATAGCATTGATCCATGGAAATTAAAATGCTGTCAGTCAGATTCCACTAATTCTACAGTGTAGATGCAACCTTCCTGTATACATCATTCCTTTCCTTTTCACTGAAAACTCAGCTGTGTACATATGTGACACTTTTTTTTATTTTATTCCTAAATTCACACCTTGCCCTCTTTTGAGGTTGTTGTTGTGGTGGTTGTTTAAACTTGTACCAACACATTCCCCTCTCTTTGCATGGTCCTATTTTGCCTAAATGGATCCTGTAGGTTCATTGGGAGAAAGACAGGGGTATACATATGCATGTTTCCCAATAAAGCACCATGGATATTGACGATAAGTGGCTATTGATGGGAATACAAGTCTTGAATTAAGAAACATGGTCGTCACAGTGATGGCTCCAGCTAAGGCACGCAACACCAAGTGAGAAGACTTTCAGTGATCCAGCAGAGATGTATATATTTTCAGTACGTAAACCCAGGAGAATTATATTTCTGAAAACAGAATCTCTTGTTCTATTCTGTTCCAAGTACTGAGTCATTTTTCTCTGGCCTGCCAAAGTCAGGCTTTTGGTTAAACTTCTGCAGACTGATGTCTTTTGATGTCACATTTTATAGAGAAAAAATCAATTAGTAAAGCTTTTCTTAGATTGCACCATTTGACATTGCAACTGAAGGAAAAGGAAAGAACCTTCAATTTTGAATAAGTCATTGAAAATGTATCATCCTACACATAGAAAACTTGTGGGAAAATGTTTAGTCTTGGATTTGTCCTGGTTCACTATACAGTTTCTTAGGTGCATCTACACTGCAGAATTAATGCAGTCTAACACCACTTTAACTGCCGTGGGTTAATGCTAGGGAATCATGATAGCTGTAGTTTTACAAGGACAGTAGCCTTCTCTGTCCAATAATGTTGGTGGTGCTTCATCAAACTAAAAGTCCCATGATTCCATAGCATTGAGTCATGGCAGTTAAAGTAGTGTCAAATTACAATATTTCTATACTATGGGTACACCAGGACCCCCGGTAGCACAGTGGGTTAAACCGCTGAGCTACAGAACTTGCTGACCAAAAGGTCGGCAGTTCAAATTCGGGGAACGAGGTGAGCTCTCGCTGTTAGCCTCAGCTTCTGCCAACCTAGCAGTTCAAAAACATGCAAATATGAGTAGATCAATAGGTACTGCTCCAGCGGGAAGGTAACGGCGCTCCATGAAGTCATGCCAGCCACATGATCTTGGAGGTGTCTATGGACAACACTGGCTCTTTGGCTTAGAAATGGAGATGAGCACCACCCCACAGAGTCAGACATAACTAGACAATGTCAAGGGAAAACTTTTACCTTAACTCAGAACTCAAAGCAGCTTCTAACAATTAAAAAAGTTGTTACAATGCTACAAGTTACAAAAGTTAAAATAAAATTAAACAATCAAAAACATTAAAACCAGATTAAAATGATCACTAAAACACATACACACAAGCACAACAATTGGCAATATCCAGCACATCGTGTCTTATATAATCACTCATAAAATGCCTAATAGCTATTTACTTGTCTTAGCATCTACCTTGATCATATGCATAATGTTTGATATATTAATTCCCAATTAAATACTGCATTGTTGGCCTAATCCATCCTTCAGTGTGTGGGTTGATGCACAGCATTACTAAAACCATTATTTAAAAAAACACTGTGGTGCTGTCCCGAAATATTCACAAACTTTTAAACTCCTCATAGATTGAAGTTCTCAATAAATGATTAAATGTAGCCTGGAGGCAGAATGTGAAGGAAACATATGAGGAACAAGATAAGGAAGATAATGGGCTAGAAAATCAAAGGAACCGCTGCTGGAGGAAGGTAGAAAAATAGGGCTGAAAAACAGGGAAAGGAAGGTGAAGAAGAATGGGTTCTGGGAAACAGAAAGATGAAGAAGGGGTGCATCTACACTGTGGGATTAATGCAGTTTGACAGCACTTTAAAATTGCCAAGGCTCAATGCTATTCAATCCTGTGAGTTGTAGTTTGGAGAGGCACCAGCAATCTTTGACAGAGAAGGATAAAAAGTTTCTAAAAGCATTGAGCCATGGCTGTCAAAGTAGTACCAAACTGCATTAATTCTACAGTGCAGATGCATCCCAAGTAATTTCCAACTTATAACAACTCCAAGGTGAACCTACCCCAAGGTTTTTTTGGGCAGATTTGATCAGGAAGAGTTAGCCAAGGATGAATAAACAATAAAACCTAACCTGACACAGAACTGAGCTCCTGCTGTACGGGAACGTTAGATGTTCAGCCAGTATGAAGAGGGCAGCGGTGAGTTATATGACATAATAAAAATGAAAGCGACTCTACATTTCAGCATTGCACACAATCCCCATTTTTCATCATCATCAAGACTGGCAGGGTAGGTGGGAAGTGGGCTGAGAACAAAATACAAAGCACACCCATTGAAAGCTGTCCAAAACTATTCAAGCAGCAGAAAACAATCGGAGGACAGAGGAAAATCAGGTCGGCGAAATACAATGGTAAAGCTATGTCACCTTAAAGCACTGAGTAGGAGATTGTAAGAATAGCTTCATGGAGTCTGACAAGACCATTTCAAATGTGGAACTCATAAATGTTTTTATATATAGGCATGTATGTATGTATGTATGTGTGTATATCAGCATTGGTGATAATCATGTCGCATATTATTCTCCTGCAGGTTTATGTTGACAGGCATCTCTGACATTTACAACAGCAGAAATGAGGTTATGCAATATGACGACACATAAAACTAGCTGAACAGCTAGAAAAATGTTGATCTCAATTCATGTATCATGGAAACTTCCCCATAACTTTTTAAGCAAAATCTCACTGAATTACTCAAATGTTCTGACATTTTTTTCAATTAGGCAGTATGTTATAACAAAAATCCTTCCCAAGTACTGCAACGCACAACACGTTTTTAAAAAGCACAAAAAGCATATATTTAAGAGCTTATATATCACACCAATATATCCACACATGAACAGTAAAAGGTCTGCCAGCCAAAACACCAAACTTAATGGCTTCCTAAAGTCATATTCTTTTTCTATTGCCCCATTTATTAGCAGTAAATAGGCTTATGCGAAAATAGACAAGACTGACATTCTATAGTTATTCATCTAGAAGTAAATCCCTCTGTATACTGTACGTTGTGTTTATATTGTGTGTTTTGATAAGGCCAATTGGCTGATCAACACAAATCGTTTCGTTAGGAATAAGTCCCATTGAATTCAATGGGACTAACTTCTGGATGGCTGTACTTAGGGTTGCAGATGGAAAAGAAGTGTTATTTCTCTCTCTCTCTCTTCCAAATCACACATATTTTATGGCTATTATTGGATGTGAAGGAATTCATTGGGATCTTACTGCACTGCAATAACTAACAAATAGTTTCTTTGCTAATGCCTTTTTGTCCACTCCAGTTGAATCAATACTATGAAGTTAATTTTGTTGTTTAGAAACACTCTGTCAAACCAAATAGGCTCATGCTGAAGTGGTAAATATCATTATGCAACCCTGAGTTAGGAACAGCAGCAAAGTATGTAGTTTTTACAGTGGTAAAAAGCATCTCGACTTCTTGATTAAGACTTCCTAACACAATGCAGTCCTAACACACCAATGGTATTTTCACAACTAATCCCTTTGTATAAAGAACTGTCACTGGAATCTCTTGAAGATCCTTGGATTTGGAGAAGGATTGCCTCCCCTCCCATCTGAAGAATACAGCAGAATGAAATGTTAACTGCTTTGCCAAACGAATTCATCAAGAAAAATGCCATTATCCAAACACCTCGCCTGAAAGGACCTCTATGGTTCGCCAACTGTTTTTCCTAATTAGCCTCATGGAAAATGTTTATCAAACTAAAAAGAAAAACCAGGCAGTTTTTTTCTGCCCATCCCTAATTCCGTTGAGAGGAAGGACGATTTCAATATTTGCAGCTCTTCCATTACATCTGCATTTGTAACAAGGGAAATCCTTGATGCCTCCTTAATGCGACAAGACTGGAGGGCATGTTAATGGGGATAAAAGGGGTATGCATGTGTGCAGCAAACTGTGCAATCACAAAGTGGACTTATCTTTTTGATTTTTTTTATTTACACACACACACTGCAGAGGGAGTCAGTCCCTGAGTGCAGCAGTAGCAGCAACCACCAGATGCAAGGAGAGCCTGGTGTGCTCCGCAGTGGCTGCAAAAAGCACACAGCCCTTTGCTGCTGCTGCAATGGCCAAAAGAGGGAACTTTTGATTCCAAAATAAGAGAGATGCCTGCTCTTCTCTGCAGGGATACAGATGATGAGAAATAACAATATACCACACAGATGAGTGTTGGTTGAAAAGCAAGACGATCCATATTATATACTTCCTAGTCTTACATATTCTAGACTTGAACTTTTTTATACAGATGGGGTGCAACTATACTGTAAAATAGATGGAACTTGACACCACTTGAACTGCTCAGGCTCAATGTAATGGTATCATGGTTTAATGTGTTGTCGAAGGCTTTCATGGCCGGGATCACAGGGCTGTTGTATGTCTTTCGGGCTGTGTGGCCATGTTCCAGAAGTATTCTCTCCTGACGTTTCGCCCACATCTATGGCAGGCATCCTCAGAGGCTGTGTATCATGGTTTGTTTGTTTTTTGCAAGGTCTCTTGCCCTCTCTGTCTTAATGAACTATAACTCCCAGGACTCCTCAGAAATGAGACATGGCAGTTGGAAGTGGAGTCAACCTGCATTCATTCTACAGTGCAGATGCAACCCATCTCTACAAAAGTTAAAGCTTAGACAATATAAACCTAGGAGGTATTTAACTTGGATTATCACACTGCAAAGTAGGCCCCTTCCACACGGCTGAATAAAATCCGATTTTATCTGCTCTGAAGTGGGATATATGCAGTGTGGACTCACATAACCCAGTTCAAAGCAGATATTATGGGATGTTCTGGTTTGATATTCTGTGTTAGATGACTGTGTGGAAGGGCCTGTATATACACTCATAGCGTACATCTGCACCCCAACCTGCAAAATCTGGTGCTCCAAAAATCTACTTTCTATTCTTCCATCCCTCTCTAAGGGAAAGACATGGATACCTATCAATGAAATGCCTCCCATCCATTTACAGTCCGGTGCAGAGAGCTTCCAAATATGGTTCTGCTAGTTGGATGGTCATGCTTTTGAGAAAAAAGCAAAACCAACAGTTAAAAAGCAAGGTCAGCGGGGTCAAATGTACGGGAAATAGCACTGTATTGTGGTCATCCACTGTTCACAGCAGCTTTGGCAATGATTTCATCGAAAAGGTGAATGTAACCAAGTTAACTTTCCCTGGAAGTTCACCAACAAAAACTTAAGTAACACTTATGTCCAGCAGCTCCTTCACAACCTGATTCTCTCTCTCTCTCTCTTGAGACTTCTCCCGCTCCTGTCCCTTTTTAACTCCAGGTCTGATGCCTCCTGCCTCAGCCTCCTTAGCGCAGTTACATAAGTTTAGCTGCTGTGCTTTTCTTGCTATCTTCTGTTCCTTGTTCTGTTCGTTTGGTGTGTAGTCCCTGGTGCTGGAGGACACAGGGGACCAAGGGCTTCATTTATGCCACCCTAAAACCTCTCTCACATTGTGGCTTCTCTAGCCCTTTGACCATGGGCTCTGTTGTTTGGGAGTTGCAGTCACACACAGGGTACCACACTGTCTATCTTTTTGTTGTCGGAGGCTTTCATGGCCATAACCACTGGGTTGCTGTGAGTTTTCCAGGCTGTATGGCCATGTTCTAGAAGCATTCCCTCCTGACGTTTCGCCCACATCTATGGCAGGCATCCTCAGAGGTTGTGAGGTCTGTTAGAAAACTATGTAGATATATGCAGAAAGTCCAGAGTGGAAGAAAGAAATCTTTTATGTTGGAGACATGTGTGAATGTTGCAATTAATCACCTTGATTAGCATTGAATGGCCTTGCAGCTTCAAAACCTGGCTGTTTCCTGCCTGGCGAAATCTTTTGTTGGGAGGTGTTAGCTAGCCCTGATTGTTTCACATCTGGAATTCCCATCTTCTGAGTATTGTTCTTTATTTACTGTCCTGATTTTAGAGGGGTTTTTAAAATACTGTCTACCTTTTAGTGCACAGAAATATGGTGCTGTGATCTTTAGGACTTTCTCCTGCACTCCCAAAAAAGACAGAGGACGTATCTGTGTGTCAGGAATTAATAACAAAAAATATTCTGGAATAGGGAGTCTTTTTATGTCCATCTGCAATATCACAATATAAAAAAGCACCAAGGGATCAGAAAGGGTCCACCAAAGGGCAAGCATTTCCAAAGAAAAGCTTGCCTTAGCAAAAAGGAGAGAGACATCATTTTGATCCATTCAGATAAGAAAGCCTCAACAGAGCACTATCATACCTATATTAAGAAATCTATGTATGTAAGAAAGACATAGAGGAGGAGGATTGGAAATAAAAAGCACAGCATAAAACTTGGGTGCATTTGATAGATGTTTTCAAAATAAAAACATCTCTGCATATAAGGAGGAAAAGAGGGCTTTGGAGTCTGAGGAAAGAGTGGAACCAACTCTCTGGGAAAGGATGCATGGGAAAATGTGGGGTTTTTGTGTGATTGTTGTTTTGTGTGTTGTTGAAGGCTTTCATGGCTGGAATTCCGGACATACATCAATCAGCTAACATCTCCCAACAAAGGATTCCCCTGGGCACTAAGCAGCCAAGCTTTGCAGCTGAAAGGCTATTCAATGCCAACCAAGGTGGCCAAGTGCAATGTTCACACCTGCCTACAACAGATGAGAGTTCTTTCTCCCACCCTGAACATTCAAGATATATAAACCCCACTTGACTCATTTCCAATATACCTCCCAACCTCTGAGGATTTCTGCCATAGGTGCGGGAAAAATGGCAGGAGAGAATGCTTTTGGAACATGGCCACACAGCCTGGAAAATTCAGAGTAAGCAACTGTTGTTTGGGTTTGTTTCTGATAGAAATACAGGTAGATAGAAGAAGGGCGAAGAGAGAGTACAGACCAAGGACAGCTCAACACCTTGAATCCATCACCCAGATCAATATCCTGCATCCTTTAGATGCCCTCTGCAATCCTACATCCCACGCTGCATCTACACTGCAGAATTAACACAGTTTCACACCACTTTAACAGCCACGGCTCAATGCTATGGAATACCTATGACGAGGCACTATCAATATTCTTGATGTGTTGGTGCCTCACTATCGATATACCATAGCATTGAGCCATGGCAGAGTAAGTGTTGTCAAACTGTGTTGATTCTGCAGTGTAGATGCAGTGTAGAAGGATCCCAGAGGGCATATACAGGAACTTGTAGAACTATGACTCTCATGATCCCATAGCACTGAGCCATGGCAGTTCAAGTGGTATGAAACTATGTTAATTCTACAGTGTAGACGCACCCCTAGGAAGCAGGTGGCTTTCCCAAAATGGCACCTATTTTCCCCAACCTTCCTTCCAATACCTCCACAATAAAGCACATATACTCCTATTTATATACATGTCTGGTCATTCCTACTTTTTGGTGCTGAGCCACATAAGTGATTTAATGTTTCACTAAGGGCCTTACTACACAGCCATATAACCCAGAATATCAGGGCAGAAAATCCCACAATATATGCTTTGAACTGGGTTATCCACACTGCCATATATTCCAGTTCAAAGCAGATAATGTGGGATTTTATTCAGCTGTGTGGAAGGGGCCCAAGAGAGGGAGCCAAAATCTCTTTCAAGGGGTCTCTTTTAATTCTGCCCCACTGAAAGAAGCCTTGGGACATCTCTCAATCTACGCAACATAGGGCGGCATGTCCTATAAACAAGACTCACTTATTTTTTATTTTTATGTGATTTCCAGGCGCCCAGGACTGCAGTCCCGGTCAGGTGTAACACTGCAGCACTGAGCAGGCGAGGCTGCGAGGTTGATCTGCCCTGCGTCGTGATTGGCTGGGGCCGACGCCCCCTCGCGTCGTGATTGGCTAAGGCGTCGCAGAGTAGAACGCCCCGCTCCCCGCCTGAGCGAGGGACGCGCTCTGCCTCAACCTGCTCCCTTGTTTTGATTCTCCGATGCGGATCAGGCGCGCGTCGTCCGCACTGAAGTCTTCTTCTCAAACAGGGGAAGAAGAAAAAAAAAAAGGGGGGGGGGAGAGAGGTATTTTTTTCTCCCTCCTTATTTCAGAGTGATCTTAATGGTTTGCGTGACCTTGCGGAGGACGCTACGACAAAAGGCGCTCTTCAATTTGGAAAAGAAAAAAACACGCACATAATAAAATGACCTTTCTTTTCAAATGTCATCCCAGAAGATGGAGAAATGACAACAAATTATGGAGATCAATACAGAGAGAGAGATCCGTGTCCTTCCGGGTGCACCCACAAGGCAGAATTAGCGCAGTTTGACACCACTTTTGATTGGCACGGCTCTGTGCGATGGAATCGTGGGATTGATACTTTGACGAGGCGTTCGTTTGGCAGAGCAAGCTATAAATATAGACCGTGTCAAAGGCAACTCCCTGGATTTCATAACAGTGAGTCATAGAAAATAAAGCGGGATCAAACTCCATTAATTCCACTGTATAGATGCACCTATAAAGGTAAAAAGGGGCAGTGAGGGCCCTTCCACACAGCCCTATAACCCAGAATACCAAGGCAAAAAATCCCACAACATTGAACTGGGTTGTCTGAGTCCACACTGCCATATATTCCAGTTCAAAGCAGAAAATGTGGGATTTTATTCAGTTGCGTGGATGGGACCTGAGAAAGTGGGGGGGGGGGGGGGGGGGGGGGGAGAGCTTTTTCGCCTTCTCTGCCAAAGAGAAACTACAAATTACCAAATACAAATCCTAGAACTCCAGAGCACTGCACCAAGGCAGTAAAAGCCGTCTCAAAGTGCATCATTTCCACAGTGTGGATGCATCCAGTTTCAATTCTTTGTGGATAAATATATCACCAAATAATAACAGTAGTAAGTCTGCACCAAAAGGAGCAACAACTATGATGATCTCAAACGAACTCCCACAATAATAATAATAATAATAATAATAATGGATATTGAAGCTGGGGTGTTGTGATGTTTCACCCACATCTGTGGCGTCCATCCTCAGAGATTATGACGTCTGTTGGAAACTAAGTATTTGGGGTTTATATATCTGTGGAAGGTCCAGGGTGGGAGAAAGAACTCTTGTCTGTTGGAGGCAAGTGTGAATTTTGCAATTAATCACCTTGATTAGCATTAAAAAGCCTTGCAGTTTCAAAGCCTGGCTGATTCCTGCCTGGAGAAGTCCTTTGTTGGGAGGTGTTAGCTGGCCCTGATTGTTTCCTGTCTGGAATTCCCCTATTTTCAGAGTGTTGTTCTTTATTTACTGTCCTGATTTTAGAGTTTTTTAAATAGTGGTAGCCAGAGTTTGTTCATTTTCATGGTTTCCTCCATTCTTGTGGACTTTAATGGCCTCTCTGTGTAGTCTGACATGGGGGTTGTGGGAGTCGGCCAGCATTTATGTGTTCTCCAATAATATGCTGCGGCCAGGTTGGTTCATCCAGTGCTCTGCTTTGACTGACTTCTCTGGTTGAGTGAGTCTGCAGTGCCTTTCATGTTCCTTGATTCGTGTTAGGACACTGCGTTTGGTGTTCCCTGTGTAGACTTGTCCACAGCTGCAGGGTATACGATAGACTCCTGCAGAGGTGAGAGGATCCCTCCTGTCCTTTGCTGAGCAGAGCATTTGTTGAATTTTCTTAGTGGGTCTGTAGATAGGTTGTAGGTTGTGTTTCAACACCACTCAGAAGACAGGGGAATTTCAGACATGAAACAATCAGGGCCAGTTAGCACCTCCCAACAAAGAATTTCCCCAGCAGCCAGGCTTTGAAACTGAAAGGCCATTCAATGCTAATCAAGCTGGCCAATTACTACATTCACTTGCCTCAAGCAGACCCTGGACCTTCCCACCCTGGGCCTTCCACAGATGCCTAGTTTCCAACAGACGTCATAACCTCTGTGGATGCCTGCCATAGATATAGGCATATATGATATAAATATATGCCTCTGGAACATGGCCATACAGCCTGGAAAACTCACAGCAACCAAGTGATTCCGGACATGAAAGAATTCAACAACACATTGATACTGAAGCTGTTGAGGATAATTTGGGAAAAACATCTCATAATAAAAATAGTAAGTGCCCAGAAAAGAGAAATAGCAATGGCGAACTCGTTCAAGTTGGCAGATTTCGAGATAAAAGATTTCAATAATAATAATCATCGTCCTCATAATAAAGTCTGCACAGGAAAGGGCAAGAATACTGTCCTTTTATGTGGATGGTTTTTGTTTGGGTGGAAAAGGAGGAGGAAAGAAGAAGCCGTGATCTATCCTCCTAAAGCATCTTGCCTTAATCTCCTAAGAAGAAGCCCATATGGCACCCCAGCCCCACCATCCCAAGGCATCCAAATGAAGGAGGAGGAGGGAGGGGGGAGGGGGAGAGAAAGAGCCTCCATCTGCCCACCAAGCCAAACAGGTTTGACACCCAATTGGACACCCAGGTGACTCAGGAAGAGCAACTTTGCCAGATCCCAAAACAGAGAGAGAGAGTTGTCTGTTGTCGAAGGCTTTCACTGGGTTGCTGTGAGTTTTCCGGGCTGCATGACCATGTTCCAGAAGCATTCTCTCCTGACGTCTTGCCCGCATTTATGGCAGGCATCCTCAGAGGTTGTGAGGTCTGTTGGAAACTAGGCAAGTGGGGTTTATATATCAGTGGAAGGTCCAGGGTGGGAGAAAGAACTCTTCTCTGCCTGAGGCAATTTTAATGTAGCAATTTGCTAGCTTGATTAGCACTGAATAGCCTTGCAGCTTCAAAGCATGGCTGCTTCCCGCCTGGGGGAATATTTTGTTGGGAGGTGTTAACTGGTCCTGATTGACTTTCCACGGATATATAAAGCCCACTTGCCTAGCTTCCAACAGACCTCACAACCTCTGAGGATGCCTACCATTGGTGCGGGCGAAACATCAGGAGAAAATGCTTCTGGAACATGGGCATACAGCCCGGAAAACTCACACCAACCCAGAGAGCTATCTGTTTATAGGTTCAAAACAAACCCACAAGGAATATTTCCTCCTTTCTTTTATTCTTTGCATGCACTCGCACGTACACAAATACACGTGTCTGTTTTTTCTAGAGGTTGGTTTGGATTGGGGGGAAAAATCCCATCGAAAACTTACAGTTTTGGTGTTGCTTTTCGCCTGTCCCCCTTCAAGCAAAGGCTGAAACTCTGCGCTGCGGATTTCAAGAGTAAGCAGGACAAATGAAATAAATATCCCTTTGGGGTGGCTGGAGCGAAAGAGGCAGCGGCGGCGTCCCTGCCTTTGGCTCGGCTGGGCTCTGCACTGCAGCGCCGGAATCCCGAGGAAATTCAAGGCTCCCCTTCGGCAGGATGGCGCCGCCGTGCGCAGGCGCTCGCGCTCTAGCTCGCGCTCGCTTGCTCGCTCGCTCGCGCTCCCCAGCAAAAAAAAAAAAAAAAAACCCTGCCGGCGCTCAATGGGCAAAAAGGCGTTCTGCCGCCCGTCAAAGCCGCCGCGGCTCGGGACGCACTGAGCATGCGCCTCGCCTTGAAGACGCAAGCGCAGCCCGGCCCCGTGAAGTCTCTCTTGCTGCCCGCACTCTGGCAGAAAGCTGCCCTTCGTTGGAGCTTAGAGGCAAGGATAGATGTGCTGTCGAAGGCTTTCAGGGCCGGAATCACTGGCTTGCTGTGAGTTTTTCCGGGCTGTATGGCCATGTTCCAGAAGCATTCTCTCCTGACGTTTTGCCTGCATCTATGGCAGGCTCCTCAGAGGTTGTGGGGCATATTGGAAATTAGGTCTGTGAAGTACAGTAGAGTCTCACTTATCCAACGTTGTGGATTATCCAACGCATTTTTGTAGTCAATGTTTTCAATATATCATGATATTTTGGTGCTAAATTAGTAAATACAATAATTACTACATAGCATTACTGTGTATTGAACTACCTTTTCTGTCAAATTTGTTGTATAACATGATGTTTTGGTGCTTAATTTGTAAAATCATAACCTAATTTAATGTTTAATAGGCTTTTCCTTAATCTCTACTTATTATCCAACATATTCGCTTATCCAGCATTCTGCCGGCCCGTTTACGTTGGATAAGCCAGACTCTACTGTATATATATATATGTGTGTGTGTGTGGAAAGTTCAGGGTGGGAGAAAAAAACTCTTGTCTGTTGGAGGCAAGTGTGAATGTTGCAATTAGCCACTTGATTAGCTCTGAATAGCCTTGCAGTTTCAAGGTCTAGCTGCTTACTGCCTGGGGGAAGCCTTTGTTGGGAGGTGTCAGCTGGCCCTGGTTGATTCACCACTCAGAAAACAGGAATTCCAGACATGAATCACTCAACATAGCAAATTTCTATGTTGAAGACTTTGAAAAACAAGCCCTGGAATCAGCAACAAAAACCCCACTATATGGTTGAGATATGTGGATGGTGGAACTTCGGCTTCAAAATGCAGATGAGCACCAACCCCTAGAGTCGGACACAACTAGACTTAATGTCAGGGGAAAACCTTTACCTATGTTGATGACACCTTCACCATTTGGAACCATGGGGAAGAAGGACTCAACAAGTTCCTGGACCACCTCAACAGCATCCACCCAAACATCCCATTCACCATGGAAAAAGAAAACAAAGGAAAACTGGTATTTCTAGATGTTCTAGTCATCAGTAAACCCAATCAACAATTGGGCCACACAGTTTACAGAAAACCTACGCACACGGATAGATAGTAAAGGTAAAGGTAAAGGTTTTTTCCTGACATTAAGTCCAGTCGTGTTTGACTCTGGGGGGGGGGGGGGGTATTTGATGCTCATCTCCATTTCTAAGCCAAAGAACCGGCATTGCCCGTAGACGCGTCCAAGGTCATGTGGCCGGAGCGATACCTATCGATCTACTCACAATTGCATGTTTTCTAACTGCTAGATTGGCAGAAGCTGGGGTTAAAAGCACCACTTCCCGGATTTGAACCTGTAACCTTTTGGTCCACAAGTTCAGCAGCTCAGCGCTTTAACACACTGGGCCACCAGGGACTCCCATACGTATAGATACCTTCATCAAAACTCCAACCATCACCCAAGTAAAAAAAAAAAAAAAGCACAATCGGAACCCTAGCAGATCGTGTAAAAATAATTTGCGAAGCCGACCTCTTCCAAGGTGAACTGAAACACCTAAACTGGGCCCTACAGGCCAATGGATACTCCACCACGGACATCAGAAGAGCTGTAAGGCCAAGAACAAGCCACAAGAGTAAAGACAAACATCAACCCAAAGGAAAAGTGTTCTTACCATACATCAAGGGAAACACTGGTCGCATAGGGAAGCTGATGAAGAAACACAACCTACAAACTAACTACAGACCCACTGAGAAAACCCAACAAATGTTACGTTCAGCAAAGGACAAGAGGGATCCTCTCACCTCTGCAGGAGTCTACCGTATACCATGCAGCTGTGAGCAAGTCTACATAGGGACCACCGAAGGCAGAATTTCCCAAACACAAGGAACATGAAAGGCACTGCAGACTAACTCACCCAGAGAAATCAGCCATAGCAGAACACTTGATGAACCAACCTGGACACAGCATATGATTCAAGAACACAGAAATACTGGACCACTATTTTTTTTTTTAAAAAAAAATACTTTTTATTAAAGATTTTCTAAATAATAGTACAACGAAAGAGTGGGAACGTTATTTATGGAAAAGTTTGAAAAAGATAGAAAGAGAGAAAGAAAAAAAAGTGTTTGAACTTCTGTTCATCTCTTATTCCTGTCCGTTGTTCTTCAAATCTATTTATTTTCAGTTCTCTCCCTTTTGTTTATAAAATTTTTGGTTTTATTTTTTCTCTTAAGGATTATACGTCGTCTTCATATGTTCTTCAAATGCTGACCAGTCGGTCTTTTTTACTCCCTTGCCAGTGTTCTTCAATAAAAACGTTAATTGATCCATATCCTTTATTTCCCATACTTTATTTAACCAGTCCTCTTTCTTAGGACTATTTTCCTGTTTCCACATCTGGATCACTCTTAACAACCACCATGTCAGACTACACAGAGAAGCTACTGAAATCCACAAGCATATGGACAATTTCAACAGAATGGAGGAAACCATGAAAATGAACAAAATCTAACTACCAGTATTTTAAAAACCCTCTAAAATCAGGACAGTAAATAAAGAGCAACACTCAAAAATCAAGGGAATTCCAGACAAGAATCAATCAGGGCCAGCTATCACATCCCAACAAATGATCCCTCAGACAGGAAACATCCACCAGCTGCAATGCTAATCAAGGTGGCCAATGGAAACATTCACACCTGCCTCCAACAGGCAAGAGTTCTTTCTCACACCCTGGACCTTCCACAGATATATAAACCCCACCTGACTAGTTTCCAACAGACCTCACAATCTTGGAGGATGTCTGCCATAGATGTGAGCAAAATGATTCCCTTCTTAATAAAACCAGTGGGTCCAAACAACATTAATGTGTTATGAAGATGAAACATTAATGTGGAAGAAAATATAAGATTGCTGAGGCTGTAGATGTATAGTTTATAATTAAGCTAATTAAAATAATTGCAGTTAAAATGAATATGGGCACAGCTCAAAAACATTATTTCAATTATTTTCTCCTGCTCTGTTATTTCTCCAGTACGGTAACTGATGTGTCGCTATTCTTGCTCTTCCCCTATTTATTATTTGCTTTGTTTCTATTTAATTATTTCATCACTCGCTTGTATTATCATTTCTTTGCCCTGTCTTTGTGTGATAAGCAAGCACTCACACTTCAAAACTATGCATCATTGAACAAACACAGCGATTGTTATTAAAACAGTGGCCTTAGTACCAGAAAGCATTACAGTGCACAACAAAAATAGACTTGGCTTTAAAAATCCATCTCAGTAAAATAATATTTTTGGCAGACTCTCCCAGAATCTGGGTCCTTCATTTGGGGGGGGGGGGGGATAAAACACAATCTCACCCACAGTGAAAGTACTTTGAGATGCGAGGAGAAACAAGGAGGAAAGTTCATCTGGGAGCAGTGGGTTCCTGAAGTTGCCTTCAGGAACCAGCCCAATTTAAAAAGTATCTTGCCAAATACATTTATGGATGAATCTACACTGTAGCTTTGATGCATTTTGCCACAACTTTAACTGCGATGGGTCAATGCTATGGAATCATGGGAGTTGTAGTTTAGTGAGTCATCAGCACCCTGTCACAAAACCCACAAGACCTTGTAAAACTACAATTCTCATGATTTCAATTTATTGAACCATAGCTGTTAAAGTGATGCCAAACTACATTCATTTTGAAGTGTAGATGCACCTTCTATTATAGCATTTCATTTTTCCAGACACAAAACAATATATTGTCTAGAGTTCTGGCCTGCTGCAAGGATGTTGCCCAGGGGACACATGTTTTGATGTTTTTACCATCCTTGTGGGAGGCTTCTGTCCTGTCCCTGCATTGAGCAACTTTCTCAAGTTTTTGCAGTTTCTCAAGTCATTCCTGGCATGGGGGGAAAAATCCAGAAGATGCTCAACCTATTTGTGAGATATATTGCACAAAATTATTGTGCAGAAGAATATAAAGCAAAACTTTCCAAACTGTGTATCCTAGGTAACATATTAGTGTTTCAGCTGCATTGTGTTGGTGTGTCGCACAAACGTAACAGCAAATGACAAAAATCTTGGAAATGCAGTTATCTTACCAATCTTATATTTTAAAATTATAAATGAAAGATCCTCATGAGATATGTTGTATCCCTCGACATTTTGTTATTACAATTTATGTATGTTTCTGCATCTCTTATAAGGGGTTGTTTAACCTCTGTTTCAACTACTGGTAGTAGTAAAACTGAATTACTGTGTCACAAAATGATGCATTTTAAAAAAAATATGTCATGAAATTTTGGGAAAGCTCTAGTATAAGGAGTTGGATAGAGGGAAGGAACATTATTGTATGCAGCTACTTTGTTTGCATATAACTATATGAAGTAGATGGAAAAATGAGTCTTGTTTTGCTGAGTTGGCCCAATCCCTAAGTTTGTCATTACTCCTACACTTTTATTACTAAATAGTTGCTAATAGTAGCAAGGATGGTCATTAATTATATTGGCCATGGAGGATCTTTTATCCATGAAAATGACAGGATAAACCCACATAACATTTGACTTTTCCACTTTGGGCAAACATTTCCATGATTATTTTAAGCTCAAGGTTATTGTGTATTGTTTGACTTCAAGGATGGCTAGCGTCCTTCAAGAGTGTTTAAATGTGTTCAATTCCCTTTGATCCAGAATGAAGATTGTCATTTCATTTCTTATGTCAGGAACCCCATGTTGTTTCACAATACTTCTCAGGTCAGAAATGGGATGCAGCTACTCTTCCAGCTATCTTTATATGAAATCTTTTCTCTTTTTTAATCCGAGAGCCGTTTGACAAAGCTGCTTCAAGTTGAATATAAATTACACTGGGGATGGTGTTATATTCACCTCTCGCTGCCCTTCAAACCCACATGGAAAGCGTGTTTAGGTCTCATTAGCTTTAGTTGGAATGGTTTCCGTTTATAGCAAGCTTTATAATTATTAATATATATCTGTGATGTTATGGGTTTGTACATGAAAATGCAGTCAACCCTCCACTTTCACTGGGGTTAGGGCAAAGCCCCCTCCCCCACCCATAAAAGTGAGGTACTAGTGAATAAAAAAACAGTTTTCACCTCAGACAGTACCTCTCCAGAGATGTGTTTACATTGTAGAATTAATACAGGCCCCTTGTACACCACCATATAAAACTCAGATTATATGTTTTGAACTGGATTACATGGCAGTGTAGACTCATATAATCCAGTTTGAAACTGATAATGTGGATTATCTGCTTTGATAATCTGGATTACATGGCAGTGTAGAAGGGGCCTTTGTTTGTTAGACCAACCAAAAACCAAAAAAAAAAAATAACACTGCATTCATAAAGCTGTTTTTATAATCCAACTGTGGCTACTCTACACTGCCCAGGATTTGATCCCAGATTATCTATTTGTCCCAGATTATTTGGCAGTGTAGACTCATATAATCAACTACAAAGCAAACAATCTGGGATCAAATCCTGAGATATAGGGCAATGTAGATCCAGCCTGTGTTAAATTAATTTAGATTTGTCTTTATTTGCGTTTAATTACCGTATCTTAATATTAGTGTCAAGTCAGTACAGAATTAATGGTATGGCATAGTATGGGCTATAGTATTAATTAGGTCTATTTTTAATAGTAATTCTCAAGCAACCAGGAACTACATTTATTCAGCATCTTGCAATCCCCATGGGTTCCTGTTAATTAAGAGACTGCTGTAATAAGAAATATATAAAAAGTATTAAAAGTTTTGCTATGATGAATTGCCTTACAGTGATATCCGGTTCATTACTACTCAACAGCAAGTCTCCTCTGAATTTAGTGACACTTACATCCAACTCAGCAAACATAGGATTACAGTTTTAATTGTCAAACATGTATTTTAGTGACATGCTCCTTATATGCTTTACACAGTTTCATTGATGAATGCTGTTGGCAGTCTTTTACCTAAATTTGACAGCAGCTTTTTGTCATTCAGTCACTTTGATGGATCAGAATATTTTGCTTGAATAAAATGATGTGCCTCCACCATCGCTCGGAATCAAGTTAACATTATTTTCAACAAAAATTAGCACAAGTATTGTGCCCATTTCAGATAGCAGATTCCATCTTTAAGAGGCATCCCCTCCTGCATTACAGAAACAAAATCTAATTGTGATGGAAATAATGGTAGAAACCCTTCTCACATCAGCAAATCTGAGCACTTTATTTTCAGCCTTAGGACTAGACATGTGGGTGGGATATCAAACTTGTTTTTTATATATACTGTATACCCAAGGGGAAAGACATGTTTTTGGAGACTCCTTATCCATTTCACTGTCTCCCTATCTGAACTGCCTTCCTCACCTGTGCCCTCCATTGAATGATGCAGTATATGTCTAAGGATTTTTTTTTAAAGCAGGCAGAGAGGAATTTTATCTGTGCTGATTTATTTCAATTGATTTGTTGTTGTTTTTTACTCTGCTATGTTTAGGAAATGTGAGTCTAATTGCAGATTACTTGTTTTAGAGTGAAATGAATTCCACTCTAATGAAAACATGCAACATTTTTCTAGCAGCATATTTTGATACTATATATATCGTGATGTATTTCACAGAGAGAATTGAAGCATATGAACAATAGCTGGAGGGACCTTAGGTTGAACGGTCTTTTAAATGAGAGACACACACTCATGCAGGTGTGTGCATTAGTGGTAAAATATATAGGAAAGCAACGTGCTCTGCATTTTCTGATTTATGATGATGTTGTGGTGGCTGTGGTGTACTTTCAATTCGCTTTTTGTGTGTGTCAGGTGCGAAGTGAGAAACTGCAAGTTGCTTCTGGTGTGAGAGAATTGGCCGTCTTCAAGGACGTTGCCCAGTAGACGCCCAGGTGTTTTACCATCCTGTGGGAGGCTTCTCCATGTCCCCGCATGGGAAGCTGGAGCTGACAGTTGTGAGCTCACCCCTCTCCGGATTCGAACTGCTGACCTTTTGCGGTCAGCAGTCCTGCCAACACAAGGGTTTAACCCACTGCACCACCAATTTGCTTCTGGTTTATGGCAACTAGAAGACTAACTTTTGGGGGGGGGGGTTCTGGAAATGGGAGCATATGACTTCATCCAAGGTCATCAAATGGGTTTCCATAGCTGAGAGGGGAATTGCAACCTGGTCTTCCAAAGTTGTCGTCCAACACTCAAACCATTACACATTGCCATTAAATCCAGAAAAGAGAAATTTAATTCGTCCTGGTGAAGCAAGTTGAGATAAACAATACATTTGTATGCAATTGTTGATTCTTCCTTGGTTAGTAGGACCCTGTATCTACACTGCCATATAATTATATGATCAGTGTAGACTCATATAATACAGTTTAACTGCATTTAACTCCATTATATAAGTCTACCGTTACCATATAATACAGTTTCTAGCTGTATTATATAGTAGCATAGATGAGGCCTAAGCAAGTTTTCTTATGAACAAACAGCAGCCTGAAACTAATGCTTTTGAGGATTTTAAAAAGGGGATATATCAAATTTGAATGTTTCTTATGAGATGAACACTTGAGTTGACCCAAAGATGAGGGTGAAATGAAGAAAACACATTTCATCCCTGCTTCTAACAGCAAACTGGAATAGTAAATGTGTTGTGGTGCAACCTGATGAAGAGGAGGGCTTTGGGGTTTCAGGGTCTGTGGGTCCAGATGCAATTTCAGGGCCTGAAAGACCAGATTCAGTTTTAGAGCCTGGGAGAATGGTGGAAGCAGATGCAGCCAAGAAGGGGGAAAAGGAGGGGGTGTTGAAGCAAGAGGTTGTTTCTGTGTCTCCATGTGAAAGTAGAGATGTTTTGGAATCCAGCAACCAGGGAGGTGATCTTTCATGTTCTGGTACCTTGTTTCATGGAATATTTTGGGATTCATGTTCAAGTTTTATTCCTGGTTTTCTGGATTTGCCTATGGACTCATGCTCCTGTTTTAAGCCTTGTTCTTGTATTTATCCTGCCTTTGAATTGTTTTCTGTGAACTGTTTGACCTGCCTTTTTGCCTGTTTTTGCCTTCTATATAAACTCTTGGTTTTTACCCTTTATTTTCTTCATGGTATTTTGCCCTTTTTATATGTGCTTTCTTAATAAACTGTTTTTACTTTCACGTTTGGTTTCTTGGTGGGTGCTGTGAGTAAGGTGAAACCCTGCAGAGGTGCAACAAAATATCAATAAGATTGGAAATGATAGGGGATAACTATGAAAGAAGGTGGGGTCTGCATATCTGAGAGATTAAAGTAATGATCAGTTAGAACACAATTCTATATAGTTCTAGGATGGAAAAAAGAAGACAGAAACAAACAGTTGTGGGGCTAAGTGAAAAGAGTTCTTCTAGAGCAGTGGTTTCCAACCTTTTTTTGACCTAGGACCACTGGACCAGGAACCACTTTGACCAGGAAAATTGCATTGGATAAGCCACATCAGCTCTTGTTTCTGATACAGAACATATGCCATCCAGTACTCGCCATCTGTTCGCCCACAGAAACCCATATTTAATAATCTAGAGCTGATGTGGTCTATCCAATGCAATTTTCTGAA
Organism: Anolis carolinensis; assembly: GCF_035594765.1. Lineage (NCBI taxonomy): Eukaryota > Metazoa > Chordata > Lepidosauria > Squamata > Anolidae > Anolis > Anolis carolinensis. Next base: position 149,363,513 of record NC_085841.1, on the reverse strand, counting down.
TCAGCAATTTTCTGAATCTCCCCTGGAGGGACTCGGGGCGGCTAACATGGGGCCAAGCCTGAAAGACATAATGTAAAAAAGTTAAAATATAAAACAAGACAAAAAATACAAGTAACAAGCAGTATAATAACACAAACGAATTCAGGCACAGTTTTAACAAACACATAAAACAAGATAAAAAGTTTAAATCATGTTTTTGGTTAGACTCGCTGTACTGATGGGAACTAGGATTCAACAAAATCTGAAGAGCCAAAGGATCTCAAGCCATTAAAAATCATATGTTCAAATAACATTGTTTTAATTTACATTTAAAACAACGAAACATAAGGATAAGAAATTACATGCAGAATTACAGTCATGTAGTTTAGCACTTTGTTTTCTGTGAACTCTGTTGGCTACTCACAATTCCTGTGCATATAGGGTCCTATAAATCCAGTATAGACTCATAAAATCCAGTTCAAATCAAATAACCTTGATTATCTGCTTTCATAATCTGGATTATGTGGCAATGTAGATCCAGCCTAGGGTGCCCTCTTATTCCAACTGAGGTGAAATATACGTGTATGACTCAATTCTCTCAGTGTCAAGGAAAGAAGAAAATTGTCAAGGACCTCATATGTTCATCAGTTTTCAGCCATTACTTCTTAATAGATTTAGGTGAAAATATTCTATGTAGCAATTGTAGCGTTATATGGCAATCCTCAGTTTCTTTGTCCTAGGAAATAAGTCTTCCAAGAGAGACCAAGTGTTAAGAAGTATTTTATTTCACCTCATTTGAAATATGTTGTTTAGATGAGTTTCTTAGCAACTCCAGCAAATTCAGTGTTCCTGGCACATGGTGTCCAGTAGATGTTTTGGACAATAATTCACATAAGATGGCTAATTCACAACAATTCTCTGACAAGTAGCATAGCATCAAATATTTCCCACTCATTTGAAAATACTCATTAGCATATATGCATATATTTCATCCATTTGTTACTTTCTTCTGTTTCCAAGGAAGTAAATGTTTCTTTTTTGTTCCTAAGACAAAAATGACCGATTCTCACGCTCTTACGAAGAACTGAGAGGAAGACAATGCTACAATTGGCTGTTTCTACACAGCCACATAATCTGGATCAGAATGTGAATTAAAGAATTCCAGTTTCACTCTGGAGAGTCTCCACATGCACCCCGGGAACAGTGAAAAAGCTCCTGTGCCACTCGCAAAGCTTCCCTCATGCTTAATTGATCCAACAGAATAACAATTTTTTTCTAACCCAGTTTGGAGAAATGTTCTGAAATGCAGCAGCATATCTGGTGAGAATTAGCAATGGAGCTCATCTTCCAACTAAAAAACGAAAAAGGGAAAGTGATTTCTTTTCGGGAAGGGAGGGGAAAGGTGTTTGTTTACCTTCTGAAAGTGCTATATCTGTCTTCCTTTATGCAAATTTTTCAGGGGCGGTACTGTTTATACAAGTACTGTGCATCTTCCTCCCAAATTTCTGCTCTGAAGTGTTCATACACTGATTGGCTGCAGCACATTTTATCGGCAACACTGATTGGCTGGAGCACACTTTATCAGCAATTTTGGACTTTCTCCTGACTTTTTTAAACACATGACTTCCATCTGGCAGGGCACATCGGTGGGGGGTGTTTTCCAGCCACCCCCTTTATAATCCAAATAAGTCTGAATTTGATAGCATGTGTAGATGGGGCCACTGACACTAAAATTGTTGCTAAGGTTTAAGAGTGCTCTGTTCAGAATTTTCAGTTTCTTTTAATAGTTCTGATTTCATACCCTCTCAAATTAGTTAGTGTTATAGTTCCACTAATTAAAGTAACTGCTGGGCTTGAAAGTAAGATGGTAAAGTTCATTTTTAAAACATCTGTAGAATTGTTTCATAGTTGCATATTGTAGTATGGGCAATGAACATGTAGGTTGTTGAAAGTAATTTCCAAAAAGGAAAAAGGATTCATAAAATGTAAAGCAGCAATAACAGTGTAGCAGCAATTCAGCAGATCAGAAGCTTCTAGTGCTACCAGTAGAGTAATTGAGCTTAAGCAATTCAGGTGCAGAGTCAAGCTTAAAAAGTTATAAAAGACTTTATTCAAAGAATTACATATCTAGATAGGAGAATTAACAGGGCCTAGTTATCTAACTAACTCACTCACAGCAGACATCTTGTCTCTCCATGATTACAGAAGAACAACAAAAGAAGAAAAAAAAATGGAGGTCTCAGGGGCTTGCCATGTGCCCTTGTTATTGAGAACGCAGACCTTCCAACAATATGAATTATATAAAATATATGAATTGCAATCAGCCACATAATGATTTCTAATTACCCTAATAAGTAATCTTCCATGAATTTTATTGGAATGTTTCTTCACCACAACTTGGACTCCAGGAAACAATGCTCCAAATCGACATAATCCCTTTACAATGACATTGAATACCTGTGGGGAGCTCAAGAGGAATTGGCAGAGAGATTCTTCTACATCTTCATATAAGCCATTCAGGCATTTTCCACCCTCTTTGTATAAGCCATTCATACATTTTCCACCCCCTTCATGAATCCCTTGTGTCCGCTTCTTATATCCTTTGCCTTAATTCATAAATCCCAGAGGTTCATCCATGAATTTTTCCTAAATATTTTTCTCGCAATCTTGTAATGCCAGCAGATTGCCTTTCTGTATTCCTCAAGCTCAAAGGAGCCAAGCAGTCTGCATCCCCCTCTTTCCCAAAATTATAGTAAACTAAGTCACCTTTGGAATGTCTGCTTAGCCACACCTGGATGCATACTTCTGTCTGCACAATCTCTTCACAAGAGGTGAGAGGAAAACGCACTTAATGTATACACTCAAAAGCACTCCCTGAGCCCACTGAAACCTTTTCTATTGATAAACTCTCATTTCATTGGGAAATTTCCTGCTGTCATGGAGAGGTTTTTCCGTCTTTCATTGATATCGCCTGGATTATCCGTTGCTGAGATGCAATGCATAAGTTTCAGACGTTCACCCATTAAGCTGTTTAAACATTTCTAAACACCCACTGTATATACTGTACAAGATGTTTCCCCCTGTGTTTGTCCAGACTGGACCATTAAAGTCAATCAAGGACAAATTTACATGTTTCTGGGGTTCACACCACATTCCTAGGGGGTGGAACATGAATGGACTGAAACTTTGAGCCAAACAATGACAGTTGTTTATTTTTTCTACCACTGGAGAACACCAACTAGCGAGGACATCAGAGGGAATCCCCAGACAAAGGGAGGTTGGATCCTATCTGGGTCACTTTTCAGCCAATCAGAGGCTGGTGTTGGTATTCTGAATAGATGTCCAAGTAAATTTAAAATGCTCTGTATTTTCCAATGCTTTATGCCAGTACTTTGAGCACTAGCTCTGCTGATAACCTTTCTGGTCAGGAAGAATAAAGACCCCTGACTTGCTTTCAACCCGTTTGTGTCTTGTTCGACCTTCTGGCTGCTCTGCACTCCGAGTTCCTAACTACTTGATGAGGACTACAATCTTGTGCGGGATGTGGTTGAGTTCCAGCATATGCCTCCACTCACCTTGCAGTACAAACAGTACAAGAGCTTGGAGCATCCTTATTTACATCATGGATACCCCTGCAAAGGGTTTCTTTTTGGTGACTTTTTTTAGAGAAGAATTGCCAGTAACTATGAAGACAATGAAGTAGGAATTGAACATTCATCACAGAACCCCGGTCTGTCTTCATCTAGGCAGACATTTCAAATAGCAGTCTGTATGATAAGCAATCTTGTCCAGATGAGTTAACGAGTGCTAAAGCCCCTAAAATGTTCCAGGGACGTAATAAGTTTTGTATGAATGTGGCCTGAAAGAGCATTACAGCTGAGCTTGCATCGTTCAGTCATGCAGAAACTGTGCAACCTTGTCATTATACAGAAGCTAAGACAAGGGCTGTAGAAAATTGATAAATGGTTAAGAGGCATTTCTCTGTCTCATTAAACTGGAGGACAATGATAACATAACAAATAGAAAAAAACAGGAGATGAAGGCTGCAGTTCTATACAGGCTTCATCTGGGAATATGTTCCATTTCAGAAGGCACGTTTACGGTTTTGCTGTAAAATAGAAACATAATTTCAGATGTCTTTTTATTCTATCTAGCACAACTTATGGAAATATAAAATATATAATTCATCACATAACCTGCAAATTGCTTTGGAGATTCACTACTAAAACCATCAGACCTGAATCTCTGAGAAGCTATATCCTGAAAACAAGATAAGTGGCTGGCAAAATGTTGTTATGCTGAACACCTCCGCCTTTACATTGATGAAAGAGATCAGTGGAAATTTAAAGGAAACACTTTTCGAGAAATTTGGACCCATTCAGATGCCGCACAGTAAATAGTCATGACACAACAGGAATAATTCAGTCAAAATGAAGTAATTGGATTTCAAGAGTTATTTCAAGAGTTATATAGTTGTATAATATAATATATTGTATTTATATATATTTGTAAACCGCCCTGAGTCCCCTTCGGGGTGAGAAGGGCGGTATATAAATGTCGCAAATAAATAAATAAATAAATAATTCATCCCCAAATTAATCGAATTTAAACATGCATATTTGAGCGTACCAAGCCCAATGATCCAGTACTGTAGCGGAAACCAGACTTCCCCTCTTCTCGGCTTGTGTGTCTGTGCGGACGCAGTGGAAGTAGGAGACAGACAACTGGAGGTTTTTTCCAAAGAAAGCAGTTTACTAAAAGTTTCCTGCAGCTGCAGAGGTTCATCCCACGCACAACTAGATGCTGAAAAGGGAGAACCCCGCAGACAGGGTCGAGTGTCTATTTATACAATTCAGTGGGTTCAGTTTACGACCGCCCACATATCAAACCATTGGTGCATATTTGTGGTGCAGTATTACATTTCATTACTTTCGTTTCTCTCAAAACACATGATTTCAGGGAAACCATGTGATAACCCATCGGCTGTGTTCCTGGCCTGCTCGTACCTCCTTATATGGCCATTTCCTCCTACCCCTTCATTCCTGCCTTATTCCCCCATTTTTTTTTTTGCGAAGCGTGTATACAAAAGCTGAAGCAAACTAAATGAGCAGACTTATGGGTCCCTCCAATCCCTTCTAGCTTGCAGCCAAGCTATCTTTTCAGTGGAAAATGAGCGCAGAATAGCATTTGTACATAGTTTCATCACCAGAGGTAAACAACACATGAGGATTAAAAATATTAATCAGGTTTTAGAAAGGACATAGTCCACAGTAGAATTCTGATCTAGCCCAGTCATTTGGCTTCTTCCGATGATGGATTTGTTGCTATGGCCAGAGGTGGCCATTCACATACATGTCCAACTTTCAGGTCTTTTCAGTCTTTGGCATAAAGTCAAACTGGGGATGTGTTTCCTCTTCCTTGATCAAAGGAATAATGTTCAGTTAATTTGAAGAAAGTCTCTTTGTCCAATCAAGTCTCTAGTCTCTAAGAATTGTCTCTGTGTAAAGAAAAAGTCTGTAAAGAAAATTCCCATCTCTTACAGGGCTTTAGCTGTCATACTTAGTATACCCAGCGTGTGGGTGGGGTAGACTTAAACTGTTTTGGATTCCAAAACAGGCCTTCCAGTAATAATGCCTTATGGATCTCCATTTTTGGAAAACAGGCCTCTCAGTAACAATGCCTTATGGATCTCCAATTTAGGAACAGGAGTCCAAAAAAAAAAAAAAAGCTGAAAAAGAAAGCAGGAAGACAGTGAGAGAGAATGGGGGAGGGGGAACGGATTTACCCATCTGTCGATCATCCTGTTCGGCATCACTTTTGTCTCAGCCAATCTTGTTGAAATCCCTTGTCTCTCCACGGGTGGGGCAGGTAGGCCACTATTCAGCTCCCAAACGACCCCTCCATGGCCTCTTGAGAAATGATTCCTCCATGGGCCTTCTTTCGCGATCTGCAGTAATCCTTTTTACTCTGGTCCTGCTGCAATGGTTAACTTATTTTATTCTTTGTCACATTGCCTCCGTGCTATATCCTCCTTTTGGCTTAAAAAGCAAGGTTGTTAGATGGCATATGAAAAAGTCCCTCATTGTCTCTCAAATCCGTCAAAAATCCGAATTATTTGCAATGTCCCATTACAAAAGGTCCTATCCAGGAGAGTTGGGTCAAAATAGAAAATTGTATGTTGTTGAGTTGGTCAGCCCTTACAGCCTCCAGCCTTATGCCACACTCCATCACAGCCTTAGCACTCAGCAACACCTATAGGCCCTCCCAGGCCTCTCAATAAACATGTCTCATAGACTTCTGGGTTTATCCCATACAGGAGTTCAGGACCTGTAGCAAAAAACAATGAGAGGGAAAAGAAGGGGAGGGAAATACTCATCCTTCCAGGCTGTATGGCTCTTGAAGCACTCTCTCTAGTCGTTTCGCCCACATCCAAGGCAGGCCTCCTCAGAGGCTGTGCCTTTGACAACACACTCATCTGTCTTGAAATCCAACAAAATCTTTCTTCTCCGCATCTTTTTCTTTTCCTTTCCGCAAACGATTTAACAATCGTGTATCCACTTGCTGCAATGCAATCTTCCACTCCAGTCCTGCTGCAGTGTTAAACTTACTCAATTCCCCTTTTACACCGACTCGTTGAACAGCTCAAAATTTGTTAGTAACACACGTTGAAAAGCCTCCTGCCGCTTCTCAAATCTGGCAAAATCCAGGCTGGGGGCGATGGAAAAAAATGCCCCTATTTGCATGATCTAATGTCCCGTTTACAAAAGTCCTAGTCCTTCCTTTCCGTAACCTTTAGAAAGAGTTGGGCCAAAATCACAAAGTCCAGAATCCAAATCTCACAAAATTATTATGAAGCAACATGAGACGTAGCCAATTATATCATGTCTTTGGTTCTCAAAAGGATAACTTTTTATCACTTGGGCACTAGCTCCCTTTTTGAATAAAATGTCAATCAAAAATTTAAAAATCAATGTCAGTTCTTAATCCTTCTGTGTCAGGAATATGGGGTCAATTTTTTTTTTCAAAAACAAATATATATATATATATTTTTCTTGCACTGCCAACTTGTGACAGTTTTCCATACAAAGTCTCTACAACCAATAACTCCTCTCCTTGTATTCCAAAGTGCTGCAAAAAAAAAAAAAGAACCTCCAACATTTCCCTATAACCTGTAAGGGGTTTAAAGTCTGTAGCACCATGTTCTCTAAAAACACTGAAGCATTGTTCTTTCAAAACAAGGATTTTTTTTTTCAAGCCTAAGACCATTTTTTTTTTCCAAAAAAAAAAATATCTACAGCTTCCGAATTGCTTCTGAACAAATCTACTAACATTGTTTATAACTCTTTATGCATTTTGAATTCAACACATACATCTCATTCACACAAGGTCCACAGGAATTCTGATTAGTGGTTAGTTGTTTAGATAAAGTCACACACTCTATCTCAGCTCATGAAACATTCTCACCCAGTTGTCCCAAAATAAGTCCAAAAGCAAGGATTTAAGATCCAGGTGAAAGACAGAACCCCAATATATATATATATATATACACACATTTACATCATCATTTTCTTTCTTTCTTTTTTTCATATTAAATTCACATTACATTTTTACAGCGGCTTTCATTGACCTTGGCTGTCCACTGGAATTCCATTATCTTTCTCTGGGCATTTCGCCTGAGTTTTAACAAGAATAACAGGGAGTTTTTACCTTGAACTGTTGCCAAGATTTTCCCACTATCTTTTTGGCATGAGGCCCAGGTGCAAAGGAAAACTTTTTAAGAAAACAGCCTTTGTTCCTCAGAAATAACAAGGAAAAAAAAAACTTTCTGAGCCTCAACACCACTTTAACTCCCTCCCTTTTTCTCGCCTCTCTGCAGCTTGTCAGCAAAAGCAAACTAACACAGACAGACCCTCTTCGGATCAGATTTTTTAAACCGTAATAAAACATTTCTAGATATTTGTGCTCAACATTTTTTGTGTAAATCTATAGACTCATTTTTCATTTTCACTTCAATATTACCACGAAACATGCAGAACTTGAAACTCATTATTCCCCACACATAACAAAGAAATCAAACAGTTTTTTTTTTTTCCTTTCCCCGGGAGTTGCGACTCCTCATGAGCCCTGCACGACTTGGTCTTGGGGCACCCTCACAAGTCTTGTTCTCTGGGGAATTCCTTCTACGGCTCTACTTGCAACTGAGCCGAAATTGTCTAACATACACTGTAATGGGGTGGTGGATTTGAACCCACTGCCTCCCATCCTGCCTAATAGAGGGGACTGCCTTGGACTGGGCACCTGGACACTCAACGGTGTGTGTCAGGAATAACAAGACAGAACCCCTTTATACCTCCCTGGGAACCTTTGTGTCCCTCCCGGCGCTGTTCCCTTAGTGTCTCATTTTAACCACTATACTTGCCAGATTGCTGTAGACGTCGGACCAACCTTCGCCCCTGGACTTTTCCCTGGATCCTTTTCCCTGCCTGGTTTCTTTGGAACCTCGCTGTCGTTGCGGCTCCCACCGTCGGCCGGCGTTGGCATCAGAGGCAAGTACCGCAGCCGGTCTTACAATATTCAGGGGCCCCTTCTCGTCTCACGGTAGTTGCCTCTGGCCCCCACCGCCGAGTTGGGACCGTCCCGCCAACGGGATCCGTCTCCGATCTCCTGGTCCGTCTTATTGTGGAATCACGTCGGGGTCACCAGAAAATGTAGCGGAAACCAGACTTCCCCTCTTCTCGGCTTGTGTGTCTGTGCGGACGCAGTGGAAGTAGGAGACAGACAACTGGAGGTTTTTTCCAAAGAAAGCAGTTTACTAAAAGTTTCCTGCAGCTGCAGAGGTTCATCCCACGCACAACTAGATGCTGAAAAGGGAGAACCCCGCAGACAGGGTCGAGTGTCTATTTATACAATTCAGTGGGTTCAGTTTACGACCGCCCACATATCAAACCATTGGTGCATATTTGTGGTGCAGTATTACATTTCATTACTTTCGTTTCTCTCAAAACACATGATTTCAGGGAAACCATGTGATAACCCATCGGCTGTGTTCCTGGCCTGCTCGTACCTCCTTATATGGCCATTTCCTCCTACCCCTTCATTCCTGCCTTAGTACATTGCTTTTACATTTACTATATACTCTCTTTATACCGCAAGTTGATCTCATTTATAAGTCTAGAGGAAGTTTGGGGCTAAATTATGGATTTTAATATGACCCATGGATAAGTCAAGAGTTGTTCTGGGGAGAGAGGAAAGCAATGTCGACTCAGGGGGCCATTCCCCTTTGGCCTTGCTGCCCTTATTTCCCTGCCCAGGAATTCAAGAAGGCCAGAAACAGTGCCATAGTGGAGGGAGTAGAGGGAGTTGGTGCGCCTTTTAGGTTTTCCTGAAATGGACTAAGCTCTTGCCTTTCACCTCTATACTCAGAGAAAGAAATAGTTCCTTTTTTCTTTTCTTTCTTTTTTGAGACATTAAGGTACAGTACTCACATTGGCTTAGTTGGGTTGATTTTTTTGACTAAAACTTCTAAATTTATTCATGGTATATAGTAGGCGTGGGCAAACTTTGTCCCTCCAGGTGTCAATTCCCACAATTCCTAACAGCTGGTAAGCTGGTTGGGATTTCTGGGAGTTGAAGTCCAACACACTTGGAGGGCCAAAGTTTGCCCATGCCTGCTATATAGGATACATATGTCTGTTTTTATTTTATCTAGACTAAGATAGCGACCTGTTGTACAGTGTAGGTACAAATTCACCTGGCTTTTTTCTGTTTCAAAAGTTCAAGATGTATATTAGTCTAGATGGGGAAAAGTTGCCCTATAGCATACCGACAAATGCTTCTAATGCATTACCGAACCCAGAAAAAGGCAGTCTGGGTAGATCAGAGGCCTTAAACTTCATGATAACTGCTGCAGCGATCCAGCTGCCATTGTGCTTTTTCCTGAATTAAATCAATACCCCATAGAGCTTTTGGTTACACTGACTGCATTTCCGTGAGCACACAGTTGTCTAGACCAAGCAGAAAAACACATTTAATGCTAATTATCTTGATAAATTGGATATAGGCTTCCATCTGACCTTTTACATTGAAGTTACTGAGTCTGTCAATTCTAGCCTCACCTACTGCAATGTATTGGTTTATCAAGCACTCTCTAAGGCACAGGTACTTTTATTAACTAAGTAACTTCTTGGATTTCACTTAAGGTACAATTGCACATCTAAACAACCCTTAGGCCAGGCAATCAGTAGCGTACCCATCAACAAGGCTGGGTAATACAGTTTGTGTTGCCTATCTTTTTCTTTTCTTTCTTTGGAGAATTTGTTTTGAGGAAAATGTGTTATGTTCTTTTCAATCCAAATGAGAATTGACTTATGTCAATTCTGTCAGAAAAGTTAGTGTTGCATTCATGGCATTTTAGAAGAACAATATATTGTTGTTCAGAGCACACAATTTCTTTCTCCCGTATGTGTCTGTTGTTGTTGTTGTTGTTGTTGTTGTTGTTGTTGTTGTTGTTGTTGTTGTAGTATACCTTTAAGTAGTTTTTGACTTATGGGAACCTTAAGATGAACCTATTATGGGATTTTCTTTGTCTGAGAGTGTATGGCTCACCCAAGGTCACTCAGTAAGCTTCCACAGCTGAGCAGGAAATTGAACCCTGGTCTCCAGAGTCTTAGTCCAGCACTCAAACCACTACACCACTGTTAACATAAAAGGCAAGTTCAACCCAAGGCTTTGGTGTTAGAAACAAAGAAAAGATGCCCTCATCAATTGTGATGACCCATGGGCCTTGTAGTCCTGCTCAGGACATTGTAATTCCTGATGAGGAGGAAAACTTGGGTTTTTTACCTTCCCAGTCTGAACTGGATTCCTCTCAGCCAGATCTTTCCCAGGCAGATCTGGGAACCTTGCACCTGCAAGAAAGTTGTCTCCCAGAAGTATGTCAAACAAGCCCAGAGCCTACTTCTCCCGTGTTCTTGCGCCGGGAGTTTTGTAAACAACAGAGAAGTTTGGAATCAGCTTCGCGCAGGAGTGCGAGGATTGCAGCTAAGAATGTAGCCAATTAAGACTGCTTCTCGTGAGAATCTTTAAGGAGTTTAACATCTGGTCTCAGAGTTTAGCTTTCGTTTCTGATTCCCAGAGAACTGCTTCGGTGAGAAAGTTAGACTCTATATAGGTGTTTTGCCCGCGTAGTAACTTCGCGGAGTCAATTCGTCAGCCTACGGAGCGAGTTGTGTCTGGACAGCGCGCTCCGATTCAAGCCTCGCTCCTGCTCAAGCCTTGCCTTGCTATCCAGCCTTCGCCTTGCTTCCCAGCCTTTGTTTATCTACGGACTTTGCCTTGTTTCCCAGGATCAATCCTTGCCTTGTTCCACGGATTTTACCAAGTTATTCCACGGACCTTGTTCTTGTTCCTAGTTACCTTGTTCCACGTTTAAGCCTTGTTTCAAGTATCAAGTTATTTCCTAGCCTTGCTCAAGTTTATGGACTAAAGGACCTTGTCATCTCCCCTCACTTTGCTTGGCAAAGTGAGTGTTTCGGTTACTGGATTACAACTTTGGACCTTAATATTTCTTGCTGGACATTGCTTTTTTGGACTAATTTAGACCTTTCCTAAAAGGCCTGCTTTTGGACTATTTCATATACTTGCTTTTATTAACTTTATATATTCCTTCAATAAAGATATTAGTTAGATACTGGCCTCTGTGTTTGGTTATTGGTGCCTTTGCAACCTGGGTCGTGACAGTTTGACTCCGCCCCCCATAAGCACCAATTAACCAAGGCCAGAATGTCTACCGGAACCGTGCCGGGTGGGCAGCCGCTTACCTACACCATCGACAAGGATGAGGTGGATCGCATCCGCGACAGACTCAACGCCCAGGATGGAGAAATAAAGGGCTTGCGGGAGCGCGGAATCCGCCTCCCGGCCATGGCGTTGCCTACCAAGTTTACTGGAGAAGCTTCTAAGGTTCATGTTTTCCGTCGCCAATGTCAAGCTTATCTAGAGGCCCGAGATGCCGAGTTTCCCCAAGAAGACATCAAAGTGGCGTGGGTTTACAGTCTTCTAGACGGGCCAGCGGCCAATTGGGCGACGGCACTGTTCGACCAAGCCTCTCCACACCTAAGATCAGCGCAACACTTCTTGGACCACCTCAAGGAGACTTGGGGAATCGAGGACAATTTGGAGGCAGCCGGTCACAAACTCCGTCGCCTTTTCCAAGGAGACAGACCTATGTCTCAGTATATAGCCGAGTTCCGAGTGCTGGCCCACAACACCGGCTGGAACGATGTAGCCCTCAGAGGACAATTCCGGGAGGGTCTCAACATTGAAATGCTGGAAGAAATCTCCAAGGTGGATCCTCCCCAGACCCTCGAGGCACTCATTGATCAATGTTTACGGGCTGAAGTCATGATTGCCAACAGGAAACAGTGGGTTCGAGGCCAGGGCAGTAGAGCCGGGGCAAAACCCCCCGCTCCCATCAGCGTTCAGCCACGTCCAGTGTGGAGACCCCCACCGCCAACCCCATACCCCAGAGGAGGCGAGGAGGTGCCGATGCAGTTGGGCAATGTGCGTCCCAGACTGGATGCCGCCGAGAAGGCCCGTCGTCAACGCTTAAACCTCTGTTGGTACTGCGGGAATGGGGGCCACTTCGCCAGAGAGTGCCCAGCCAAAGGGAAGCCTGCCGCCCGTCTTGCGGCGGCGTCCTCCACGGAGACGAAGGCGTCTGAGCCGACTGGCACACAGCCGGCGGGGGAAGCCAACGACCGGGTGTAGAGAGGCTCGCCAACCCGGTCAAAAAATCCATTCAAGAGCCGCCAACCGGGGTCCTGTTCCTTCTCGTGGTCACATTATGGTCAGCAAAAAGGGGACCCGTCATGATCCACGCCATGATAGACTCTGGAGCTACCAACAATTTCATTGATAGAGAGTATGCCGACTCTCTGGGATTACAATATCATGATTTCAAGAATGCCCGTGTGGTGCAAGCCATAGACGGCCGCCCCCTCAAGACGGGCCCCGTAAGTCAGTGGTCGGAACCCACCAGGATGTGGATAAGGGAACATATGGAAGAGATTTCCTTCTTTGTTACCGAGGTTCCCCATTTCCCTGTGATTTTGGGAATTCCATGGCTGACTCTCCACGACCCTAACATCTCCTGGTCCAACAGAGAACTGCAGTTTGCTTCGCCGTACTGCCAAAACCATTGCCTCGTAGCCAAGGTCTGCCATGCCACAGACACCGAGCCCATCATCACCTTGCCAAAGAAGTACTCCGAGTATTGGGATGTATTCAACGAGAAAGAAGCCGAAAAATTACCCCCACATAGACCTTATGACTGTGCCATTGACTTGGTGGAGGGGGCCCCGATCCCGCGAGGGCATCTCTACTCCCTGACTGAACCAGAGCAAGAAGCTCTCAGGGAATTCATAGAGACAAACCTTCGCAAGGGATTCATCAGACCCTCTCAATCCCCAGCCGCCTCCCCAGTGATGTTTGTGAAGAAGAAGTCAGGGGAACTACGCTTGGTGGTGGACTACAGAGCATTGAACAATATCACCAAGCGGAACAGCTATCCCCTGCCCCTAATCTCGGATCTACTGGATCGGCTTCGAGGAGCCAAGGTTTACACCAAGCTGGATCTTCGGGGGGCTTACAACTTAGTTCGCATCAGGGAAGGGGACGAGTGGAAGACCGCCTTCCAGACCAAATTCGGATTATTCGAGTCCCGAGTTATGAATTTCGGTTTATGCGGAGCTCCCGCAACGTTCCAGCATTTTGTCAATGACATTTTTCAGGACTATCTAGACAGGTTCTTGATATTCTACCTGGACGATTTTTTGGTGTTTTCTAGATCACAATCAGAACATGAGAACCACGTCAAAATGGTGTTACAACGATTGCGGGATCATGGACTTTATGCCAAGCTGGAAAAATGCGCCTTTGATCTACAAGAGGTAGATTTCCTTGGTTACCGCATCTCGCCTCTAGGGCTTTCCATGGATCCAGCCAAGGTTTCAGCAGTATTGGAATGGCGGGCGCCAACTAACAAGAAAGAAGTGCAGCGTTTCTTGGGGTTCGCGAACTATTACCGCAAGTTCATTCCAGATTTTGCCCGCTGGTCTGACCCCATCACTAGCTGCATCCGTGGAAAACAGCCTTTCCGCTGGACTGATCAAGCAGAGAAAGGGTTCCAGCAACTAAAGAAACTATTCACGTCCCAGCCAATTCTACAGCACCCAAATCCTGGAACCCCTTTTGTTGTGCAAGCGGACGCCTCTGATGTGGCAATTGGGGCGGTACTCTTACAACCGGTGGGAGATCACCTCCATCCCTGTGCCTTTTACTCTCGTCAACTAACCACACCAGAGAGGAATTACACCATTTGGGAAAAAGAACTACTGGCCATAAAGGCAGCCTTTGAAACTTGGAGACATTGGCTAGAAGGGGCCAAATTTCCCATTGAAGTCCATACTGATCATCGTAATCTAGAACATCTAAGAACTGCCCGCAAACTGAATCAGAGGCAGCAACGTTGGGCTTTATTCTTCGAACGTTTCAACTTCCAGATTCATTACGTGACCCCAGCCCAGACCAAGCAAGCAGACGCCCTGTCACGTAAACCGGAATACGCTGCAGGACGTAAGGAGACCTTTGAATCCCAACTATTACAACCCGAGAACTTTGCCACGCTCACAGTGGGGAACACCAAATCCATTTCCATTGGTTCAACTTCCTCTACTCCAGGACCCATCTGTGCTCAAGAAATCAGGGCTAGTCAGCAAGCAGATGCCTGGGCGCAGGACCAACTTCGCCAAGGTCTGCATTTTCCCTTTTCACTTAGAGATGGGCTGCTTTGCTATAGAAATCATGTTTATATCCCACCCGGACCGGGCAGGGAAAAAGCGCTTCGTCTGTGTCATGACTGCAAACCAGCAGGACATTTCGGACTATTTAAAACCATGCATCTGATCCTAAGGGATTTTTGGTGGCCCAAGATCCGCAAGGATGTGGAAAAATATGTCAACACCTGCCCAGTATGCCAGCGCTCCAAGATAAGAAGGGAGAAGCCCTCAGGGCTTTTACACCCCCTTCCTACCCCATCTCGCCCATGGGAAATAATTTCTGCGGATTTCATCACTGACCTACCACCTTCCTGTGGATTCACCACGATCTTAGTGGTGGTGGACCTTTTCACCAAGTTAGCCCATTTCATTCCCTGCGAAGGCCTCCCCACGGCCAAAGAGACTGCGGATCTATTCCTTCAACATGTTTTCAGACTACATGGATTGCCCAAGAGTTTAGTCACAGACCGTGGATCTCAATTCACCTCTCGTTTTTGGAAGGCGCTACAAAAACTATTGGGCATAGACTCCCGCTTATCTTCAGCTCATCATCCCCAAACAGATGGGCAAACGGAGCGCACCAATGCCACTTTGGAGCAGTATCTTCGCTGTTATGTAAATTACCAACAGGACAATTGGGCTTCTCTGTTACCACTGTCTGAGTTTGCCTACAACAATGGAGTTCAAGCTTCTACAAAAGAAACGCCGTTCTTTGCAAACTACGGCTTCCATCCACGTTTCTTTCCCCCTGTCATTGAAACTTCAGAAGTTCCCGCAGCAGAGGATTGGCTGCAGGAACTCACAGCGGTGCAACAACTTTTGCTCCAGCAACTGGACCAAGCCAAGGAGGACTATAAACGCCACGCTGATAAACACCGCCAGCCGGGCCCTGAAATCAAGGTAGGAGAACGGGTTTTTCTGTCCACTCGCTTTCTGCCCTCCCACCGCCCTTGCCGGAAGTTAGATGCCCGTTTCATTGGCCCCTATCCAGTGGTGGCGCAATTAAACCCCGTGACTTTCAAACTCCAACTTCCGCGTTCAATGCGCATTCACCCAGTGTTTCACCGTTCCCTGCTCCTTCCGGCGGATGGTGTGCGTCCTGATACAGACCAACCGGCCCCCCCTCCTGTTTTGATGAATGGGGAGGAGGAGTTCGAGGTTGAGGACATTTTGGATTCTCGCTTTCATCGCCGCCGCCTACAATATCTCATTGACTGGGTGGGTTTTGGCCCTGAGGAACGCTCTTGGGAAGACGCCTCCACAGTCCATGCTCCTGATCTAACCCGCCGCTTTCATCAGACCTATCCCGCCAAGCCGCGACCTCGCGCCTCGGGGAGAGGGCCCCAGTTTGGGAGGGGCCTTGAGGAGGGGGATAGTGTGATGACCCATGGGCCTTGTAGTCCTGCTCAGGACATTGTAATTCCTGATGAGGAGGAAAACTTGGGTTTTTTACCTTCCCAGTCTGAACTGGATTCCTCTCAGCCAGATCTTTCCCAGGCAGATCTGGGAACCTTGCACCTGCAAGAAAGTTGTCTCCCAGAAGTATGTCAAACAAGCCCAGAGCCTACTTCTCCCGTGTTCTTGCGCCGGGAGTTTTGTAAACAACAGAGAAGTTTGGAATCAGCTTCGCGCAGGAGTGCGAGGATTGCAGCTAAGAATGTAGCCAATTAAGACTGCTTCTCGTGAGAATCTTTAAGGAGTTTAACATCTGGTCTCAGAGTTTAGCTTTCGTTTCTGATTCCCAGAGAACTGCTTCGGTGAGAAAGTTAGACTCTATATAGGTGTTTTGCCCGCGTAGTAACTTCGCGGAGTCAATTCGTCAGCCTACGGAGCGAGTTGTGTCTGGACAGCGCGCTCCGATTCAAGCCTCGCTCCTGCTCAAGCCTTGCCTTGCTATCCAGCCTTCGCCTTGCTTCCCAGCCTTTGTTTATCTACGGACTTTGCCTTGTTTCCCAGGATCAATCCTTGCCTTGTTCCACGGATTTTACCAAGTTATTCCACGGACCTTGTTCTTGTTCCTAGTTACCTTGTTCCACGTTTAAGCCTTGTTTCAAGTATCAAGTTATTTCCTAGCCTTGCTCAAGTTTATGGACTAAAGGACCTTGTCATCTCCCCTCACTTTGCTTGGCAAAGTGAGTGTTTCGGTTACTGGATTACAACTTTGGACCTTAATATTTCTTGCTGGACATTGCTTTTTTGGACTAATTTAGACCTTTCCTAAAAGGCCTGCTTTTGGACTATTTCATATACTTGCTTTTATTAACTTTATATATTCCTTCAATAAAGATATTAGTTAGATACTGGCCTCTGTGTTTGGTTATTGGTGCCTTTGCAACCTGGGTCGTGACATCAATGTACAAAAGGAAATTGGACCAGCAGTTGAATCACACTTCGCCACTGATGACAGGACAGTGTCTGAAGGCAGCAGGCTAGTTTAGGAATATAAAGCAGAATGCATGATGCAATGACAACAGAATGGAATGACCACAGGTTCAGGAAAAATGGCCTGAGTGCTGCTGTTGCTCCTCCCCACAATTCCATTGTCTCACTTTGCCTGTGACAGTAATTGTGACATCTGACCTGCATGGACGAATGCCTTGGCATATACTATCCCTGGTTAACAAGCCCAATAATGCTCTCTCACCTGCCTAACCATTTTGAACATGTGCCAAAGTGGGTGTTACCGTCCCCTGGTGGGCGCTGCAGTAATCCAGGGGAGCAGTGATGGCCACAGGTACATATATCTTTCTGTTTAATTGCTATTAAAATTTTAAAAAAATTAATTTCCAGGGCACTGAGTAATATTTTTTCTGGAAAGGAGGCGGTAGGCCAAATAAGTTTGGGAACCACTGTACCATCCTAAAGGTGTGACTTGTAAGCAAAAAATCCAAACCTAGTCAGGAAAACAGTTTAACTGAGATAGAGAGGAAGCTAATGTCCACAACAATATTGCCCAAATGTATACTAAATCCAGATCAAACTCCAACAACACAATTTGGGGGTACAGTATATTCTGGAATGGAAGATGAAGGAAAGCTAGTCCTAAATTTTTGTTTCATAGAAGTCTGCATTCATTTAAAACTGGAATGCAGATTTTCCTTTAGAAATAATTTAACTACAACCCCTTCGATCATGTGATTTGCAAAATCACAGGTTTAATGCATTAAACAGAGCCATATTCTGTGTTGCTTGGCGCTAAGTTAGGAGTCCAACCTGCTGCAATACTGCAAGCGAAGGTTGTTTCAGGACACATCTTTTTACAATGAATAGTACTCCATTTTGCTTCTTGCATGTGTCCTAATTTTGCGTCTGCCACTTCCTATCTCTGTCTCTCTACCCCAACTCTCTTATCCAACACTCTCTGAAGCAAGAGGTGGAGCAAGTCAATGAAGTAAGAAAAAAAGGACAATGAAGGCTACAAATGATTCTGCCTATTCATGCCCTGCATAGCCCCTGAGTCCCAGAATCCACCCACTAACACAGGTGTTGGCTTTTAAGATGGGTGCTGAATTAGTCTAAAAGAAACAAAAGTTTCCAAAGTCCCTAGTGACTCCATTACCATAAGCAGAAAACATTTATAGAGACTTTTGCTCTCTAAATTCTTTAAATACTCAGTTCATTTAACGACAACATATGAACTTTTTCTTAATAGGCTACCTAATATTATCCACTTCTCTCTTTACCTTTTCTCATGTAGAATGTGCCTGTTTTCAGAACTGCATTGCATTACTAAGAACATTATCTACAGGAAAGTTCACTTTGCCCTCTATATGTGATTTTAGTGGCCTAGATGTTGCTCACACCAAGGCCCTTCCTTTAAGCTTCCCGACACAGTAAAAGAGAATTTCCATTCATTTTAAATTCATTGAATGCCACCCTATCTAGTAAGAGGATATAGTGTATCTCATTTTGCTTTTCAATCTCCCTTTCCTCACACAATGTCAAATAAAAATGTCACCGTTTGCCACTCAAATTTTCTCTGTCAGATTGAAGGCAAGAAAAAAAATCAAACCAGCCTGCAGTTTTCTAATAAATGCATACAGTTGGCTCTTATATCCACTAATTCTGCACCCACAAATTCCACCACTGCAACAACAAACATTTCAAAAAGCAAACCTTGATTTTACTATTTTATATAAGGGACATCATTTTATTACACCTTTGTATATAATGGGACTACAGATTTCATTATCCACAGAAGAACCAAACCCGACTGGATACCAAGGGCCCACTGTACATTGGCCAGGATCTTAATTCTAGCACATGATGTCCAATACTTATTCCTTCAAGGGGATGGAGTTTGAGTAATACTCCACAAAGCACAATGTTTGATGTGGGGCAGAAATATCTAACTCTGCATGTGGGAGTCAGCTAGGTCTAGTGATTTGAGTGCTGAGCTAGGACGGCAGAACCCACTTACATTAGACAAATATAATGCTATATTCCACTTCAACTGCCATGGCTTTATACAGTGGAACCTCAACTTAAGAGCATTTTGAGTTAAGAGTTGTTGTTCGGCTAGGATTTCGCTTTGATATATGAGAAGCATATTTAGTTAAAAGCTAGCGTGAGAGGGAGTGTTAGCGTAAGTACAGGTCTTCAGGGCTTCAGGGCAGCAGTATTTGTGACTCGTGCCTCCATGCCTCATGCCCTTGTCTGCTTTGGGAGATTGCTGTCTGTTTTGCTCTTGTCCGCTTTGAGGGACTTTGGGATAGTTGATTTTGTGTGGTTTTATTCCTGGTATGTTTGGCTCCATGAAGAAAGAGAAGGAGAAACAGCAAGAAAGGGAGGGAGTACAGTATGAAGAAAATGATGCTTTTGGCTCTTTGTACTTTGTACTTCCTTGCCACAACTTTGTGCTTCTACCATTTTAAAGTTTATCTGTCATTTTTATTGTTCCATGTGAATGTGCTATTTCTTATTTATAAAGTGCATTTTCTTATTTAAAAACACAAAAACAAAACAAATGGGGAAAGGGTTTTGAATGGCCAAAACAGATTAATAGCATTTCAATGGGAAAATTCACTTTGGGATAATAGCAATTTGAGTTAAGAGCTCAGTCACAGAGCAAATTAAACTCTCAATGTATCACTGTACAATGGAATCCTGAGCATTGTAATTTCATGAGCCTAAAAACTCAAAAATGCCCCTCTGCAAACTGGAAAACCCAGAATGCCAAAGGATGCTACTACAAAAGCTGAAGTGGAATAATAGCACAACAACTGTGCATTATAAACAGGAGCGGCCCTAGGTTTTTTCAGTATGTACGCAAACCTAGGGCCGCCCCCCCCCCCGAAAATACGCCCCCCCCAACTTACTGCCACTGGCGGCGGCGGCGACCATTGGGTCACTCGCCACGGAACAAGGAAGTACTTGCTATTATTGCGAGAATAGCAAGTTCTTCCTTGTTCCCCGTCGAGTGACCCAATTGTTGCAGCCACCATCGCTGCTGCCGCCACCGTTTCGAGAGTGCCCAGCAAGGGCTGCGCCCAAAGCGGCGGCTTCATGGGCTTCCATTAAGAACCGGCCCTGATTATAAATGAGTTCAGTTTCTGCACAGCTGCAGAAACCCAGTGTTCTTGGGTTCTTGGGTTAATCGGAAACACTTTCAGATTAACAAGAAAGCAGTACCCAACCTCCTCTGATTCAGTCTTGCCAAGAAACCCGTATGATGAGATTACCATAAATTAGAATCGAAATGAAGGCACACAATTCCTGCATCTTTATATTCTACTAAAAGAGAAAAGACCCTTGTAATGGGTGATTTATTTATATATGCACTTCAAAAATACCTTTATAAGTAATTCTGGCAGTCCTGCAGAACACTGATTAGTAGGATACCAAATCCCTATCATCAGTCAGTCAATCAATCAATCAGTCAGTCACACATTATTTAGTGTGTTAAACAAGGTCTTAGATCCAGTTTTATTTACAGGCAGTCCCCAGGTTATGAAGATAGGTTCTGTAGGTTTGTTACTTATTATGCAGAATTTGTAAGAAAGTGCAAAAGCTGGGTTGCAGTTAAACATCAAGAAAACCAAGATCATGGCAACTACACCTATTGATAACTGGCAAATAGAAGGAGAAAACGTGGAGGCAGTGACAGACTTTATATTTCTAGGCGCGAAGATCACTGCAAATGCAGACTGCAGCCAGGAAATCAGAAGACGTTTACTTCTTGGGAGGAGAGCAATGCCAATCTTGATAAAATAGTGAAGAGCAGAGACATCACACTGGCAACGAAGGTCCGCAAAGTCAAAGCAATGGTATTCCCCATAGTAACCTATGGTTCCGAGAGCTGGACCATAAGGAAGGCTGAACGAAGGAAGATAGACACTATTGAACTTTGGTGCTGGAGGAAAATCCTGAGAGTGCCTTGGACCGCAAGAAGATCCAACCAGTCCATCCTCCAGGAAATAATGCCCGGCTGCTCACTGGAGGGAAGGATATTAGAGGCAAAGTTGGAGTAATTTGGCCACATCATGAGAAGACAGGGAAAGCTTGGAAAAGATCATGATGCTGGGGAAAATGGAAGGAAAAAGGAAGAGAGGCCGACCAAGGGCGAGATGGATGGACGGTATCCTTGACGTGACTGGCTTGACCTTGAAGGAACTGGGGACAGCGATGGCCAACAGGGAGCTCTGGCGTGGACTGGTCCATGAGGTCACGAAGAGTCGGAAACGACTATGCGACTGAGCAGCAGCAGCAGCAGCAGCAGTATGTACGCCAGAACAGGTACATTTTAA
Source organism: Anolis carolinensis (assembly GCF_035594765.1). Taxonomy (NCBI): domain Eukaryota; kingdom Metazoa; phylum Chordata; class Lepidosauria; order Squamata; family Anolidae; genus Anolis; species Anolis carolinensis. Next base: position 149,341,951 of record NC_085841.1, on the reverse strand, counting down.
AATATAACTCTAGCCAAAAGTACATATTTATTAGCTTTGCATAGCACAGAGAAGGGATAACATCCCTGTGATGTTTGTTATCTGTGTCCCTGTTCAAAAGATTTCACCTCACTTTCTGTCCCTGTGATAAGTGGATTTTGAAAAATTTGTTTTGTTTTGGAAACAAGGATTGGGGCTAAAACTTCAGTGGAGACCTCTTTTACCCGTAATAACTCTTCAAGGAGTGAATTTCCCTTCCTAGGGGTAGAGTTCTCTCATTTCCTGTTGTCTCACCCCCATTCTTAACTAGGAGTCATTTGTAAGTTGGATGTTTGTAACTCAGGGACTGCCTGTATTTGTTTGCTATCTCACTGATCTATTAAACTTATCAGGTAACTTTTGATCAGTTTGCTAGGTGAAATGAAGAATAGGGCTCTTGTTCATTTAATGGTTGGATTATTACTTGCTGATACTATTATTATTTCCAAACTGTTAACAGTGCAGAAGTCCTGCACTGAGTTGACATAAGCTAGTTCAGTCACTCCCACATTCTGACCTACCTCATAGATTTATTATTGTGAGGTTGTTGTCGTGTGCTTTCAAGTTCTTTCTAATGTATGGCAACCTCAATGTGACTCTGTTACAGTGTTTTTGTGGTAAGGTTTGTTCAGATTTTATTTTATACCTTTTAATTTTATTTGTGTGTTTTTTGTATTTGATACCACTGTATGCTTGTTTTATATCTGTGAGCCACCTTGAGTTCCTCTGGGGAGATGGTGGCGGGGTATAAAAATAAAATTGTTGTTGTTGTTGTTGTTGTTGTTGTTGTTGTTGTTATTCAGAGGATGATGTCTTTTGCCTTCCTTTGAGGTGGAGAGAGAAACAAAGTGGGGTTCCATGGTCTCCAGTCAGGGCCGGCCCCACCATAAAGGCCAGTGACGCTGCCGCCTCGGGCGCAGGTCCCGGGGGGCGCCGTCAGGCTGGGAGGGAGGCGGGGCACCGCTCTGACGGTGCCCCGCCGCCCGACCAGTGCGCCCTGGCCTTGTGGCTCCCTCTTTCGCCGCCCGGGGAGGGGAGGAGGGATCGCCTCCTTCCCTCCCCGGGCGGCGAAGCCTGCTTCTTTCGCCGCCCGGGGAGGGGAGGAGGCGATCCCTCCTTCCCTCCCCGGGCGGCGAAGCCTGCTTCTTTCGCCGCCCGGGGAGGGGAGGAGGCGATCCCTCCTCCCCTCCCCGGGCGGCGAAGCCTCCCTCTTTCCAACCCTGGCCGCGCCTCCCACGCTGCGTGGGAGGCGGGGCCAGGGCGAATAGCATGGGAGGCGGGGCCAACCCTGGTCCCGCCTTCCACCCAGCGTGCCCTGGCCCCGCCTCCCACGCAGCGCGGGAGGCGGGGCCAGGGCACGCTGGTTGGGAGGCGGGGCCAGGGCGCAGGAGGCGGGGCCAGCGGGGGGCGCTTTTCAGCGCCCCCGCTTAATATTTAAATTTATCTCCGACCGGCCCTGTCTCCAGTATCCTACTGGATCTTTTGTGGTGATGGGAAAGATGAGTGTCATTATGGCCCCATGAGCTCCCTCAAGAAAAGTAATGTATAAATGTACAAAAGCATAACCACAGATTTAACACACTTGCTGATGGAGCCATATAAAAAGAGGAATGTATTGAAAAGCATGTTTACCACAGAACTAAAGGGTGGCTGTATTCTGACAAGATTTCAGCTAAGAAAAAAAATGTGTAATATGCTGAATGGTTTTTTTTTTAATTCTTAAAGCTCCTAACAATTTATTCCAGGGTATAATTGTGAACGACAGGGCAAAGTATCTACAATGTTGGCTTCCTATGCTATTGTAATAATTGTTTATTGTTCTGCCAAAGGTGTTTATGCTTCACTGAATTCAGCCAAACAAGTTTCAGTCAACAGTCAACATTTTGTCTTTAAGGTGCAATTTATCTACATTGTTGAGAAAATCAAGTCTAGCCAGAACCATATTAAAAGGCACTTTTAGAGATGTGCAGTTTTGCAAGCAATTTCATGAAGCAGAGACAACAAACTACCAAATTATCACTCTCCTAATGGTTATTTTCTGGATGTTTCTCCTGCAAGAAGCACCAAAGGGGTAAACCAAAGCGCATTATTTCTATTGACAACTTCTTTATTGCACAGTGTTGTCTTCTTCACAGTACATTTTTGTGATTTGCTTTCACAATGGTCCATCACCACAGCAATGATAGTTAATAATGCTCTGGTTTTCCTAAAGTAGTTACAGTGTAAGATCAGCTACTTTTAATTAGAAGATAACCTTTTGATTCCACCCACCCACCCACCCACACACACATCTTACGGTTAAAGCAAATTGCCTTTCTTACCACATAATGTACCAAGATTCTTAGAACTCCAAAAGTGCAAAGTAGTTTTATTCAGTTACAAGAAACTAGCAATTACGCAATTAATGAAATGAAATTTATTTATACATGCACATGTATAAAGGTAAACCTCACCACCTATATATTCCTGCCATCTCTGCAAAATAAAATAGCGAGTATAAATAACTATGATGGATCGATGGTATCCTTGAAGTGACTAGCTTGACCTTGAAGGAACTGGGGGTGGCGATGGCCGACAGGAAGCTCTGGCCTGACCTGGTCCATGAGGTCACAAAGAGCTGGATACGACTGAATTAATAAACAACAAAACATAAATAACTATAGCATTTGCTGTTCAGGAATATGCCACATCTGTCCTGTAGCTCATTGGAGCTACAGGACCTTTCAGACTTTCCCTTAGAAATGAATCTGCATTTTCTCTCCAAATATCTCATGAAATGAATCACCTCCCCACAATCTGAAATTGAACAAAACCGTACCCTTTATAGCTCTGTGAAAGGGTGAGTGGACAGATCATATCATAGTAAGGGCCTGGGTTACCATAAATTGACAGGTGACCTGGAGCACACAAACACACATAAGTCCAACATGGCAGTTCTGGTCCTGAAAATGTGCTCTTGGAGTTTCTTAGCTCTCTGGGGCAAATTTCTGGGGGTTTCATAGGGCAAGTGGGGTGAGATGGGGATGAAACCTCTCCTTCTCTCAATTGAAGACGTCTTCCATGGATGCAGTGATAGGACTGAATACTGGCTTTTGATATAAAGCTTGAAAAGTATTCTGATTTTGTACATTTTGTACATTTTAATAAATTTTCTGAAATACATGTATGTCTGTCAAACCCTGAAGTGGGCTGTAGTCCTCAAAAGTGAATGCTATAGTCCTCAAAAGTAAGTGCCACAAAATATTTGGGTTTTTCCTACTATTAAAGAATGTGAATTGATTATATGTATTTAATGTTATTAAACAGTTAATGAATTATATTAGAAAAACCTCACTGCACAGGCTATTTTGAGCGACCTCAGTTTATAACAAACAGACTTGCTTTTGCTTGTTAAAATAACTGAAGAGCCATCTAATTTTTCCCTCAAACAGAAACATAACAGACCACACACACAACTTACCTATCATCTAATCAACTGAATCTTCAATCACAACCCACTAAATAAAGAAAACGATCCTATTGAAAGGTCAGCTCTTCGCTGCATTCTTAATCGCAGTGAATTCAAGTTCCATTGAATTCAATGATTTTTAATATTGAGTAAGCAGTGCATGAACTGTCAGTCAGTGAAAATAGGCTAACTCCTGGTTACACAACAATATTGCAATACTTATATTTCTCAGAAAACTCTTAATTGGCAAATGTGTAACAGCATATTGGAAATTTTATTCATTGTGTTTAGCTTTGTCATCATGACTCTGTACATTTGTATTGTCTTGTTGGATCACACCCTCCTAAATTATAAAAGATCAGTGATAGCTGTGCTAAATGAGAAAATTTTAGGTTCCAAATCTTGCCAAGTGTGTGATTGGATAGGAATTTGTTCATATGGAATCCCTTTTCTTTCCCCGTCCTTATTTTATCCCTTCCATTGCTTTCTTTTAATGCTTAGCTGCTTTCATTAGTATCATCTTCAATGAGAAAACCTTCTCTACAGAATGTTGATTTCTTTGTTACTGATGTGCAATGTACATAAAGGCTCTGCACCTTCTTAATGCTAGGTGATTAAGATAAGACTCCAAATAATTCATTTCTCTTCCCTGCTTCTTGCTCCAAACCGCATCCAGCAAGGTTTTTATAGCCACTTGGCCAATTGCTTGCTGTTCAGATGAATTGTTTAGTCTTTTTGAACCTTTGTTTCAAATGCTTCCAGTAAATATACTACCCTTCTTCTGTGCAGTTCAAATATTTATTAATGTTCCATATTCTCTAATCAGTTTATGCTGCTTTTATGTTCTAAAACTGATACAAAGAATAAATAGAAGCATTAAGAGTTCTATGTGTGCTATGATATATTTGGCATTGTGTGAAAATTAATATGGAAATATGCAGTTATTACAAATGTATGTGGCAAAGACTAAGGAGGATGGTGGACATGTCTCCTGTGAATTAATTCCTGGAGGAGGTAATGGGTTGGATGAGGAAAAACAAATTGAAACTAAATCCAGACAAAACAGAGGTGCTTGCCATCAAGGGACCTAATCTGGAGATGGTGTGTCAACCAGTTCTGGATGAGGTTACACTCCCCCTGAAAGACTGTGTTTGCAGCTTGGGAGTGTTCCTGGATCCATCTCTCCAAATATCAACCCAAGAAGATGCAACGGTCAGGAGTGCTTACTGTCAGCTTCAGCTGATACACCAGCTGTTTGTAGTCTGTCTATGCGCTTTTCTTACAGCAGCTTAGGATATGATCAATGGTTTCGTCGGTTTCCTTGCACAGTCTGCATTTTGGGTCATCAGCTGATTTTTCGATCTTGGCCTTAATTGCATTTGTTCTGATGGCTTGCTCCTGGGCTGCAAGGATCAGGCCTTCTGTCTCCTTCAGGGTCCCATTTGTGAGCCATAGCCAGGTCTTCTCCTTATCAGCTTTTCCTTCAATTTTGTCAAGGAACTTTCCATGCAATGTTTTGTTGTGCCAGCTGTCAGCTCTTTGTACTGCGGTTTGTAGTGCGGTTTTCTTGTACTGATTCTTTGTCTGCTGGGTTTTGAGGAGTTTCTGATTTTTGACTTCAATCAAAGCAGGTTCTTCACTTTGCTTTACATATTCTGCCAGGGCATGTTCTTCTTCTTTGACTGCTTGTTTTACTTGTAAGAGTCCTCTGCCCCCTGATCTTCTAGGCAGATATAGCCGGTCAACATCACTGCGGGGGTGTAGTGAATGATGAATGGTCATGAGTTTTCTTGTTTTTCTGTCCAAATTGTCCAGTTCCATCTGTGTCCAGTTTATGATGCCAGCAGTATATCTTATGACAGGTATGGCCCAGGTGTTTATGGCCTTGATGGTGTTGCCTCCATTGAGCTTGCTTTTGAGAATTTTTCTGACCCTTTGTGTGGCGGGCTGTGGCGCAGGCTGGAGAGCAAGCCAGCTGCAACCAGCTGCAATGAATCACTCTGACCAGGAGGTCATGAGTTCGAGGCCCGCTCGGAGCCTATGTTTGTCTTGTCTTTGTTCTATGTTAAAAAGGCATTGAATGTTTGCCTATATGTGTAATGTGATCCGCCTTGAGTCCCCTTCGGGGTGAGAAGGGTGGAATATAAATGCTGTAAATAAATAAATAAAATAAATATTCTTTGCTGACCACAGTTTTCACATGTTCATGCTTGATGTTGTCCAGCTGTAATATGCCCAGGTATTTATAGGCTTCTGGTTGGTGACACTTTATTGTTTGGCCATTAGGCATATTTATGCCCTCACTTTCAATGATTTTCCCTTCTTCAATGCCACTGTCGAACATTTGTCCAAACCAAACTCAGGAACTTGGAGTGACTTTTTTTGCAGATAAATTATTATTATTATTATTATTATTATTATTATTATTCCTAACAAAACCACCTCCTAACCTTATTCTGTAATGCTAGAGAGGACAGCTTAATCCTTTTCCTGCACTCCATCTTCCTGTTCACCATAAGAAGACTGGTACCAGTGAAGCAAATTGATGTGACCGCTTTTGATAGCAACATTGAAGAAGTGGTGCATGGAAGTCATTGTCTGAATAGTACCACACAACCTATGAAAATGTTAACTTTAGTAGATGGAAAAACATAATTCAGACTTCATTTCATGCAGAAACATGTTTTGGAATATAAATGCCTATGCACTTGCTTTTCTTACAGCAGGATCCCAAATTAATGTATTTGTAAACACATATAGGCAATTCATATGTTCAAAAGCAGTTTTGGAGAAGTAATTTTGAGTGGAGAGAAGAGGATTAAGTACATCCTACCATTTCCCAAATCAAAATGGCAGTCTCCTGGATTTCCTTTTTATTTAAAAAAAAAGTCAGACAAGGTTTCACAGCTGGGGTTTGCATGTACTAAAGCAATTTCCTCACCAATTCCAGCTCAGACATGATATTTTTCTTATAAGGAGATTGTAACAACACAGTCCTGTTCATGTTTACTAGTCTCAGAAGATCTGGCTTCCTAGTAAATGTTTTAAGGATTGCTACCTCAATCAAAATAGGCAAACAGCGAACTGTATTGAAGCTCAAATATTGTTCTGAAAGTGATTATTTCTTTAGGTAACATCTCATCTTCCTTCTGAAAATGAGAATCAACACCAAAAAGTTAATTAAGAAGATACAAATACAAAAGTTTTGATATTAAAACATAGGTAAACAAATATTAATATTAAATCATGATGGAATTAAAACCAATGTATAAGCATGTAAATAAAGAAAGAGCATCAAAAAAGGATGCATTTTACATTTTTACCAATTTCTTTCTTTTAATTATCTATGTTGAGGGGGGAAAGAGACAACTTCTTCATAGTATTCAGAATGGATCATGACTAAAGACCTGAATGTCACCATTTATCTGCTCAACCAGAAGTAATGTTCTCTCTCACAGCTCTTTTTGTGCCTCTATCAAGATGACATTATTCATGTCCCCATGTGCTCCATATATTTGACACTTGTCACTTTGAGCCAAATACACATTTGATTGAATCTGACATCTCTGGCAACTGGTTTTTCTATCACCTGGTACAGGACTTGACCATCCTGCTTCACTGTTCTGTCTTGCATCAATCAAATCATTATCTACTTTATTTAGTTCCTCTGCAGATCTTCCAATATCTCTTTGTCTTCATGTGGGTTGTTTTTCAGAAATACATCAACAGGAAACAAGATATTTCCAGGACAACGTTGAATGCACAAAGGCAATTTCATCTGCTGCATTTCATTTTCTTCATGAGAAATAATTAATACACACCATTATTGGCTTAGCTACTTCTTTATTGTAAGCATATAGTAGCTTCTGGAAAACCTGTGGACTATCTGGGATATGTGGGGGAAAGCATCACAATCTTTCTTCCATGTCTGTACTGTAATAAGAATGAAAAACTATATATTGGAAGTGGAAATAATTCCCTCTTTATTCTCCAGCAAAACTCTAAAATCACCCAACCATAGCATTTGAATGCATTTGAAAGGCTTTGTTCTGTGTTTATTTTGTTTCCAGACTATGTGTTCCCTAAATATATGACTGAGATCAATGATATACTGAACGAAAGTGATAAGCTGAGCTCAGATAAAACAAAGATATTGCTGAAGGGGGACGTGATCTTTAAATATGAGTAACGCATGTATCACACTGTCCTTTAAGAGTCAAACTTCTAGCTTGAGGATGCATCTAAACCTGGCACTTACTCCCGGGATGCCAGGAAAAGGCCATGCTCCAGAGTGTTATTTTGAACCATCAGCTTTTCCTGTTGATGCACCAGCTACACACATTACTGGAAGGCAGTGACTGGGACACTATTCTTTAATGCTTTGGTTGCTGATATGGTAGTTCAATGCTTTAGCATTGCAACCCTTTATCTGCAAAAAAAAAGTCACTCCAAGTTCCTGAAAATTGGTGGGAATATCTTCCAAGGAAAGGACTAAGCAACTTTACTGTCAATGCTACTTTTGTAATAGGTTGGATATGCACTGCCCTATATCCCAGGATCTGATCCCAGATATCTTTTTATCCTTGATTATTTTATCAGTGTAGACTCGTATAATCCAGTTCTAAGCAGATAATCTGGAATCAGATCCTGGGATATAGGGCAGTATAGATCCAGCCTCAGTCTCTTTTTCCTGCATGGCAGTATGGGGAAATTCCTTGGAGAGTAGATGTGAAAATAAACCCTCTACTTTCTTTGCCATCTGCCTTAGCCTTCTTGCTACAGAGTCCTTATTTGGATGCCAAACAAGGCTGTACAGTAGCTCCAGTCTATTGATTTGGAAGATAAGGTTGTGCTTTTGTGGGTTCAGTGATTGGTGACAGTGAAAACACACATGTGGTCCAAGCAAGAGTGAACAAGACTTAAAAAAACCCTACAAGTTTTGAGTGAGATAGGAAGGGTAACCTTGCATCTTTAGATTGGCTTTAGAGATTGTCATTGCTGCATCTACTACTCTGAAGAATTAATGCAGTTTGGCACCACTTGAATTGGCATGACTCAATGCTATGGAGTTTTAGAAAGTCTTTAGCCTTTTCTGACAAAGAGGGCTGGTGCCTTATCAAACTACAAATCACAAAATTCCATAGCACTGAGCCATGGCAGTTCAAGTGGTATCGAACTACAGTAATGCTGCACCCCAAGAAGCATTATTTCCTCTTTTCTTTGCTGTTCCCCTCATTTCTCTATCTAACCATCTCTCACCAACTCCCATGCTGTAGCCTTTCTGAACATTATGAAAGCCTTAGCAAATTTACCCTTTTCTCACACAAGATAAATACAAAAGACTTGCCATACATTGCTGTCCCCAACATGTAGTAGCATTGTAAGCTTCACTCATTCTCAGGGAAAACTGGCCTGCCTCGACACACCTACTATAGGAAAATTAAAATTACAGACCATATTTGCATTTTAATTAACAGGCTAATTTTAAAAAGTATTTTAAAAATGAAATCAACAAGGTCAGAATGAAAAACAATCTTTGCTTCTATCAATTCTGTAAAAGGAGGGAAGAGATGTACTGCTTAATTAAACTTATGCTAAAACACTGAATTCCCTTCATTGTTCCCTGCCTACGGACAGATGTTGCTTTTGACCTTGATGAAACAAAATGCATAAAATGAAGCCAGAAAGTCTTGTCTTCAGGCAATAAAACTATCACTTTATGTTTTATGCAAAGATACTAAAAGTCCTTTTAGAGAATGAGGCTCAAGGTGGTTCAATATTACATTTAAAAAGGACTCTACATTTACTATAGTCAAGAATTTTATAGAAAGACTAGGGCCCCTTACACACAGCTGTATAAAATCCCACATTATCTGCTTTGAACTAGATTATGGCAGTGTGGACTTAGATAACTCAGTTGTGAGCCGTGATATTCTGGGTTATATGGCTGTGTGGAAGAGCCCTCAGAGCTTAGTGTTAAGACCTGGTACTTTCATTCTCAGTATAAGTCCAAGGTCCTGCGTTTATTGCTGGCTCAATGTGATATAACAGCGTATCTTCATTATGATGAACATATGGATAAAATCTATGTTACTTAGAGCATTTCTATAATTAAAACTGGAAATTCATATAACAAGGTTTAGGAATATGAGAGACAAAGTATGGCCTGCCTTCCCATGTGACAAACGTCTCTGATAAATGTAAATTTTAGAGTTCCTTCGTTTTCACCAAAATTCCACAGTTTTGACTCGTATTTTCACCAGAATTGACAGTTTGTAGCAAAAGATGGGCTGCAGAAGAGAAGGACAAGCACCATGTTAAATCCAGGACAATTTGATCTCAGGGAAAATGGAAGCAAACCTGCAGTCTTTGTAACCCTGCAGGGATTTGCATGAGAATATGTTAGGGCTTTAGGGTCAAAATATACTTCATCACATGAAATAAATAGCGTGCAGTTCTTACTTTTTTTGTTTAGTCAAAAGTAAATGGAGGATTCCAGAACAAATTATGACCACAGCACATATAATAGAGGAGTTTAATTCTTCTCTCCTCAGTACAGTAATTTCATACCTCAAATTGCTATCATCCTATCATCCCTGGATATATTGCCATAACAGACATATCTGTGGAAGGTCCCATCCTTTGCTTAATTTCCAGTATACCTCACAACCTCTGAGGATGCCTACCATAGATGTGGGCAAAATGTCAGGAGAAAATGCTTCTGGAACATGGCCATACAGCCTGGAAAACTCAGAGCAACCCAGTGATTCCTTCCAGCCATGAAAGCCTTCAACAACACATAACAGAAAGAGTTTTTTTAAAACCCTCTCTGTAACTGTGGCATGGTGATTGTATGGTCTGGGAGAGAAAGAATAAGCTTCCCCTTTTATATATATTTTGGCTGAGACTTAGATTTGATCTTTGTGCTTACTTCCAAGTAAAGCAAAACCTACTTAGAGGTGCGCAGTTTAACACAGTTTGATTCTTAATCTTAAAATGCATAAAAGAAATTAGCAGAAGACGCAGTGTCTAAAGGGATTTTGTGTAGCTATAAATACAAACCAGGTACCCACCAACCTAAAGAGCTTAAATTTGGAGGATTAAAGGAAACTAAAGGATGTCAATCAAAGATCCATGTGGTGGAATTATCATTTTGCACTAGAAATTATGCTTGCGCACCAACCAAGAAAGAAGATGAAACAAAAAAGCATGCATTTTAAGAACTTTATCTGAAAAGGGGCAGATTATCCACTGGAAAAAGTGATGGAATTTGAAGGAAACCATACAGTAAAATGCTTTGGTGCTCAGATGTTTTGAATTTAAAAACAACAGTATTGTACTTACCTCAGTTATGTGTCTTAAAATGCACTGATTTTAACTGTATTCCACTCTAGATCTGGCAATGTAGGGATACCAATATTTTAAGGAATAAAACACGATCAAACATGATGCCAAGTTATTATGTATCACAAAATACTATGTGTTTGGCACTAACAGTCCTGATGCATTACTTTCAGAAAAACAACACTTTGGGAAGTGAGGAACACAATTTTTTTTTGAAAAAGTGTTTCCTACCTCCTTTCACTGCAAATGCAAAACCATGGTGGCCATTAGGAAAACAGGAGCCTAATTTCACAGATTCACCCCGGGACAGATGGTGCCCCTTGGGCATTCTTTCACAGCTTTCTTGGTAGCAGAAGCAGCAAGGAGTTGTTGCACAGCTGCAGGTCTCTCTACAGAAGAAGTAGAACCAGCTGGAAAACCCTCAGTGATCTATCTGTGCCTCAGGGAACCTGTGTCTGTATGTCCACAGCCAATAACCTTATGTTCGTTGGGAAGCTTTCCAGATCCTCCATGCTGTTGTTATTTGGCTTCTCTTTTTCCCTAGGAGATTAAAGACAGGAAACCTGGCTCTAATCAGATAGAAGTCAGCAAGCTGCTTGAGAGGGATTTTTTTAAAAAATCCTTTGGAATTTGCTAGGAGAAAATAGTATGTGAAATATTACCAAATTATAGCTCCTGCCCCAACAAAAAAAGTCAGACAAAAATATAAGTTTATTGTTTGCTTAAAAAAATAAAGTGGAATTAAGATTATTCCTAGATGGTCAGCTTTTACCAATAAAGTTTGCAAACAATACGTGCTCTCTGATTAATTTAAAATGGAATGAAAAATACTCTAGAAAATTTCCATCCACCTCCTATTATTCATTTATAACCCGCTTTTTCTTCAGTATTAGGACTCAGGATAGCCTACAGAATAGTAAGAGCAGAATAGACTGTATACAAACCACCAATTATATGTGTCTGTCCATCTATCTGTTACTTATTTCAGAAAGCAATTAAAGAATGTTTGAAATGATCAACCAGATTCAAGTGCAAAATGGTAATTTAGGACCAGAGTCAATTACGAAGCAAACATTGAGATGACCTGCACATGCTAATATAGACCAGATGGGGTAACATCTGGAATAATACAGGACGAGGATATAATGCATTGAGCTGTAGAGGTAGGGACTAATTTTTTTTATTGTTGACATTGACGAAAAAGGGAGAAGCAAATAGTTTGTTTTATAGTTCAGTTTTAAATTGCTTGAATTAGGTCATTAAAAGTCTTGTTCTTAGGAAGAAAAAAACATTATGGACATGGATAATGAAGAAATGTTTTAGTAGTCATAGTGGAAATAGTAGCAGTGCTGGCAAATATTCTCAGCAAGAAGCATGTGAGATCTTGGATGGTACTGCAATGCAAGAAGATCACTTAAAAGACTAATCAAAATTAATTGAATGTGATGTCTCCTGAGGAAATTTGTTTTCAATTTTTCCTGAAGAGATAGATAGGTTGATATACTCAGCCCTAATTTTGCCCTTATAATTAGCTACCTCTTATCTGCCATCCCCACGGAAAACGTTAACAAATGTGTCTGAAGATTCTGATGTCTTATTCCTTGATCACCAGCAAAAATCATACAGATGTTTTAAACAATGCATAATAATATTATAATAGTTATTCAGGGACACATCAGAAGTGCTATAAAGGTAAAGGTTTTCTCCTGACATTAAGTTTGTCATGCCCGATTCTGGGGGTTGGTACTCATCTTCATTTCGAAGCTGAAGAACCGGCATTGTCTGTAGATGCCTCCAAAGTAATGTGGCCAGCATCAATGCAAGGAGTGCCATTAGCTTCCCACTGAAGCAGTACCTATTGATCTACTCACATTTGTATGTTTTTGAACTGCTAGTTTGGCAGAAGAAGGGGCAAACCCTACTCCCTGGATTTGAACTGCCAACCTTTCACTTAGCAAGTTTAGCAGCTCAATGGTTAAACCCGCTGCACCGACGGGGGCTCTATCTATATAAAAATGCCTCTACCTTGTAGAATGAATGTGGTTTGACATTACGTTAACTGCCATGATTCAATCCTATGGAACTCTTGGATTTGCAGTTTGGTAAGCACCAGCACCCTTTGGCAAGGAAGACTTCATCCCATGATTCTATAGCATTGACTCATGGCAGTTAAAGCAGTATTGAACTACATTAATTCTGAAGTGTAGACACACCCTAGATCTCTCTGGCTCACAATTCTAAATATCCACCACATTAAATTGTCAATCTCAGAATCCCATAGGATGTAAATATAATAGTACTTAAAGTGAAATCATAGTGCTGTAACTGCATTATGTGGAAATGCCTTCAGAGTATTTGTACCAGAACCTTCAGCCAAAAAAAAAGCTGCCATAGTGGCTTACTAACTTAATTTAACAGTTCTCTTTCCTAAAGAGAAACGTAAGGAAAAGAGATAGCAATAGGTTAAGGATAAAACCCAAAAGCACAATTTGCTCTTCCTCTTCCTCAGAACCAGAGCAATGGTAATTGGTATATTGGGGTGTGGTTATCTCAATGTAACTGGCTCTGGTCTTAAACTACCATTTTGCACTTATCCTGACTGCTATTCTCTCCAGAATAACAGGAGATAGAAAATGGAGGAAGGGCTTTCTCCAGCTTCTTGGGCCAAGGCATGATGGACTTGTGCCTGGCTGCTCTTCTCTTCCTCAAAGTCGGGTCTCCATATCCATCCATGACTTGTAAGCATTAAAAATATACCCAAAAGCCAAACCTTGATTTTGTCATCATTCTATTTTGCAATTATATGTAATAGGACTTGAACATCTACAGAATTTGGTACCCATGGGAGTTCCTGGAACTAAGCTTCAGCAGATACCATGGATACACTGTAACGGTACAATAGATAAAGGATTCTCTGAAGAAAAGACTTTTCTCACATTAAACTACCAGATATAGTGCAAAGTGCTTAGGAAATTTTGCTTTTGAGAAGCCACACAGATATTAGTTGTCCTGTGAGATACAGAGTTTAAAAAACCTATTTGCTTTTAAACCAAAGGGCCTCCATCTTATTGTACAACTCTCATTTTCATACCCTCATTTTCAGATAAAGTACAAGAAGAAAGGAATATGCTGACATGGTAGCAGCCTAACTCATTTCTCAGCTGCCTTTACTCAAGGACAGAACTGAATAACCCTTCATTGCAACTAAAGCCTTTTGACTGAACCATTAGCCTTTATTTTTCTTCTTTGGTGACACTGTAACTTTTACTGTGAGAACAAAACTAATTTTTATCTGCACATGCACTGAATGTTGTATGAAGTTACTATATTTCAAAATTTTAAAACTATGTGTTCCTCAACGAACCACTCCCTTTAGTCCATCAAGAGGCAATTGGAGTGCTTGGTAGGGTGGACTGTCCCCTTAAATAACCTTTCCATGCTAATTCAGAGTGTCTACCTGCAATCTGCTTATCTGTCAGGTGTTTAAACAGGCCTTTGACAATAGTTAATACAATAGCTAATGGCCAAGGAACTTAAATGGGACTAAGGCTTTAATTGGACTTTCAGTTTTAACCAGACCAGTGGCTGAGAAGTTTTAATTGGTTTATATAACATCACTACTGTTTATTTTCACTTATATGATATTGTTGTTTCAATTTAATATAAAGTTTTGTTTTCATTATGTTGCACTGATTTTTATTGATTTAGGTTTATTTTCTTGTTTATCTTAAGAATTATTGTTTATCATTTGCACTGTTATTGCACATGCAGCCAGGCATGTGAGCAAACGGGGAGCAAACGGGGCTAGGAGGGGAGAGTGGGGGGTACCATCCCTCTTCTTTGGGTTTTTACAACCCAAAGAACTGGAATAGGAGTGGGGATTGGCCTCCAGGATCACAGAACACAGTCCTGGGAGTCAATCCCCATAGGCCCAGTATCTCAACAAATCTGGACCTTTCAGTAAGGTCCAGATTTGTTTAGGTTTTCATTAGTCCAGAGTAAATTGGGAAATCCCAATATACTCCTAATTAATTCAGGTAAACCTAAGGTGTTATTTGGAAGCCTCAGGTTAACCTGCGATTTGTCGAGGGTTTTGGACCTGTGTAGAAGGGCCCTCAGGCTGGATCTACACGGTCCCATATCCCAGGTTCTGATCCTAGATTATCTGCTTATCCCAAATTATCTGGCAATGTAGGCCCATATAATCCAATTCAAAGCAGATAATCAGGGATCAGATCCTGGGCCGTGTAGATGCAGCCTACATGAGACCAAAACCTCAGACTCACTGGCTGTCCCCACGTTGAATAACAGCTCCCTGTGTGTATTGCAGGGCTTTTTTTGTTTTGTTTTGTTTAAACTGACTTTGCCCAATATTTAGTACAATTAGGGGATATTCCAGAGTTTCCTGAAAACCCTAGAGTATCCTGGGGCTTTTGATTTATCCCATTCCCACATCCAGACTAGACAATCACTATTTTATGCAGACTGAGCTGCCAGCATGACCAGCAAGCAGTGGGAGATTCTTTCCTTTTTGCTGGCCCAGCTGGAGCTTTGTTTGGTTAGACGTGGCAGTAGTGACTCGGAGGAGGTGACAACGTAGCAGATGTGCTCCAGAGTAATCTAGACAAAGCTCCTGGATTCGGCACAAATTTGCTGAATCTGGACTGCTCCAGGACAGATTTACAACAGGCAAAACTGCAAGTTGTATATGCACTCTAACTATATAGACTTCACTTCCTATTCATATCATGTATTCTAGATGGTTCTAGTTCTTACTGTTGCAATAGGTTTACTGAGGAAAAAGCACTCTAATGGTTGTTAAAGCCATTGTGTATATTGCTATGTACTCCCTGCTGATTGAGAATTTCCAGGGACGCTATTTTAGAAACACTGCTTTCCTTTAGAAGAACAGATGTATGGCATTTTGTAAAATCAGTAGTCAGCTCATCTGTACTGTCTGCTGGCAGGATTTCAACTCTAGCTAATAAAGAGGATTAGGTTAATGGTACTTCCAGACATTCTGTTTCATACCTTGCCAATCTTTATTCCTTTCTAAGGTTACTGGCATGTAGGAAAAAATGTTTGACATCTTTATCTTGGGGGGGGGGGGGGGAGTGGGGGGGGGAGAGAGGCACATCTTCAGGAGCCACATCTTCTGTTTCTGATAAAGGTGGACTAGCTTCATCTTTATTGTACGACCTTACAATTGAGCCACAGGCTATTTACACTTGGAATACAAATAAAGGAGAGCTTGTGAGAGTTACAGTTTTGGACTATGCTGGAGTCCAAAATCCAAAATACACATTGTGGATGCATTTATTAGACCAACCAAAGGTGAAAAAAGCATTCTCTTAACTATGCCAAAACAGGGATATTTTATCTGCACTGGACAGGGCAAGATAATAGATCTAAAGCGAAGACAAGTCAAGATGGGGATTTAGCTTTCTGCCTGCATGTAAACATTCTGGAATATCCAATATTACAAGATGAACATCTTTTGTGACCCCAACAACATAACTTTTGTTTATGCCTGCATGCTTAAAAAATATTTGCCTGATGAAGAAGCCAATTATTTTTGGGTGTGTGTGGGGGGGGGGGGGGAGGAGTCGGGTTTTTTTGTTTGGTTTTTTTGCACCTTTGGTTAGCCTAATAAAGGTATCACTGATGTGTATTTGGGATTATATTTTGGACTATAGCTGTCAGAACTGCCTGGTCCAGCTAGCAGACTTGGATATTTGAAACAGAATCCAAGTACATAGGAAGCTTCCAATTATATCAAATTGGTCTACTTGTCCTTCAGCTTAGTGTTGCCAGCTGTGTCCAGCAGTATCTCTGCAAGGCCTTCAGCAACTGGAGATTACTAGGGATTGGACCTTAGACCTTCTCCAAGCAATTCACATGCTCTAATATTAAGCTGTTCTCCAGTAAACATCCATAGAAGGACTATGTACTGAATCTGAATCTGGGAGAAATTGTCTGAAATGTCTTTTAGCACTGTTTTCTTTGGCCATGTGATTTTTCTGTACATATTGCATCCAGAATATTTGGGAAACAGTTCATTTTTTTTAAAGGTGAGTATCTTTAAAACAGGCATGGAAATAAAAATATTGAGGTTTGAATACTGTTAGTAAAATCTTTGCTCTTGAGGCATAGTATGTTTATTTTATTTGAGTTCTTTAGATCCTAAGGATGCATCATTATAGAGCATTCTGGTTTGCTCTGAATCAGAGATGGATCTTATAAAGGTTTTTGCCTACAGCGCCTATCAGATCCATATGGCCTGATTAATAAGGGATGATCAAAACTGTAGTCCAATGTCAAGAGTCAGACGCCAATTAGCGAACAAAAATAGAGTTTAATCAGCAGATAAGCCAAAAAGTAATGATAACACAGAAAAAAACCTTGAAACACTTCACTATCAGTGCTTCAAGAGCAGTTCAAACAAAAATGTAATTCAGCAACACAGGCAGGTAAAAACAAAGCTAAACAAACTTAGTGCAAACTGCACTTTCTGAGTCCAAGCCCTGCCAGCCGGCTCTGTAGTTTTCAAAGGAACAGTTCCCAAAAGAAAACACCAAATTGGTCAGGAAACAAACAAACAAACTAAGAATGCAGTAGACTGCTTCCACAATGTGGAAAAAGCCGAAGGCTCCAAAAGGATGATGAAAAGACGTCGTCCGGGATTCCAAGGTCAGGTCAGGAGATAACAGCGGTGTCCAAAGAGCAAGCCAGGAGTCAAAAGCCGATAGTAGTCATCAATCACAGGGCGAAGGCAGTAGCAAGGTCAAATTCCAATCCAAGGTCTGAAGAGGGTGCAGTCATCCAAAACAGGTCCACGATAAGACACAGCGAGAGCCAAGCTAGGTGATAACAGCAGATTCAAATCATAGTCCAAGTCCAGTCTTCATGGAAACACAGAGATCCCAATGGCGCCTCAGCAACACCTTGCCACACGCAAAGTGCAGTGGCCAAACATTCCCATTTTATTCCCCTTCCTCCTGGGTGACCAAACACTCACACCCAAACACCAGGTGTCCCAAATCTACTCAGAGTCTGAGCTCCACACAGCTAGAGCTCGTGGATCTGGAGTACCTAGCAATTCGTCGGAGTCCCAATCATCCTGCCCACACTTAGCCCCATGAACACTTAAAGAACCATCCTCCCTTCTCCAAGGATCCCAATTGGGATCAGCTCCTGCAGAAACCCCAGGTTCAGAAGTATCCATAGACCCCAAATCCCGACATCTCCGGTGGCTGTGCCCATTCAGTGCCCGCTTCCCCAGCCACCACCTGTTCCTCAGCATCCATCTCCCCATCTGAATCTTCCTCAGAAGATCCCCCATATAGCTCTCTAAGTCGCTTCCTGCGCAACTCCTCCAGTGAACCCTCATCACGAGAGTTTTTTCTTCCTCTTCGAATTCCATCCCCATCAACCATAATCCCCGAAGGCGCAGTCACAACATCCAAAATATCTGGATTGCCAAATGCTCCTTGCCCACGTTCTGGACCAGGGTAGTTTTCATGGACAACTTGAGGCATTCCTTGTGATTGCCTATGCTGGTAAGAGCTGTAGTCAAACAAGATTGCACTACTTAAAAAACTCCTGGCACAACTGTAAAATTAATGCATAATAATAAAGTTAAAATGTTAGCCAACTACAAAGCAATTCACCTGCAGTCCATTCAGATGGTCTTTCCATCCTTACCCTTGCGTATGCTGAAGGCAACAAATAACATGCTTCTGTATTTCTTGAAAAAATGGTGAGATAATCTTCCAAGGATTTGATCCCAAATTATTGTCTTATTTCAGATTATCTGACAGTGTAGACTCATATAATCTAGTTCAAAGCAAGAAAGATGGGATCAGATCCTGGGATATAGGGCAGTATAGATCCAGCCTCAGCCTTCTGTTGTAAGGAATTGATGTGGTCAAAATAATCATAGACATTTTGAACTAGGGCTTTGATTACTATTGTTTGTTGGTCTTATCTTGTTATTTATGATACTCTGTCTGTGTTATTTATATAAAAAGTTTCAGTAAAGGGGGAAACAGAACTTTTTCAGCAGACCCTAGAAATTGTGACAGAAGAGAAGAGGAATTGTTTTAGGTATGCACAGCCTAAACCATTCAGGACTTTATAGTCAAAACCATTACTGCATCAAGACCATAGTTTTTGTCTGGAAAACAATAGGCAGCAGAGATATTAGAGCAATGATGTAAAGAGCCCATATAACAATGAATAATTCTTATACCAGCTGCACTTCCACCAAATGGATTTGTACTTTGGTTAGAACCCATTTTGTTTCTACATAATTGTTAGTGCCAATAGATCAAAAACATCTGCAAGTAGAATTTGGATGCAAAATTCACACAAATAGTCTAATTTTGAACCCCATATATCTTCCTGGCATAATAAAATAATGGGTGGTTAAAGTAAATCTTAGAGTTTTGTTCTGAATATAAAAGATAAAAAAATGTTTTTCTGCTAATCAAGACATAAAAACAAGTAAAACCTTTAAAATACGATATGCAATAGAATTTTAGACTGGATCTACACTGTCCTATATCCCAGGATCTGATCCCAAATTATCTGATTTCAACTGAATTATATGAGTCTACACTGACAGATAATCTGGCATAAGCAGATAATCTGGGATCAGATTCTGGGATATAGGGCAGTGTAGATCCAGCCTTAGTTAACTGGAACTCAAGCAACCAGAACTCTCAAGCAACAGACAAAAAAAAAATCAAAGAAATGACACTTTAAATAAAAATTAAAATACTTAAATATTATAGTAGAACAATGTTATGTTAAGTTTGCCTTTGTCTTTATTTGCTTTTAAGTACTATATTTAAATATTAATATCAAGTCAATACGGAGTTTATTATATGGTACACAGCATGGGGTATAGTATTACAGTAGTTAGGCCTATTTTTAATAGTAACTCTCAAGCAATCATAACTACATTGATCTGGCATCTACTAATCCCCATAGGTGCCAGGTAACTGTGAGTCTCCTGAGATTTATTAAAAGCATCAGGCTTGGAAAAGATTCCACAGATTGTCTAATCTGATTTACCCACATAATTTCACTGGGTTTTTAAAATCAATTTCTAATTGATGTTTTTGTAGTTGTCATAGTTTTTGATATATCTATCCTAAAATGCCTAAGCTGTTTTAAAATATATTCAAGTCAGCCCTCCACATTTCTGAGGATTGAATCACAGAAATCCTGTCAAAGTAATAAAAAAAAAGTGGAGGTGGGGGCACCCGTTTACAGTGATCGCAAAGGACCTTGATGACATTCTCCCATGTGCACCTCCAGAAGACAGGGCTGCTATATGAATAACAGGACAGCCCCGTTTTTGGGAGGCGGGCACAGTGCAGGGCATGTTCCCTCACCTCCCTGTAGATTCTGGAGATGGGAATGTTCACACGCCAGCCCTAACTTTAGTAGTTGGATACAATTGTACAAACTTGCGAATAATCAAAAGCAAGAATGTAAAACCCATGAATGTGGAGGGCCAACTTTCCTGCAGCTAGTGGCTTTAACTGCTCAGGAAACCCCTTGTGCAGATTCAAAAAATTGCTACAAGCTGAAAGGCCGGAATGAGTTGGGCATCAAGGTGACAACTGGCAAAACCCAAGCAGCTCTATGGTAAAAACTCATGCTGCTTAAAACTAATCTGGAATTCTAGGCAACGGGGTTGATACCTCATTGTATTCCTTGGCGATCATGTCTTGTGATGTCATGGGGGAAAGAGAAACCTCTTGTGACATCATCAAATCCATCCCTTATGCCATCACTAGGACTTCTCCATCATATTGCTGGGACCTGGGATATTCCTGAATTGGCATAACCCCTGTATGAGATGTACTTCCAAATATTCCTAACAGTATGGAGGACTGGGTTGCTGTGAGTTTTTCGGGCTGTAGGGCCATGTTCCAGAAGCATTTTCTCCTGACATTTCTCCCACATCTATGATAAGCATCCTTAGAGGTTGTGAGGTATCTTGAAAACTAAGCAAGGAAAGTTTATATATCTGTGGAAGGTCCAGGGTGGGAGAAAGCATTTTTGTCTGTTGGAGGCAAGTGTGAATGTTGCAATTAATCACCTTGATTAGCATTTAATGGCCTTGCAGCTCAAGGCCTAGCTAATTTCTGCCTGGGGAATCCTTTGTTGAGAGGTGTTAGCTGGCCCTGACTGTTTTATGTCTGGAATTCCCCTGTTTTCAGAGTGTTGTTCTTTATGTATTGTACTGATTTTAGATTTTTTAAATACTGGTAGCCAGATTTAGTTCATTTTCATGGTTTCCTCCTTTCTGTTGAAATTGTCCACATGCCTGTGAATTTCAATGACATTTCTGTGTAACCTGACATGGTGGTTGTTAGAGTGGTCCAGCATTTCTGTGTTCTCAAAGCATATGCTGTGCCCAGGTTGGTTCATCAAGTGCTCTGCCATGGCTGATTTCTCTGGTTGACTTAGTCTGCAATGCCTTTCCTGTTCCTTGATTCGTGTTTGGGCATTGCTGCGTTTGGGGGTCCCTCTGTAGACTTGTCCACAGATGCATGGTATACGGTAGACTCCTAGAGGTGAGAGGATCTGTACTGTCCTTTGCTGAATGTAGCAACATTCACACTGGCCTCCAACAGACAAGAGTTCTTTCACCCACCATGAACTTTCCACAGATATATAAACCTCCCTTGCTTAGTTTCCAATATACCTTCCACCCTCTAAGGATGCTTGGCATAGATGTGGGCAAAACGTCAGGAGAGAATGCTTCTTGAACATGGCCATACAGCCCAGGAAACTCACAACAACCCAGTGATTCCGGCCATGAAAGCCTTTGACAACAGTATGCAGGACATTCCATTACTGTTGCATTTGTTTTATGGGAAACGAATGGGGGTTAAAATGTATAGAAAATGATCTGAGAACTAAATATAAATTTAGGGAGCCTATGTAGGGTCTAAATATCCTAAAGGCATCAGGTCCTTTCTGATCTTGGCAGCTAAGCAGGTTTGGACCTGGTTAACATGAATCAGTGACCACTAACAAATGTAGTCTTGGGAGCTGCATTCCTCCTAAGGCATACACCTTACTCACTTACTTTGTACAATAGCTTTGCTAAAAGCGAAATGCAGAATTGTAGTAAACGAGAGTCTTCAATGCTCTATTATTCATAAGATATAAATTAAAAATGTAGCCTTAGACAGATCCAGCATACATTTGAGCAAGAATCCCTCTTTGCAGAATCGGAAAAGAACAGAGAGTGCCCTGGGAATTACTTGTATAGTTAAGTAAAAGTGCTGATTGTTTTAGTGTAACGCCATTTATTAAGGGATGCTTGTGAAGAGGATCTTTGGTTCTGAACAAATATTATTGAACTGAATTAGTTCCCCATGGGACAAACAACCCCCTGGAAGACTAGCTATATGTATTGATAATTAA
Source organism: Anolis carolinensis (assembly GCF_035594765.1). Taxonomy (NCBI): domain Eukaryota; kingdom Metazoa; phylum Chordata; class Lepidosauria; order Squamata; family Anolidae; genus Anolis; species Anolis carolinensis. Next base: position 149,319,690 of record NC_085841.1, on the reverse strand, counting down.
GTTAGATCAGGTGTGGGCAAAGTTGGGCCCTCCAGGTGTTTTGGACTTCAACTCCCACCATTCCTAATAGCCTCAGGCCCTTTCCTTTCCCCCCTCAGCTGCTTAAACGTATGAGGGGAAAATGGAAAGGGCCTGAGGCTGTTAGGAATGGTGGGAGTTGAAGTCCAAAACACCTGGAGGGCCCAACTTTGCCCATGTCTTGTCTACACTGCCATATAATCCAGTTCAAAAGATCTCCTCACAAGATGAAGACTCCCCCACCCCTCTCCACACCATGTTAGTTCCTGCTTTGATTTGTAGTTTTCTACTTGACACTTTGAAGGCAACCCCATTCTTATTTCAGAAAGTCAACCCCATTGACTCCTACAGGTCTCCTTCCCTGTTGAATATTTAAAAGCACTACCCTCTTGCTTCCTTTTATCCTGAAGCGATTGGGGCCCCTTCCACACAGCTGAATAAAATCCCACATTATCTGCTTTGAACTGGAATATATGGCAGTGTGGACTAAGATAACACAGTTCAGAGCAGATATTGTGGGATTTTCTGCCTTGATAATTTTGGGTTATATGGCTGTCTGGAAGTGCCCTCAGATAACCCAGTTGTGGGATTTTCTGCCTTGATATTCTTGGGATATAGAGCTGTGTGGAAGGAGGATCTGAGAAGCACCTCAAGTGGTTTCCCGCCTAAACGAGGCCTGGCCTTGAACAGCGACAAAGTACAGATTTTGAACAAATAAAACAAACCCACGGGTAGCCCACTCCACTGTTTATGGACAAAACGTGTGGTTTCTTTCATACACACACCATGTAGGAAATTAAGAAAGCAAAGCCACAAATCGGGGATTTTTCATGGTGCTTGGGCAGCCTTGCGTTTGTATGTGAAAGAACTGGATTGTCAGGGAATCTAAGGCCCCTTCCACACAGCTGAATAAAATCCCACATTATCTGCTTTGAACTGGGATCTATGGCAGTGTGGACCCAGGGCCCTTCCACACAGCCCTATATCCCTACATGAAGGCAGAAAGTCCCACAATATCTGCTTTGAACTGGGTTATCTGAGTCCACACTCAGATAATGTGGGATGTTCTGCTTTGATATTCTGGAATATAGGGCTGTGTGGAAGGGCTCTCAGTTTATTTTCCTGATTTGATTGCATGTTTTGGAAGCCCGCGTGAGGCTGTTTAGTTTTCAATTTGCAACTACTAAGCATCTTTAAGAAGCAACGTTTGGATTTGCAAAAAACAAGCAGATTTTAAAAATGAAACAAAAAAATAAAAACACCACTCTTCCAATCTTAAATGCTCCTGTAAGGGCCCAGTCCTATATCACAGAATATAAAGGCAGTAAATCCCACAGTATTTGCCTTGAACTGGGTTATCTAAGTCCACACTGCTATATATTCCAGTTTACAGCAGATAATGTGGGATTTTATTCAGCTGTGTGGAAGGGGCCATAGGGCCCTTCCACACAGCCATATAACCCAGAATATCAAGGCAGATAATCCACAATATCTGCTTTGAACTCGGTTATCTTAGTACACGCTGCCATATAACCCAGTTCGAAGCAGAAAATGTGGGATTTTATTCAGCTGTGTGGGAGGGGCCTTAGTTTTTCAGAGCCTCTCACTGTACAAAATCAGTACTGAAAGGCATTGAAGAAACTTTGTTTCCCTTCCACTGATTTTGTTTTTACCTCAGCCAGGCACAGGCTGAGTATTTGGCCCTTCTATACTGCCATATACATTCCAGATTATCTGCTTTGAACTGTATTATGTGGCGGTGGAGACTCATATAATCCAGTTCGAAGGAGATAATATGGATTATCTGATTTGCTAATCAGGATTGTATGCTTTAATGGGAATGTAGAAGGGGCCTTTCTTACTAGCAGTGTGGTTCCTCCCCCCCCCCCCCCCCACGGCCACCCATCCTCCATTTCCCTCAGTAATCCCACAGAAGAGGCATCCACACATTTGAGGGGAACAGTTTCTCCCTTTTCTTCTAACTAGGTGAACAAAATAATGCAGAAAAGCAACGTAATAGGGAATCCAGATCTGTTTGAAGGTGTTTGGCAATAGGGGCCCCTTCCACATAGCTGAATAAAATCCCACATTATCTGCTTTGAACTGGGATATATGGCAGTGTGGATTCAGTTCAAAGCAGATATTGTGGGATTTTTTGCCTTAATATTCTGGGTTATATGGGTGTATGGAAGGGCTTGGGATCAACACTGGCAGGAAGGCTGTTTTATTGCTGGAAGGCCTCAGTCTCTAAACTCTCTCCAGTTTTCCTTATGAGGGATAATGGGCCTGTCTGGAAGGGCCCTCAGTAAGTATATGGTAAAGGGAACTACCACTACGAGCAGCAGCAGGTGGCTCCATGTTGCCAGTCATATTAATTCAAAATATGAATTAATATGCAAATGCACATTGAAATGCAAATTTCTGTTTTAGAGTATCAGTTCAAAAATTTGAATACTGGTGGGGTTTGAGGGTGGGATTGATTTTGTCATTTGGGAGTTGTAATCGCTGGGATTTATAGTTCACCTACAATTAAAGAGCACACTGAACGCCACCAATGATGGAATTGAACCAAACTTGGCACACAGAACTCCCATGAACAACTGAAAATACTGGAGGGGTTTGGTGGGCATTGAACTTGAGTTTTGGAGTTGTAGTTCACCTATATCCAGAGAGCACAATGATGACTCCAAACAATGATGGATTGTGACCAAACTTGGCACGAATACTCAATATGCCCAAATGTTAACACTGGTGGAGTTTGGGGAAAAACAAACCTTGACATTTGGGAGTTGTAGTTGCTGGGATTTATAGTTCACCTACAATCAAACAGCTCCTTAAACCCCACCAGCTTCCCACACAGAACCCCCATGGCCAACAAAAAATACTGGAGGGATTTGGGTTCCTTGGCGACCCCTCTGAAACCGCACTCGCAATCCCCCCCAGGGGTCCCGACCCCCAGGATGAGAAATGCTGATGTACCTAGAATTACCCTTTTGATGTTAAACATTAAATCCTAAGAGCATTGCGAAGAAGTATAGTTATTTTGAAGTAGTTTGTCCTTTTATGGAAATAATGTTTAAAAAGATGACAGATTAATGTAAAGATTTGTATACCTTTAGCTTTGGCCCCTTCCACACTGCCCTAAATCCTAGAATCAGATCCCAGATTATCTGCTTACCTCAGATTATCTGGCAACGTAGACTCATATAAACAAGTTTAAAGCAGATAATCTGGGATTAGATCCTGAGATATAACGCAGTGTAGAAGGGGCCCTAGTGTATATATGGAAATGCAGTTAGACTGGATATCACAGTTGTGTAATAGATTGCATAATGTCTGTCATGGTTTTGAGTTTTCCTATTGCACATCAGTCAGCTCCCAAAAAGTCAAAAGTGACAGAGGACTGAGCGTGCCTGTAAAATGACGGTCTGCGTTAGAGACTTTACTTATGTAACCTTTGAAAAAAGGTAATTATTTTTATCTAGTCTAGTGTGCCAAAGAATTCTAGCCTAAGTATGATTATGCTGGGTTGCTGTGAGTTTTCCTGATGTTTTCCTGAGGCTTCACAATCTCTGAGGATGCCTGGCATAGATATGGGCGGAACATCAGGAGAGAATGCTTCTGGAACATGGCCATACAGCCCGGAAACCTCACATCAACCCAGTGATTCTGGACATTAAAGCCTTTGACAACATATGAATATGTTGCAATTTTATGGAAAAATAATAGAAACATGAATTAAAACATCAACATTTTTTTTGTATTTTTAATGCCAAAAACCCATAAGGAATCCATATAACACTAATCTTTTAAAAATTGATTTAACAGATACCATGAAGTTTTGATCTTCAAAACAAGGACATGAAACACTTGTGTTTTTCAATGCCATTGTCATCAGAAGAAATGGAAGAACCATTGCCAAAGAAACTTAAGATAGACAGAAGTTATATGCGCTTAGAGGAACCAAATAAACTGCTGGAAAGACTGTGCTGTGTAGATAAGAAGCCATCGAGCAAACCTCTCAGTCTTCCAGTAATATCTTGGAGCTTTAATCAATGTATGGGCAAATTACAGGCAAATGACAATAAAAATTTAACAACCAATTTAAAACAGGATACACTTTTAAAACCTCACGAGAATGTCAATTTACAATCCATATTGGTCAAAAATGTATCATTCACTGAAACATGGACATTTGCAAGTACAGATGATACAACTATAAAAAATGGGAGCTCTTCTGAGTTTAATAAAAGTCATAATTCCTTGGTTACAAAACCAGAATCCTGGATGTTACCCGCTAAAAAAAGAGAAAAATCAACACAGAGTGACAATATTTCACAGGAGAATGAATTGTCAGCACTAAATGCAGTTTTTTACAATATCTTGCCAGGAAATCTTATTGCAAAAATTGAATCTTTGCCTACTGATAGGCCAGAATTTCTAAGTAATGAATATGGTACAGGCTATCATCAAGTATATGAAATGTTAAGGTCAAATGAGCAATATATGCCAAAATCTTTTTCATATGATGAAAACAATAATAGTCAAATCCAATACCGGAGGTCACCATCCAGTAGTTTTATAAAAGCAGGAAAGTCAAACTTTAAATCTTTGGCCTATGAATATATACGTGTGATAAATATGAACAGTAGTATTTTTTCCTATAAAAAGCAAACATCTGAAAATAATTATTTCAAAAGAAATAAAATATTTCAGCACATATATAAGCCTTACTCAAGAAATCTTAAAGCCATAAATCCCAAAGTAGTAAAATGTGCTGCTTTGGGGTTATTTTTACAAGGTATGGGAATATATAATGTTAGAACCTCAACTGAGACGAATGGCCCCACAATATTCAGCCATATAATTGTCCAAAGAAAAATATCTAATGAAAATTATACCAAAGAATGTGTGATATTTTCCAGAGACACCAGAAAAGATTTCACTTTTTCAGTAGCTGCTAATAAAGAACAAATGGCAAAACTTAAACATTTTAACAACCCAATTTTACCAGATAACAATTTTCCTATCTCCATGTTGTGGAAGGAAAACTTATGCAGTCCTAAACAAATGTATAGTCTCACAGAAAACTTTCAAAAATGTGAATGTTTGGCTTCATTTCCAACCTTCTTTGAAAAATCAAGTTGTAAACAAACAGGAATTCAAACAGTTGTTATGGCAGCATGCATGCAAAAAGAGAAAGGAAACACTTTCCAAGAAAATAATATTTTAAAACAATATAATCAACATGGGACTGGAAGTTTCAATAATATCATTAATTTTAAAAACCAGAGCAAATCTTTTCAAAACTACACAGGAATCTGTAAGAAACCATTGATGAACAAAAATAGATTCAATAGTAAGGATGGTCAAGACACTTTTTGTGGTATTGTTGATAAACAAGCCCACTTTTCCTGTTCTGATACATTCCAAAAAATTTGTCTCAGTGCAGAGGAAGCTGAGGAAATTTATTTTGTAGGCAATATAATATTTCATGCTGAAAAAAACAAAGAATATAACAAAATACACACAGCCATTGATAAACGAATGTCTCATTGTGGTTCTTTTCCATCAAATCACAGTTGTGCCTCTTCCAAGCATAGTTTGTTAGAACAAGAATTCAAAGGTGAAATGTCTCACTATCCCAAAGATTTAAGCTGGTATCTTCAGAATGAAATCAACTATGTGACCTTTCCTTACCTTAATTCTGATAAGATTTTTAACTTTTTTTCAAATATTCACCAGTATTTTATTTCAGTTACATCTCATGAGCTTATAGATCAAAGCATAGTTAGTGTTAATAGATGGCACAGCAAGACTGCAATCCATATAAAGAGAGAAAAACTAAGTGACTCTTCAGGGAGACGAGCTGAACAAGTAGAAAATGAGAACTTCCAGGAAGATATTTTACTCAGCAGCATACACAATTCAGATGATATCCCTGTAAAACAAAATGTTGATATGATAGAAAATGCAGTTATCGTACTAAGTAATATAAGAAAAATAAATCACTCTCAGAATTTAACTATTCCATATTTTAAAGACAAATCAACAATACTTTCAAGTCACATGAGACAACAACATGATGCAACAGAAGAGAACTTTTCTTTGAACTCAGAACTAGTTAACAAGAAGTATGAATTTGAAATGAAAAACCATTTTGACATGGTGCTGAAAGAGCTTCAGATGTTTCATGAGATTAGTAAGGAAAATGAAAATAGTTTTGCATGTGAAAAAAGAGGAGAAATCAACAAAGAAAATGGAAACACTTTCCCATGTTTAGAAAAATATACAATTGAGGAAGATCCCCTTGTTCCAAGTCACTGTGAGATGCTAGATGAAGATCCCAAAATCTTTTGTGAAAATAAAGCAAATGTCTCATTTTCCATTATGGATATTACTATGACCACTGTGCAGCAAAATAAGAATGAACACTGTTCACTTATGGACGTAGTGCTGACAATGCCAGGAGAGCAGGAAGTACCTCATGAGTTTTCTGTTTCAAGCACATCAGATGAAGAATTGTTCTATTCACCCTCTGAAGGTAACCAAACTATTTTTAAATGTGTAAAATTAACCTCCCATTGCATTTTCCTATGCAGATCCTTTCTGTCTGTTTGAAAAGACTATGTTCAAAACTGGGTCAGTTCCAGATTTAAGCAAGAACTGTAGCATGGATATAGGACATATTGTTGAGCTTAGTCTAGTGGGTTCTGGTGAAACAGACATGGTCCTCTTACTACTATGGATTACTCTGAGCTTCTCTGAAACTCTGGAGTAACCCCATATTCCAGGTTGGTGTGAACTGATCCAGCAATTTCCATGAGCTAGTACTACCATCCTGTTTCCCTTATACTCTGCAGCATGTGGGAAAGGGGTTGGCATTCACCTTTTCTGTCATTTGTCACTGCAGCAGTAGCTGCTGAGCTCCACTGGGCTTCTGGCTACAACTGGGTGCCTTGCGAATGTCAGCAAAGGTATTCGCTTGATCTGGGAAAGGAGGAGGAATGCTCACTCTTTTCTTCTAATCATGTGACATTAGCAAATGCACATGTTGGTGGCTCTCCACACCTCCATGGCCACTGCAGTAGAAAAGGTAAGAGTGACCGTCCAGCAGGACCAAACTGAGTTAGGCCCCAATGGACAGTCAGAACTCCATTCTGCTGCTGCAGCGGGACAGATGTGGACAATGTAATTGCTATCTGGACTTGTCTGGAGAATTATCACTTCGGACTGGTCACAGATTTTGGGTACTGTGTAGGAGGGCCACATTACTGCTAGCAAGGCCATACCTCGAGAAGTCAAACTCGGCCAGGGTGATCCGTGCCTTAGTTACATCAAGATTGGATTACTGTAATGTGCTCTTTGTGCAGCTGCCTTTGAAGATGGCATGGAAACTGCAATTAGTCCAAAGATCTGCAGCCAGGCTACTAACTAGAGCCAGCTATAGGGAGCACACAATGACCCTATTAAAGGCAGCTCCATTGGCTGCTGATAAGTTTCTGGTCCCAATTCAAAGTGCTAGTTATCACTTATAAAGCCATAAATAGCTTGAGTCCTGCCTATCTTCATGACCGCACCCCTCCACCCACGCACCGGTGTGGGCTCTAAGATCTGCCGGGGGAGGCCCTCCTCTCGGTCCCACCACCGTCACAAGGGAGAGGGCTTTTTTGATGGTGGCCTCCCGGCTTTGGAACTCCCACCCCAGAGAGATTAGACAGGCCCCCATGCTGTGCTTCTTTCATAGGGACATGAAGATGTGGCTCTTCAATTAAGCCATTGAGAATATTTAGCCTCTAGCTGCCCTACATAGTTAATCGCACATCATGCACTTTATCCAATGACCTCTCTCCATTATTGCAGCTGGCACTTATTTTATCCCAATGTTTACAACCCGACCATGGTGCCAGTAATTTACGTCCACGGTTAGAGGATCGCAGCTTGATTGAGTCTGAACTGATGTTTTATATGTTGTACTAGCTGTGCCCGGCCACGCGTTGCTGTGGCTTAGTCTGGTGGTGTTGGTCAGTCTACATTAGGTTGTATTGATGCTGTGACCTCCACCCTTCTTTATACTCACATTAGTAGTAGTATTTGAAGTCTGTTACCTTCTTCAATTTTTGTGTTGATTGATAATTGCTTGAGATCCCTGTTGTCTTTGGTTTGTTGTTAATTGTAATGTCTGATTCTGCTGAGTGCGGTTTATATTTTTATTGTGGTATAATAGTCTTTTTTTTGTTTTGCCTGTGTAGGTGTTTATTATTATTGTTGTTGTAGTGATTATGAAGGTTGGATAAGTTAGATGCTACTGTATTGTTTTTTGGAGGCCCAGTGTAGCACTGACTGGCCACTCAGCCTCAGTGCCTGGCTCTTTCTTGCCTGTGATGGTGTTGATTCTTATTGTTGTTGTTGTTGTCGTTGTTATTATTGTAATTGTTTTTTTGGAGGCCAAGTGTGAATGTAGGGATTGGGGAGGTGGATGAGTTGTGTTGTCAAATGTTGTATTTGTTTTAGTCACAATGCGTTGTTGTGAGTTTTGTGAGTCTGGATTGTGGTTTTGTGGTGTGGTTGTGTTGTTATAACTGAGAGGCAAGGCTTTTGTGTTGTGTTGCGAAGTTTTGTATTTCTGGTCGTTTAGTTGTGTGCCAAGTTTTGTATTTCTGGGGCGTTTAGTTGTGTTGTTATAGTCACGATGCATTGTTGTGAGTTTTGTGGGTCCGGATTGTGGTTTTGTGGTGTGGTTGTGTTGTTACAATCGGGAGGGAATGCTTTTGTGTTGTGTTGCCCAGTTTCGTATTTCTGGGGCGTTTAGTTGTGTTGTTATAGTCATGATGCGTTGTTGTGGGTTTTGTGGGTCCGGTGTGGTTTTGTGGTGTGGTTGTGTTGTTACAACCGGGAGGCAAGGCTTTTGCATTGTTTTGCCAAGTTTTGTATTTCTGGGGCGTTTAGTTGTGTTGTTATAGTCATGATGCGTTGTTGTGAGTTTTGTGGGTCCAGATTGTGGTTTTGTGTTGTGGTTGTGTTCTTACAACTGGGAGGCAAGGCTTTTGCGTTGTGTTGTCAAATTTTGTATGTCTGGAGCGTTTTGTTGTGTTATAGTCACGATGCGTTGTTGTGAGTTTTGTGGGTCCGGATTGTGGTTTTGTAGTGTAGTTGTGTTGTTACAACCGGGAGAAAAGGCTTTTGTGTTGTGTTGTCAAGTTTTATATTTCTGGGGCGATTAGTTGTGTGCCAAGTTTCGTATTTCTGGGGCGTTTAGTTGTGTTGTTATAGTCACAATGCATTGTTGTGAGTTTTGTGGGTCCGGATTGTGGTTTTGTGGTGTGGTTGTGTTGTTACAACCGGGAGGCAAGGTTTTTGCGTTGTGTTGTCAAGTTTTATATTTCTGGGGCGATTAGTTGTGTGCCAAGTTTCGTATTTCTGGGACGTTTAGTTGTGTTGTTATAGTCACGATGCATTGTTGTGAGTTTTATGGGTCCGAATTGTGGTTTTTTGGTGTGGTTGTGTTGTTACAACCTGGAGGGAAGGCTTTTGCGTTGTGTTGCCAAGTTTTGTATTTACGGGGCGTTTAGTTGTGTTGTCATAGTCACGATGCGTTGTTGTGAGTTTTGTGGGTCCTGTGTGTTTTTGTGGTGTGGTTGTGTTGTTACAACTGGGAGGCAAGGCTTTTGCATTGTGTTGCCAAGTTTTGTATTTCTGGGGCGTTTAGTTGTGTTGTTATCGCATGATGCGTTGTTGTGAGTTTTGTGGGTCTGGATTGTGGTTTTGTGGTGTGGTTGTGTTGTTGTAACCTGGAGGCAAGCCTTTTGCATTGTGTTGCCAAATTTCGTATTTCTGGGATGTTTAGTTTTCTTGTTATAGTCACTGCGCAAACAACTTTATCATTTTATATATATAGATGTGTTTTATTTTATAGTATTTTACTAGCTGTGCCCGGCCACGCGTTGCTGTGGCTTAGTCTGGTGGTGTTGGTCAGTCTACATTAGGTTGTATTTATGCTGTGACCTCCACCCTTCTTTATGCTCACATTAGTAGTAGTATTTGAAGTCTGTTACCTTCTTCAATTTTCGTGTTGATTGATAATTGCTTGAGATCCCTGTTGTCTTTGGTTTGTTGTTAATTGTAATGTCTGATTCTGCTGAGTGCGGTTTATATTTTTATTGTGGTACAATAGTCTTTTTTTTTGCATGTGTAGGTGTTTATTATTATTGTTGTTGTAGTGGTCATGAAAGTTGGATAAGTTAGATGCTACTGTATTGTTTTTTGGAGGCCCAGTGTAGCACTGACTGGCCTCTCAGCCTCAGTGCCTGGCTGTTTCTTGCCTGTGATGGTGTTGATTCTTATTGTTGTTGTTATTGTTATTATTGTAATTGTTTTTTTGGAGGCCAAGTGTGAATGTAGGGATTGGGGAGGTGGATGAGTTGTGTTGTCAAATTTTGTATTTGTTATAGTCACAATGCGTTGTTGTAAGTATTGTGGGTCCGGATTGTGGTTTTGTGGTGTGGTTGTGTTGTTACAACTGAGAGGCAAGGCTTTTGTGTTGTGTTGTCAAGTTTTGTATTTCTGGGGCGTTTAGTTGTATGCCAAGTTTTGTATTTCTGGGGCGTTTAGTTGTGTTGTTATAGTCACTATGCATTGTTGTGAGTTTTGTGCATCCGGATTGTGATTTTGTGGTGTGGTTGTGTTGTTACAATCGGGAGGGAATGCTTTTGTGTTGTGTTGCCAAGTTTCGTATTTTTGGGGCGTTTAGTTGTGTTGTTATAGTCATGATGCGTTGTTGTGAGTTTTGTACGTCCGGATTGTGGTTTTGTGTTGTGGTTGTGTTCTTACAACTGGGAGGCAAGGCTTTTGCGTTGTGTTGTCAAATTTTGTATTTCTGGGGCGTTTAGTTGTGTTATAGTCATGATGCGTTGTTGTGAGTTTTGTGGGTACAGATTGTGGTTTTGTGGTGTGGTTGTGTTGTTGCAACCAGGAGAAAAGGCTTTTGTGTTGTGTTGTCAAGTTTTGTATTTCTGGGGCGTTTAGTTGTGTGCCAAGTTTCGTATTTCTGGGGCGTTTAGTTGTGTTGTTATAGTCACGATGCATTGTTGTGAGTTTTGTGGGTCCGGATTGTGGTTTTGTGGTGTGGTTGTGTTGTTACAACCGGGAGGCAAGGCTTTTGCGTTGTGTTATTAAGTTTTATATTTCTGGGGCTTTTAGTTGTGTGCCAAGTTTTGTATTTCTGGGGCGTTTAGTTGTGTTGTTATAGTCACGATGCGTTGTTGTGAGTGTTATGGGTCTGGATTGTGGTTTTGTGGTGTGGTTGTGTTGTTACAACCTGGAGGGAAGGCTTTTGCGTTGTGTTGCCAAGTTTCGTATTTCTGGGGCATTTAGTTGTGTTGTTATAGTCACGATGCGTTGTTGTGAGTTTTGTGGGTCTTGTGTGGTTTTGTGGTGTGGTTGTGTTGTTACAACTGGAAGGCAAGGCTTTTGCATTGTGTTGCCAAGGTTTGTATTTCTGGGGCGTTTAGTTGTGTTGTTATCGCATGATGCGTTGTTGTGAGTTTTGTGGGTCTGGATTGTGGTTTTGTGGTGTGGTTGTGTTGTTGTAACCTGGAGGCAAGCCTTTTGCATTGTGTTGCCAAATTTCGTATTTCTGGGATGTTTAGTTTTGTTGTTATAGTCACTGCGCAAACAACTTTATCATTTTATATATATAGATACTGAGTTCACCTTTGGGGAGATGGTGGCAGGATTTAAGAATAAAGTTATTATTATTAATTACTTACTTAGGCGATCCCTCGTCGTTCGAGGACGATGGTCTTCCAACCTTGGTATCTTGGGCGTGTGTTCTTAGGTGACTGAAGAGACCGATTCTTGACCCGCATATTCTCCCGCAGTGAGGACATCGGTTTCCAGGTGGAAGGCGGTCCCGGTCGGGGTTAGCTTGACGCTCCTTCCTCTTGGCACGTTTCTCCCTTAAGCCCTCCGTTCGTGCCTCTTCAAACTCCGCAGCACTGCTGGTCACAGCTGACCTCCAATTAGAGCGCTCTAGGGCCAGGGCTTCCCAGTTCTCAGTGTCTATGCCACAGTTTTTAAGGTTGGCTTTGAGCCCATCTTTAAATCTCTTTTCCTGCCCTCCAACATTCCGTTTCCCATTCTTGAGTTCAGAGTAGAGGAGCTGCTTTGGGAGACGGTGATCGGGCATTCGGACAACGTGGCCAGTCCAACGGAGTTGATGGCGTAAGAGCATCGCTTCAATGCTGGTGGTCTTTGCTTCCTCAAGCACGCTGACATTTGTCCGCCTGTCTTCCCAAGAGATTTGCAGGATTTTCCTGAGACAACGCTGATGGAAACGCTCCAGGAGTTTGGTGTGACGTCTGTACACAGTCCACGTTTCGCAGGCATAGAGCAGGGTTGGGAGGACAATGGCTTTATAAACAAGCACCTTGGTCTCTCTACGGATGTCCCGGTCATCGAACACTCTCTGCTTCATACGGAAAAATGCTGCACTCGCAGAGCTCAGGCGGTGTTGTATTTCAGTGTCGATGTTGACTTTTGTGGAGAGGTGGCTACCAAGGTAGCGGAAATGGTCAACATTTTCTAATGTTGCACCGTTAAGCTGTATTCCTGGCTTTGCAGAGGGATTAGCTGGTGCCTGTTGGAAGAGCACTTTGGTTTTCTCGATGTTCAGTGAGAGGCCGAGCTTCTCGTATGCTTCTGCGAAGGTGTTTAGAGTGGCTTGTAGGTCTTCTTCTGAACGCGCACAGACTACGTTGTCATCAGCATATTGGAGTTCTATAACAGATGTTGTGGTGACCTTGGTTTTGGCTCTCAGTCTGCTGAGGTTAAATAGCTTGCCATCTGTCCGATAGATGATTTCCACTCCGGTGGGAAGCTTCCCATCAACAAGGTGAAGTATCATAGCGATGAAGATGGAAAATAAGGTGGGGGCAATAACACATCCCTGCTTGACACCTGATTCAACCTTAAATGGGTCACTTTGGGAGCCGTTGCTGTCCAAGACTGTTGCCATCATGTCATCATGGAGGAGCCGCAGGATGTTCACAAATTTGTCAGGGCACCCGATTTTTTGGAGGATGGTCCAGAGAGCGCTGCGATTCACTGTGTCGAATGCCTTTGCAAGGTCAATGAATGCCATGTACATGCATATCAGGAGACAGTAGCAAGAGGTGGCAGCAGTAGCATGCAAAATCCTCTATTTCAATTATATCATAGGTACTGCGGGAATTTACTGTCATCGCTTGAACTTAGCCACCTGGTATGGCTCAGAGCATCAGCCAAAAAATAACCATCCATGAATGTTGTATCCATGGGAGTTTGGTTCCATGACCCCAGTGGATACAAAAATCAATTTACCTTCAAGTCCCATTATATACAATGGCACAGTAGAATGACAGAATCATAGAATAATAGAGTTGGAAGAGACTTCATGGGCCATCTAGTCCAGGAAATCGCATTCAAAGTACCCCTGACAGATGGCCATCTAGCCTCTGCTTAAAAGCCTCCAAAGAAGGAGCCTCCACCACAGTCTGGGGGAGAGAGTTCCACTGCCGAACAGCTCCCACGGTGATGAAGTTCTTCCTGATGTTCAGGTGGAATCTCCTTTCCTGTAGTTTAAAGCCGTTGCTCTGCATCCTAGTCTCCAGGGCAGCAGAAAACAAGCTTGCTCCCTCCTCCCTATGACTTCCCCTCACATATTTATACATGGCTATAATGTCTCCTCTCAGCCTTCTCTTCTGTAGGCTAAACATGCCCAGCTCTTTAAGCCACTCCTCATAGGGTTTGTTCTCCAGACCCTTAATCATTTTAATTGCCCTCCTCTGGACACTTTCCAGCTTGTCTCCCTTCAACTGCGGTGCCCAGTATTGGACACAGTATTCCAGGTGTGGTGTGACCAAGGCAGAATAGAGGGGTAGCATGACTTCCCTGGATCTCGACACTATACCCCTATTTATGCAGGCCAAAACCCCGTTGGCTTTTTTAGCTGCCACATCACATTGTTGGCTCATGTTTAACTTGTTGTCCACGAGGACTCCAAGGTCTTTTTCGCATGTACTGCTGTTGAGCCAGGCATCCCCCATTCTGTATCTTTGCATTCCATTTTTTCTGCTGAAGTGAAGTATCTTGCATTTGTCCCTGTTGAACTTCATTTTGTTCGTTTCGGCCCATCTCTCTAGTCTGTTAAGATAGTTTTGACTTCTGCTCCTGTCTTCTGGAGTGTTGGCTATCCCTCCCAATTTGGTGTCATCTGCAAACTTGATGATTGTGCCTTCTAACCCTTCGTCTAAGTCGTTAATAAAGATGTTGAACAGAACAGGGCCCAGGACGGAACCCTGCGGCACTCCACTTGTGACTTCTTTCCAGGATGAAGACGATGCATTGGTGAGCACCCTTTGGGTTCATTCACTCAGCCAATTACAGATCCACCTAACTGTAGTTTTGTCTAGCCCACATTTTACTAGTTTGTTTGCCAGAAGGTCGTGAGGGACTTTGTCGAAAGCCTTACCGAAATCCAGGTATGCTACATCCATGGCATTCCCTGTATCGACCCAGCTTGTACCTCTATCGAAAAAAGAGATCAGATTAGTCTAGCATGACTTACTTTTGGTAAATCCGTGTTGACTATTAGCAATGACCGCATTTGTTTTTAAGTGTTCGCAGACCACTTCCCTAACTATCTTTTCCAGAATCTTGCCTGGTATTGACGTGAGGCTGACCGGACAGTAATTGTTTGGGTCGTCCTTTTTTCCCTTCTTGAAGATATGGACCACATTTGCCCTCCTCCAATCTGCTGGGACTGAGAGTTCTCCAAGAACTCTCAAAGATGATTGCTAGTGGTTCTGAAATAACTTCTTCTAGTTCCTTCAATACTCTTGGATGTAGTTGATCTGGCCCTGGGTTCTTGAATTCATTAAAATTATGTCCCTTATATCAAATGGCAAAACCAAGATTTTGGATTTTCAAAAACATATTTTTTAAAGTGTTGGCAGTTAAATCTGTGGATGCAGAGCCCATAGATGTGGAGAGTTGACTTGTGAGTAAATAAACAAGCAAATAAATAAATTAGCAGACATCAGTGACAGACGAATCCTGTTGAGAAATCATGTATCATCAATTGTCAGGTACTGTTGTCAGACTTTGTAACTGATTGAAGAAATTAAACAGGTGCATACTTTGGTGAGTTTATGTCATGTATCTTTGATCAAATGCAATCATATTTAGGAAAAAACTGATTTATCTTTTAATATTAAATATGCTTACAGCAAATTTGTTTCCTTTCCTGTCCTTTTAAAGAACATTGCAGTTCTTGCTGTAAACAATCTCTCAGTTGGAAACCTGCATTTGTCCCTCATTCATATACAGAAGAAAGAAGTTTCAGCTTAGAATCAGAAAGAGGTAATGTATTCTTTTTTATTTTCTAGAACAAGTATTTCTAGCGCTGGAAAATATTTCCCTTTTTATTTTCGTTTAAGTTGGAGTAAATGACGATAGGAATGATCAAAACAAAACAAAAGCAAAACAACAAACACACACATATGGAAGAATTGTGAAAAAACTTACTGGCTTACTGGATTTATTACCATAGAATAAAAATGCAACATTTGCAAAATAAAATATGGCTTTTCCTCACAAGCAAAGATCTATATAATCAGGAAATAAACTGAATAGTCCCATTCATATCTATTTATGATCCAAGATTCCAAAATAAATTTTCCAGTTAACCTTCTGTCTTATAATAACACATTTCATTACCTGTATGCAAGTAAATTGTAGAATAGGATGTGTACTGCAACATGTGTGTGTTTGTGTGTATGTGTGTGGTGGGGGCGGTATTGGCATTCTTTCATTTCCAAATCAGACTCCCCCATCACAACTGCTTTTAGCTTGGAGAAAGGTATTTTGAACATATATACTAGGCATGTGCAATCAATAAAAAAAAGTCATTACAAAACTGGGGGCAGCTGGCATTTCATTTCTAAAGTGTTTCTGGTACTATAACGAGAGTAACAAAATTTCATTAATTTTTTGTTATAGTAATTGCGTAAGTGGGGAAACTTCAGGGGCTCTTTTCTCCCTCATTTTTACAGCTATTGGGGTGAAACTTGCTACAATAGTAGAACACATTTACCACTATTAGCCCATCATGTTTCAGAATTTTCACAATGGGGAATTTTCAAAGTTTCATACAGCATGGAGCCCTTCACACGACACACAGGCAATTTTGGCAGGGCTCTGTACCAAAAAGGGAGATAAAGCAGTGCACACCGCTGCAATACGGGAGCCTTCTGCTGTTACCTTCCCTACAATGGGAGGAAGCCAGGCATTGACTGGATCAGGGACAAGGTAAGGTGGGTGATGCAGAGCAAATCCATGGGTCTTTATGATAAAGTCCTTAGTGCCAATATGCTTTAATGCACAGGCCACTTTATTATGGTTTAATAACCTTTGTCTCTGTTCTGCAGTTTTTATTCAGAGGATTATTGTAGGAATTCTTCTGAGTCTTTTCTCTCATTTACTATTTGTCCAAACATTATTGTAATATCTGTGGGCTGAAGACAAGATCAATGTAGGAATGATATTTTTCTTGTCTTCTGGGGTTTTTGTTCCCCCTGACCCATAAGAGATTCAAGCAGATTTCATACTACTCACTTTCACTTATAATAGAGGATTATAATTCTTCATTCAAAGCACCCCCGACAGATGGCCATTCAGCTTCTTATTTGGAGGCTTTTAAGGAGAAGCTGGATGGCCATTTGTTGGGAGTGCTTTGAATGTGATTTCCAGCTTCTTGGCAGGGATTGGACTGGATGGCCCATGAGGTCTCTTCCAACTCTATGATTCTATGATTAAATAAAATACGGAATCATTACATATCTGAACTGGCATTTCCCCATGTTACTTCCTCAATAATTCTTTGGGGAAAAACTGAAATAACCCAGCACTAGGATTGTGAATAGAGGAAATGTTATTTCTTATGGCTATCAAACAAATGCAGCAACATCAAAATGTATACAGAATTATTGCTGTTGTGCAGCTATCAACACCTGCTACAGCATTTTGATACAAGTTTACTCACCATGGGTCAATCCTATGGAAACCTGGGATTTATACTTTGGTGATATACTTAGCATTCGCCACACACAGAAGGACTCTAATGTTATAGTTCAGAGGCCTAGATACTTAAGTTCTTATTAAACTAGGAATCCCAGGATTTCATAAGATGGACCCATGATAATTAAAGTGTCATGTCCCCCCCCCCTCTATCCACATGCATGAATACACATACACACACACATACAATTTCTAAAGTATTTTTAAAAATCTTTTTATACAGGAAAATGTTTTCTCGATGGAGTTATAAAAGTACAGCCTCTTAAAACATGCCATCGTCCTTTACGAATTGGATTGTCAAGGAGAGCTAAGCCCAGACAGCTCCATCCATACCTGAAATAGTTCAGTTTACCACTTTTGAAGAAAATTCTTTATTTGAAACTTCAGTACTGTTCTATATTTTAAAAAATATTCTCTTTAGGGGTTTTAAATATTTAAACTACCGTAAGATGTTGAACTAAGGTACTCCCTTGGAGGATTTCATAATTTTCTTTTGAAATTAGCATGTACTGATAATTGTATTCTGCTAAATTTCTGTAATTTTAATATTTTAATAGTTAATATAATTAAAATACATGTAGTGTATGCATAATCTTCTAAATGTCATTTTAAACACATCATCTAAATATAATATCATATATCATTATGGCATAGGTTATTAAACAGGTTGCTACGATGTTTGTAAATTTAAAAAATGTTATATAGTAAAATACTTCAGCCAATAATGATTTATGTTTATAGTCTTCATTATTTATTTCCCTCATATTTTTCCTGAAAATACTCATCTTCGTGTTCTGCATATTAACACAAGCAGATAAGTAAAATGGTTCACAAAAGGAAAACTCAACAAGACATACAGTACTTTATTTGGTTAAGAAAAACACAATAAATACCCTGAAAAAAGACAGAAAGGGAAACAAATTTGGCCCTTTTCAGCTGCTAGGCAACATCCTCTTGTGATCCATATTTCTATCTAAAGCTCTCTGCATGTGACCAGAGCAGCTGATTAGCCCTATATATTTTCAGTTGTTCATATACACTACTTCAAACTTGAAGAAGATGACAAAAGTGAAGTTGCAATATTTTCCTATGGTATGAATCCATTGCTGCTGCATATGATGGGACAAGGACAGGGCCCATCTGGGAGTGTTGAAGGTGGCAACACAAGCATGAATTTGTTAAGTGATTTCAGCTACCACAAGAACTGGGGGTTTCTGAGCCCAACATGCCAAGCTCCAGAGATCAAATGAGACACAGACTTATTACTGAGCAGTTTTACTTGCTCAGCAGAAGTGGATGCCAGCAGAGTCTGTGCTCCAAAGACTGACATGAAGCATTGAAAACATACAGAAGCATATATAGCAGTTTGACAGCAGTTCAAAACAAATGATATCTGTTGCTCTAAGTGCTGATTGGTTCAGCCCACAGCTGGCTAGGATCCATGCACTGGTTGGATTAGTGTCACCATCTTCTGCTGCTACTGAATGTCTTCTGGACCTGGTATGAATTTTATTAAACTGTCATGGCTCATGTGCTGTTGAAGGCTTTCACGGCTGGAATTACTGGGTTGTTGAGTTTTCCAGGTTGTATGACCATGTGTCAGAAGCTCGGAACATGGCATGGCTTGGTTTGAAGTTTGTGGCTCCCTGCCTCTCAGGTTTATGTGGGGAAGAAAGAATGTAGGCAGGGCCCAAGTTAATGAGTGTTAATCTCACCTGAAGCCAGCAGCAGATTAAACAGCCATCATTGGACCCAGATCCTGCTTTGCTGAGCAACAGAGGCAGCCAGAGGGTAAGAACTCTACTTAGAACTTCTGCCTGGGGCCAGCCTCACCAAACATACTGGGCATAGCCCCCCACAGCAGGGCCCAAGTTAATGAGTGTTAATCTCACCTGAAGACAGGAGCAGATAAAAAAGTCATCACTGGCCCTTTGTCGCACCTTGTCTTGCAGATGTGCAATTTTGTATTAGAGACTTACCATCATCTTTATTAGTTTTTTGGGAGTTTGGGGAGTTTTACCATCACCTTTGCAAGGGGTTTTTTGGGTCTTGGAAGGTCTTTTTGGGTTCAGGGTGGGTGGGCTATTTTAGTTTGGGAATAGACAGGTTTGTGGACCTATCTAGTCCACATGGATAGAGACACCTTACCATCACAAGAAAAAACACCCCATCTACTTCCTCAAGGACCTCATATCACAGTTTACGCTGCCCACCCCCATGAAGACCTGAGCTGCATTCCTGTGCCTAAACAGTATCCAGAGCAGTCCTTATTTGTGATAATCTGGGAATCTTTGGGAGGCCATAAAGACGGGGTAGACATGGGGAAGGAATTGGGAGGCGGGTGGTGGTGGGAAATGGTAATCAAACCTTTTTAACTTGGTCCTTTTTAAGTTGTGGAATTGTGCAATATACTAATCCTAATTCAGCCAGCAATCATCACACTCCGACTCAGATACTACATCTTCGGTGTTGGCTTGTCGCAAACTGCCTTTTACGTTTAATGTTTTAACTGTTTACTAATATTAGATCTATTAGTAAACATGTCCTAAATATTTGATTTACATATTTACATTTCTATTTTTGTTATTTTTGAGTTGTTCTATAAGTACACCTGATTTTGTTCATTTTATTGTTTATGATTTGACCTGTTTGTTATGTTTTCACATGTATGTTTGGCATTGAATTTTGCCATTATTATGTTGTAAACTGCTTTGAGTCCCCCCAGGGGTGAGAAAAGCGGTATATAAATGCAGTAAATAAAATAAACAAATAAATAAATTATGGAAGTTTTCCCAACCTGGGTGAGGACAATAGTAAGTATCGACAAAGCAATAGGTGGCAAAGGGTGTTAGCCAGCTTAAACTGGAACCTAGGTGAAGGACAGAGGCAGGTCATTGAGCGACTTTCGTGAGCTTTGATTTGGATTGGGTGTGTGGAGGCATTGTTATGACTATCACCTGAAGAGGCGATGGGATTTTTCTATGTTTCCTGGTGAGTGTATGGATGCTCATGAAACTTGATGGTCCAGGCTCCACAAATCATTGTGGAGGTTAGCTCAAATTAGGTTTATGGGTGAAAGGTTACCTTGGACTTGGCTACTGAGACCTTTTCATTGCTGCAGGTTTTGGAGTCCCAGGGTTTCAATAACAATGTTTTTATCGATATAGCTGTCTCCCAATTTGACACATATTTCCATATTCTCAGAACTACGGTAGATACTAAATTCTACTGTGCTTTAACCTCACATGAAATTAATTTCTTTTGACAGGATGCTGATGGAAGGTGGGAAGTACAAAGATTTAGCAACAAAAGAAATATGTGCATGCCTTCAAGTTGGCTATTGATTTATGGTGATCCTATGCATTCCTGTAGTTTTCTTAGGCAAGAAATACATAAAGGTAGTTTTGCCAGTTCCTAGTGCTAAAACAACAAATCTGCTTTTGATCCTCCAAGTTTGTGGAGGGGCTTTTAAACTGCTCAGCCAGGCAGGTCCTGGGCCTCACTATATTATATGAAACGTATATTTTAATTTACAAAGTATTTTAATAGTTTTAACTGTTTTATGTGCTGTTTTATATTGGTTTGTATGGGCATCTAATGGTTGCCACTGTTGTCAGCCGCCCTGAGTCCCTTCGGGTGAGAAGGGCAGGATATAAATGTGATAAATAAATAAATAATAAACTACAAACCTCAGAATTCAGCAGGAGGCAAAAACTGTGTTTTAAGTGGATTTATGCTCTAGTGTGATGAGGCTGTCTGTGTAGACTGAGCTTCATTATAGTTTGGTTCCATATTAATTTGCTGTGGCTCGTTTTTATAGAATAGATCCCTTTATATCCTTTGTTGTTCAGTAATTATATTCTTGCTGTTAAACCAGAATCTTGTGCTAGTGATGGAAAAAGGGTACAGGAGGCAGAGTATTTGTGGTTCATTTGAGGTGACAACATGTACAGTGAAGAGGCATTCTTCATAGAGGGAGATATGTCATTACAGAAGAAGAAGGAGAGCCTGTCTCACCTTCCGATTGCCCTGCTAATCTAAGCAAATGTAAGAGTGAACCAAGCCACACACAAAAACCTCACCTTATTCCTGTGTAATGCCAAGTCATTTAAAAAATAAAGTGCATATAATCCTATGGACGAGGAAGCTAAATTGGCATACTTTACATAAATTTAGCTGAGAGATGATAGTGCCCAACATAGGAACAAGATTTCAAGCAAGTTATTGTGTTAGTGAACAGATGAAGGAAGATGAACCTGATTAATGTGTTGTTGAAGGCTTTCATGGCCGGGATCACAGGGTTGTTGTATGTTTCGGGCTGTGTGGCCATGTTCCAGAAGTATTCTCTCCTGACACTTCGCCTACATCTATGGCAGGCATCCCATGCCTCACAGCCTCTGAGGATGCCTACCATAGATGTGGGCGAAACGTAAGGAGAGAATACTTCTGAAACATGGCCACACAGCCCGAAAGACATACAACAACCCTGTGAACCTGATTAGATTGGGAGCTGAATCACATTAAATGTGTACACCAGAGTCTGAAGACCAGGGACAGACTGTGTATTGTTAAATGTTTATAACTGTGGCATCAAGCATACAGATCCTTCCACCAGTCTTTTACTCATTCACATAGCACATATGCCCATATTGCCTAATTATTGGAGACTGTTATTTTCACACTACCTATAAAGGCCCATGGTTTGGAGGGAAGAATCAAGTCAACAAGTATGCACTCTTTAACAGCCACCTACAGAGCTAAGCAACACAGCATTGCAGTGCATAGCAATTGTCTTCTGCTCTTTCTTTCTTCCAACAAGGGTTTATTTTTATAGTCTATTTCAGTGATTTATTCCTCAAAGAGGTCACTAGCCCTGTTCAGGGAGATTCAGGCTTGGTCCTCTTGAACACTAGAATTATGGATGCCCAATATATATGTATTTCTTCCCAAATTTTGTTTTTTATTTTATTTGCTTATTCTGATACATGTGTGCCTGTAAATTCACTATAAACTTGTGGTTTTCTTGTCAAAAAAAAGAAAAAGAAAGAAAGATTCTAAACTGATAGCCTGAATACATATTGGATGGTATATTTCGGTTTGTGTGTTACCTCTGATTCAGAAGCATTTGGACAATGGCTTCAATACCATTCTGGTTCAGGAAAAAAGAGGCATTTTTGAACTTACATTCTGATTGTTTCCAAAATAAGGAAGATTTTTTTTTAAAAAAAAGTAAGACTATATTTGTTTTGTAGTCTCTTGCGAAAACAGTATTATAAACATAAGTTAAAAGAATTTTAATCATTGCTTATAATAAAATAATGTGTGTTGGAGGAATATATGAAATATTCATACATAAAAATTATATATAGATGCCTAGTATAAAAATACATTTCCCATAACTTCAAAACCTTACACAATATTATGCAAATGCATACAAACTAAGATTGCAACAATAAAAAATTAATAGGGATGTTTTAAATTCATGAATTATTGAATTATATGATAATACCAGCTAGCAGAGGTTTTCAGAAGTCATTTTATATGAAATAGATAACAGTAAAGTTTTACAATTAATTAAGCCATTGCAATAAACTATCAAATGCCTGCTTTAAAAACCCGATGATAAACCTTCATGTACTCTTGCTAAAGGAGAAAATGCTGCCAAGGAAATCTGGTGCTACTTTAGGGAAGGGAGCAAAAAATGGAGGCTGGGTTTTGTGACTGAGATTAGGAATTCTTTTCTGTTTGTACAATTGGAAAGACAAGCTCTTGCCATACTGTTAATGAGGAGAAACTGCTAAACAAGTTTTAAGTCCTACAACTTCATACAGTATAGGTATTCCTTTCCCACATGTGGAGAGACTTAAGACTTTTGTCAAACGAGGCATGAAAGCCAGCATTGCAGCTTTGGTGATGGCTCCTATCACATAATACTGGCTGCATTCACACAAATCATATAATGCAACTTAAAGGCAGGTCAAGTTTGGGATTTTTACAACACATACATCATGAATGTGCTACAGCACACATTAAACTCGAAACCAATTCACCAGAGCATCTGAAACAAGCCACAAAAACTGCTGCAGCCGAACAGAGTACAATGTTCCCTCACTAATTTGCAGTTCACTTTTCGTGGATTCGTTGTTGCGCGGTTTTTAATAAACTCTAAAAGACTATTACAAATAATAAAAAATTACAATTTACAGCCTAAGGAAAGGAGGAAGGAGAAGCCAAAGGGAGAGAAAAGGAGCCCAAGCGGCAATGGGAGCAGAAGGAGACGACTTATCAACACACGATTGGTTGATAAAGACTTAAAATAGTGTATAACTACTAAAATAATGTACAAATATCAAAATAAATATAGTGTCCCTACTTCGTGGATTTTCACCTATTGCGGGTGGTCCTGGAACCTAACCCCAGCGATAAGTGAGGGAACACTGTACATCGGACGCAGGGCTGGAATCTGAGGATGAAAAAGGCAGAGCGCTCATCAAGAAAGCGCTAGCACCAATGCACTTTACAAATCTGGAAACACAGCTGACCAGAAGGTAAACAAGAACCTTCATGGAGAGGAAATCACATCATTCCCATGGGAATTGTGTTTTTTGCTACTTTGTTCTCATTTTCGGTGCTCTGCCATGGTCTAGCAATGGACAAGCAATACACATCAGCGCATCCCAGCAGATTGGGTAAGTTAAAAAAAAAAAAGCATTCCTGGGTTCAGTTCCTACCTCCGTTCAGCAGATATGTTGTCAACTGTCCCAGTCTCCAACTGGTTCCTGGGATAATTGTGTAAACTCTCCACAGCAGACATGGTTCTTTTAAATCCACCTCCAAACTGCATATTGGCTGTGTAGACTCAGTCTAGGTGCATCTCACTACTGGTTTGCTTCCTTTTCATGATTATCCTACCCCTAAGTATTGATGAGTGAACCAGTCCCACAATATTCCCATCATCTGCCTTAGTGCAAAGGGTCCTCTCTATTTTTGTGCCGGCATGCCATCAGTAAAGTCAGAGGATGGAATTCTCCTCTCTCCTCTACTCCTTGCCAATCCCAAGCTAATTTCCTTTTATTTTATAGTTTATATTTATATTTACCTTGTTCAAATTCTGGAATTGCACACTTGTGCTAAAAATAAAAACAATAATGAGGCTATGACGGTGTATGGAAGTTTGATCCCGAGACTACAGAAAGGTGAATTGGTGCAATCATACTAATGAAGATAATTGGCGAGTGACCCTGTTCATTTACTAGGTATATGATTCATTTATTTGTAACAATCTGCCAAAATTGGAATGTTTGCAGTACTGATAGATTTTTATTATTGGGATACTGTATGTCAACAGAGTTAATAGATGATGTCACTCTGCTTTCTGTGTAGGTGTAGGAATATGTTCAGATCAGCAGTGATTGAATAGAGGCTGACAGAGCTGTTACCTACCTTGCCAATGTCCAGCATACTGATGTGTCACCTTCAAAATCACTGTAATCAGTGGAGGGCAATGACATTCTCAAGCTGTCTTCTGTTGGTCATGTACACTTTGCTAGCTTTATTTTCTGAAACATCACTCTTCCAGTGCAAAATGGTTATAAATATCTCTAAAATGAAGTGAAAATAGAGATCTGATTTTCCATAACTATAATTATTTTGGCCCATTTCAATTTGGTTGTCACTAGAGTATGAAACTCTACTACGTGGTACATATGGATAATAAACATCTCAGTCTTTAGGAAAAGGTTTGTATTTTGGAGAAATTGCTCTTACAAAAAAGGAAGTAACTCAGTTCCCTGAACATGGAGATGTGAAGCGAATAAATAGTATAATTGACTGATATACTGTCCTGGATATACTATTATAATGGTCTTGGATATACTATTATTGAATAGGAAGAACTTGGCAGCAGTGGTCCAGCTACTGGTAATCCCAAAGCTGGTCTGTTTGAAATACTGTCATTGGAAATTACTTAAAAACTGATCTGGAAGCTGCAGCTGATGGAGAATGGTTTGGCTGGATCTCAGATTATGCCACTTTTCCTGTGATTTGCTCTTTTTTTAAGGCATTTAGCATGCTGGCATATATCATACTTATATCAGGCATGCTCTAAAAATGCTTATACACATTGAAACCTTAGTTCTTTTTGCAAGCCTCGTGTGTATAGTTTAAGCTTTACTATCTATCTGATGAAAAATGTAATATTTGTATCTTGTTTCTTTAGTATTTTATTGTTGCAGAACACATTTTCACATATAAACAATGTATTAACATTTGTAAAGCATAATTAAATTAGAGGCATGTATCCCTGTGTTTATGTCCCTTCAAGTTATCTGTCAATTTATAGTAATACCATGAATTTCATAGAGTTTCCTTAGGCAAGAAATACTCTGAAGCGGTTTGCCATTGCCTTCTTCTGAAATTTACCCTACATACAATGAACGGGGGGAAACCATAAGGCAAGAGAACTTTTTATTGAAGTCTAATACACAGTATTATAATCATGTCTCAAACTTGAAATTTTAAAAAATATTTGCCCAAGTCAGCAGTAGAAATCAAGGTACAGTGTTCTCTTACTTATCATGGGGGTTAGGTTCCAGGACCACCTGCAATAAGTGAAAATCCGCGAATAGGGACACTATATTTATTTTAATATTTATACATTATTTTAGTAGTTAAACACTATTTTAAGTCTTTATCAACAATCGTGTGTTGATAAATCGCCTCCTTCTCCTCCCGTTGCCGCTTGGGCTCCTTTTCTCTCCCTTTGGCTTCTCCTTCCTCCCTTCCTTAGGCTGTAAATTGTATTTTTAATTATTTATAATAGTCTTTTAAAGTTTATTGAAAAACCACAAAACAGCGAATCCACGAAAAGTGAACCGCGAAGTAGTGAGGGAACACTGTACTCAGAAAATTATTATCTAGGACTCTTGTTTACCGTCTTTAGGGCCAAAGTCAGTTGTGAGCCACTTTCTTTGGTCATTTTCTTCAAACCAAGCAATTACTTGTTTATGACAGAAATGACACCAGATGTTAGGACTTCACTTAGACCACCTAGGGTCTTTTCACATTGTGTGTCTCGTCAAACTGAATATTTAATTGCCAAGTTGTAAGCATGAGAATGGAGACTCTTTAGATGTTCCCATACTATGTGTGATCATGTCATCTTGTGTATTTCCCAAACGGATCTGATGTCCTTTATTTAATCATGGTGTTGGGGATTATAGGAGCACTTTCTCCAAACATAAGAAACTGTAAAAGAGAACATAAGAAGTTAAACATTGCTGACTACTGCAATATATCATTGTCATAGGAAGTCTGGATTTTTGTAACTGTTTTGAGCATTTTCTTACCACCATTATTGGGGAGGAAAACAATAAAATAAATACCTTGTAATAATAAATTCTTTTTCTACTACAGAGATACTTGTTAATATTCACTCCCTGGAATTTTAGACCACCTTTCAAGGCATGCAAGAAGATTATTCAACAATATTGTTTTCAAGTCTAAATTTTCATATTTAGAATTTTTTTTCAGGTGAAATTAGAAACAGATTATTTGAAACCTGGAGAACTGCAATATTGACTACCAAACTGGAAAATGAGAGAGAGAGAAGAAAATCAATGCCAAGGGAGTGTAAAACAACCACTTTTATTACAGCCAGGAAAAATGCAAGTACAGTAGAGTCTCACTTATCCAACATAAACGGGCCGGCAGAATGTTGGATAAGCGAATATGTTGGATAATAAGGAGAGATTAAGGAGAAGCCTATTAAACATCAAAATAGGTTATGATTTTACAAATTAAGCACCGAAACATCATGTTATACAACAAATTTGACAGAAAAAGTAGTTCATTACACATTAATGCTATGTAGTAATTACTGTATTTACGAATTTAGCACCAAAATATCACAATGCATTGAAAACATTGACTACAAAAATGCATTGGATAATCCAGAAGGTTGGATAAGTGAGACTCTACTGTAGTGAATATGGGCTGAAGTTTGCCTGAAAAATGCCTGAATGCTGATATTAAAAATGATTTACCTTCTATTGGGGAAATGTATTTTTCAGAAGTATGCATACCTCTCAAACAGTAAAAGTTACAAACTTGGCTTTACACAAGCTCCTTAATGTCACTATTTGACCTTTAAATATATCTGTCTAGTAAAAAAAGAGTTTCTAGAAGTAACCTGTTGGTTACTGCTACATGAGAAAGTTTACCAATCATCAGCTGTTATGGCTCCAATTTCAAGGCATAAGTATCGGGTGATACTGTTGGATCAAAACACTTTCCAACCGCAGTCTCAGCCAAATGTTCAGTTCCATTGGTAGCAATGGCAGTGGTTTTTATTTCAATTCAGTGTTTCAACCTCCTGATCCAAAATATTTTGCAGCTTCAGGTGATTTGCAAGATGGTGGAACTGCTTTGAGAAAAGTAGGATAAAAATATTTATTTATTTACGACATTTCTACCCCGCCTTTCTCAACCCCAGAAGGGACCCAAGGTGGCTGATTATACTGATGATGAAACTACTACTACTACTAATAATAATAATAATGGTGACCCTCTGCCCAGTTCAAGTGCACAAGATGACACTAGTTTAGGGATGTTCAGGACAAGCTCTGTGGCATTACTCTCCTGTCTCCAATATAGGAAACAGCTGCCACCGTTGCTTCTTTAGCATCTGCTACCTATGGCAATGGCTGCACTCATATGGTAGAGTTGGTTCTGCATTCATTGCACACAAGAGAGAGAGAGGGGGGGAAGGGGAAAAGAAAGGAAAGAAAAATATTCTTGAATAGTTTACTTGCTTGTCAGAATCTTGGTAATTCTATTTTCTTCTAATTATGCAGTTATCTTTTATTTCCTTGTGCTGTGATAAGCACCTAGACTTCATTTCAATGAGAAACATTTGTTTACTGGAAAAAACCCATCACACTTAAATAATAATAATAACTTTATTTTTGTATGCTGCCTCCATCTCCCCGAAGAGACTCGGAGCGGCTCACATGGGGACAAGCCCAATCAACATCATAAACATCATAAAATAGACAGTTTAAAAAAACATATACATCATAGTTAAAAACAGAGTAATCAAACTAGAGTTTAAATTAACTTAAAATTACAAAACATAAAATATAAAAACAATCTTAATCAATTGTCCGTGAGCCATTGAAAAATCTATGCATGAGTGGGTAGCTGTCACAAACTCACTAAAATTTAGAACGGATGAATAAAGTGCACGAGTCAAGTAAAATGCGTGGGGTGGACAAAGCAGGGTGGGGAAAATGATATTGAGGTGGAGAACAACAGTAAAATGACCAGTGCAAATTGCAAATCTGAATAGGGGGCGGTTATAAGGACTTGTCTAATCAAATGCACAGCAGAACATCCATGTTTTTACTTCTTTATGGAAGATGGAGAGGGTAGGTGCTAACCTAATTTCCCTGGGAAATTCCAGAGCCGGGGAGCCACCAAAGAGAAGGCCCTCTCCCGCGTCCCCACCAACTGTGCTTGCGAAAGGGGAGGAAATGAGAGAAGGGCCTCCCCAGAAGATCTTAGAGATCGCACAGGTTCATAGGGGAAGATACGGTCACGAAAATAGATGTAGATGTCAAATAGCATAGGAGATAGAATAGAACCTTGCAGGACTCCACAGGTCAAAGGCCAGGGCTCTGAGCAAGTATCTCCTAGCTTCACCAACTGGGAACGACTTTCCAGGAAGGAGCAGAGCCACTGCAAAGTCTAAAACTGATCAAGTGATGATCGGTCCATGACAATGGAAGTATATTTTGCTCTTTCACTCCGACCATGTTACCGTCCACAATAAAAACTAGGCCTAAAGTGTACCCAGCCTTATGAGTGGGTCCTGATATCACTTGGGACAGCCCCATGGTTGTCATGGCAACCATGAAGTCCTGAGCTGCTCCAGATAAGGTGGATTCCGCATTGATATTGAAGTCCCCCAGCACAGCTAACCGCTGAGACTCCACTTTCTGGGTAGAAACCACCTCAGCAAGCTCTGGGAGGGAGACTGCTGTGTTGCGGGGTGGTCGGTACACTAGCAGAACTGTCCCAGCCTCCCACTTTCAAGTGAACACACTCAAACCTGGTAGATTGCAGATTGGTACACCTGACTAGGGAGATGGATTCCTGATAGACCACCGTGACCCCAAGTTTCGGTCATGCAGGCCAGATCCGCATGTTCATCCAGGAACAAGTCCTGGGTGGCTGCTGTTTTACCATTTACGGATCTGGTGTTTATCAGCAGGACCTTAAGTCCAGGGGGTCTATCATGATGGCTATCCAGTCTATCTTTCCTCAGGATCGCAAAAACTCTGTTGCGCTTCTCCCTGGATTGTTGGAGCTGACCACATCTCCCCCTTCTCCCCCACATGACCTCAATGGCACTACCTGGTCCTGGAATCCCAACCCCAGGGATGTGTAAGGAGGGGAAGTGGCCTAGGAGGGGCTAGTCAACTGTCTAATATTGCGGGGGTAGAGAGGATGTTGGAAGCAGGCCTTGACACAAAAGATTCCTGTGGGGATAGGTGGAGAGAACCATTTAACAGATTCAGTGAGGGACTGTATAAGGACGGTGTTTTGGGCTGACCTTCGCTTTTGACAGGGGTTGGGCTCATAAGAGGGGTAGTTGCAGCTCTCCCCCAGGTTTCTAGGGACGATTCTAAATGCATCTGGGGGGGGAGTGTCTGGTATTTCCTTGCTTTGGGGGGCTGTTTTCAGTTCAGTAATAAGAGGTGAAATTACAGAGTCCTGGAAAACCCTCCTTACATAAATCCCCTAGTAATTCAACCATGATTTATGTACTATCGCCTCACTGGGTATTTCAGCATCCTCAAATGTTACTAGGAGGTGTGAGGCAAGATCATGGTGGTCACTACGGAGCCATTTAATGGACCTGATCTTAATCTCTGTAGGATGTTTCCTTAAGATCTGGGCCAAGGACAACTTGACCGTTTTTGTTGAGATCCACTTACCCCTATTTACAAGCAAATCTGACATGTGAAAAGCCATTTTGATAAATTGCAAGATTCATTGTTGTGCTTGCAATTGGCTATGTTGTTGATTTTCTATGTTAAAATTTTAATTTCTCAATTCCTCTTGTGCAACTTCCCCATAATCCCCCTAAATGTTAGCTTCTGTTCAGTGTACCTGATCTAGAGGTATTTTCACATCAAATAACAACAAAAATCACTCAGCCCTTTCATTCTACTTGCACAGCAATAAGCACTTATTTTCAGCATTGGAATGAGACTATGATGCTGCATGTCATGATAATACTTATTGTAACTAATTTATTTCTCCAAAATTTCACTCATATGAGGTTTGGTTTACTCTTAGTTGAAATGTGGTCTGTTTCACTAGTCATTCTGTTCTCCTTGAAATTAGCACATTCCAAAAGCCACTCCAGCAATTTTCTAGGGTTTTGGTGAAAATAGAGATGAAACACTAACCATTTTGAAATGTATGACAATTACTTCTTTAAAGGAAACAATAACATCACATACAATTTGCTAAGTGTCTTCCCCTTTTTTTGTCAGAGTAGCAGGGAAAGGACCGTGTTATGTATTTGTAAATATGAAAAGTGATTCTTTTCAATATAAGGAATGACTTGTATTTTTGCAGAGGACATGTGGCTAAAAATCAAACCCAATGGAAAACCACCATGGTAATGTTTTGTTTTCTTCTGAGAAACTATAATTTGACATGCAATGTTTTAAAAAGACATATGTCTGTATTAATAGCACAGTTGTCAGAGAGTGTTAAAGAAAAGAGCTAACTTCAAATGGTTACTAAGGTAATGGCATGTCTCTCATTTTATGGGACATTCCTTCTTTGAAAGGGAATTCCTTGTTCCATAAAGATACAGTGATAAGAAACACTACCTATGGGTTTTATTTTGACATACACACCTCTTTTTTCTTGTATTTTTAATTCATTGATACAGACTGAAGCCCTAAACCCATGATTTTAATGGAGCTGAAATGACATAACATCTCTGTGAGGTTTATCCCTCTACATTGATGTTTCACTTCTCTCACATATGCCAGTCTCTCTGTAGGCATTTAGAGCCTATATTTTTATTTACTAGCTGTGCATTGCTGTGGCGAAGTGTGGTGGTATGGGAAATAAAGTGTTGAGGAATTGGTGGTAGTTAGTATATGTTATTTCCTAAAGCTTGTAAATTACAATATTTCTTTTTTTGTCTATTGAAGGCAAGTGTAAATGCTGCAATTAGCCAGAATGATTAGCATGCAATGGCCTTCCAGCTTCAAAGTTTGGCTGCTTCCTCCTTGGGGGAATCTTTTGTTGGGAGATGTTTTTTATTTACTGTCCTGATTTTAGAGATTATATTGTTCTGTTTCATTTTTGCACAGTAATGTTTATATATTATATTAGCTGTGCCCGGCCACACAATGCTGTGGCAATTTTCGGTGGTGTTGGAAATAAAGTAAAGTATGTGTTTATGCAATATTTGTGGTTGTTAGTTGTTTTGTGTATTGGAGGGAAGTGTGAAGGTCGTAGTTTTGTAGTATTTTTTTTTTATGTAATGGGATTTTAGCGTGAAATCCTGGCTGCTTTCTCCCCGGGGAAATGTTTTGTTGGGATGGTGTTAACTGCCCGTGATTGTTTGATGTTTGGAATTGTCCTGTTGTTAGAGTGGGCGATGGGATTCAGCTGCGTGGAAGGGAGCCTAGATTATTGTGGTAGGTAAATGACAGTATATGGTTTGAGCTGGGTTATTTGAGTCTAGTGTGGCGTATAATGTAGTTTAATGGGCATTTTATTGAACAGTTGAAGGGAGTTTAGGTATTTCCCCGGGAATATATTATGTGCGTGGTTTGAGAGTAGTGTATTACTGTTTGGTATGAGGACCCTTCGTTATTGGTGTTTTTGTTGTTGTTGTTGTTGTTGTTGTTGTTGTTGTTGTTAGTATTAGTATTTTGTGGTGAGTCGAAGGACTCCCCGATTTGCCTTTGTATTGGTTGTATATTATTATTATTATTATTATTATTATTATTATTATTATTATTAGTAGTAGTAGTAGTAGTAGTAGTATTGTTATTCTTGTTTTCTGTTGTTTGCAAAGATCCCTCATTTCCGTCTGTTTTGGTACTCTGTTTACTTTGGTGATGGGAATAGTTTTTTGGGAGGTGTTAATTGGCCCTGATTGTTTTTTGTGTGGAATTGCCCTGTTTTCAGAGTGTGGTTCTTTATTTAGTGTTTTGATTTTAGAGATTATATTGTATTGTTTTATTATATTGTAGTAATTTATATATATTATATATATATTATATATTTATTAATATACATTTGTTAATACAGTAGTTAGCAGATAGCATTAGTGTGTTGTGATCCCCTCCCTGTCCTGTCCAATATAGATATACAGTATTCACATGTATATACCCACTTCCCCTGTGAAAATAGATATACAGTATACAGATATATATACTCACCTGCCTTGTTCCATTTCCATATAGACTATGCACATGTAGATACACATTTGGCCTGTGGAATATACATGTACACTATTCCTTTTTTAAATTAAGAGTCTTGGAGATTGAGGTTGTGAAATAGTATGTTGAGGGTTAATTTTTGGGTCAACATAGAAAGCTTTAGGCTTTTTTTAGGTTTCTTTCCCCATGGTTGGGTGCGGGCTTCTCGTCCACCATGAGGCTTTGGAGGTGGTTGATCCGTGGGTCCGCAGTGCCTTGTTGTCCTGGGCTTGGTTCCTGCTGGCCGCCTGGGGTTCGGTCTTGTTGGCCACCATGAGGCTTTGTAGCCACTGGATCCGTAGGTCCGCAGAGCCTTGTTGTCCCGGCTTTGCCTGTGAGGTCACTTCTGGAGGTGGCGGTGTAGGAAGGGCCTTGTTGTCGGCCTTTTGGGGAGGGAGAGAGAGAGAGAGAGAGAGAGAGAGAGGGAAGGAGGAGGAGGGAGAGGTAATGGACTGGATGAGATGAGTGGAAATGTATTTTTAGTGAGGTTGTTTTGGTGAAAATGGGGTCTGGATGTTTAGTGATGAGTTTTTGTGAAAGATGGTGGTGGTGGAGGCGGCGAGAGAGGGTGAATGAGGGGGTGATGGTTTTGTGTGTGTGCATGTGCGGCAAGGGTTCAGAGGATTGTGTTTGTGCACATGCGCACATAGCCTGTTGCGGTTTTTGGCCTTTTGTTGGCCTTGTGATTGTGTTTTTAGTGTAATTGTGTTGTATCTTACTTGATGCTGGGATGATAGATTGTGTGGACAATTTTCGAGTTTGGGGTTTTTGTTGTTTAGTGTGTCACCACGATGCCAAAAGCCCTTTATATAGAGAGATTCATAATCTTATATTATTTACTTTGAACTGGATTATATGAGACCCCTTCTATACAACTGTATAAAATCCACACTGAACTGGATTATATTGCAGTGTGAACTTAAGATAATCCAGTTCAAAGCAGATACTGTGGATTATCTGCCTTGGCATTCTGGGTAATATAGCTGTGTGGAAGGGCCTTGAGTCTACAGTGCCATATAATCCAGTGAAAATCAGATAATCTGTATTTTATAGGCAGTGGGGAAGAGGCCTGAAGCCTAACTGTGCCTGTCCTGAGCTGAGTAGGTTGCTAGGAGACCAAGTGGGCAGAGTTCTAACTGGCAGCAATTGGATAAAAAACAATTATTCCTTTCCCTCTAATTAGGACTTTATTTTTCTTTTTGTTGTATGAACGTAGAGGCATGGATGAGGGGTTCTGTTGCCAAGTTTAGTGTTTCTGGGATGTGTAGTTTTGTTGTTTTGTCCTAGGCCGAATTTTTTTAATCCTTTTATATATATAGATATAGATTTATCTATCTATTGTGTCAGAAGCGAACTGAGGGTACAGTTATAATGTATTTAAAAACACACAAACAAAGTCAAAAACTTGACATTATACTAGATTTCCCTTGACCAAAAGTTGGCCACTTGGAGTGCCTCTGGTGTCGCTGAAAGAAGGTCCTCTACCATGCATGTGGTAGGGCTCAGACTGCACTATAGCAAGTGGTCTGTGGTCTGCTCTCCACACTCGCACATAGTGGATTCCACTTTATAGCCCCATTTCTTAAGATAAGCTCTGCATCTCATAGTGCCAGAGCACAGTCTATTCAGTGCCTTCCAAGTTGCCCAGTCTTTTGTGTGCTCAGGAGGGAGTTTCTCATCTGGTATCAGCCATGGATTGAAGTTCTGGGTTTTAACCTGCCACTTTTGGACTCTTGCTTATGAAGTGTTCCTGTGAGTGTCTCTGAGGATCTTAGGAAGCTATTTCTTGATTTAAGGCGTTGGCTTGCTGGCTGATATCCAAACAGAGGATGGGCTGGAGATGTCAATACCTTGGTCCTTTCATTGCTGATTGCTACTTCCCAATGGATGTCAGGTGGTGCAATACCGGCTAAACAGTATAATTTCTCCAGTGGTGTAGGGTGTAGATATCCTGTGATAACGTGGCATGTATCTTTAAGAGCCACATCCACTGTTTTAACATGGTGAGATGTATTCCACACTGGACATGCATATTCAGCAGCAGGGTAGCAAAGCACAAGGGCAGATGTCTTCACTGTATCTGGCTGTGATCTCCAGGTTGTGCCAGTTAGCTTTCGTATGATGTTATTTCTAGCACCTACTTTTTGCTTGATATTCAAGCAGTGCTTCTTATAAGTCAGAGCACGATCCAGAGTAACTCCCAGGTATTTTGGTGTGCTACAATGCTCCAGTAGGATTCCTTCCCAGGTAATCGTTGGGGCTTGAGATGCTTGTCTGTTCTTAAAATGAAAAGCACATGTCTGCAGTTTGGATGGATTAGGAATCAGCTGATTTTCCCTGTAATAAGCACTGTAAGAGCACCTAAAGCTTCTGAGAGCTTCTGTCCAACTATTTCAAAGATCCCAGCTTGGGTGGTGATGGCACAATCATCAGCATAGATGAAATTCTCTGTCTGATCATTTGTGTAAATAAATGTTAATGATTGATGGAGCAAGAATACTCCCCTGAGGCAGGTCATTCTTCTATTTTCACCATCTGCTTTTCTGACCCTGAAACTCAACAAAAAAGCTCCTGTTTTGTAGCAGATTTCCTATGAAGCGGGTGAGGTGGTAGTGGTTATACATTTTTCTCAGGAGAAGGTGATGATTTACAGTATCATATACTGCTGACAGGTTTATGAGGACAGCTCCTGTAATCTGCTGCCTTTCAAAACCATCTTCTATGTGCTGAGCCGGGTTCAAAACTAGTGATGTGTAGCTAGCTTTTCCTTTTCCTGAAACCAGCTTGCTGTTGAATGATTTTTTCCATAATTCTATGTAACATAAGTCTTTGTAAAGATGGCACAACAAGGATTTAATTATGACCGAAAATAGTATTTAATTATGATTGGAAATGCATTGAGTTTGGCCAAAAAGAACAGAAAAGAAAACTGTTCTGTTTGAGCCCTGTGATAACAACAAATAATTGGTTATATATAAATTAGAGTATGGTTCCTTTATCTGGGCAGAGGCCAAAGGGGAGCACTAGACAGAGAAGGATAGTCCATTTTATTTGGGGGGGGGGGGGAATTGAAGGAGGAAAACCATTTTCCTCATTTTCACTGATCATTCTCCCTTTCCCCTTCCCATGTCATTAATGAAAGTTGTTTCCTCAATGGGTGGAGACAATAACAGCAACACAAGGGCAAATGGTTTTACTCCTTCAACCCCCTCCCTGTAAAATGGACTATCCTTCTCTTGTCTAGCACCCCCTTTTGGCCTCTGCCTGGATAATGAAACAGTACCTAAATGAGTTTGACTCAAATTCATCCCAGACTACTAAGCTCTTAAAATCCACAATCATTTCACTTGGAATCAAAAGTGCATGTGGCTGGATTGGATTGTGATCTCTGTTTTATTGTTGCAAGTCTGCGTGCTCTAATGTCAGAATGGCAAAATACAATACGGGCAGTTATCTCTGATCAAACAATAAATAAAATAGGGAAAACTCTGGCATTTAAAAAGAAGTGTATGCATTCGATTTCCTTTATCTTCTCAGAACTGATAGAGTTTGACTCATCAAAGTGTTTCATTCTAGGATGTGTTCAATTCTTTTTGGAAAAAAACCCCTAACATTAAGTTTACCGTTTTAAAAATTCTGCATGTCCGTCCTTCCACCCACGGTTTGGTTCCATACATCAGTTTCCATTTCTCCTAAACAAAGCTCAGTTTTATGAAATTGTTTTAATTCCCTGTAGAATGTAGTTCAATACTTTACCATCTTATCCATCACAAAGAAGCCCTCATATACTAAGTACCCCACCATACACCAAACCCACCCACCCCCACACACACCATACACCAAGCCCCTTTTCTACCAAATCATAAAAGGTCCTGCAAGTGATTGAGTCAAGGATTCACATCTGTGCAAAGGTGGAATTCATAACTCTACAATGAAACTGAAACAGAGATTTTGACATATCTATTCATTATATTATTATAGGTTTTTTTCTGAAAAGTCCTATATAATCAGATTTGTGGTTCACTGAACATTAGCTAACCACCTTTCCCACCATTTTCTTGTTGCTGGGGATTATACAATTTGTTCATTTGTCTTCCTTCTCTGCCTTTTACTCTGATTTTCTCTCAAGAGAGGGGAATTGATACTCACCAGCTGTACTCACTCCAAAGATTTCCATTGCCCAATTAGCTTAATTATCTTGGAGGAGAACCCCGTGGCATTGGAAATAGGGGGGCCAGGAAGCCTGACTTTATTGAAGTGTGTAGAGACCTGATTCTAAAGCATTGTTTTTTCAGTTCATGAGTCATGGTGAAGAGTTGAAAAATACATAGATCTAAGGTGAGTAACTCTGGCGGTGACAGTGGTCTTATGAAACGGCTGCCTTTCTTAGCTTCTTAGCCGCAGAGGGGACTTCAACAGAAAAATAAATATGTTGTGATACTGTCATAGCATACATTGAACAGGGATAGTTTGGCCTGTATTGCTATACATTTACAAAGAAGGATGCACAAATATGTTTACACTAAAACAACATGGAAGATGTGCAGACAAATAAAAGGAACTACAGTGCTATATCAGTGGGCTCAGATGGTGGATTCAACCAATTACAGATTCAAACTACAGCACAATGCACAATATTGTATGCAATGTAAGTAGTCTCTAGGGAGCTCACGAATTGCCCATTTTTGCCTTGGAAACACACAAGCAGAAGCGCTGCAGTCACTGCCTCAAAGGTGGGAAAAGGCAGTCCATGTGCTCCTTGGAGGATGAATGCATGGCTGTCAGCCAGAGCTTATTGTTGTTTTTGCTGCTGTCCTATGCCATTTTATTCATATGAACTTCAGCATCTGGGGGGTGGGGGTGTTTTCTGCCCTATATTCCAGTCAGCAGCTGACCCCAAAACAAGATGGTTTGAGTTTATGAGCTGTCAAGGAGTTAATTAAGACCAACTAAGTCAAAAAGTATCCAGCAGGACAAAGGGAGAAGAAATAAATTGGTTGTCAACCAGTACAGAAGTTCAGACAAACAAAGCCAATAAAAAGTAAAATAGAATTTCTAAATCATAACTAATGCATGGTGAAAAAAACACAAACACTTAGAAGTACTGCTAGTCCCGAAGAAGGAGGGTTGAAAACAACCAAGCTGTCGGGGAGTGACTGAAAGATCTCTAGGTAGAGGCATCCAATTTGTTCAGTGTTTCCTATGTAATAGTGAATGATGGCAATAGGTTGTCAGCATCTACAGCCACTGGCTAGAGAAGGAACCTCTCCAGCTTCAACCTCAACCACCAGCTCTCAGAAATACCAACCTTATTAGGAGATGCAGATTCCTGGCAGTCTGCTTTCTCCCAATTGTCTACCTAGAGGCTGTGTAAAGAGAGTATCATGCAGGATTCTCAAACAAGAATTTTGTTTGACCCAATCTATTCTGTACATCTTCTTAGAGTCTGTCTATCCGTAATTATGGCAAACTGCACAATTCTTAGATAACTTCATCAAGCAGTTTTATGTGGAGTCAAATTGCATGGGGGAATGACTTATAAATATAAGAAGTTAGCATTATTTGAAATGTTTCTGACAGTGTGCAGGAAACGATCACTGTCTTCTTGAAACAACGATTCTGCCTTATTCTGAAGAAATAGTAACTTTCATAGTTGGTGATGAAATAAAATGGAAGTACTCTGGTAATAGGGAAAAATCCACCTAGTTGCTTTGATTTCTCTCCACATCCCATTGCACACCCCATTTAGCAGGCTTTTGCTTGAGAGGCTGTCATGATAATAGGGGGCAAAGTTTGTACCTGCCCAAATGCATTGTCTGGATTGAATCTGGATAGATTAAGGAATGGATTATTTAATTAAAGTGAAATGCCTGCTGAAGAATCCATTGATGTGGATTTAAACAATGGTGTTCACCAGCAACCATGATGATGAAGAAAACTTGCATAATTATGAAAGTTTACGAGAACATAGTGCCTAAATTATGTGGCCCACACTGAAATTTTTCAAACCTGTTGGTGTTGGGGGATATGGGATAGGAAGGAAACAGTCAATTGAATTTTCTCCAGTGAATTGGATGGCCAGTTGGCAACTGCTGTGAAATGAATACATTCCTTTAATTCACTTTGCAATCTCTGCAGCCAGCAGAGTGAGTCAACTAAGCCTTCCACCAAGCACCCTATCATAAGACTGACTCTCCTTCTAAGTGTGCTGGGGAATGTGGCAGAAGGCTAAACAGGTTTATCAATGGATAGCAAATGGATATACAGTGTTCTTCTTCGTGGTGCTTCTGTGGAAATCGCACATATGGGATATTCTCCTGCGCTTGCACAGCATTTTGGAACCTTCTAGAATATTCTATTGAAACATTTTGGTGAAGCCCTGCCCATCCTTCCCAATAGAATATATATAGCCCGATGGGCGGGGCTAGCCTCAATTCATTTTTTTCGCTGGTCAGTCAGCATTAGGAACCTCTAGCTTATAGTTACCATATTAGCCTTGGCCTTGACTCGGACTGATCTATTGTTTGTGCTACCGCTCTCCAACCAATCGACCACAGAAAGACTTGACTACTCTTACGGAATACAGACCTACCGCCAGCAGGCCAGTAGAGATGGCATCCTTTTTTAAGAAATGCAATGTGTGCAGGGGCAAGCTCCCTGAGGCGGATGGCCATGCCAAATAGCTCTTGTGCCTAGGGGAAAGCCACAACCCCCAATCCTGCCAAATGTGCTGGGGGTTTACCCCTCAGGCCAGGAAGAACAGAGAGTCAAGACTTAAAGCGCTCTTGTATGAGCAAGCACTGGCCTCGGCTACGTTGGAATTGGCTACCCCTGAGGCCGACCCCAAGGAAAGTGGAATACCTTTACAAAATTGACTTCTCCACGGTCTCATGGTTGGCCAAGCAGCCCAAACTGAACTCCCGTGTAGTGAATGTGACCCAACCAAAGGCGGTCCAGAGGTCACAGCCCACGCCGCTGGATAAGGAAGGAAAGAAACTAGATATCATGGGGAAGAAATTCTACTCTTCAGCCTGCTTATTTGCCCGTATTGCACATTATGGTGCATATATGGGGGCGTATCAATGTTACCTTTGGGGCAAGATCGCCCCTTATATTGAGCTCCTTCCCCAGGAAGATCAGGCCTTGGCGAAAGCGTTTCATCAGGAGGCATGCCTCTTATCAGACCTCCAAAAGGAGTTAGCTAAGAATACAGCCGACGCATCTGGGAAACTACTGGCAGGTGCAATATCCCTAAGGCGGCACGCATGGCTCAGGGTGGCCAACTTAACCCAATC
Source organism: Anolis carolinensis (assembly GCF_035594765.1). Classification (NCBI taxonomy): domain Eukaryota; kingdom Metazoa; phylum Chordata; class Lepidosauria; order Squamata; family Anolidae; genus Anolis; species Anolis carolinensis. The sequence goes on along the minus strand of NC_085841.1, from coordinate 149,279,744 downwards.
AGCCAAGTCGGTAATAGAGGACTTCCCGCTAGATGAAGCTGGCTTGTTTAACCCAGAAACCGATGCTGAAATCAAAGATACCCACGAGGTGACGCAAACCGCCCATAAGTATGGCGTGCAGCAGACTTACTATTATCAGAGACGTCAATGGGGACAGTACTACCATTCCAGAAGAGCCAGTCCCCCATCCTCCAGGGGAAAGCAGAGACCTCCTTTTCGATCCCTGGGATTCCGAAGATCCTCCTTTCCTTACAAGCCTCAACAGCGAGGGGGGAGGAAGGAAGGTGAGAAACAGAGACACCGTTTTTAGCGCGCACGCTGACAATTTCTCCCCAGTTTCTATTCCAAGTTTGAACTCCTCTGTTACATGTTCAAATTCAAAGAGTTCTGCGTTAACCAATTTGGAGCATAGCTCCACTCTGCAGTCACACAATAGTCGGGATAACTACCTTATGTTTAAGGATAGGTTGGCCCCGTACCTAGAGGCATGGAAGAAGATAACGTTGGACTCATGGGTTCTGGATATCATCAAGAATGGTTGAGTTCACATCTCTTCCCTGGACGGGGTTTCCCCACCCTACCACGCCCTCTGATTGCCTGCAAGACGAGGTGGCCACATTACTATCCAAGGGGACAATCTCTAGGGTTCCACATAGGAAAGTCAGGCATTGCTTTTTTTCTAGATACTACTTAATCCGCAAGAGAGGTGGAGGCATGTGCCCCATCCTGGATCTCAGGGCAGTCAATCGGCACATTAGAGTCCGTAAATTCAGGATGGTTACTCTCTCAACCATCCTTCGCTTTCTCTGTAAAGGAGTCTGGTTCGCCACGATTGACTTGTGTGATGCCTATTTTCACGTTTTAGTGAGGCGTTCACATCGGAGATTCCTTAGCTTCATGGTCAATGGCACCTGCTATTCCTTCAATGTGCTTCCTTTCGGCTTGACAACAGTGCCAAGAGTTTTTACGAAGTGCATGTCAGTAGTAGCTGCTTACCTGAGGCAAAGGGGCGTGATATATATAGATACAGTAGTTTCACTTATCCAACATAAACGGGCCGGCAGAATGTTGGATAAGCGAATATGTTGGATAATAAGGAAGGATTAAGGAAAAGCCTATTAAACATCAAATTAGGTTATGATTTTACAAATTAAACACCAAAACATCATGTTAGACAACAAATTTGACAGAAGAAGTAGTTCAATACACAGTAATGCTATGTAGTAATTACTGTATTTACGAATTTAGAACCAAAATATCGCGATGTATTGAAAACATTGACTACAAAAATGCGTTGGATAATCCAGAACGTTGGATAAGCGAGTGTTGGATAAGTGAGACTTTACTGTATATAGTTCCCTATATAGATGACTGGCTTATCACGAGTGACTCTAAGGCCCATCTTCACGTTGATGTGTCATTCACCTTGTTTTTTCTGCAGAAGCTCGGGCTAGTCGTCAACAAAGAAAAGTCTCATCTCACCCCAACACAAGAAATTCATTTTATTGGGGCGATCTTGAACTCCACCACCAAAAGAGCCTACCTACCAGAAGAACATTTTTGCACCATCCGTTCAGCCATCACCACTCTGCAAAAAGGGGCATGCTTCGGCATGGCATATCCAATCCATTCTTGGTCATATGGCCTCAACTACATCCCTTATAGACTTTGCGAGGCTCAGAATGCGACCCCTCCAAATGTGGTTCCTAGGGGTGTTCGACCCATTCATCGACAGTCAGAGAACCCCGTTAAAGCCCCCAACCGATGTCCTCAAGTCGCTTCTGTGGTGGACGAGATGACGCAACTTGCGAACAGGCCTCCCTTTTCATCCGATGGAGCCGTCTCGCGAGTTAACAACAGATGAGTCCCAGCAAGGCTGGGGAGCACATCTGGACGGCCTTGCAGTCAATGGCAAATGGTCGAAGGTTCAACGGAACTACCATATAAATGTCCTCGAACTGCTGGCAGTAGAGAAGGCCCATCATGCTTTCAGCAACCTCCTTGAACGAAAGACAGTGTGTGTGATAACAGACAATACGACAGTGAAATACTATCTGAACAAACAAGGGGAACACACTTGAAGGCCTTGCTGCTCCTCTCGTTGTGGATATGGGAATGGTGCGTACGCAAACAGATGAAGATCATAGCTGTCCACCTACCCGGGAAAGACAATGTTCTCGTGGATGCATTAAGCAGGTCCTCTTCGACCTCCCACGAGTGGCAGCTGAACATCAGGGACTGTCGTCTCCTGGCTCGCCACTGGGGTTGGCCGGTGATAGACCTCTTCGCATCACCCCAAAACAGACAATGCCCCAACTTTTGCGCCCGCCTCCGGGATGCTTGGGGGATGCGTTCAGCTACACATGGACAGGAGACCTACTGTACGCATTTCCCCCTCTTCCCCTAATCGGCAGAACAGTGATGAAACTTATACTAGACAATTCGGACTGCATCTTGGTGACTCCCTGGTGGCCCCGCCAACCGTGGTTCGCACTGCTCTGGAGACCAGTCAAGGGTGACTACTTCCGTCTCGAGGTCTCACCAGACCTGTTGACACTCCACCAAGGTTGAGTCAACCATCTGGACATATGAACATTACGCCTCATGCGATGGAGGATCAGACCTCAAGGCATATCTCCTCCCCTGTGAGGGCCATCCTAGGGGCTGCTCAGAAATCTTCCACAAAGCGAGCATATAAGTACAAGTGGGATAGATTCAAGAAGTTTGTGGGAACCCAAGGGGTTAGACACTATCTCAGCTCCAATCCCTGTAGTCCTGGACTTTTTGGGCCACCTGTTGAACTCTGGCCTCTCACTGACCTCCCTATGTAGCAGCTTTGTCCTGGTACAGAAGAGGCCCCCTAGGGCAATCCTGCTTTCAGGATCCTTTGATAAAACTCTTCTTTAAGGGATTCAAGAACTTACATCCCCTGGCATCACCTCCACCTCCAGCCTGGAGCCTCGAGCTAGTTCTATCACAAAGCCACCATTTGAGCCGATGGCTTCCTCGGATATCTCCTATCTCTCCTGGAAGGTGGCTTTTCTTGTAGTGGTTACGTCAGCACGGAGAGCTAGTGAACTCTGTGCCCTTAGGTCGGACCCACCGTACCTCTGCTTCCACAACGATAAGGTGGTGCTGAGGACTGACATCACCTTCTTGCCTAAAGTCGTGTCCAAGTTCCACATGTGCCAGGACATTTCATTGCCGGCCTTTTTCCAAAATCCATTTTCACCCTTGGAAGTAGCATTACACTCTTTAGATGTGAGGAGAGCATTAGCATTCTATATTCAACGAACAGCAGAATTTAGAAAGTCGACTCGCCTCTTCTTGCAGTATAGACCAGACGCGTTGGGGACCCCAGTTTCTTCCCAACACCTGGCATCTTGGATCGTGGCAACTATTCACCTGGCATACAAACTGGTGGGCCAGGACCCTCCGCAAAGAGTGACAGCTCACTCCACAAGAGCTCTAGCAACGTCTCAGGCATTCCTCAAAGGGGTGCCATTAGAGGACATATGTAGAGCAGCAACATGGTCCTCATCGTTTACCTTCGCCTCACATTACAAGCTGGACATCCTGGTGAAGAAGGACGCAGTGCTCGGGAGGGCCGTTCTCTTCTCATGTGTGGCATGACCCGCCACCTTTGGTGAGTAGCTTGTCAGTCTCTCATATATGCGATTTCCACAGAAGCACCATGAAGAAGAAGATATAGTTGCTTACCTGTAACTGTGTTCTTTCGAGTGGTGTTCTGTGGAATTCGCACAACCCGCCCGTCCTCCCCGCAGTGCTCATGCCACGGTGCTTCAGCTGCTTCCTGGCAGCTGGGAACTGAGGCTAGCTCCGCCCATCGGGCTATATATATTCTATTGGGAAGGATGGGCGGGGCTTCGCCAAAATGTTTCAAAAGAGTATTCTAGAAGGTTCCAAAATGCTGTGCAAGCACAGGAGAAATGTCCCATGTGTGCGAATTCCACAGAACGCCACTTGAAGAAACACAGTTACAGGTAAGCAACTATATCTTCCCTCGCTACTTTGCGGTTCACTTTTCGCGGACTCACTGTTTCATGGGTTTTTTTTGTGGTTCAAGGCACTCTCAGAATGCCTTGAACCTTAATGCTATCTAATCAAAAGTGGTATCTATCTATCAAACTAACAAATTAAACAACACAAAGCAACTCACGGAGGACTAGGCCGCAGCAGTGCCTGCCTTTCACTGGCTCCCCGGGAATCCTGGGAGTTGCAGGTTTACAGCATCCTCTGCCAAATTGCTGCCCGCCTAACCAAACTAAAACAATTACAGTACAAAATGTGCTTCCGAAGGAGAGAAAGGCCACCTAACTACTAAAATAAGGTATAAATATTAAAATAAATATAGTGTCCCTACTTCGTGGATTTTCACTTCATAGAATCATAGAATCATAGAATCATAGAATAGTAGAGTTGGAAGAGACCACATGGGCCATCCAGTCCAACCCCCTGCTAAGAAGCAGGAAATCGCATTCAAAGCACCCCCGACAGATGGCCATCCAGCCTCTGCTTAAAAGCCTCCAAAGAAGGAGCCTCCACCACGGCCCCGGGGAGAGAGTTCCACTGTCGAACAGCTCTCACAGTGAGGAAGTTCTTCCTGATGTTCAGGTGGAATCTCCTTTCCTGTAGTTTGAAGCCATTGTTCCGTGTCCTAGTCTGCAGGGCAGCAGAAAACAAGCTTGCTCCCTCCTCCCTATGACTTCCCTTCACGTAGGTGGTCCTGGAACATAACCCCCATGATAAGTGAGGGAACACTATTCACTATTATTGTGAGTCAATGGCCTTTTTCCATAAATAAGCTATGCATTCTGCCTCTGAAAGCAAGCCAAGTTGCTTTGTCAGACATGTATGCCATTTCTTAATACTTACATGACAAAAAGCTTAAAACCTGTATAATTACTTATTGGCATCAAGAAACATCTCTAAATAAAATCAACCTCTTCTTGGCAGAGCTGCTTTACCTAGACTGTGTTATGTACACATTTTTAAAAGAAACCTTTTCTAATCAGAAACAGTCAGTGATATCAGTGATATTCTTGGCTTTTGGCTCTATTGCACTTCAATCAGCAAAACCACTGTCAGCTCTCTACCTGTCTGAAACAAAAAGAGAGCAGCCTGTTTCATATGTATGCCTCATTTTGGAGCAATCGGAAATTTTACCAGTTTCATCTTTCATCCAGGATTTCCATTGAACAAGGTAATTGGAAACTGATGGTGACTGGGTGATAAAATTGCAAAATATAGTGTGAAGGAGAGGAAGTCATGATAATGCTGTCATAGTGGCAGGATTGGGAAAGGTAGAAAGAAGGGCCAGAGCTTATTTAATTCTGTGCAGCTATTTGCCATCATTAGAAGTCATGTGACTTGGGGAGCGGCCTTCCTGGAGATTGCCAGCTGGTGAGCAACCAAGAATTTGGGTTTGCTCCAGGGCTTAGGTTCTGACTTCTCGGGGAAACTAGGGAGGAAGTCTTGAAGAAGCCACCCATGCTAGCTGTGCTTGCATGAAATTACTCCTCCCTTTTTGCATAAGGAAAATCTAAATTGGTGACAGTTCAAAAGAATTTGCCCATATATCTATCTGACATTATTTCAGCAAAGATTATTTTCAACTTTTATATGGACTGAGAACAAAGCGGATGAAAAAGAATTAACACACCAACAAATTCCTATTTCCTCTCAGATCTCTAGGGAAACTTGTAATGCCATAGGCTATTTTACAAGGAAAGTAGGTAACAGAGAAAGAGTATTTTCCTGCTTTACACACTTATTTCTCTTGTCTGGGAGTGCTAGACGAATAATTTATGTCCATCCTCTACTTTTTTCTTGACTTCAATTTGAACACGCAACTAGAGAATTGTATGGGATAGGAATTGCTTTTGTTAGGTCCCAATGCAACCACATGGATAGTTCTGTCTACAAAAAAATTACAGTCAAAAATGTTGGGAATGATCCTGGCCAAAACACATTTCCGAATGTTTTATTAGGTCCTGCACAATCTTTGCTGTCTCAGGAATTGACTGTCTATTAAATCAGCAGTCCCTGTCAGTATGAAGAATCTTTTGGAGATTTATCCAGTGTAAATCTGACTGTTCGAATTATATTTTTAATAGCCAACAGAGATGTCATATTTAATCACTTCTTTATATCCCCGAAATTGATTTTTTGTCTTCAGGACTAGAAAGGGGAACAGTAATTATTTTCTGTAGAAAGATCTTTCCACTACTATATAAAAGCATAAGCAAGATGCATAAATTACACACAAAAATGCATAGTTAATAAAAAGTAGATGAAAATCTGAAAAAAGTTACAATCCAAAAACAAATGAATATCAAATCAAATTCAGCTAGGCATTTTATCATAGTAGAGTGGCAGTTGTACCACCTTGACTCTCAGTTTTAAAGCAAAAAGATTCAAATGTAATCAGTCTGTTTCCTTTCAATTTATTGTAGAGCAGGTATTGATGGGTGGTTCTCTAGGTGATGTTTGACAGTACCTATATCAGCCTTCATCATTGCCTATGCCGGTAAGAGCTACCAGTTTTCAGCTCCCAGAAATCGCAGCCAGTTTACCATTGTTGGGAATTGTGGGAGCTGAAATCCAAAATATCTGGAGGAGAGTTTGAGAAACATTGATATAGAATGAAATTTTGCCAAGTGTCAGTTTGTTGCTCCTATAAGTAAATATTTCTAGCATTAAATCATATATAGGGTGAGCCAGAAAGCCTGACACAAAGTAACTTGCTCATTTAAAGAAGAATGGTGATAGTAGGCGATCAATAGCTTCTGGAGAAAAAAGTGCAAAACACTGGGCTGAAGGAAATTGCAGAGGGAAGTGGGTGTCTTTGAACAACATCTGTGAGTACGGCTAGTCAATGGCATGTAGAGATGCTTGTTCTAGACTTTGAAAGTTACATCCTCACTGTTTTAAGTCCAACAATAGTGACTCCCTATCTCTATTTACTCAATGATCAGTTCCAAGTTGTACAAGTAATGGCCCTCCAGGTACTTCCATCATCCTCCATTATTTGCTGTGCTAATTAGGGTTGATGGGAATTGTATTCAAAGGACCCACAATTTCAGCTACCTCTTTGTTTAGTTGAACACTCATGTTTCTAATCTGAAGAATGAATGTAAAATAAATTCTGTTTATGCCAGATGGTAGGATTACTAAAACAAATAATGCTGTACTAAGACAATGAGTTTTGGGCCAGAGATCTCAAAGGTAAAGGCTCTGCCCACTGATGTTCAATTGAATAACCTACATCATGGTACTGTTAAGAGGACAAAGTGAGGAAGGAGGGTTTATAATAATTTGAACACCTTAGAGAAATAATGAAATAAAAATGGTAAGACATTGCTTTAGTAAAATCTATTATGATTATCTGCACTACCTTGAGGTCTTTTGAAAAAGGACGGAGTTGCAAGTTTTAAAAAATCAGTCTCAGTACATATAACCAACTAGGCTTCTTGAATAGTGTGATGTATGAATTTACAATGATTTAAATGTATGCTTGGTGATAGGAAGAATAGGTTTTAGCCAGGGCATATCATGGAAAATATGAATTTACAATAGGCGGAGAAGTAAGCATTTGAAAATAATTTGTCATATAAATAGAGAGAAGAAGCACAAACAACCACTGGAATTGCAGATGCTTTAAACAAACAGCTTGCCACGTTAGAAGATCAAATATATCAAACCACTAGAAAGGCAATTTCACAGTGTAATGAACACCAAATACATAGAGGGTGAAGTTGTTTTAATTAAATGGCAAAACTCTCAGTTCATCCCCATTGATCTTGCCCAAAGCCGCAGTAATCAGGCTTTGCTTGAAAGATAAAGTTCAGACCAGCACCTATTGAACTCAAGAGACACTTCATTGACTCCATTGTCCTTTAGATACTTGCCTAAAAGGGATTTAGTAGGGAGTCCAATTTTTTGGGTGTATGTTTGGATAGCTCCTATTTTATTTATCAGTTACAAAGCAAACATATTTTGATTTCCTTAATCAAGGGAAATTGAAATAAAGTACAGAAAAGGAATATTAAAAGAGAAGCATAGTGTAATACTAATTGCACTTCCATAGTTATACTCCAGAGCCTTGTGGAAAATGACAATTCAGGGAGGTGGAAATTAGGGGACAGGATGTCCAAAATAGAGAGAATGTTGAGTGTTGTTAAGATGAATATTGGTTATTGGTTCCCTTAAAATAATTATGTTAAGATATGGGGTGGACCTGAGGAGGGTAAATTAGAATCAAAGAAGCTAGAAGAGATCACAAGGGCCATTCAGTCCAACCCTTGCCATGGAGGAATACACAATAAAAGCACCCCAGACAGAAGAAGAGGTCAAATTTGGTAGTGTTGGGGGAAAAATTTTGTGATGAAAGAGAATATCCCTTTTCTTTAAAATGTAAAATGGTGTCTAGCTCTCTCCAAGAGATAGTTTTCAGCTGTTTAGCTTTATTGTTGTTGGAATCACAGACGCCTTAAAGGGCCAGACTTAAAAGTGACTTCAAAACAGAGTTTATTGAAACAAAAGGAAAAGGACGCAGGGATACTTAAATGCAGTTCCACTAGTCAAAACTCAAAAACCCAAACCAGACCTGGTCCAAAAGGTATACAGAAATATGATCCAGATCAACTGGATGCAAAGAGCAACAAGTCAAACAAAGTGCTCTAACGCAAAACAAAAAGGCACAGTACACAAATGGTTAACAAAGGGAGTTGCAAGAAAAGAAGCGTCGTCAGCCGAAGTCCAAGGTCGAAGCAGGAGGAAGCCAAAATAGCGTTGCTCCAGTGTCCGCAGAAGTTTATTCGAACCGGTTCAGGTCCAAACTGCAGATCCGAGTCCAACGCCGAACATGAAACAGGCAGCAGCAAGACTACAAGAAACTTTCCCAATACACAGCACCCAGCACACGAACGCACATCAACACCTTGCCTTCTGCAAAGATTCATCATCCCTGAGCCCACTTTTATCTACAAATCACCATCAGAAGATGAACTGACCACTGCCCCATCAACATCCCCCGCAGCTGCTCCCAGCTCTTCACGTGAATTCCCTTGACTCTCCCTCCAATTCCTCCATCTCCTGTCAAGACTTAGATCCCCCCAAGAATCAGTTGGATCCCCTGATTGCCAGTCTTCACTCCCAGAGAACCCCATAAAGGTATCACTAGTTGCTGGTGCCTCACAAATAGCTTGCACTTCTCTTATCTTAGTCCAATCCATGGTGTCTCCTTTTTCTCCTTCACTCATTGACCCATCATCCCCAGAGAATCCCTCAAACGACTCTTCATCTGTAGGTGCTGTAAGTATGTCCTGAATTCTCTTTCTCTGCTGCTCATCTTCAGATTCCTGCTCCCGAGTAACCCTTTTCCCTCTTCTGGCACCCATACTACTGTTTGTAATGTTACTCACAGGCTCTACTACAACAATTGTAGTGATGGGTGATGCTTTTTAGTTGTTGCGACTTTAGACCATCCTTGTCGACTGGTTGCAAATTGTCCAGAAGACTACTGGTAAATCTGGATTTATCTTTAGTCTAGTGCTGTTATAAGGCATTATTCATGCCAACCATTTCTTCAAAGCATACCTCATCTTATATAATTGGACAACATGCCTGACCTGCTTTTAGCAGATGCTGCCATCCTGCTAGGAAATACACAGTGGTAGCAGTTTCTACTGATTCACTTTGGCAGGTGTGAGAGTCAGCCTTTAGGGTTGTGTTGACCAGAATTCCAATGACAGCACTCCTTTAGTAAGGAGCTTAGCCTGAGAAAAAGCTGGCTTGCAGTTTCTTATCTCGCCAATACATTTTTTTCTTGATAAGGTTTTATTTTCTGCCTCAAGCTCTGGCTTCACTACCTTTGGTTGAAGAATTGCAGCAATATGGTTGAGTCAAGCAGCAGGCTCTCTTTTAAATGAGGCACCTGATCTCCCTATCTTATGCCCATATGCCCCCAAGTTTCAAAAAGCCTAGTAAAAGAGACTTAAATGGTGATTCTCAGCCCAAGCTAATAAAAGCAGTCATTCCACAAAATTTAGATTTTTATGACCTTTCAGGAGGGATGATACCAGCACTGGCTTCTAGTCATAAGAGCTACATTTTACCTTAAGCCTTAGAAAAAGCATTCCTCTGTATACCAGTTTCTTAGGAGAAGAAACACAGGGCATGTACCTGTATCCTGTTTGTGGGCTTTCCTTAGATCAGAAGGACATCTACCTTTCTCTAGTGTAGTTTCACTGCAGCTCCCATCACCCATTATCATTGTCTATGTTGGTTAGGAATACCACGAACTGCAGTCCAACAATTCTCCCTGGGGGAGAAGCGGTATATAAAATAAATAAATAAATAAATAAATAAATAAATAAATAAATAAATAAATAAATGTCTGGAGGGGCACAGGCTGCCTATCTTTTTTGTATGCATTTGGATGGCCATTGGTAGAATGGCATGCATTGTTTGGCATTGTACTGTTCTTTATTTATTCCTCACCTTTTCACTAAAGCTGGGGTTCAAAGTGACGTACAGGATTAAAAGGAATACAAGTAAAACTACACGTAGAGATACAAAAAGTTATGCTAAACAATCTCTAGAATTAAAAGTGTTTAAAGCCTACCTGTTTAAAATGAAAGATAAAAGTACAAGTACAGCACATAAAGAAAAGTACTTTGCTTCAAATAAATCCTTTCCCTAAAGTCTGCTTTCACTTGATATTTGAAAGAGACCAGGAAGGGAGCCAGTCTCATTTTCCTGTGAAATGACACTTATAGCCTAAGAACAACCACTGAAACAGCCTTCTCCTCTTTTGATCAAATATGCCCTGGAATTTTAGTGAAATTAGGAAAAATGCCTTCCATGAAGATCTCAGTGCTCACACTGGGTCATATAGGTGGAAGCAGTCCTTCAAATAGCATTAATGTAGGTTATATAGTGCATTATTGGATATAACCAGTGAAAGGGGTGATTTGGGAATTCCCCCCAATCACTCTATAAATTGCCGGGTTCTTACCAAGCTGTTATGAGTCATCACTCGGAGTCCAAAGGTTGAGGACAAAAACACCTTTATTTGTAGCTACAGGTAGACGATGACCACACGTAGTGGTGGGGTCAGTAAAGATCGTCTCCCCCGACTCAAGCTCTGGGGTCCTTTTTATACCCTGGTTGTTTACAGATTTCTAGTTCCTCTTTCTGAACTAAATTTTACTGGAAATTCCCAGTTCAGTTTGTGGTGAGCTAGAATTTCCTGAGTTGTCAACAACTTCTAACCACAACTTTCGACAGGTGCAAGCAAAACACATGTAATTTATATTTTGCATACATTTCTCAGAATCGGCTGACCACAACTGAATTCTTGCTTAAACATAAACACATGATGTCCTAAGACAGCAAGTTTGCAAACTTTATACTTATGGGGGACAGACTGATCCCTGGATTTTTAAAGCAGACAGGCATTCTAAAATGGAGTCACTTTGGCCAAGGCCAAGTGACCCCTTCATTCCCCCGTTTTTTCTTGTAACCAAGGAAGACATTTTCTTGGTTACACAGGCTATTTCACCTTCCCAATTACAGTGGGGTGGTGTCTTGTTCCATGGTGTTTAACTGCATGTACATGACACGCTGAACTTCCCTGCGCTGAGTGAAAATATCAGTGATCAGTCTGGCAACCATGTTTCTCAAGCACAACATGATACATGGCAGAAAAAGCAAGGCAAGAATTACAATCGGCAAAATTACAAACAATATTTTGATGAGGTCCCTCAGCCACCAGATATCCGGAAAAAAATTCAAAAGCCAATCAATCCAGCCGGTTCCCTTTGGGGTGTATTTAGCCCTTATGGTGAAGACAACGCTGTTAATCTTGGCCACATCAGATTCAATAACTCCAGACTCATTGATGTAATGGCAGCAGGTTATATTTAACCATACACATAAACCGCCTTCTGCCGCCAAAAGGTAATCTAGCGCCATCTTGTGTTGCATGAGAACTCCTGTCAATGAATCAATTTCGGTCTGGAGTGCTTTTATGCCAAAGACAGTCTGATTAGCCATAATTTCCAGCTGTGCGGAAATCCTTCTCAGTTGTTTAACATTTAGGGCAGCTCCCACCCAAGGAAACAGAATTGCTCCAAATCGTTCTCCCTCATTTAGGTACGTATTATCAGGATTGTAGCCACGTTTTTCATCATATGATCTTTTAGGCCTGTTCCACCGGTCAGTTGCTCCCAATGCTTGCAGGGGCTGCTCTCGCGGGTGTATCTCAATATTGGTGGGGACTAGGGTACCAATGGTGCAGGTACCAACCCACAGTGGGGGCAAGACTTTACCTCCCCACTTCCCACATATCCAGAAATATCCCGGAGGCAATCCTCCCATGGCATGGTTGTCAAGCAAAATACCGGGCCTTGGCCTACCAGGAATTTGATATTCCATTGGGAAGTTTCCTCGTGTCCGGACCAGATCTTGCCGCGGTGGGGGTGCAGCTCTCGCCACTGGTGATCGTGGTGAAGGTTCAGCACCACCCACAGGCAGTTGTGGTGGAGCCGCCGCTCCCGCCACAGGTGGCTGAATTGCTGCCTGAGGCAGCTCCGACCCGGGCTTAACCACATACATCTTAGGGGGGTTATTTGCTTTCCCATTACGTGCCGGACGAGAGGGTGGTGTCTTGTCATCACCCTCTGGCGAGGAAGCTTGCCTTCTTAATCTTTGTGGTTGTGGCTGTTTAACTCTATGGTGTATATTGTCATAGTATACAGGGAGAGAGAAATTACAATGGGGGTAATCTCCTACCTCTATAAGGGTGGCTTGGGGATAATTCTTATGTTCAATCTCTGAGATCCCATCTTTTGATCGTGTCAAACAAGCTGATGCGGTTGGTGCAGATTCATCATGGGCCAACATAAATTGAGCTGAATCAGTCAACCCCTCATGGTCAGCGTATGTCCAAGGGGTGAACAGTTTCCATCCACTTAGATCCAGCAATGGACCTGCTTTCATGACCCAACCCTCATATTGGGAACGAGGGCTATGGGCACAAACCCAGCAGTCTTTTACTTCTGCTTCCTTTACTATATCTTTAATTAGTTGGTGGAACATGTTCCTGTCCCAACCCATATGTGCCTGCACCAACGGCATCATGATCAACATTAAAAAGCACAATTGTGTCCTCATCTTTACCCTTGTGTTTGTCCTCAATATTACAACACTTTAGCCAACACAGAAACAGAATACAACCCACACAGGTACCCACAATTCCCCACACCCAAACCCAAGTGTCCATTCGGTCTTTTGGGACACTCTCGGAAGTGTACCCTCCTTCCTTCTTCAAGGCGGTTCTTGGTAACCTGACCTCTGGGGCTAGCTCTAGGTAGCTTCGGGCCCCTCCTCTTCAGGGCAGCTCTTGGTAGCTTGACCCTTAGGGTGTGTGAGTTTGAGTGGATTGTCCTTATGCAGGTTTACCTTCCAGGAGTCAGGATCTTTGGTGGTGTAGTCCCTTTTTGATGCAAGTGTAATGTACCCCGGCTCCACATCGCTTAACTTCACAGTAGTAAGAGTTATTTGGACCACCTCCAGTGGTCGAACACCTCCAGTGGTTCCTTCCACCTTGGCCGAGGGGATTACACTGCCAATTTTTCAGCCAACCCTGGTCTCCTGGTAAGAAAAAATGTAGCGCAGTAACGGGAAAAGGGATGACACCAGCATACTTATATAGTTTATTTTAACAACATGTCCAGAGATTGGACTTCCCTTCAGAGCCCTGTTCGTTCTTTCCTCGAAGACTAAGGTCAATAACACAATGCAACTTCCAAGCGGTTCCTAACAACTGAGTTAGGCACCCAAGGACCTGGTGCACAAAGGCAGAGCCTTTGCCACCTGGTGAACAAATGGCTAGGCCATTGTCAACCCCAATGTGTAGAGCATCCCGTACCTAGGGATTGCATCCCTTGACATGGCACGCCTGACCTCTACAACTCTCTCAGCAGTGGTTGGCACCCCCACCCTGAGTATATAATCACAAAACTCTAGACCCTTGGCATCTTCGGCGAAATCAACTACTAAGGACTTAAAGAATTACATTTTAACAACAAGACGCCAGCCCATAAACATCCAGGGCTGGGTCCACTAGCCCGGCTGCAACCGGGCCCCAACTGGGCTGGTCTCCCTGGAACACAGCAGCCAAAACCTTGGCTCTATGAGACGCTCTCGCCTCCTCCCGTTTCACTTGCATAGCCTCTCGAGACAAATAAACCTGATTTGCAATTTCCAATATCCTTTCTAATGTCAGGTGGGCCAACCCCACCTCCTTCTGCAACTCTCTCCGTATGTCTGGCCAACATTGGCTGATGAAAACACTTTTCAACACTATCTTTCCATCGGCATGATCATTCCAATCCTTCATATCATAAGGAGAAAACTTCTCAAATGCTTCTCTAAGCCTCTCCAAAAATGCCACCGGACTTTCATCCTGCTCCTGTTCCATCTGGTAAATCCTTCTTACATTGGGAACTCTTGGAGTTCCTTTCTTCAAAGCACAAACAATTAACTTCTGGTACAATTTCAAAGAATCCCTACCATTTGCTGTATTTGGATCCCATCGAGGGTCTACTCTCACTGGGAACACTTTTTCCTGGTATACATCAACAGCATCTAAACTATTTGAGTTTGCATGTTCTCTCACAGCCTCTTGTCTACCTACTTGAGTCAACAACACTCTTTCTTCTGCGGTCAGCAACATTTCTATCAACTGCTTCAAATCCATCCAACTAGGATTATGTGTCAGAATGATACCTTCAACCAGATTTGCCATGCCCCTTGGATCTTCTGTCCAAGCGGGGCGGGCCTTTTTGATATTCAAAATATCTAGAGAGGTGAAGGGTTTATACTGAAACAGATTCCTAGTTCCAAACCTATGGTTCCCTTGATCATCTGGAGAAATGGGCACCAGCTGTGGTGACTCAACTTCACTTAACTTTCCATACCTACGAGCCCTTCTCATTTGCTCCAATTCCTCAAGTGCCTGTGCTTTTGCTCCATTCAGATTCCATTCACTTTCTTCCGGGGGTAGGTATGGTCCGAGGCTAGAACCCATCACAGGCTCCCGCACAGGGACTCTAGCAGCTGCAGTGGGGTGGAATCTCCCCATTGCACCTCCCCCTTTAAGTGGTGACAGTGGAGGATAGAGGGCAGGTGTATATGGGCGAGCCGGCATAGGTTCATGGGCCGGATCCCCTGAATTTGGATAGGGGAGGTACTGCCTTCCCCATTTCTTTCCCATTGGGGTGTCAATTTCCCTTTGGGAATCACCTGAACCAACTCCTCTCTTCCTCTCGGTCATCACATCATCCACATTCATGCATTCACATTCTCCCAACCATTCAGGTTGTTTTCGCACCACATCATACCAAGCAGAGATGTATTTGAACTGATTTGGATGCACGTCTGCAACAAATCTATAAACACTTAAAATCAGAACAGGATCGAGTGAACCTTTGGAAGGCCACTGGGGAGTGAGGGGAAATGAGACCCATTCTAACTCACACAACGCACGCAACTTATTTGGCCTCATTCCTTTCTCAGTAGTGTACTTCTTAAATTGCTCAAAATTATTTAACATACATTGGAGGGGGGTCATGGACCCTCCCGATTCTTTTGATTCTTTCCCACCCATGGTGGTATGTAAAAAAACCAATTTCCTAATGGAGTATGCCCCCGGACCGTGTTTGGATCACCCGTGCACGTCTTGTTACTAGGGTTTGCCTCCTAGACCCGATTGGATCTCCCTTTTCAGGTCTTTCCTAGAGCTCTTTTCTCCCTATGGGGTTCTCTTGGTTCCCAAGGGATTCCTACGGGACCTGGAACTATCTTTACAATTTAAAACTTCCCTCCCCGCAAAGCTTCTTCTTTCCCACCCACTGGGGTGTGAAAGATCAACCCAACAACAACAACAAGCGGTTCAAGAGGTATACTTGCCTAATTTTCGTCCCGTCCCGCGGCGGCCGCCTTTCCACGAGTGGTGGTTGTCTCACAACTTCTGTTTTGGAGGAGAGCACGCCTTCCCTTACCTCGGGTGATGTGAAGGGAACCACCGGTCTTTACCTCTATTAAGAGGCCGTGGCCACGTCTCGGTGCGGACCGTACGCAGCACCCTGGAAGGGGAGGGAGCACGCCTTGCTCCCAAGAGCAACTCCGAGTGGACTTCAACAGAGTCTTGGCAAAACTACAAATCCCAAAATTCCGGGCCCCACGTTGGGCGCCAGAAATGAAAGGGGTGATTTGGGAATTCCCCCCAATCACTCTATAAATTGCCGGGTTCTTACCAAGCTGTTATGAGTCATCACTCGGAGTCCAAAGGTTGAGGACAAAAACACCTTTATTTGTAGCTACAGGTAGACGATGACCACACGTAGTGGTGGGGTCAGTAAAGATCGTCTCCCCCGACTCAAGCTCTGGGGTCCTTTTTATACCCTGGTTGTTTACAGATTTCTAGTTCCTCTTTCTGAACTAAATTTTACTGGAAATTCCCAGTTCAGTTTGTGGTGAGCTAGAATTTCCTGAGTTGTCAACAACTTCTAACCACAACTTTCGACAGGTGCAAGCAAAACACATGTAATTTATATTTTGCATACATTTCTCAGAATCGGCTGACCACAACTGAATTCTTGCTTAAACATAAACACATGATGTCCTAAGACAGCAAGTTTGCAAACTTTATACTTATGGGGGACAGACTGATCCCTGGATTTTTAAAGCAGACAGGCATTCTAAAATGGAGTCACTTTGGCCAAGGCCAAGTGACCCCTTCACCAGCAGTATGGATTGTGCTTAGAAGCAGGCAGGTAGCCACTGGAAAAGGGGATCATGGTCTCCTGTCAGCCCAGCTTCACATACATGATATGTGTTTTGTGCAATCTGGCAGGGCTCTTCTGTTCAGAGGGATGCCTCTCTTTGCTTGTACTGTCCTGATGTAGACTGAAATCCACTGCAACTAGATAATGTATCTCCAATTAACTTCAGTTGGATTTTAATCAACACAAGCATGCAGAAGACTGCTGTCAAAGGGAATTCGTCCATGCTCACTTAAGAAGCCGTGAAATGCCACGTGGTTTCACTCCAGAGGCTCCTACGCATAAATCCATTTGCTATAATAGCCATCCATGTTCCCCTACCCCAATATGCAGAAAACTGCTGTGTTAATTCTAAACACATACTTTTTGTTCTAGGCTTATAAAAGACAAAACTGCAAACCTAGAAAACACTTGCCCTATGCAATACACATTGTGTGCATCTGAGTAACTCATTATCACCAGTCAATATCTTTTTTTCTGCAATGGCATGGTTGAACCTATGTCAACATATCTCTGTCATGTATCCAGACAAAAGGAATTTTTTAACATTTCCTTGGGCTTATTCAGACAGTTTGAACATGCAGAATTACACTTCCATTGCAGTTTTGTGAAAATCCTGTTTCAAGATGTAGTTGGAATGGTCTGCCAACTCTTTCCTCCTTTTGTTTTGCTAAAAACTGCAGTCGCTGATATATGCCTGCTGCATCCCTCTGCAATGGACATTAGCTGAACTTGTAGATATCAGCAATGCCTTTAAGAAGTCTTAATAAGCTGGCAGTGACATGAATGTCTTTGTAAATATAGGTACTGCAAGCCTTCAGGCCATTTATCGTACTTTCTTTTTCATCAAGTATGTCATTTTAATTGGACTTATTCATTATTAGGGATTAACTGAATGACAGAGGATTTGAACAAGTCTTCAGATAGGCACCAAAGGATTTTATAAAAATAATCTTTTCAGAATTCAGCGACAGTCACCCTCCACATTTGTGGTCTTGACTTTTGCAGATTGAATATTCACATTTGATTAAAAATATTCTTACTAGGAAACTTTAGCCCTTCAGTGTTACTCTTAATTTTAAGAGACTTTTGATGGCCAAAGATCCGAAGGGAGGTGGAAAAGTATATCACCACTTGCCTAGTATGTCAACTGTCAAAGATGTGAGGGGGAAACCAGTGGGATTGTCACAACCACTGCCTACCCCCACTCGGCCTTGGGAAATAATTTCAGCAGATTTCATTGCTGACTTGCCATGTTTCAATGGATTTACAACTGTGCTAGTGATCATGGATTTGTTCACCAAGATGGGTCTAGTTCCTTTCTTCAGTGACACAGAGATGTAATGCCATCTGGAGGGATGGTCCCATGCCTAAAAGTTTAGACTTTCTGTAAAACCTTGAGATAAAAGGCAAGTTTTTTTTAAATGGATTAAAGTAAAAATAAATGCACTGCAAATGAATCCTCACATACATTGTGTGTATGGATCAGGGCACCTATGAGGTGGGTATGATTTTTTTAATAGTTCATATAGACAAGCCCTAGTTGATCACTGTTAAAGACAGGATGCTGGACTAAATAGGTCTTTGGTTTGATCCAGCACAGAGGAGTGTGTATTTTGAAAACAGTTGCAGGGAATGGGAAACAAATCTCTACAGAAAGAGTCTTACTCTTAGCTCATACTATGAAACAATAAATTTAACCTGAGAAAATGTGTTTAAAAAAGAGATGATATACTAATAATTACTTCCCTATGACAGGATATGAAAGCCATATATGGAGGGATAAGTCTGCAATCCACAACAGCAGTAGACATGTCACTGGGGTCGAATAAGAACAACAATCATGGAATGCTACAAACACTTCCATGGTCATCTGCACTTTATCACATATTAAAGACACACACGAGAAAAGTTTCCTTACGGTTTACCACTTGGTGAGCTATTATATTTGTTAATTGCAAGGACATCAGGGGAAATGACACACTCTAAAATCCACTCACATGCTCTGTATGGTGCCCTAATTTAGCAGTGGTAATTACCGTCACGTTTCATTTCAACTCAATTTACACCTGAGAAATTTTTCACAAGACAGTGGATGCATTTATAGAAGCTAGCTAGCATAAGAAACACTGAACCATCGAGTAATGCTAGAAGTTCAGGTGCCTACACTAAATTCAGATAAGGAGGAAAATCTGGAATATATTCTTTTACATAATGGCAATAAATGGTACATAGTCAAAGCCGAGGTTGTTCAAGGTTTTCCTAAGTAATTTGACTATCTGAAAAATCAAGTTCCAACAATAATGATCACTGGGTTGTTGTATGTCTTTCGGGCTGTGTGGCCATGTTCCAGAAGTATTCTCTCCTGACGTTTCGCCCACATCTATGGCAGGCATCCTCAGAGGTTGTGAGGTATGGATAAACTAAGTAAGGAAAGGAAAGAATATATATCTTTGTAGAGTCCAAGGTGTGGCAAGAGTTCTTTGTCACCTTCTGGAACATGGCCACACAGCCCGAAAGACATACAACAACCCTGTGATCCCGGCCATGAAAGCCTTCGACAACACAATAATGATCACTGCCTTTAAAAACATGACCTCTTTAATCATTTAGATTATACCATAGATGATAAATGATTCCCTGAGATAATTAGAGTTAAGGCTGAGCTGATGTTTGCAAGGATCCAGTTTTCATCTCAAAATTACCATTTTTGACAAGGAGGACTTTTCTTTAAATAGGTATTCAAATTATGTGAGAGCAATCTGTTCTCTTTGTGTGTTGTTCAACTCCAGTGGACATAAAATGAATGAGTGTCAAGTTGGACTGAGTTCTGTTACTGCTGTCTATTTAACTGGATCCAGAACTTGGAGAAATTATTTTATTGAACACCTACTCCCAGAAGGGGCACAGTGGGAAATTGCAATCTATGAAAGTAACTTTTCTGAGCTCTTGGGACGGGTTCAAGATACCACAGCTCCTTGAGGCCTCAAAACATACCTTTCTACAATGTAAAACTGACCTTCTCATCCCAGAAAGTTGGAAGCAACGTTTTGAAAGAAAAATGGTTAAAAATCTTGGGAAGACAATGCAGAACAGAAATGTTTTCAAAGAACATTGAACACACACACATGCAATTGTGTAGATAGCTTTACCTCAGCTTGAGTTGCAATATATTTGCACTTGCAAATACTTTAATATAGTCATTCTAGGAAGATGTTACTAAGGGAAAAAATTCAGGCTTATGTTTGGAAGCAGCTGTGTATTTGTTGCCTGAGGGATGTCTAGTTATTTTTGGCATCTGAAGCAGAAATCCCACAAGAGCCTCTTCCTCTCCCTGTGAGGAAAATACCTCAATTAATCATAAATTAATAATTTCCCATTTGTTACTCTTACTTAACAATCTGAACCAAGTGCCTAAGATACTGACCACACTCTGCCAAACAAGGTTTTTACATGAGAACAAAGTTGTCAGATTACTTCTGCCACATGCCTTGTTGTTGTTGTTGTTGTTGTTGTTGTTGTTGTTGTTGTTGTTGTTGTTGTTGTTGCTACTGCTGGTAATTGCCACCACATGTAACCATACAGTATTTCACTTGTTTTGTCTCCATTTCATATTTTAACAATTGTTTATACATTTTTGGAACTTAAAACCATTTGATCTGGTTTTAACCTCTGAGGAAGCAGAGAACAAGCATGCAAACTCCTCTCTGTGGAAGCCCATGAGGTATTTAAAGAGTGTAACCACGCCACATCTCAGTCTTCTCTTCACCAAGCCGAATATATCAATTTTGTTCTCCATATTTCTTATCATCCTTGTCCTTCTCTGAATTCACTGTAGTGTTTCTATAATTTTCTTCTTAAAATTATACCCAGAACTGAACACAATGCTCCAGATGAGACCTGACTTGCACAGAATATAGTGTAACTACTATTTCTCTTTACTTGGAAAGTATGCTGTTATTAATGCAGGCTAATATAGCATTTGCCTCCTCTGCTGCAGCAATCCTGAAGTCCTTTTCACCTGTGATAGTTGAACTATGTAGCCTTCACTTTTGATCTGTGCAATCATTCTTTTTCTAACCTAAATGTAGAATTTTGCATTTCTCTCTATTGAATTTAATTTTATTAATTTCAGACCAGTTTACCAATTTATCATGATTTTCTTGAATATAGTTTTGAGTTTTGTTCCTGTTTTCCAATGAGCTAGCTAGCTACCCTTCCCAGTTTTGTACCATTAACTTGATGTTTCTGTATGTTCAATATCAGCCATTCGGATATTGGCTGTAGTCATGACTGCAAAAATAAATTACCACAAAATTAAGGAAATGTCCTATGTCTCTTGATTTTTTAAAGCACTGTTAATGCATAACAATACTAACATTGGCTTTATAAAATTGCTGACTTCCTATAGAATAGAAGTATACCCTATAGAACAGTATGGTCCAACCTTTAGGCCAATCAAACTTTAGTATAGGAATGTAGGGCCAGAGACATTCCAGAAAGAAAACGTTTCTTAAAAACTTAAAGCAGCAAGAAAGGTAAACGATTTTTTCCAAATGTTAAATTAAATTATTTTTCCAGTAAGAAGGGCAAGGGCCAACAAAAATGAATTGGTGGGCCGCATGCGGCCTGTGGGCTGCAAATTGGACCACAGAGCTATAGAATATACTTCAAAGACTTTCTTCTCACCCCTTGCAGAACAGAGTTATGTTCTTCCAAATGTTGATTTTCAACTCCCATCAGCCTCAGGGACAATAGAAGTTTGTTGTAGCTCAACAATATCTGGAGGACTTGCCCATAGAGCCATGGAGAGCTATCTTTATAGAACAGAAAGAGTTCTTTGGTGGTAATCTTTTTGCACCCATGTGAAGAAATGCATCATGACAGTTCTAATGTTATGGTTTCTGATGATAAGGGACCTCCGTGTCTTTCTCATCTTTTCATACTTTTTCTACTTTTAGCAAAACATTATGCCTTAGCAATCTTAGCAGTTGAATGTGGGCTAACGTTCATCCATGGCTGCATCTTTTGGAATTATAGTTTTAGAAGACTGTACAAATCTGAGCTACAAATCCCAGAGCAACCAGAGGATGCAGTCAAGGCAGCTCAAGTGAGATCATCATACTTAACTGTGTAGTGCAAAAGAGCTGCTAACAGCGTGTGTCTAATATATTAATTTTTATGTTAAAACAAGCTGATAGATTCTTTAAAACTGACTGAATAAACTTTTATAATCAATCAAGAAGCAAGAACCTTGAAACTGATCAATATAACAGTGTTTCTATAATTATGAGGAAGCTATAATGATGTTGGCTTCACTTTGAATAGGATTCTTGTGAAGAAGATATTCGCCCCTCTTGTAGATTTATTACCATGCAAGCAGAGCATTAACAAAGCTGCAGTTCAATTAAGCAGACTATGAAAGGAAAGTGTGTGGGTAATCAATCATTATCTTTGGTGGGTGTTGTTTATCTGAATCCCCAAAGACCAAATAGTTTACTTCACTAATGACAACCAAAGAGGAAGCTAAAAGACCTCTAGTCAGAAAAAGGTAGAGCTGTATATTTGTTGGCATGGCCAAATTAAAATTTATTTACAAGTCAAGCACCAGGACTCATAAGTAAGATCAAATAAGTTTTAAATTAGTCCCAATGATTTCATGGTTAATTATGTGCTTATTTTAGATCTGCTTCAATATTTTCACTGAAATGAAAATTCTTTAGTTGTTCAAAGTTTTAAAAGTAGCATAATTATTAGCTGGAGTTTGCAGAGATGAGTGAAATTCACAATTTGCCACAAGCATACGCAACACATAAAATTACAGAAGTCACATAGAATATTCAAAGCCAGTGATGAAAGTACCTGTCCTTCCTCAGCAAAGGTGATAACGAAACAGGTGACAACTTGGCTGAGTCTGCAGTTCTTTGGAACAAAGGTACAGAAGACAGGGCCAGATGGCCAGTATTTAATGACAAGGAAACTGGCCCTTGCTCAGAGAAAGGGCTGAGAATGCAAGGTACAGCACGTCTCCAAAGAAAGATAACAAGGAAGAAATGCCTCAAGTCAAATAAAATAGGTAAATGAAAGGGGAATACAATGACAGGGAATGGTGAATTGATAAGTGATAGGTTGTAAACTACGCTTTCCGTAACCATGGAATCTGTATCCACAGATTGAACTATCCACAGCTTGGGAATGTATTGTTTTTTATAAATCCTCAAAAGCAAACCTTGATTGTTGTCATTTTATACAAGTTACACTATTATCTCCTAGCTTGGGTACCCAGAAATGCCCAGATTATTTGAAAAGGGCATTGTTTGTTTTTGGATGTTAGGTAATATCAGTTTGGTCATATGTTAAGCTATTTCTTAGGAAAAAAACCCAGTCTACTTTTGTTTTTTATGAATGCTCCCATTAGAAAACGCATAAGAGTGTGAACTACAATTTCCGAAAATCTTGGATCAATACTTCGCAAACTCTGTCAGTATGCAAAGTTGGCCATGTTGGGTCTGTGTGTCAAGTGTTGGCTGGATTCTGCGCTCTCTGGAAAAAGGTGAACTACAACTCTCAGATTCCCAGAGCAATCTTCCTGAAATACCTGCCAGTATTTACAGTTGGCCATGTTGGGTCTGTGTGCCAGGTTTGGTCAGATCTGACTTTGGCTGGGTTCAGTACTCTCTGGATAACGGTGAACTACAATTCCCAGATTCCCAGTGCAACACGAGTGAACTATTACTCCTGGATGTCAAGGTCAATCACCCCTAAACCCTGCCAGTATGCAATGTTGCTATGTGCTAAGTTAGTTCCAGATCCATTATTGGTGGAGTTCAGAGTGCTCTTAGATTGTAGGTGAACTATACATCCCAGTCCCTACAACTCCTATAAATCATAATGAATTCTCTCCAAACCTCTCTCTCTAGTATGTTCAGTTGCTGTGTGCCTTAGAAAATAATAGGAAAGGGTTAAGGGAGAGGCAGTGGGTGGGCCATGCAAATTCCACAGCAATTGAGAGAGAAAGGAACACTGGGATGTGGCTCACTGTAACCTGCCATGTCCTTGGATGGATGGAGGGCTTTGGTGGCTCCCCAGCACTGTGGGGAGCCACCAAAGTGGGAGGCTGTCTGTGTAAGTGGACACCCCTGCCACATACACACATACAGATTTTCACTTTTATTATGTGTACAGATTGTATATAATGGAACTTGAGCATTCACAGATTTTGGTGTCCAGAAGTAGTGTGATGACTCATGGGCCTTGTAGTCCTGCTCAGGACATTGTGATGCCTGATGAAGAAGAAAACTTGGGTTTTTTACCATCCCAGTCAGAACTGGAATCTTCTCAGCCAGATCTTTCCCAGGCAGATCTGGGAACCTTGCACCTGCAAGAAAGTTGTGTCCCAGAAGTATGTCAAACAAACCCTGAGCCTACATCTCCTGTGTTCTCTCGCCATGAGTTTTGTAAACAACAGAGGAGTTTGGAAGCAGCTTCGCGCAGGAGTGCTAGAATAGCAGCTAAGAATTTAGCCAATTAAGCCTGCTTTTCGTGAGAATCTTTAAGGAGTCAAACATCTGGTCTCAGAGTTTAGCTTTCGTTTCTGGTTCCCAGAGAACTGCTTCGGCGGGAAAGTTAGACTCTATATAGGTGTTTTACCCGCGAAGTAACTTCGCGGAGTCAATTCGTCAGCCTCCGGAGCGAGTTGTGTCTGGACAGCGCGCTCCGTTTCAAGCCTCGTTCCTGCTCAAGCCTTGTCCTGGTTTCCAGCCTTCGCTCCTGTTTCCCAGCCTTTGTTTACCTACGGACCTTGCCTTGTTTCCCAGGACTAAACCTTGCCTTGTTTCACGGATTTTACCAAGTTATTCCACGGACCTTGTTCTTGTTCCTCGTTACCTTGTTCCACGATTCAAGCCTTGTTTCAAGTATCAAGTTATTTCCTAGCCTTGCTCAAGTTCATGGACTAAAGGACCTTGTCATCTCCCCTCACTTTGCTTGGCAAAGTGAGTGTTTCGGTTATTTGGATTACAACTTTGGACCTTAATATTTCATATTGGACATTGTTTCTTTGGACTAACTCTGACCTTTCCTGAAAGGTCTAATTCTGGACTATTTTCTACACTTGTTTTTATTAACTTCATATATTCCTTCAATAAAGATATTAGATAGATTCTGGCCTCTGTGTATGGTTATTGGTGCCTTGCAGCCTGGGTCCTGACAGTTTGACTCCGCCACCCTAAGCACCAATTAACCTCGGCCAGTATGTCTACCGGAGCCGGACCTGGACCGGGCGGCCAGCCGATTACCTACACCATCGACAAGGATGAGGTGGACCGAATCCGTGATAAGCTCAATGCACAGGATGGGGAAATAAAGGGTTTGAAGGAACGCGGAATCCGTCTTCCGGCCATGGCGTTGCCAACCAAGTTTACTGGAGAAGCTTCTAAGGTTCATGTTTTCCGTCGCCAATGTCAAGCTTATCTAGAGGCCCGTGCTGCCGAGTTTCCCCAAGAAGACATCAAAGTGGCGTGGGTTTACAGTCTTCTAGACGGGCCAGCGGCCAACTGGGCGACGGCACTGTTCGACCAAGCCTCTCCACACCTAAGATCTGCGCAACGCTTCTTGGACCACCTTAAGGAGACTTGGGGAATCGAGGACAATTTGGAGGCAGCCGGTCACAAACTCCGCCGCCTCTTCCAAGGAGACAGACCCATGTCTCAGTACATAGCCGAGTTCCGAGTGCTGGCCCACAACACCGGCTGGAATGATGTAGCCCTCAGAGGACAATTCCGGGAGGGTCTCAACATCGAAATGCTGGAGGAAATCTCCAAGGTGGATCCTCCCCAGACCCTCGAAGCACTCATTGATCAATGTTTACGGGCTGAAGTCATGATTGCCAACAGGAAACAGTGGGTTCGAGGCCAGAGCGGTAGAGCTGGGGCAAAACCCCCCGCTCCCGCCAGCGTTCAGCCACGTCCAGTGTGGAGACCCCCACCACCAACCCCATACCCCAGAGGAAGCGAGGAGGTGCCGATGCAGTTGGGCAACGTGCGTCCCAGACTAGATGCCGCCGAGAAGGCCCGTCGTCAACGCTTAAACCTCTGTTGGTACTGCGGGAACGGGGGCCACTTCGCCAGAGAGTGCCCAGCCAAAGGGAAGCCCGCCGCCCGTCTTGCGGCGGCGTCCTCCACGGAGACGAAGGCGTCTGAGGCGGCTGGCACACAGCCGGCGGGGGAAGCCAACGACCGGGCGTAGAGAGGCTCGCCAACCCGGTCAAAAAACCCATTCAAGAGCCGCCAACCGGGGTCCTGTTCCTTCTAGTGGTCACCTTATGGTCAGCAAAAAAGGGACCCGTCATGATCCACGCCATGATAGACTCCGGAGCCACCAACAATTTCATTGATAGAGAGTATGCCGACTCTCTGGGATTACAATATCATGACTTCAAGAATGCCCGTGTGGTGCAAGCCATAGACGGCCGCCCCCTCAAGACGGGCCCCGTAAGCCAGTGGTCGGAACCCACCAGGATGTGGATAAGAGAACATATGGAAGAGATTTCCTTCTTTGTTACTGAGGTTCCCCATTTCCCTGTGATTTTGGGGATTCCATGGCTGACACTTCACGACCCAAGCATCTCCTGGTCCAACAGGGAGCTGCAGTTCGCTTCAAAGTACTGCCAAAACCATTGCCTCGTAGCCAAGGTCTGCCATACCACAGACACCGAGCCCATTATCACCTTGCCAAAGAAGTACTCCGAGTATTGGGATGTATTCAATGAAAAAGAAGCCGAGAGACTACCCCCACATAGACCTTATGACTGTGCCATTGACTTGGTGGAGGGGGCCCCGATCCCGCGAGGGCATCTCTACTCCCTGACTGAACCGGAGCAAGAAGCTCTCAGGGAGTTCATAGAGACAAACCTTCGCAAGGGATTCATCAGACCCTCTCAATCCCCAGCCGCCTCCCCGGTGATGTTTGTGAAAAAGAAGTCAGGAGACTTACGCTTGGTGGTGGACTATAGAGCATTGAACAATATCACAAAGCGAAACAGCTATCCCCTGCCTTTAATCTCGGACCTTCTAGACCGACTCCGAGGAGCCAAGGTCTACACCAAGCTGGATCTTCGGGGGGCTTATAATCTAGTTCGCATCAGAGAAGGGGACGAGTGGAAGACCGCCTTCCAGACTAAATTCGGATTATTTGAGTCCCGAGTTATGAATTATGGATTATGCGGAGCTCCCGCAACGTTCCAGCATTTTGTCAATGACATCTTTCAGGATTATCTAGATCGGTTCTTGATAATCTACCTCGACGATTTTTTGGTGTTTTCTAGATCACAATCAGAGCATGAGAACCACGTCAAAATGGTGTTACAACGATTGCGGGATCATGGGCTCTATGCCAAGCTGGAAAAATGCGCTTTTGATCTACAAGAAGTAGATTTCCTGGGGTACCGCATCTCGCCTCTAGGGCTCTCCATGGACCCGGCAAAGGTTTCAGCAGTATTGGAATGGCGGGCGCCAACCAACAAGAAAGAGGTGCAGCGTTTCTTGGGGTTCGCGAACTATTACCGCAAGTTCATTCCAGATTTTGCCCGCTGGTCTGACCCAATCACCAGCTGCATCCGTGGGAAACAGCCCTTCCGCTGGACAGATCAAGCAGAGAAAGGGTTCCAGCAACTAAAGAAATTATTCACGTCCCAGCCAATTCTTCAGCACCCAGATCCTGAAACCCTTTTTGTTGTGCAAGCTGACGCCTCTGATGTGGCAATTGGGGCTGTACTCCTACAACCGGTGGGAGATCACCTTCATCCTTGTGCCTTTTATTCCCGTCAACTAACAGCACCAGAGAGAAATTACACCATCTGGGAAAAGGAACTATTGGCCATAAAGGCAGCCTTTGAAACTTGGAGACATTGGCTAGAAGGGGCCAAATTTCCCATTGAAGTCCATACTGATCATCGGAATCTAGAGCATCTAAGAACTGCCCGCAAACTAAATCAGAGGCAACAACGTTGGGCTTTATTCTTTGAACGTTTTAACTTCCAGATTCATTATGTAACCCCAGCTCAAACCAAGCAAGCAGACGCCCTGTCACGTAAACCGGAATACGCTGCAGGACGCAAGGAGACCTTTGAATCCCAACTATTACAACCCGAGAACTTTGCCACGCTCACAGTGGGGAACACCAAATCCACTCTCATTGATTCAACTTCTCCTACTCTTGGACCCCTCTGTGCTCAAGAAATCAGGGCTAGTCAGCAAGCAGATGCCTGGGCGCAAGACCAACTCCGTCAAGGACTGCAATTTCCCTTTTCACTTAAGGATGGACTGCTTTGCTATAGAAATCATGTTTATATCCCACCAGGGCAGGGCAGGGAAAAAGCACTTCGTCTGTGTCATGACTGCAAGCCAGCAGGACATTTCGGACTATTTAAAACCATGCATTTGATCCTAAGAGATTTCTGGTGGCCCAAGATCCGCAAGGATGTGGAAAAATATGTCAACACCTGCCCAGTATGCCAGCGCTCCAAGACAAGACGGGAGAAGCCCTCAGGGCTTCTGCATCCCCTTCCTACTCCATCTCGCCCATGGGAAATAATCTCTGCGGATTTTATCACTGACCTACCACCTTCCTGTGGATTCACCACGATCCTAGTGGTGGTGGACCTTTTCACCAAGTTAGCCCATTTCATTCCCTGTGAAGGCCTTCCCACGGCCAAAGAGACGGCAGATCTATTCCTCCAACATGTTTTCAGATTACATGGATTGCCCAAGAGTCTGGTCACAGACCGTGGATCTCAATTCACCTCTCGTTTCTGGAAGGCACTACAAAAACTATTGGGCATAGACTCTCGTTTATCTTCAGCTCATCATCCTCAAACAGATGGGCAAACGGAGCGCACCAATGCCACTTTGGAACAGTACCTTCGCTGTTATGTAAACTACCAACAGGATAATTGGGCTTCTCTATTACCACTGTCAGAGTTTGCCTACAACAATGGAGTCCAGGCTTCTACAAAAGAAACGCCGTTCTTTGCAAACTACGGCTTCCATCCACGTTTCTTTCCCCCTGTCATTGAAACTTCAGAAGTCCCCGCAGCAGAGGATTGGCTGCAGGAACTCACAGCGGTGCAACAACTTTTGCTCCAACAACTAGACCAAGCCAAGGAGGACTATAAACGTCACGCGGACAAACATCGCCAACCGGGCCCCGAAATCAAGGTAGGAGATCGGGTTTTTCTGTCCACTCGCTTTTTGCCCTCCCATCGCCCTTGCCGGAAGTTAGATGCCCGTTTCATTGGCCCCTATCCTGTGGTGGCGCAATTAAACCCCGTGACTTTCAAACTCCAACTTCCGCGTTCAATGCGCATTCACCGAGTGTTTCACCGCTCCCTGCTCCTTCCGGCGGATGGTGTGCGTCCTGATACAGACCAACCGGCCCCCCCTCCTGTTTTGATGAATGGGGAGGAGGAGTTCGAGGTTGAGGACATTTTGGATTCTCGCTTTCACCGCCGCCGCCTGCAATATCTCATTGACTGGGTGGGTTTTGGCCCTGAGGAACGCTCTTGGGAAGACGCCTCCACAGTCCATGCTCCTGATCTAACCCGTCGCTTTCATCAGACCTATCCCGCCAAGCCGCGACCTCGCGCCTCGGGGAGAGAGTCCCAGTTTGGGAGGGGGCTTGAGGAGGGGGATAGTGTGATGACTCATGGGCCTTGTAGTCCTGCTCAGGACATTGTGATGCCTGATGAAGAAGAAAACTTGGGTTTTTTACCATCCCAGTCAGAACTGGAATCTTCTCAGCCAGATCTTTCCCAGGCAGATCTGGGAACCTTGCACCTGCAAGAAAGTTGTGTCCCAGAAGTATGTCAAACAAACCCTGAGCCTACATCTCCTGTGTTCTCTCGCCATGAGTTTTGTAAACAACAGAGGAGTTTGGAAGCAGCTTCGCGCAGGAGTGCTAGAATAGCAGCTAAGAATTTAGCCAATTAAGCCTGCTTTTCGTGAGAATCTTTAAGGAGTCAAACATCTGGTCTCAGAGTTTAGCTTTCGTTTCTGGTTCCCAGAGAACTGCTTCGGCGGAAAAGTTAGACTCTATATAGGTGTTTTACCCGCGAAGTAACTTCGCGGAGTCAATTCGTCAGCCTCCGGAGCGAGTTGTGTCTGGACAGCGCGCTCCGTTTCAAGCCTCGTTCCTGCTCAAGCCTTGTCCTGGTTTCCAGCCTTCGCTCCTGTTTCCCAGCCTTTGTTTACCTACGGACCTTGCCTTGTTTCCCAGGACTAAACCTTGCCTTGTTTCACGGATTTTACCAAGTTATTCCACGGACCTTGTTCTTGTTCCTCGTTACCTTGTTCCACGATTCAAGCCTTGTTTCAAGTATCAAGTTATTTCCTAGCCTTGCTCAAGTTCATGGACTAAAGGACCTTGTCATCTCCCCTCACTTTGCTTGGCAAAGTGAGTGTTTCGGTTATTTGGATTACAACTTTGGACCTTAATATTTCATATTGGACATTGTTTCTTTGGACTAACTCTGACCTTTCCTGAAAGGTCTAATTCTGGACTATTTTCTACACTTGTTTTTATTAACTTCATATATTCCTTCAATAAAGATATTAGATAGATTCTGGCCTCTGTGTATGGTTATTGGTGCCTTGCAGCCTGGGTCCTGACAAGTAGTGGGGGGACTGGATCCAAACTTCAGTGGATACAAGGGCCCACTGTTTCTTCTGTGAAGTTTTCTAAGTTGCAAAAACTGAATTTATTTAATTGGAATCAGTTGTGCTTTCTTCCAAAATGTTTGTGGCTGTTTTCATTCAGTTGCGACATTCTAAATCCACATGGCATTTTACTTAAGCTGATGTTTTTTTCTGCAAGTCTATTCATTCAAATTTAGTAATACTCTGGATGGTCGTTTCCTTCTAGAACAGTTCACTCTCTGCTAAAGGAATGCAGAGTAAAGAAGTACCCCCATTTTGTGTTTATCAACCATTTGGTTGTCAAAATCCATTAAAAAAGAGATCTAACTTGATATACTTACAAAGAACAATAAACTTATTTGTTTTGTATTGTGATTTTAATTATGATTTTGATCTGTAATTCATTATTCCTACTTACATTGAACCTCCCTTTTTTGTGCTGAAAAGTGGAGAAGCAATTAAATGAGCCAGAGTTTTTGAACTGGATAATTCAGGTCATGATTCTGTAGGGAGAACCATCTAAAATTGTTTACTTCTTAATTATTAAAATATAAGTAAACTGTCCATCTTTCATGATACTAGCGGTGTATATATACAAATGTGATTTGAATAATATGTAATTCGATAAAAACACTAGAATCGCCTCACCCTGTCTGTTTTTTTGTAAATACGTCAATTGCTGCAGCTTCTTTATTTCGTTTAACACAATGTCCTTGTCCATGGTTCTGAAATTGAATGGCCTTCATGCTGAGTTGTCATGTGAACTACAGTTTTTCTTCAAGAAGGAAGCAGTCTGACTAAAAAATACATTTGGTTCTGTGGAAGCTTGCATAGATAGCAGTAGACATGTGACTTTTTTGAATCAAATAGAGCTGTGCATGGAACACTTACCTTGAGGCTTTGTTTTTCAAACAGAAGAGTTGGGTAAGACCAGGTAGTTTATTATGTACACATTACATTTTCTGTTGTGAATAGACAGAGCTATTTTAGTTTCTCTGTGCTTTATTTTTCTAGTTTGAATAATACCATTGAATAAAAGCAAAAATGTCTGCACAGAAATTTGTACACATTTTTCTCCTTGTAGCTTCTAAATTTTTCAGTTTGGTTTGTATGTCTGTTTAATGTATGCATGTTTGTGAATAATGTCTGGATTCCTGTTGGAGTTACAAATGTGTAAATGCATAACTGGGGCTAAGTGAATCCTATCTCAATGACGACTTATCAGGAAGCAGCTGCTGCAATGACAGAGGTCTGCTTTTTTCTCAGTCAGGGAATAAACTCACATTCTCACTTTGTCTCCAGGGTAATATCTGGTGCAACAAGCAGAATCAAAGTTGGAAGAGACTGCAAGGGCCATCCAACTCAACTTCTTGTCATACAGGAACACACAATCAAAGCACTCCCAACAGATGACTATCAAACTTCTTCTTGAAAACCTCCAGAGGAGACTCCATCATACTCCATGGCACCATATTCCACTCTTAATATCTTACTTCTTCATGTTTAGGTGGAGTCTCTTTTCTTTTAATTTGATTCAATTGCTCTGTCTCTTAGTGTCTGGAGCAGAAGGAAACAACTTGCGGCATCTTCAATATGACATCTTTTAAAATAGTTAAACATGGTTAACTCTTAAAATTCTCTTCTCCAAGCTAGGCATACCCAGCCCTCTAAGCTACTCTTTATAGGGTTTGGTTTCCAGAACTTTATTATTTATTATTTATTTATTTACAGTATTTATATTCCGCCCTTCTCACCCCGAAGGGGACTCAGGGCGGATCATATTATATACACACATAGGGCAAATATTCAATGCCCATAAACACATCAGACAGAGACCGAGACAGAGACAGACGCAGAGGCAATTTAACCTTCTTCTGAGGGGATGTTCGATTCTGGCCACAGGGGGGAGCAGCTGCTTCATCATCCACTCTGACGGCACTTCCTCATTCCAGGTCGTAAATTAGTTAAACTTGCCTCCCCACTTTTTTTATAAGTGGTACCTTATTTCCTACTTGATAGATGCAACTATCTTTCGGGTTGCTAGGTCAGCAACGAGCAGGGGCTATTTTTTATTTTTAATTGATGGGTGCTCACCCCGCCACGGGCTGGCCTCGAACTCATGACCTCATGGTCAGAGTGATTTATTGCAGAGTGATTTATTGCAGCTGCTCAACAGCCTGCACCACAGCCCGGCCCCATCACCATTTTGGTTTTGTTCCTCTGCACACATCCCAGCTTGTCAAGATCCTTCATGAATTGCAGTGCCCTGAACTGGACACAGTATCCAGTTGAGATATGACCAAAGCAGAACAGAATGGGACTATGACTTCCCTTGATGTATACACTATACTCCTATTCAAGTTGTCTAGAACTGCATTTTTTTTAGCTGTTACATCTCACTGTTGCCTCATGATCAGCTTGTGGTATAGATTCAATTCACATATACTCTTTTAAGCCAAGTATCATCAATCCTATATTTCTGCATTTCATTTTTCTTCTTAATTGTACTTGATTATATTCCTCCTGTCTTGAAATTAATTTTGTTAATTGTGGCCCAGCTCTCTAATATGTTATGGTCATTTCTAATTCTGATCCTATCCTCTGAGGTCTTAGTTACCCCTCCTAATTTGGTGGCATCTGCAAATTGGTTAATCATATTCCTTCACTTGCTTATTAGCATTTCTTTCCCAAATCTATGTAATAGGGTTTCTGGAACTGACTCCTGGAAACCATCAAATTCTGTTTTGTTCATTCCAACCTTTCAAGGCTTTAGTTAATGCTTTCATTTTGGCTCTTTCATCTTACTTTTTTCAACCTGGCATTCATTTTATCCATAACATCAAAGAGAGGGGCTAATGAGGTTCTGATTGATTCATCCAACCAACCATTGTCTCTTGGCCAATAGCAGCCATTGCTCCAAAAGTCATCTAAATGAGTTTTGCTATATGAAAAATAGAAGCCTTGGGCTTTTAAGAAAATTCTGTGCGCTTCATTTTAATGTTGGTTTCTAGGCAACTTTTCTCATCCTGACAGCTGCAGTTTGCTGAATAGTGCCTCAGGCCAAGGATGTATCCTATTTTAGCTAAAGCTCAAAATGGACAGCTTTCTGAAATTGGCCCATTTTGTAGATGATAATCTTTTTTCATATACCACAAGAAAGGATTGGGCACTCAAATGCTACTGTACTGAAGTAGAATGTGACCTTTAATTGATTTCTTGGGAAAGAGGGCAAGGCTAGGCAGTTGCGCTGGGCTTGGAAGCCAAATTTCTGTCTCTGGGAATTGCCACAAAATGGGGAAAAACTGAAATACCTAAAGGTATTTCAGTTTTTCCACATGTATTTTTCAAAATCAGCATTTTGGTATGTTAAGCACAATTGGTGTCTGAGGGAGTGATTTTGAAAGCGTTTTTCCTCCCTTGAAGGCTATTTAGCTTTCTTGGGGTTCATACAAAAGAGCTGACTGGGGAATCTGGAGAAATCAAGGGCTGCAAAAATAGCTTTAGGAAGCTAAAGTTTACCCATTTCTGAAACAGGATGTGGCCCTGCTAATGAGGTTTTTAAAGCACTTGCTCTCATACTCTTTTGCCTTGGATGTAATGACGTCTAGTCCAGTGGTTCTCAACTTGGGGTCCCCAGATGTTTTTGGCCTTCAGCTCCCAGAAATCCTAACCATTGGTAAACTGGCTGGGATTTCTGGGAGTTGTAGGTCAAAAACATCTGGGGACCCCAGGTTGAGAACAACTGCTCTAGTTGATGAAAGTTATGTCACATTTGGTTGGTTAGCCCAGTTGGATCTCCACAACTGTTGCAATGGGAACTCACAGAAGTGTCAGTTTATCAAATTCCCATTGATGTAATGAGCCTACTTTAATTGGATTTGTGCCTGAGTCAGCTTCAAGGGCTATGCAGGGATCAAGCAAGGACCACCTATAGCTCCTGGCCCATAGGTTTTGAGTGCTCGTTGAAGACAACCATGTGAATATCTCTCCAGAGTTTTTCAGAAGTAAAGCTTACAATGAAGGAAGTCAGATCTTGCTTTTATGTTTCTAGCACTCATACCACTGGCAATTAATTTGCAGTAAATTAGCAAAGGCATGTGATCTTCATGTGGATTTTAGGGTTAGGCAGTGCAATTATAAAGTAAAATAATCTTTACAAAAGAGGGAAAGAAAATAGACCTGGGAGAAAAGATATGTCCCCAGGAGGCTGGAGAGGATGCAGAGAGAATTTAATGAGGCTGAGATTTAGAAAAGAGAAAGCAACACTAGGTGCTGCAGTGTGGAGTCATACTCAGTAGAACCCCTTGTGAGTAAAGAAATACAAGCAGAAAAATTGCAAGGCAAAATGTATTAATAATACTATATTGCTTTCCCGCTACAAAAGAGCTGATAATTGTACCATCGGTGCT
The DNA here is from genome assembly GCF_035594765.1 of Anolis carolinensis. NCBI lineage: Eukaryota > Metazoa > Chordata > Lepidosauria > Squamata > Anolidae > Anolis > Anolis carolinensis. The sequence continues at coordinate 149,244,770 of NC_085841.1, read as the reverse complement.
TATTAAATGAAAACATCACTTATTTAGTAAGATCACATAATTTTGAATTGTGTCTCCTCCCCCCCCCCCAATGAAATTGGAAGGGGTATCAGCAAAGTGTAGATATTTCCAGATTTTAAACCAAACATGTCTGGAGAACAGCAGACTTTTTAAAAAGTGCTAATAAATTAACAGCCTGGAGCACAAACTACTTGGGAATATAAATTGCCAATGTTTCAGTTAAAGAGTCTATAAAAACCCACATTGCCTAGAGAAGATTTTGGAAATTAATTTTAATTTGTAAGGCTGAAGTACAAAACCAATGGTTATTGTTAAATTGGTTAAAAACCACTACAGTTGATTTTTCTCCTTTCCAATAAGATGGCTGCGGGTGCTTTTGACTGTTTAGTAAGATATGTAAGATATAGATCCCAATATATTGTGTTGCTCTGAGTTTTCCAGCCTGTATAGTAATTTTCCAGAAGCATTCTCTCCTGACATTTTCACCCACATCTATGGCAGGCATCTTCCGAGGTTGTGAGGTATATTGGAAACTAGGTCAGTGAGGTTTATATATCTGTGGAAGGTCCAGGGAGGAAACCATGAAAATGAACAAAATCTGGCAACCAGTATTTAAAAACCCTAAATGCAGGACTGTAAATAAAGAACAACATTCTGAAAACAGAGGAATTCCAGACATGAAACAATCAGGGCCAGCTAACACCTCCCAACAAAGGGTACCCCCAGGTAGGAATCAGCCAGTCTTTGAAGCTGCAAGGTTTTTTTTAATGCTAATCAAGGTGATTAATTGAAACATTCACACTTGCCCCCAACAGACAAGAGTTCTTTCTCCCACCTTGGACCTTCCACAGATATATAAACCTCACTTGCCTAGTTTCCAATATACCTCACAACCTCTGAAGATGCCCACCATAGATTTGGGTGAACATCAGGAGACAATGCTTCTAGAACATAGCTATACAGACTGGATAACTCATAGCAACCCAGTGATTCCGGCCATGAAAGCCTTCGACAACACATACCAACATATTGTCTGTATTTTGTGTCAACCTTGAGGATATCATCATCATCATTATCATCATCATCATGCTTATTTATGGCCCACCTTTTCCCTCCATAATGGAGACTCAAAGCGGCTCAAATAAAGTTCTGCCAGGCATTGTTCAGGGTAAAGTTAGAAGCCGGGGAAGAAGGGCATCACACCCTCAATGAAATTTGAGTCCCCTCGGGGAGAAGGGCGGGGTATAAATGCATGTAATAATAATAAATACATTTTCATTTAGTCTCCAAATTTCTAGCATCGCAGAAAAAGAACGACATTAAAATCATTGACATTTAGAATTCTTATATTTCCTTTGTTTGTGTTTCTTTCGTAACTATCTAAATCAGGGGTCCCCAAACTAAGGCCCGGGGGCCGGATGCGGCCCTCCAAGGTTATTTACCTGGCCCCCGCCCTCAGTTTTAGACTTAGGCTTGCCCAAAGTCTGAAATGACTTGAAGGCACACAACAACAACAATCCTACTTAACTTGACTATCTCATTGGGCAGAAGCAGGCCCACACTTCCCATTGAAATCCTGATAGGTTTATGTTGGTTAAAATTGTTTTTATTTTTAAATATTGTATTGTTCATTCATTTACTAATATTGTGCTATGGTAATAATATAATATATTGTGTATACATATAATATTGATAATATAATAATGTAATACAATATAGTATTTATTTATTTATTTATTTATTTATTACAGTATTTCTACCCCACCCTTCTCACCCAGTAGGGGACTCAGGGTGGCTAATAATAATACAGTGTAATAATGTTGTATAATATAATAATATTAATTATATATTAAATGTAATATTACTACTAATAATATGGTATAGTGGTATAGTACAATATAGTAATACATAATGCTAATATTGTGCTATGCTAATAATATAATATATTGTATATACATACAACTTGTAAGCCACTCTGAGTCCTCTTCGGGGTGAGAGAGAGTGGAGTATAAATGTAGCAAATAAATAAATAAATAAATGTTGGGGAGTTTTTTGCACTACTAATAAGACATGTGCAGTGTGCATAGGAATTTGTTCGTTTTTTTTTTCCAAATGATAATTCGGCCCCTCAACAATCTGAGGGACCATGACCCGGCCCTCCACTTTAAAAGTTTGAGGACCCCTGATCTAAATACTCCACCAAAGTGTTAAGTTACTGCACTGCCAAAGAGTTGGGTGTAGTGGGGACTGAAGAAAAAAAATAATTGAGGAAGCAGAATTGTTTGTGAGGAGGTAATGCCCTCATCTAGCATATCCACAGTTGTAAATACACACTTTCTCAGAAATGAGAAATAAAACTGTCCCAATACATCAAGACAACCCATTAACGGCGCCAATACTTTTCTGTATTTCAGGATTTTTTCTGAAAAAAAAATTTGCATTAAAAACTTGCTTTATGTTCTAACATCTTGAGGATAGCTATAGACAAAATACAGTTTCTGGGCAGAGAATATCAATATGTCTGGAATAGTACAAGATATGCATATGCATAAGCATCAAAATAGTTAAAGTGCTATGCAGGGGATCTTAGCCCAACCTCTTCAGCTCCACTTACCAGGGAGCAGTAGTAGCTGCTGTTGATAGAGGTTTGTTCATTTATCATTTGGGAATCACATGACTGACAAACAGGATTCTTGTGAAGGCGATCACTTGTGTGAAAGAGGAATAGGACTGTCACCCAGCTGCATCCCAACTGATAGGGGAAGAGATCTCTGTCAATTGCAGAGGCTGCTGCTCAGTAAATAGAGATTGGGTGACTTTCACAGTTCCTACATCATCCCCAAACTAGGGGCTATGCACGAACTGTAAAACATAAGAGTAAAGGTTACACATTTATAATTGCCATAGAAAATTTCAGCCAATGCGTATTGCACAAAAGACAGTTTTATGTGCAAAAAACGTTATTTGATTAACATGTTTTTGAAGAATAAAGAGGCTTTTTGTAACTATTTTTTCACATGTTCCCAAAGCTCTTGAAAAATGCATGAAAAGTCTCAGGAGCTCACCTAGCAGGCAGAATTTTTTTTGAAGTTATCTATTCTTAAATGTGATTGCAAAGTAAGTGAAAGTTTGCATTTCTCAACATATTCTATTTATTGCAATTTTCCAAGCAGTAGAGAATATGTTGTTCAGGGGTGTGTGGGGGAGGATTCAAGGTTACAAGGGAAAATCTTTTTTCAAAACGTAGGGGGAGGCTAACTTCAAATGAGTAAAGAATGCTGTCGGCTACAAGTCACAGAAATATCCTCACTTGTGTCAAAACAAGCAGTTCAAAAATTGCTTCCGGAAATAATTGCTGTAGAAAACATACGAAGAGACTCTTTCAAGTATCTAGGAGGAAATATATTTGTAGATGAGATATATATTCCATGGAGTTTTCATGAACTTTATATTTTGGGTTATTTCAGGGCATTATCAGTCGTAGATACTAAAAAAACCCACCCTAATTTGCAAGTATTCAGCCCTCCACAACTGCCATACCCTTTTCCTTATGTGTTGAGTCTTATTTAGATTGTAAGTCTGCAGGCAGGAAAATGTCAGATTAAGCAATTTGGGGAGGCATTTCAGCTGAAAGAGCTGGATGTGAATGCATTAAATAAATAATTAAAATCCATGAGCTACATTGTCTATGCAATGCATCTCTCCCCATCACTTCAATGAATCATGGCCCATACAATTAGCAGCAGAAAGTTCTTTGAGATTGCCATTCAGATTGAAAAATAGACCACTCACTATGTCTTCTCCTACTCTCTTCCTCCTTCCTTCTGAAACAGGAATACATTTCCTAGAATCATAGAATTGGAAAATACCACAAGGGCTATCTAGACCAACCTCCTGTTGTGCAGGAATAAAGTGAAAATGGCTACCCAACCTTTGTTTAAGGACCTCCAAAGAAGCAGAGTCCACACCTTCCAATTCATTGCACTGTCAAGTAGCTCCTACAAAAACAATGTTCTTCCTAAAGTTGGAGTGAAATCTCTTTTTTGAGTTTAATTCTATTGCTTCATTTTCAATTCTCTGGAACAATAGACAACAAGCTTATACCATCTTCTACATGATGTCACAATCAATCTTTTTTTCTTTCTGGGCAAATTCTGGTTTTTGTTGTCAGTCTAGTCTGGAAGGGTGCATTAAGAATCTAGGGCAAGATTCACATATTCAAACACAATACTTTGGAGTGAAAATTCTGCTGTGAGAACCTCTTTGTGAATTGAAAAGTTAAAACATAAACGTAATATAGGTCAAGCATGGGCTGTTATTGTAACCACAACCTCAAATTCAATTGATATGCAATTATGATATCTTGCTTTTCTTTTACATTTGATTATTTTACATCTCAATTTTCCTTCCAAAATATAGTAAATTTAGATAATGTTGACAAATCAAATTTTTAAAAAAATCAAATGAACTGAAATTCTTATGTGTCAAAAGTATTCTAAAATTATCATGATTTCTATTATTTGACAGAATTATTTCACGTCAGAAACAATGCAGAAGAAAAATGACTAGATTTGGACTGTGAAAAAGAAAGCTTAACAAGCTTCCTTGGCAAATTAGAGTCTGCTTTTGGCACAGCTGTACTCAAATTTATGATAATTTCCAAATTATTTTAGATTTTTTCTCTCTCACATATACAGTGCCAACGGGGTCTGGGGAAGGAAGTAAATCTGAGATGGAGATAGCTTGATAACTGATAGGTCTATCCATCAATGGAAAATGCCTGGCATTTCCAGTAGGCTTGTTAATTGGTTCTTTTTCCAGTGAAGTAATTTGGACTTTGTGAAGTATATACTTTCTGTTCTATTAGTGCTTCCCCACTTTTTTAGTAACTAGAAGTCACGACTGTATTATATGCCCATCCCTTGTTTGCAAAGGAAAAAACCACAAGCATCTGCCCTCAGTGTTGTTCTTACATACTATGTAAGTCCACACACTGATTTTGTTAATTTTTTTCCTCTGTATGTTTATGCTTGTACCTTTTGAAGCAAATAACTTGTACTTGCATCCTTTTTGGCTAAATCTCTGTGGATGGTGAGTTTGTTTCTCAGTCCTGGCTGATCTGGTTTAGCATATGCTTTCCGGGCACAGACCCTTTAACCGCAGTCCTAGCTGAAATCATTATATAGATGCTCCCTCCAATCAACAAAAATGAGGGCTTTCTCTGATCCCCATCTCTGCCAATAGTGCAAGGACTTTCTGTTGTCTGCTGCATGACACCAATTGCAATTTAAAGCTCCACAAAGTATTTATGAAAATGTATGGCTTTGCCCCTTTGTATTTAGTGTCACCATCACAGCATTTGAATCCAAGCTCTCACATAGAGAGCATTTCTGGAGGCCATAATATAGAAAGAAAAATAACTCTATTTACACAAGGTAAACATAGCAGAGCAAGTTATTAATTTATTATACTAAAAATCTCTCCCAATCTCTTTTTAACTTCCTCAATCTCTAACCCATTTCTCCCAATCCAAGTACTTTCTGACTCATGGCAAAGCTACAGCAAACATATCATCAGTTTTCTTGGAAAGATTTGTTCAGAATGGGTTTGCCACTGTCTTCCTTTTGAGGCTGAGGGATTGTGGTGTTATGGTTGAGCCTTCTGGCTCCGGTACTAGGAGACGGGGTCGTAAGACTCCTCGAGAGTCAGACTCTTTTGAGGAGCGTGAAAGGAAACAGCTCCAGGACTTATTTGCAGAACCAACAGATGAAGACTCATTTGAGGGTTTTACCGAGGGAATGGAGGAAGAGATGGTTAGCTCAGAGGAGGATGACATGGAGTGGACTCGTGTGAGGGAGGATTTGGGTGTCACCGGCAATGATAGCATGGGAGGCGATTGGCGGGTTGCAGGATCAGACCTATGGACGGGCTGGAGGGATGGAGCGGGATCCACAGCTGGGGATGCTGTGGGGCGTAGTCAAAGGTGTTTTAGCTCTGATGAGGATGATGATGATGAGGCACCTGGAATTAGGATAGCAGCTGACAGCGATGAGGAGTTATGAACTGGGATAAAATGGGGTTTAGGATCAATGGCTAATTGCGTTGGGCAAGGTAATCTGGACGAACACTTGGGCTCTTGTTGGGGAACTTCCTGAAGACGGGTGTGATTCGTTGCTGGATACCTTGGACCTCCGTCATCTTTTTGACGGACATTAATTACCTACTCTGGATTGACGCTGGACTGACTGACTGACTACGACCTTGGACTATCCCTTCTGTGGCTATCGGTGGAACTTGTGGAACTTTAGACGTCTGCACTTGGCTTTCGACCTTGGACCGGATTGGGACCCTGCTGACCGCCGTTACCCTGATTGATGTGCCTGGACCCGGATTTCGCTCGTTGCACGGAGGAGTAAACAGCCTGAGTTACTCATCTGTAGCTTTTGAGTAGCAGAGAGGAATCTGCTGCCAGTTTTTTGTGTTCATTTTGACCTCTGTTTACCAACTTTTGTTTGTTTAAATTGTCAGGATGAAGTAAGCACTTTTGATTTAATCCGGATTAAACTCCTGTTTAATCCGGTTTATCCTTTCGAACCGTTTTAATTCAAACGGAGCTGTTTCTGTTACTTTTCACACTGAAGACAAGTGTTTCCCTAGTCCTTTGCTTCCTACGGGCATTTTTTAGTTCTGTAACTTTAATAAACTGTGTTGTACTCTATTTGGTGGCGTTCTGTCTATGACATGTGGCTTGCACAAGGCAACCCAGTTGGTTTCTATGCCCAAGCAGGGATTGAAACACTTGTCTCCTGGAGTTCTAGACCAAACCACTATACCACATTGGCTCACTAGGCTAACTCAAACCCTTTTCTAACTGAACTCTACTCAAACCCTAGGCCAGTGGTTCTCAACCCATGGGTCCCCAGGTGTTTTGGCCTACAACTCCCAGAAATCCCAGCCAATTTACCAGCTGTTAGGATTTATGGAAGTTGAAGGACAAAACATCTGGGGACCCACAGATTGAGAACCACTGCCTAAGGCTAACTAATTCCAACTCAAAGATGAGCTCCCAATTGTTATTTACTGTCTTCATGCAAATCTCCTTAAACATTCTCCCTGCTTCCAACTGTCTCTTACCTCATACTGTAACATACTCACAATAAATCAAATAAACCATTCAGATACAAACCATGACATCATATGTAGTTCATGCCAAGAACCAGACTGTGTGGGTTACATTTTATGTCACTTACAGCACAATCTTATTGAAACAGTATTATGCCTGATTGTTCTGGTACAAGAATGCATATATTGCAGTTAACAGTTGGAATGAAATCTAAACATGATTACAGTTTAGAACAATAGGTAGACTTGTTAAAAAAGAGTTAAGGATTATAATCTCTGCATGAGAAATGGAGAACCTAGCATTGCAGTGGTGAAGGGAGACTCTCCATGCCTGCAATTTCTTGAGCTATAGTCACCAGTTATTGAAACAATGTATTTAAAGGCATGTAACCTTTAAATCAATTTATAGAGAACCAAGCTGTTGAATGGAATTTCTTTTACACACTTTGGAAGCACTTAGCAGATTGTTTAATGGAATGGGGTTTCTTGGAAGCTATTACATAAATTTATCTGTTCACTTTGCAAGCACTTTGCAAACTGTTTGCAGAGGCCAGTGGTACAGTTTGCAAATACTTAACGTGCACTTGCACAGATATAAAATATGCACTTTGCATGTTGTATGCATGGAGCTTGCTTGCTTTGCAGGATGTGCTCTTTTTATGCTTAGCAGGGTAATGCCCAACCCTCCAAGAAAGACAACTAGCTCTGCCCCTCTACATGCTTCTTCTTCTATTAGGACAACAGCTCATTTGTTGGAATATAGACTCTAACACCCTCTCCAAATTGGAATGGGGAATCTGCCATGGATTCAACAGTTTTGATTGAAGAGGCATTTTCACACTTCCCAAAATGTGTTGTGGTAAAAAATGTGCACCTTGCTTCAGACATTCACACATCTGTGACATTTACAGTATGTTTCTGAGAAAGAACTAGAACACTTAACAATACACATATTTTGACATCCATGTGGAGAAAATAAGCTTAATGACAGATAGATAGATAGATAGATAGATAGATAGATAGATAGATAGATAGATAGATAGATGATATGTAGGTAGACAAACCTATAGCTATATGGATATACAAACAATGCTTTAATCAGTGGGAAGACTTTTTGTAAATGTTGGTGAACTGTGGAAATAAAAGTGTAAATTGCAGAAATGAATTTCAAACTGAGCAAATTTCAGTAGTGGAAGGAAACACAAAGACTCACAACTCAATGCAAAACAAAAATACAAAGAAAATAAAGATGGGATTTGAGGAAAGTTGGTGAAATCAAGATAGAGGTTTTCACCTATTCACGTCCAGGCTCCAAAATAGCCACAGGATTTTTTCACACTGACTCGCTATCCTGGCCAATCTGGTGTGGTATACATTGGGATCTGCCCCAGAATGGGTTAGACAGATACTTCTCTGGCCACTGCAGAGAGGAATCGCAACGGCTCAGCAATGCCAAATTTGGTTTGGCACTACTGGATGGCCACCTCACCCAGAGCCGGCCCAAGATAATTTTCAAGTGCAAGTGAATAGAAATTTTGGTGCCCCCCCCCCCCCCCCACACACACACACCAAACCACATGAACGGGCCAGCAGAGCATTGGATAAGCAAAAATGTTGGATAATATGAAGGCCAAGTGTGAATAACTGCAGTTGATCACCTTGATTAGCATAGAATAGCCTTGCTAGACATGGTTATGGTTATTGAGCATTATTCCTAGCAGTGCAATAATTGAGGACTTTTTAAGTATTGACCACTGGACTGATTTTGGACTATGATTTTGAACTTATGTGGTTGTAATTGTTGTTTTTAGTAGTTTTTGTTTTAATGTTTGAGTTTAATTGTCATTATATTATTGGAATTTGTATGTCGGCCATCGAATTGTTGCCAGTTGTGAGGCCACCCTGAGTCCTCTTCGGGTGAGAAGGGCGGGACAGAAGTATGGGAAATAAATAAATAAATAAATAAATAGTAAAAAAGGACAGTAAAAAAGGACAGTAAAAAAGAACACTCAAAAACAGGGGAATTCCAAACATGAAACAATCAGGGCCAGCTAACACCTCTCAACAAAGATATACAAACCCCACTTGCCTAGTTTCCAACACACCTCACAACCTCTGAGGATGCCTGCCTTAGATGTGGCCCTCCTCTGGACACTTTCCAGCATTATTTGGCAGAGAAGGAGAAAGAATTTGGGCCCTTCCACACAGCTCTATAACTCAGGATATCAAGGCAGGATAACCCACATTACCTGCTTTGAACTGGATTGTCTGAGTCCTTACTGCCATATATCCCAGTTCAAAGCATGTAATGTGGGTTATTTGTTTGAAGCCATTCTTCCAAGTTCTAGTCTCCAAGGCAGAAGGCAACAAGCTTGGTCCATCCTCCCTATGACTTCCTCTCACATTATTATACATGGCCGTCAAGTCTCCTCTCAACCTTCTCATCTACATGCAAAACATGCCCAGATCTTTAAACCGCTCCTCATAAGGATTATTCTCCAAAGCCTTGATCATTTCAGTCACTCTCCTCTAGACAGATTCATGTTATCATTTAGTATTACAGTAGAGTCTCACTTATCCAAGCCTCGCTTATCCAAGCCTCTGGATTATCCAAGCCATTTTTGTAGTCAATGTTTTCAATATATCATGATATTTTGGTGCTAAATTTGTAAGTACAGTAATTACAACATAACATTACTACGTATTGAACTACTTTTTCTGTCAAATTTGTTGTATAACATGATGTTTTGGTGCTTAATTTGTAAAATCATAACCTAATTCGATGTTTAATAGGCTTTTCCTTAATCCCTCCTTATTATCCAAGATATTCGCTTATCCAAGGATTAGCTTGGATAAGTGAGACTCTACTGTACTCATTATTTTTCCTGGAAACTTTCCAAGGCCTGAAGATAGGAGGTATGGTGGCACAACGGGTTAAACTCTTGTGCCAGCTGAACTGCTAAACTGAAGGTTGGGTTTCTGATCTAAAGGTTGCCAGTTCGAATCTGCAAGACAGGGTGAGCTCCTGTCCGTCAGCTCTAGCTTGTAGGGACATAAGTCTCCCAGTAGGATGGTAACACATCTGGGCATCGCCTGGGCAACATCTCTGTAGATGGCCAATTCTCTGACACCAGAAGCAACTTGCAGTATGTTCTCAAGTCGCTTCTGACAAGGAAAAAAAGCTGATGGTTTGTAGATCAGTCATAAAGAAATTACCATAAATAAATGTCTCTTAAATATTTTGCCAATATCTGCTTATTATTCCTTCTATCCAATAGAGAAAAGTTCCATAATAACCTTAGGCCCATCATGAAAGTTGGGCAAGGTTACCTTCCGTACAATTTACAGAATCTTTCACCTAGCATGAACACAGAACTTTTGGTAGGTAAAGGTAAAGGTTTTCCCTTGACGTGACCGACTCTTGGGGTTGGTGCTCATCTCCATTTCTAAGCCGAAGAGCGGGTGTTGTCCATAGACACCTCCAAGGTCATGTGGCCGGCATGACTGCATGGAGCGCTGTTACCTTCCCGCTGGAGCGGTACCTATTGATCTACTCACACTTGCTGTTTTCAAACTGCTAGGTTGGCAGAAGCTGGGGCTAACAGTGGGCGCTCATTCCGCTCCCGGGATTTGAACCTGGGACCTTTTGGTCCGCAAGTTCAGCAGCTCAGCACATTAACACACTGCACCATCAGGGCTCCCACTTTAGGTAGCTCTGCTCAAATGAAATCATCCAAATGAAATCATTACAAAGGAAATCCAGTTAGTTCATCCTTTCATAGACCAAAACAGTTTAATGGAGACACCCAACCCACATAAACTGGATTACTCAGGATGAGGTCAGAAACAACCAGTCAGCTAATCATAGAATCGTATGGGACATCCAGTCCAAAACCCTGCCATACAGGAAAAGCACAATCAAAGCACCCCCAAAAGATGGCCATCCAGCCTCTATTTAAAAGCCTTAAAAGGAGAAGCTTCTACTGAACTATGAGGCAGTGAGTTCCACTGCTGAACAGCTCTTACAGTCAGTAAGTTCTTCCTAATGTTCAGTTGGAATCTCCTTTTCTGTCATTTGAACCCACTGCTCCATTGAGTCCCAGTCTCCAAGGCAGCAGAAAACAAGCCTGCTTCCTCTTCCTTAAGACATCCTTTTAGATCAGGGGTCCTCAAACTTTTAAAGCAGAGGGCCGGTCCACGATCCTTCAGACTGTTGAGGGGCCGAATTATCATTTGAAAAAAAAAAAAAACGAACAAATTCCTATGCACACTGCACATATCTTATTTGTAGTGCAAAACAATAACAATAACAATGAAAGACCAATACAATATTTAAAAATGAAAATAAATTTAACCAACATAAACCTGTCAGGATTTCAATAGGAAGTGTGGGCCTGCTTCTGGCCAATGAGATAGTCAGGTTAATTAGGATTATTGTTGTTGTGTGTCTTCAAGTCATTTCAGACTTTGGGCAAGCCGAAGTCCAAAATTATTTATTTATTCATTTACTACATTTATTTATTACATTTATATCCCACCCTTCTCACCCTGAAGGGAACTCAGAGCAGCTCTATGTACATACAATATATTATATTATTAGCATAGCACAATATTAGCATTATATATTACTACTAGCTATGCCCAGCCACCCGTTGCTGTGGCAAAGTGGTGGTGGTATTGGTTAAAAATTGTTGTGGAATTTTTATTTGATATTATTTGTATTTTTTATTAATTTTATTGTAACGTATCTTTTTATTTATTATATTTTATTATTTTCTTGTATTATTGTTAGTTATTTTCTGTTATTGTAGTATTTTATTGTATTAATTTTTAGTATTTTTAATTTTTTTAGCGTTTTTTATTATTTTATTTTATTATTTGTATGTATTATATTTTATTATTTGATTATATTATTTTTATTTATGTTTTTTTAATTGTATTATTTTATTTGGTTTTTTTATTTGTTTTTTTGTATTTATTTTATTATTTTTGTTTCTTTTTGTATTGGGTTGCTCTGAGTTCTGTGGTCTGCCTGGTCATGTTCCAAATGTATTCTCTCCTGATGTTTCGCCTGTGTGTATGGCAGGCATCCTCAGAGGTTGTGAAATGTGTTGTAACAAAAGCAAGTGGGGTTTATATATCTGTGGAATGACCAGGGTGGAAGAAAGAACTGTTGTCTGCTTTAGGCAAGTGTGAATGTTGGAATTGGCACTAAATAGCCTTGTAGCTTGAAAGCCTGGATGGTTCCTGCCTGCCTGGAATGAACAAAATATGGCTCCCAGTATTTAAAAAATCTGTGAAATCAGGACAGTTAACTAAAGAACAGCACTGAGCAATCAGGGAATTCCAGACAGGATGTCCTGAGGGCCAGCTAACATCTCCTAAGAAAGGATTGCCCCTCCGAAGCAGGAAGCAGGCAGGCCTTGAAGGTGCAAGGGCATTCAATGGTAATCAAGGTGGGGAAGTGGAACATTCACAGTCGCCTGAGACAGATCAGAGTTGCCCCATCCTGGATATCATGGCTGAGATAGAAATAAACATCCCACTTGTCTGTTTTCAAACAGATCTCATAATCTCCGAGGATGCCTGGCATAGCCATGGATGGCAGTTTGGCAGCAGATAGGGTCGTGAGGGAATGAAATGTTTAATAGGCTTTTCCTGAATCCCTTCTTATTATCCAACATATTCAGTTATCCAATGTTCTGCCAGGGTGTTTATGTTGGATAAGTGAGACTCTACTGTATATCTTATATTATCTGCTTAGAACTGGATTATATGAGGCTCCTTATACAGAGCTGAATAAAATGCACACTAAAGTGGATTATATGGCAGTGTGGACTCAAGATAATCCAGTTCAAAGCAGATAATATAAGCAGATAATATAAGATTATAAATGGGTTATATAGCTGTGTGGAAGGGCCTTGAGTCTACAATGCCATATAATCCAGTGCAAATTAGATAATCTGTATTTTATAGGCAGTGTGGAAGAGAGAGTGAGGCCTGAGTAGGTTGCTAGGAGACCAAGTGGGTGGAGCTTAGTCTTCTAACTGGCAGCAATTGGCTAAAGACAATTATTCCTCTCCCTCTAATTAGGACTTTATTTTTCTTTTCTTTTTGTTGTCGGAAGGTAGGGGCAAGGATGGTGGATTGTTCTGCCAAATTTCTAGGTTCTGGGGCTTGTACTTTTGTTGTTTAGTGGCAGGAGAGGACACCATTTGTCTTTTATATATATAGACTAGCTGTGCCCGGCCACACGTTGCTGTGGCTTAGTCTGGTGGTGTTGGTCAGTCTACATTAGGTTGTATTTATGCTGTGACCTCCACCTTCTTTATACTCACATTAGTAGTAGTATTTGAAGTCTGTTACCTTCTTCAATTTTTGTGTTGATTGATAATTGCTTGAGATCCCTGTTGTCTTTGGTTTGTTGTTAGTTGTAATGTCTGATTCTGCTGAGTGCGGTTTATATTTTATTGTGGCACAATAGTCTTTTTTTTTGCCTGTGTAGGTGTTTATTATTATTGTTGTTGTAGTGGTCATGAAGGTTGGATAAGTTAGATGCTACTGTATTTTTTGGAGGCCCAGTGTAGCACTGACTGGCCTCTCAGCCTCAGTGCCTGGCTGTTTCTTGCCTGAAGAACATGGACAGACTGACTTTCCTGATGAAGAAGCATAACGGAAAACCAATCAAAGAAACAGGAATATATAAGAAAAGGACAGACACAGATTGAAGGAACTCCATAACTGAAATAAGAAATAGCCAACCCAGGCAACATAAAAGGGGGGCACAATCTGCCCCCTAATAAAATAAAACAACTACTCCTCTACATCCAGCAACTTGCTCCACAAAGAGACTAGACTCATTGAACCGAAGATCCAATGGAATATACCGATCCTCTCCCCCTCACCCAATCCCCCCTCCCCCACCACGAATTCCATGTTTTTTCTTTTATTTTAATTGTAAATTAAAAAACATCAATTAAAAACATTCAAAAACAATTTTTTATCATGACTGTATGCATTGCATTGCTGCTGCTGCTGACTGACCTGAAGGTGGGCACTGACTGGGCAGGCAGGCACAAGTGAGATGGTTTTAACAGCAAGATAGAAGCTGCTCTGCTACGATCAGTCAGCCGGGCCCTATCACCTCCTGGCTGGCTGTTCCACGTGGTGGGTGGCTGGAGGCTATGCCTGCACAAAAACAGCCAAAATGGCTGATGGGAGTCCTGTGCGCGTGCGCATAGAAGTCCCATCGGCCATTTTGGGCGATGGCATGCCAGTCCTGTGCATGCGCTGCACTCAGGGCCTCCATTGCTGGCGCCAGGACAAAGAAGCCCCATCGGCCATTTTAGGCGATGGCATGCCAGTCCTGTGCCGTTGTGTGCATGCGCTGCATGCAGGGCCTCCATTGCCGGCGCCAGGACAATTTGGACAAACACTGTGACCGGAGCAAAACGGGGGTGCTGCCAAGGACTCCACACAGCGCCCCCCCCCCTCGCCTGTGCCCGACGCCAAGGCGTAATCTACGTACTGCATTGGACCGGGCCTGACCTCACCACACTGGCTCTGTCACTAATCTCTTTATATAGTACTCTGACATCATTGGGAGTTGTGTGTACAAAACATTTTTACTGAAGTAGAATGCACTTTATATGTATAACTGCATGGATAAAATTGAAATTAAACCTGGTGGTTTTCCAGCTTTCAGAATGAGACTCATGACTCTTAGGTTAATCTAATTTCAGTTTGAAAAATCACATCCAGAGAACTGAAAAGGGTGATATACGAATGATTTGCATCTAAAAGCAAGTGTTTCTAGGATACCAGTAAAACCATTTCTTCCGGAAATAGGGTTTGTTGGAGGTGTTAAGCAAATTATTGCTTGAGAATAACAAATTGCCATTTTGTGACACCAATCCAGATTTCTCATGTAATTAGCTAATAATTCATCATGCCTGTTCTAAATACACCTTGATGACCCTAATATTTGATTCATAACCACTGTACGAAATTAAATCTCTCTCCTTAATTGTATTCAGAAATAAATCCTTCTCTCATGTGCAAATCTGATAGAGAATCAGATTTCCATGTCCCAAGTATATTGGAACTAGCTGAATCAAAGAGGGTACTGTAGGAAAGTCATTTGAGTTGGCTACAGAAAATGCTCAATATAAATTTAGACCTGGAAGAATTTCAGTACTGTGGCAAGACTCAGCTGACGTGGATATTACTTGGTATGTATGCTATTACAGAGTGGTGAACTTCATTATTGGTAAATACTAAAGAAAATACTCTTACAGTTAATATAAATTGATCAACAATAGCAACAACAAACAGGGAGAGAACTGTAAATGGAGTGTTTTAAGTACAAGAAAGAAAATTGAAATCATGTTATCTGGGAATGGATCTCATTGCATTTTGATGATGGAAGAGTTCCATGTGTATTGGGGAAATCCTATTCCATCCCAAACTGCAACAAATCCTGAATTCTCTGTATGACATTTCCTGAGAAGATGGCCTTCTTAGTGGATGAGGGCCACGGAAGTTCTATTTTTGTACAAATAGTTGTAATTCTATTTTTAAAATTTGCCTTCTCACAAGGGAATCAGATTCCTTATTTATTAGTTCAAGAGGTTTTAATAGTGTTTGCCTAAGACATTTTACTCTTTGAACTGAAGAAAAAGATGGTGTCTACTTCTTCCCCTCCACAGCAGAGGCTGATAGGGATCCCTGTTTAATATTATTAAAGGAATATCATCCATCATAATGGCTGAGGACATTTCATGGGAATAGATATGCCCTGTGACATGACACCTCTGTCTTCTTACAGTGTGGAATGGCCTGAAGCTCAAGGGAGAACAGATGAGGGAGAGTCACTGCTGCCTTCCCTAGCATCTGCCGCTCGGGTTGTTACCTTAATCTATCTAATGATAGGACCAGCACTGAAGTTATACAGTAGGCTTTCCAGTTTCATGAGTGTGAGCAGTCTCATGGAGAACCTTCCAGTCAATTTAATCACCTTTCCTTATCTTACTGTTTTAATGATGGTTTTATAGCTTTATAGTTATTTTTAGTCCTTCCACCTAAATGATAATGTGACACTGCATATTAGAAGAAGTGGTGGTGTTTATTCTCTCACCAAAACAGAGCTTAAGGTCCCATAACATTTTTCTCATCTTTGGAAGGTTGTTGGATTTACATATAGATGAGTTTTAAGCCTCTAGCAGGACATTTTGTGTTATGCAAACTTCGTTTAAAATGCTAATCTGCAGGGAAGTAGAATAGAAGTGCACAAATTAGCTCTCTGTGATGCAGGTAGAAGTGTGTTATATGGAAACACTACACTTTGAAAGCTTGATTATAAATGAAGAGGTTTTTTTTCTAATGGAGCAACTTACACTTTGTACAACTTGAACATTTCCATGAATGATATCGGGGCAAACCTTATGTTTAGCACATTTTTATAGCTATAGGTAGAAAACTTTAATATTCCCAAACTGCTACAGTACAGAATGCTGAAGTGTGAATTTTGAACCACAATTCCCCAAATCCCCCAATGACTATGATGTTTATGGGATATTGTAGAGAGGCTACATGGTGTAGTGGTTTGAATGTTGGATTAGGATACTGGGAGAAAAAAAAAATTGAATCCATGCTCAACCATGGAAACCCATTCAAGCTGGATCTAAAATGCTTTATATCCCAGGATCTGATCCCAGATTATCTGCATTGAACTGGATTATATGAGTCTCCACTCGCAGCTAATCTGGAATAAGAAGATAATCTGGGATCAAATCCTGGGATATAGGGCAGTGTAGATCCAGCCTCAATGAGTTTTGGCAAGTCATACCATCTTCACCTCAGAGGAAGGCAACAGCAAGTCACCTCTGAAGAAATTCTACCAATAAATTCAAACTACAGCTAAAAAGATTCCACTTGAATGTTAGGAAGAACATCCTGTTGGGAAGAGCTAATTGAGAGTGGACTATGCTGCCTTGGAGTGTGATGGAGTACTTTTTTTTAGGAGTTTACAGAGGCTGGATGGCCATTTGTCAGGAGTGCTTTGATTGTGTCTTCCTCATGGCAGAGGATTAGACTTGATAGTGCTTGGGGACTATTTCAACAATTATTTTATGATTGTACCAGTAAAGCCCCATAATAGGTTTGCCATGAGATTGTCATAAATCAGATTTGAAGGCTCACAGCAACAAAGTCCAACAATGTTTCCAAGCTTGGATCAGTACTAATGTTCCTGCTGATTAAAAACAAGAAAATATAAGGAAAGAGATTGGGGCTGAAAGACAGAGACCAATAGCACATTTAGGGCTAGATCTCAAAGCAACACATCCAGGACTCTACATAAGAGAATGCACATGATATTTAGCTTTTAGTAAAGGTAAAGGTTTTCCCTTGACATTAAGTTTAGTCATGTCCGACTCTGGGGGGTGGTGCTCATCTCCATTTCTAAGCCAAAGAGCCGGCGTAGTTTGTAGACACCTCCAAGGTCATGTGGCTGGCAAGACTGCATGGACCACCATTACCTTCTCGATGGGGTGGTGCCTATTGATCTATTCACATTTGCATGTTTTTGAACTGCTAGGTTGGCAGAAGCTGGGGCTAACAGAGGGAGCTCACACCGCTCCCTGGCTTCGAACCACCAACCTTTTGGTCAGCCAGTTCAGCAGCTGAGCTGTTTAACCCACTGCACCACCAGTTGTAATTTAGCAATTACAATGGGGGAAATTGACCATGAAGGTTGGTTCTGTGGCTCACGGCAGATACAACAGACCCTCGACCATCATGCTCCGTATTCTTAAAAGGTGGAGATGCAACAGATTTCAGTTCCATTTCAGAAAAATCTTAATCCAAATGGAAGTATAGTTCTGTGATGAAACTCATGCCTTGCACTGGCCTTACAGAACTAAGACTAATGGCTTTGGCCAGTCAATGTCTATAAAAAACAGTAATAGTATTTCTGATATAACTTGCAAAATACAGAAGGTTTTTTTTGTTGCTCTCTGAACCACAGCATGAAAATAATACCTCTACACTTCAGACCATTATGTGGGGAGAATATTATTTGAAATGGAATTACCAGGGGAAAAATGCTTGTTCCAACAAACAGACTGTCAATCACTTGCCGTGCAAATGGTGTGATAGACTGAACAACAACCCCCACTTGCCCAGTTGCTGTTTCCAAAGGCTCTTAAACATCCTGGAGCATGAGATTAGTGAACCTGTTTCATGTAAATATATGTTTATCTAAATCTTCTCCTCACTGGGTGACTAGCGCTATGACCGGAGGGTACTGACAGGTGTGCAAATGAGGGAAAAGCTATACAAAATGCAGTTAACAGAGGACATGCTCCTTGCAAATGCACAGTCTGATATGTTGATTCTCTACTCTCAAGATTTCTCTGCCATCCTTTCTTCAAAGTTGACTGGAACCTAAATAAGTAGACACATGACTGCTTGTTATTCCTATCAAGCCTTTTTGAGCCAAGTGAAGTCAGTTGGGCATTATAAAAACAGGCCAATTTAGGAAATAGGAGCACACCCCATTCTACAGTTCACTTTCATTTCCCTAAAGAAAAAATGGCATTTATTTATAGAAATTGATTCCTATAGTTCAGGCAATCTGTAATAATTACCAAGAAGTGTTGCACTATTTGTCATCCTATAGATCAGCTTTGCCTGCTGTGTTATAAAATATTACTTTGTAAATGAAGGTTGGTGGCTATGATATCATTGAGGTAGCGAATCTGCTAACAATTGTATAAAAAACCCTAACCAATGCATTGTACCTATTTTGGGGACAGGGTTTAGTTTAAATTCCTGCCTAAATTGTGCAGTTGGAACTACCCAGCTCTACTGCACTTTGCCCTACTACTCAGAAATAATTGAGGGGGATTTTGGTATACACACATATTCACACTCACACACTCTCACACATTTTTCCATGAGCAAAAAAGCAGTACTGCTACTTCCAAGTCTTGGGGCAATGATTGGCCCAACTTATAACTTTCAAGAAAGCAATGTAAATAAAGGCAGATTAGTGGATCCATTCCTTTCCCTGGCTTCACCTCTTTTCTGGGACTACACCAAGTCCCTTCTGTCTATATAACTGGACTGGATAGGCCAGGAATGGAAAAATATATAACTGTCTCCACACTACATTTCTGTGCCCCTCATTCCTACTCCAAAGGGTCCACAACTTCTCCGTTGCTGCCACTGGATTCAATTTGTGGCAGTGAAAAAGGCAACGGTTAACCTTTCACACTAGTGCTATCTACCAGCTTTGTTTAGAGAATGCTGCCTTTCGCAACCTCATTACAGTCAATTCAGTGGTACCATTGGAAATGGAGGCCCTGTTAGATTTGAGGAATCCTACTATGGTCCATTGACCTCTCCTGGGCACAGGAGAAGGAGAAGAGGTCTAAGAGGTGTCCATATCTCATCCTGCTCCTGTTCTTGAGCTAGGATTAGGATCTAGAACAATCGGTAAATGTGGCAGCATAATAGAACAGATTGTCCTAAAGTATTTGTCTTGCTGTGACATGTGATCTTCTATAAGCATGATAAAACACATAGGAATTGATTTCACAAGTCTGGCATCAGAATGTGTCATCCTTGGAAGCTGGTGGGGTGCTTCAGAGCCTACCAACCATGTCTGTGTGTTGTGTAATAGCTGCCTATACAAGGACATTATGGAAAATGTAAATAGTAGTTCCCTGTGCAGAGGTGCTTCTAGATATGATGGAGGAGTCACTCAGATGCGAAGGACATCAGAGAACACTTTTATTTCCTCCCTCGGCTTGTGATCAATCCTTCGCTGCAATGTAAGATTGGACTTTAGAGAAGTTAAAACATGTTCTTCAATCCCCACAATCCTTTGTAGCCAGCAGTCATGTTGACTTGGCCTTCTGGGTCTGTAGCTTTTTCTGAGCTTTGCTTTTAAGGTAAACATTTTAATGGCAAATATTCACATGCATCTGCTTGAATTATACTTCAAATGCTAAAGTAATCTGGAAGTCAAGCAGTGGTTTGCATCATCTACTCATCAGAAAGTCTTGTGCTGAACTGAGCCTTAAAATATCACTTTTTTATTACAGTTCATAGAATTCATTAACCATGTTGTTTGGGAGATTCTAGGAGTTATTATCAAAGAGCAAATTTCCTAAGCTTTATGCAGGCAAAAGTAACTTATTCAAAACTTATCAGTTATGGATAGCTTCAAACTATTATTATATTCATCTGTCTAAAAGATAGCTTTTGAGGCTGTGCATCTTTGATTAAAGATCATGTGATCCACCCATAAATATTTGTCGTGAGCAGAATGTGTAAATAATGACTAGAGACACACATTCCAAAAATTAAAGAAAAACTAAATAACTGTGCTCACGAAAAACAAAAGAACAAGCAGAAGATGTGGAATATAGTCTTGCCAAAAGCACAGATGGGGGTGGAGGTGGGAATGGTAGTGGAGGCCCCCATTTCCAGTAATGATTCTATTAATCTTTATGATCAAATATATTCAAAAGCAGAGCTATCTTGAGCTGTAATGCAGCACTGACGATGACTGCACAGTGTGAGTAAATCAAGAAAATTAGTCTCCTGTTTTTTAACACTGTATCCTGCTTGTTGATTTTAATGATTGTTGTTATTGATGTTGATGTTTTTTACTGGGATAATTGTTTTATTGCTTTGTTACTGTTTTGTTTGTTTTATCGGGCCTGGCCCCATGTAAGCCGCCCCGAGTCCCTTCGGGGAGATGGGGCGGGGTATAAAAATAAAGTTGTTATTATTATTATTATTATTATTATTATTATTATTATTATTATTATTATTATAAAATGTCTTTCTAGGGTAAGCAAGCAGGCTCAGTGCCTGTTTATAGCCAACACATATAGGGATGCACACATTTATCCATTTCTATATCTATTGATCTCTCTTTTTTTCACCGTGGTATTTTATACTCCATTCCTTCGTTTGCTTCCTCTCTCTCTCTCAAATATGCTTAGTATCTGTATAAATGTTCTTAACTGCCTGTGTTAATTGAATGCCACCCCCATTAATGAAAGTGTGTTTTGACAGTACTTTGCATCTATTTAAAATGTACATAGTACTTTTAGGGAGAGGGAGAGGGGGAAATGTCCATAGATGTCAATCAATGCATGATTTGCATCCAGTCTACACAGAGTTTGGGATATGGAGAATTAAATAAGTTCATGTATCTTTCTCACTTTCTCAAAGGTATTGGCCTGAACAATGAATGGCCCTGATTTTTGCTTCTTATTTAACAGAAGAAACACAATCCTACACATGGCCTAGTGTATACAGTATACATGCAATGAGATAGAGGAGACAACTATGCCCTAGAACTCACTCTCACATTAGATATAGGGCATGGGATGATATGGGACGTCCTTTCCCCGTTCATTCCCTTGTTTCAATTTGATACATGCTTTACAATTAGCATAAAAGAGTTGCTGTCCCAGCATTTACCTTTGTTTTGCTGTGGATCTTTGCTTCTATCAGAACATTTCTTGTAAAGTGCTTGTAATATATCAAAGCTTTCTACCAGCTACATGGGAAGCTATCTTATAACAGGTCGGATTACCAGTACATTGCCAGGATAGCAGGTGGAGAAAAGTGTTCCTTATTGCCATTTTACTAGAGATGCCATGGGACTTTCCAGCATTTACCATTTGATTTGATAAAGTTGGGGAATTTTCCTGCATGCAAAAACAGATGTTTTTTAAACTTTGTATGCCGTGTTGAGTCCCATGCATAAGCAGGATAGAAATGAAATAATAATAATAATAATAATCATCATCATCATCATCATCATTATCATCATCATAATCACCCCCCCCCCCCCGCAGGTGCCACCTTGATGTGGTGGTGGTGGGGGGGCTTAACTGCTCCAATGATGACCGAGGGCTGTGCTGGCGGTAGAGTAACTACTGGCAGGTCCAACCAAGCCAGAGAGGCCTCAGCTGAGGAGCAGAACTAAGAGCACCTAACCCATTAGCATTATGGAGAATCAAACCAAAACGAAGTCTATACTGGCTCGGTCGTTGCCCAAGATAAAAAGGACTGCGGTGGATGCTGCTGATTCTGGACATCCATCGACAAGTGGGCTACGGAATCAAAATACAAATGAACAGTCACAGAAGCGGCAGAAATATACAATGCCAGAAAACCACACAGTTATGAAATGCTTTTACAACTCTGAACCTCAAAAGCGCGGCTACCAAAAAAGGATGCATCAGCTATGGAAACAAGAGTACTCTGACTCACAGATAACAGAACCCCGACTGGCTGACCAATGAAGATTCATAATCAGAAACAATGTGTTCAGTGAAGTTGAACTCGAAGAAATCCAGAAAATCTGCAAAGTAAATTACCATCAGACCACAGCAGAGATAGCAGCAGAGACTCCAGCAACACTTGGAATGGTGGAACAGATTGAACCAGAAGAAAGTGTGGAGCTTTTGCAAGAATTTGAAGAACCAGCACTTGAAACACCTGTTGAACCACCAGGAACCTTGACAGCAAGACAACAAGAGCTCAAGGATAAAATCATGGCTCACGTTGCAGCAAATGCAATAAGAAAGTGGCTCCCACTCTAAAAACAGTGTCCAAGAGACAACTGGCGCCTCTCATGAAGGATTTCTCCACTGTCCAAATAACATCAATTGAACAAACAAACCAGTTTGCCTACAATGCAGCAGTGATAGTAACAGAAGAGCTAGGGCTCCTACAACCAAGGCAGCCCCAAAGAAAACTGATTGAAAAACCAAAGTGGAAGGTCAGGCTAGAGTTGAAAATCAAGAAACTTAGATCAGATGCAAGTAACCTGAAAAATATGAAAGAGAGGAAACTGAAGAATGACAAAATCAAGCAATACCTGATCCAAAAGTACTGGCTGAACACCAGAAAAATTGAAGAAGCTTTGGAAACCGTGCAAGAACAAATTACAGCAACAGCCAGAAAAACTGAAAGATATGAAGCCAGAATCATCCAGTACAGACAAAATCAACTGTTTCAATCAGACCAAAGATGGTTCTACCAGAGTCTGAACCAAACAACAGACACAGTAACCATAAAGCCAGAGAAACCTGCAACAACGAAGTTCTGGAAAGAGCTTTGGGAAAATAATAAGAACTACAACAAAAACGCTGGGTGGATAAAGGAGTTTGAAGGAAAATTCTCACAGAACAAAATGGAACAGATGGAAATAACAACTGAAATGATCAGCAAACGAGTGCAAAAAGTCAAGAACTGGACATCGCCTGGTAGTGATCAACTTCATGGATTTTGGCTCAAACATCTGATTAGTTTACATGGAAAAATGGCCCAACAATTCAATGAGATGCTGCAGAAAGGAAGTATCAGTGAATGGCTAACAACTGGAAGAACATACCTGACACAAAAGGATCCAGCAAAAGGAGCAGCACCAGGAAACTACAGGCCAATAATGTGTCTGCCCACTAGGTTTAAACTACTGACTGGCATCATAGCTGACAAAATTCAAGATTACCTTGAAGAAAAAAAAACATCTTGCCAGATGAACAGAAAGACAACAAACAGAAAAGCAGGGGCACAAAAGACCAGTTATTGATTGACAAAATGATTCTGGAGAACTGTAAGAGCCGAAAAGCTAATCTTCACATGACGTGGATTGACTACAAAAAAGCCGTTGACTCACTCCCACACAGCTGGATCATCAAGTGCCTGGACGCCATTGGGATTTGTAAAAACGTTGGCACCTTCATTGAAAACATGATGGAGCACTGGAAAACTGAACTGTTTGTTGGAAATGAAAGCTATGGACTTGTCAACATCAGAAGAGGAATTTTCCAGGGAGATTCATTGTCCCCTCTGCTTTTCATTATTGCCACAATCCCTCTGTCAACAATCTTACAAAAAACAAATCTCGGCTATCAAACATCTAAGAAATCTCACAAAATTTCACATGTGATGTACATGGATGACCTGAAGCTGTATGGGAAAACAGAAACTGAAATCCAGTCTCTGGCCAACACTGTCCGAATTTTTAGCACTGATATCAGCATGGAGTTTGGTTTGGACAAATGTTTGACAATGGCATTGAAGAAAGGAAAAATCATTGAAAGTAAGGGCATAAATATGCCTAATGGCCAAACAATAAAGTGTCACCAGCCAGAGGCCTATAAATATCTGGGCATACTACAGCTGGACAACATCAAGCATGAACATGTGAAAACTGTGGTCAACAAAGAATACACACAAAGGGTCAGAAAAATTCTCAAAAGCAAGCTCAATGGAGGCAATATCATCAAGGCCATAAACACCTGGGCCATACCTGTCATAAGATATACTGCTGGCATTATAAATTGGACGCAGGCGGAACTGGACAATTTGGACAGAAAAACAAGAAAACTCATGAC
Organism: Anolis carolinensis; assembly: GCF_035594765.1. Taxonomy (NCBI): domain Eukaryota; kingdom Metazoa; phylum Chordata; class Lepidosauria; order Squamata; family Anolidae; genus Anolis; species Anolis carolinensis. The sequence continues at coordinate 149,220,216 of NC_085841.1, read as the reverse complement.
CATTCATCATTCCCTGCACCCTCGCAGTGATGTTGACCGGCTATATCTGCCTAGAAGATCAGGGGGCAGAGGACTCTTACAAGTAAAACAAGCAGTCAAAGAAGAAGAACATGCCCTGGCAGAATATGTAAAGCAAAGTGAAGAACCTGCTTTACAAACTCCTCAAAGCACAGCAGACAAAGAATCAGTACAAGAAAACCTCACTACAAACTAGAGCTAACAGCTGGCACAACAAAACACTACGTGGAAAGTTCCTTGACAAAATTGAAGGAAAAGCTGATAAGGAGAAGACCTGGCTATGGCTCACAAATGGGACCCTGAAGAAGGAGACAGAAGGCCTGATCCTTGCAGCCCAGGAGCAAGCCATCAGAACAAATGCAATTAAGGCCAAGATCGAAAAATCAGCTGATGACCCAAAATGCAGACTGTGCAAGGAAACCGACGAAACCATTGATCATATCCTCAGCTGCTGTAAGAAAATCACACAGACAGACTACAAACAGAGGCACAACCATGTGGCCCAAATGATCCATTGGAACTTATGCCTCAAGTACCACCTCCCAGCAGCAAAGAACTGGTGGGATCACAAACCTGCAAAAGTACTGGAAAATGAGCACACAAAGATACTGTGGGACTTCCAAATCCAGACTGACAAAGTTCTGGAACACAACACACCAGACATCACAGTTGTGGAAAAGAAAAAGGTTTGGATCATTGATGTCGCCATCCCAGGTGACAGTCGCATTGACGAAAAACATCAGGAAAAACTCAGCCGCTATCAGGACCTCAAGATTGAACTTTAAAGACTCTGGCAGAAACCAGTGCAGGTGGTCCCGGTGGTGATCAACACATTGGGTGCTCTGCCAAAAGATCTCAGCTGGCATTTGGAAACAATAGACATTGACAAAATCACAATCTGTCAGCTGCAAAAGGCCACCCTACTGGGATCTGCACGCATCATCCGAAAATATATCACACAGTCCTAGACACTTGGGAAGTGTTCGACTTGTGATTTTGTGATACGAAATCCAGCATATCTATCTTGTTTGCTGTGTCATAATAAAATCATAATCATAATATACTTTCACTGAAATATGGATTCTTCATTCAGATATCAACCTTCCTCCTCAATTTCACATCATTTGGTTCTATACTGTAGAATGAATGCAGTTTGACACTACATGAATTACCATGGCGTTTAGTTTGGTGTGGTGAGGCACCAACACTCTTTGGCCGAGCAGGCTGAAGACCTTGTAATACTACAGCTCCCATGATTTCATAGCATTCAGCCATGTCATCTAAAGTGGCATCCACTACATTAATTCTGCAGTGTAGATGTATCCTTGTTCAAGGTGAAATTGCAACTCTTAACTTTCAGTTCATTTCAAGAATTATGAAAAGGTGGCAAACTGTTCCTGAGAAAATGTACTGCAGAGCTGGAATAAAGGAAATCAATGACCAGTGCTCTGAAATGTTATCTCTTTTGGACATAATTCCTAGAATCTCCTGACCATCATTGTCAGATTGACTTGGGAGGGAGGGAGGACCTATGAGTTGAGGGTCACTAAAATAACATTTCCATGCCATCTAAGGATATGCATGGATTAGAACATAGTGACGTAACTGTGATTGTTTTCCCCCAGTTGACACAAAGCCAACATCCATTCAGTTGGGCATAAATATCTGGCCAACTTCCAGCCAGAAATGGAACTCCCAAGGCTCCATGAATTCTAGGGCTTGTTCACACAGACTCATCACATCTCAGCTGCTGCATCAAGCGTTGACATATGGGTGAATGAGTCACCATTCAATTGTCCTCACATTAACTCAAATAACAGTGTGTCTGAGCATGATTACTTTACATATTTCATTTCCCAGCCACCAGGTGTATATTAAACATGTCACTGCTCAGCCACCAGGTGTATATAGCAATTAGGAGTAGAAAATGAAAGGTGTAAACATGTAGGACACAGCCAATGTGCTGTTTGAGAATAATATGATCTGTCCTCAATGAGAATTACATTTGGCTAAATGTATGGATAGGAGTATGCTGAAAATCTGTCAGTCATGAAAGCAGGATTATTGTGGAGGGAGAAAGTCCTTCCTCCAGCAGAGGGCAGGCTACATCCTGCTTTACCCACATCATATTATTCCATGATTAGTATTCCATCCTTCTTTAAGGATAAGAGAATGGGTCTCTCTAGTTAACCACATATAAATAATGCAGTATCTTTTTATTATGAAAGTGCACAGAAGAAGTGAGTCCAAGTTTTAAAAAGGACACTTTGGTCAATGTGCTAGTAGGCACCCTGGAGACATCCTCTGATTTTAGTACTTGCCCCTGGCAATGGTAATTCGAGCCAATATAGTAGGTCTGGGATGTCTGTTTTTCATACTATGCTTCAGATCTCTGATTCAGCTTTACCAAAATGTGCTGCTTTTACAAACATTAACTGCTGAGAGGTGGTAGTGAAAACAATTACAGTAGAAATGGTAGAGATTTTATTGTACTTTTTCCCCTCTCCTGGCATGAGAAAAACTATGACATGTCATCAACAGATCCTGGATGAGGAGGATGAATCATAAAATTCTTTCATTCCCTTCCCTCACTGCCCCAAATCCACATTTTAGCTGTCAAAGCCCTTCACACAAATATGGCTATTGACTAGCTAATAGAGAGTGGGGTAATGAAGTGTTCAGCTTTGGTCCTTCAACCAAATTCATAGCACCTTTACAGATACTGTTTGCCACTGTTTTGACATATTCAGTTCTTCAAAGACATTACTATCAATCTCTCTCTCTATGAATTTTGCTCATTCTCTTCGAAAGCTATTTCAATCAGTGGCTGCAGCTGCAATTTTTTATGCTACACTGACTGTCTTGTGGCATTATGTCCCAGAAATTAATGGGTGTGCAAGTGCTTGTGAAGATGTAGGTGAAGGTTTTCCCCCGGCCTTTAATCTAGTCGTATCCGACTGTGCGGGTTGGTGCTTATTAGACTAGCACCCACGATGTCTTCCTTCAGGAAAGATCTGAAAACCTGTTTTTTTCAAACCACCTTTTATTAAGAAGATCATCAGAGCGAGTCCCTACCTTTATTTATATCCCAGCATCTTGCACTTTATCATTGTCCCATTAGAAATCCTAATACATTGCATAGGGGCCGGGCTGTGGCGCAGCTGTTGAGCAGCTGCCTTAAATCACTCTGACCATGAGGTCATGAGTTCAAGGCCAGCCCGTGGCGGGGTGAGCACCCGTCAATTAAAAATAAAAAATAGCCCCTGCTTGTTGCTGACCTAGCAACCCGAAAGATAGTTGCATCTATCAAGTAGGAGATAAGGTACCACTTATAAAGTGGGGAGGCAAGATTAACTAATTTACGAGCTGGAATGAGGAAGTGCCGTCAGTGTGGATGATGAAGCAGCTGCTCCCCCCTGTGGCCAGAATCGAACATCCCCTCAGAAGAAGGTTAACTTGCCTCTGCGTGTGTCTCTCAGTCTCTGTTTGATGTGTTTATGGGCATTGAATGTTTGCCCTATGTGTGTTATAATGTGATCCGCCCTGAGTCCCCTTCGGGGTGAGAAGGGCGAAATATAAATACTGTAAATAAATAAATAAATAAATTGCACTATGTTAACTTTCTCCCTCGCCCTCTAGTCTGAAGATTGAAGGGCTAACTATATTGCTCCATGTTATTGAGTATGTTTTAAATTGTGAATGTTGAATGTTATACTTTGATTTATTTATTGCTGTGTTGGATTTGTTTTTATTGTTGTATTTTATTACACTGCTGGGCTTGGTCCCCATGTGAGCCGCCCCAAGTTCCCACGGGGAGATGGGGCGGGATACAAGAATAAAGTATTATCTCAATTTCTAAGCCAAAGAGCTGCCATTGTCTGTAGATGCCTCCAAGGTCATGTGGCTGGCATGACTGCATGGAGGGCCTTTACCTTCCCGCTGGAACGGTATCTACAGTACTCACATTGCCATGTTTTCGAACTGCTAGGTTGGCAGAAGCTGGGGCTAACAACAGGAGCTCACTCCACTCCCCAGATTCAAGCCACCAATCCTTTGGTCAGCAAGTTCAGCAGCTCAGTGGTTTAATCAGCTGTGCCACCAGGGGCTCCTTTGTGAAGACATACTACTGTATTAAATCTCATAACGTTCTGTCTGTGGGTTTCATTGATTGGTTTCCAAGCTCTACAGTGATGGAAGAGTAAGCTGATAAAATCATATCCACTTTCCTGACAATACAGAGGCATCTCTCCCCCTCTCTCTGTCATTCTCTCTCGCTTTCTCGGGCTTTGTTCTTCTTTCCTCCCTTTCATGCTACAATTTTTAGGAAGGTTACATGTTTGGTCCAGATTGCCAATTCTTCAATTTCCCCAGTAAAATCTCTGAGATAAGTACAAGCCACTAGGGTTCAATATCAGAGCAAATGAAAGGGTGGTGGAATGGCAAAAGTTGATGCCAGTGACAGCTTTACAGGGTTAAAATAAAGACATTATCCAAAATGTCACTGCGCAAGTGTAACCACCTGTGAAATGTTAAACTTCTTTTTAAGTGCTCTGCAGCAATTTTCCTAAGTACTCTTCAAACAGGAAAAATACATTATCATATCATTAGGTGCTGTATACAGAGGCCATGATCCATGCTCACTGCATAATTTTGTACTTAGTGGCTCCCCAAGTACATTGTTTTGGTTTTATGCCATTTTATACCTAAAGTCAGAGTGATACAGTGGTTTGAGTCCAGAATGTGAATTCTTGCCCAGCTCATGGATATCCACTGTAAGACCCTGGGCAAATGAAACTTTAAGACAGTGGTTCTCAAGTTGTGGGTCCCCAGGTGTTTGGGCCTACAACTCCCAGAAATCCCGGCCAGTTTACTAGCTGTTAGGATTTCTGAGAGTTGAAGGCCAAAACATCTGGGGACCCACAGGTTGAGAACCACTATTCTAAATGGAAGGCAATTGTATCTGAGACATTTTAGAGTTATCACATGAGGCAGGCAGATAACAATTACAGCCAGGGAACATTGTCTTTGCCTTGGACTTAATAATATTATGTTGCTCCTTTCCCATCGCTTTATGGTTTGAGGCACCCTGGAAAGCATTTCTTTTACACATCATCTGTTAATGATCTTCTTTTGTAAAGAAAACACCTTTCAACACATTATGTTATAAATTCCACTGAAAGATACTGTTATCCTACTTTAATTGAAATTTGCCTTCCTTGTGTGATAAACTCTTTTATCTCAGATGTTACTTTTGTTGTCAGTTAATACAGTATAGAAGGAACTCAATATAGGCGGAGAGTTATCACTTTCTTGGATACATGGGGACCTGGGACAAAGGGCAATAAAAGACAGGTGATAAAATTTTAACTCCAAGTGAGTTTCCTTATCCTGTGTGAAGCTAACTACGCATTTCTTAGCCTGATAAAACCGAATTTCTCAATAAGTCGCTGTTCTATGTGGGAAAAGGTAATGGGCAACAAAAGTAATGACTAAGACAAAATGTAGACCTGGGACTCGATTAGCATCACTTTTCTTATCCTGTATGATTTTTAACATCTTTGTCTGATAAAAATGCTAGTGAAGCTCTTTAGGCCCCCTTTTGGATAATGGAACAGTACCTATTTCCTTATGATAGGTTCATCTTATGGCTGCCTTAAACTGGAAATGACTTGAAGGCACAAAACATTTTCTAACTAGTACATATCTGTTTTAATGTTTGTTTCCTATACTTCCTAGATTTCTGTCCCCTGAACTAACAGGAACAGAGTTGGATTTACATGAACACTTAACAAGAAATGTAACAGAGTAATAAAAAGTCAAATTCTAACTTCACCCAGGACTAACAATTAAAACGTGTAGGAAAAGTTGGGGCTTGACTCAGTTGTAGTTCTTGCATACTCTCTGCTTTCCATCTGTGTCCTTTCTTACCTTATCTGTGTCCTCTGTGGTTTTTACTCCTACTTCCTTTCTCACCTCGAGTTTTAATCTAGTGTTCATGTGGCCCGCCCTTGGTTTTATTGTTCTTTTGATCTTGTTTAATGTAGTGTATATTTTCTTTTATTGTGTTGTTTAATGTGCTTTGATTTGTTGTTCTATTATATTTGGTTATATTGTATTGTCCTGGGTAAGCCACCCCGAGTCCCAGTTGGGGAGATGGTGGCAGGGTGTCAGAACCCTGCTACTAGAGCCTGGATGTGGCTCTGAGTTTCAGGGTCACTGACATTGATAAGACACCTGCGTCCCAGGACTCGGAGGAGAAACGGCTGATGGACTTGGCGGGGAATTTGCGCGGGGTTTTACTGAGCGGGAAGAGACTGTTCAAATGAGGGGGAGGGTATATAAAGGAGGGTTGGCCGGAGCCTCCCATTCTTGGCTTTTCTGATGTTCATGTTTCCTACAGTAAAAGTTCCTGGTGATACCACAAAGAGTCTCGTGTGTTCATTCAGGAGCGGCTGTGGTGAGCCGACACTAAGCCAAGAATTTGGACACCATCCCGCTGTAGCGGTGAGGTGTAACATGCAAGTGGAGGATGAAGAGCTCTTGGGCGCCGGAGGAGGAAGGTCGGAAAGGGCCAATCCCGAGACGGACGCTGAGTTCCACCAGCTGGCGGCCCTGGCGTCATCCACCGCTTATGCCCAGCCAAATGGGGTAACCCAGAGGCGCGGAGTGGTGCGGGGAGATAGCACCGGAGGAGAGGAAGGTTCACCTTCCCCAGGCCCGCAAAAGATGGTGTTTCTGGAGGAGAGGATGTCGGCGATGGAGACCACCCTGGCAGTGATGTCGAGGGCGATGGAGCGCCTGGCGGTTTTGGCGGAGCCGGAGCGAGGAAGGGAACTCCGGGCTAGCTCAATGTGGGACGTGAGCATGGGAAGCAGCCAGGGCTTTGCAGACCTCCCAGCACCGAAGGGAAGGGAAATGCGAAAGGAGCCCGGTGCCCGGCCCAAGATCCAAACGAGCCTGACGCGGGTGGAGGAGAGTGACGACGAAGGGGAAAAGCCTCCGAGAATCCCGGCTACGCTCCCAACTGAGACCCTGGTGCCCCTGGCGAATGCCGGGCGTGGCACAGGACAAAGGGAAGCAGCAGCGGGGCCCACTGGCCCGCAAGGGGGCTTGCGACGGGCGGAGGATTGGGGATTGCCACCACAGGGACCCCTACCGAGACGAGAGGAACTAAGGATCGAGTTTGGGGGAGAGTCCTCTGAACTGGATTTTTTCCTGACCACGGTGAGGGGCTATATGGAGGACAATGCCCACACTTTTAGAACGGAATCCAGCCGGGTACGGGCCATTGGTGCAGTGTTGAAGAGGGGAGCGGCCAGCTGGTACGTTCAACTACACGCGCGGCGCGACCCATGTCTGGGGTCACTCCGACGCTTTATGGGGGCCCTGGAGACCCGTTTCCGAGATCCACTGGAGCAGATCCGGGCGAGGGAGGAGTTGAAGACCGTCTCCCAGGGGCAGAGGTCGGTATCTGAGTATGCGGAGGAGTTCCAATGCCTCGCTGAAAAGGTGCCGGAATGGTCTGCAGTGACAAAGATAGAACTCTTCAAAGAGGGGCTCAGGCGGGAGATCCTCTCCTGGGCGGTGCATCGTGATGAGCCTGACACACTGCGCGGATGGATTCAGCTGGCGGGGCGCATCGAGACATCGCTGGCCCAGGCGAGGAGGCACCGAGGAGGGCTACAGCAGCGGCCGCAGATGAAAGAGGGGAGCCGGAAGGAGGGATCAACCCCAGCCGGGAGGAGAACGGAGCCGACAGGGAACGTGAGCACCAGCAGGAGGGGCTGCTTCGTGTGCGGCCGTTTGGGCCACAGGGCTGCCGAGTGCTGGCAGAGAAAAGGGGAAGGCGGAGGCCCGCCCAAACCAAGAGCCGTGGCAGGGAAACGCGCCGAGGAAGAACCACCGATGAGGCACCACTCGGGGGGGTTGGTAAGTCAGGACAAAGCCATGATAGTGGTCCCCATTCAGCTGGAAAGTGGCAGCAAACAAGCAACCTGCAAAGCATTTGTGGATTGTGGATGTTCCAGGAACATCATCTCCCCTGAATTAGCCGAGGGATTGGGATGCGAAAGAACGAACCTAGAATCCCCAATAGCTTTTTCGCAGTTGGACGGATCCACAGCATCGGGATCATTAGCTAAGTACAGTGCCGAAGATGTAAAGTGTAAGATAGGGAGTTGGGAAGGAAAGGTGTCATTTGTGATATCACAAATAGCCAGCTATAATGTTATACTAGGCATGCCATGGCTGGGGCAGGCCAACCCGCAAATCAACTGGGAGGATAAGAGCATGATCTTCAGGATGAAGTTGGAAGGAGGGAGCCAGGAAGTGGAAAGGGAGCCGGGGAAAAGGGGGGAGGAAGACTCTATCAGGATAGCAGAACTGGCAGATAAATTACCCCCAGAGTATCGGGATTTTGTGGACGTATTTGATGAGAAGGAAGCAGACAGTTTCCCACCGAAGCGGAGAGTTGAAGTGAAGATAGAGCTAGTCCCAGGAGCAGAGCTTCCTAAGGCAAAAATATACCCAATGTCGGCTAGGGAAAAGGAGGAACTGAGAAAATACATTGATAAAAACCTAGCGAGGGGTTTCATAGAGCCTTCAAATTCCCCTCTAGGGGCGCCTGTGTTGTTCAGGCGCAAAAAGGACCAAACGCTGAGGCTCTGCATTGACTACAGGGGCCTGAATGCAATCAGTTCTGGAAATAAATACCCCCTACCTTTAGTGAAGGACTTGATCGCCCAGTTATCGGAGGGACAGATATTCACTAAATTGGACTTAATTGAAGCGTACCATAAATTGCAGATTAAACCAGAGGACAGGTGGAAGACGGCCTTCTCCTGTGCATTCGGATTATTCAATTATCGTGTGCTCCCTTTCGGTTTGTGCGGCGGAGGCGCCGCGTTCATGCAATTAATCAACGAAGTGTTGCATCCATTGTTGTACAAGGGAGTCTTTGTTTTTTTAGATGACATATTGTTAGTATCTCGGACTAAGGAGCAACACATAGAACTAGTCAGGGAAGTCCTGCAAAAGTTGAGAGAAGCAAAACTGTATGCGAAGCTTGCCAAGTGCGAGTTCAATAAAGACCAGATAGACTTTCTGGGGTATAGGATTTCCTCCCAGGGAGTGGCGATGGACCCTGCGAAGGTAGAAGACGTGAGGGGGTGGGAAGCCCCCAAAACACGGAAGCAGCTGCAATCCTTCCTAGGGTTCGCAAACTTCTATAGAACATTTATCAAGGACTTTGCGCGCCTCACTTTGCCATTAACGGATTTGTTAAAGACTAAAGGTAGGGGAGAAACAGCCAAAGTGAAGGCCCCAGGGGCCAAACTGACCTGGACAATAGAATGCCAGGAAGCTTTCGAAGCCCTTAAAAAGCGTTTTACTGAGGAGCCTGTCCTACAGCACCCTGATATGTCTAAAGCCTTTGTATTACATTGCGATGCGTCAGACCGGGCATATGGGGCAGTTCTGCTACAGAAAGACGAGGGGGGGAACCTGAAGCCATGTGGCTATCTGTCAAAAAAGTTTAGCGATACAGAAAAAAACTGGCCGATTTGGGAGAGAGAAGCCTTAGCGATTCTAAAAGCACTAGAGTGCTGGAGACACTTCCTGGAAGGAAGTGGAACACCGTTTGAGGTGTGGACTGACCATAGAAATTTACAGTATCTAAGATCCCCTCGTAAACTATCAGCGAAGCAAATTAGATGGGCCCAATATTTCAGCCGTTTTGATTTCAGACTCAGATTCTTCCAGGGGAAACATAATATACTCGCTGACGCTCTCTCTCGGATGCCTCAGCACGGGGGAGGAATTCAGGAATCTGAAGGGAGTATTTTTCTTGATAAGCAATGGGGCCTGGCAGTACTAACTCGAGCACAAGCGGCCAAAGAAAACAAACGTACTGCCATTTCCACGGGGGGAGGAGAAATATGGGAGGAAGAGTTGAAGCGAGCGTATGGAATGGACAAATGGTTACAAACAAACAAAGAAAAGGGAGAATTGTGTGGGGATTTGGTGTTTGTAAATAAGAAATTGTATATTCCTGAATGTTTAAGACGAGAAATGTTAAGGAAGTACCATGATAACAAGGGTGCGGGTCATCTAGGCCCCACCAGGACTATTAAACTGTTGGCCAAACAATGCTGGTGGCCCGGAATGAGGAAAGACGCCAGGGGGTACGTCACGCAGTGTGAATTATGTGCAGAGGGAAAAACACCACCGGGGAAGCCCCAGGGGCTATTGCAGAAGGTGGTGGAGCCCATGAGGCCATGGGAATGCGTAGCCATGGATTTTGTAGGCGAACTACCCCCCAGCAGAGGCCACAGATACATTTGGACAATATTGGACCTATTCTCAAAACAGGCACACTTTGTGGCTCTGCCAAAACTTCCTTCAGCTGAAAAACTTGCTGATTTGTATGTGAAGCATGTATATCGCCTACATGGGTGTCCCGACAAGATAATTAGTGACCGGGGAGTCCAATTTACTGCAAAATTTTGGGGAAAATTCTTACAGCTGTTAGGAGCAGAAAGGAACCTGAGCTCGGCCTTTCATCCCGCGACCAACGGGGGGGTCGAACGTACCCAACAGACACTGTGCCAATTCTTAAGGATGTACACCAATTATAGACAGGATGATTGGGCGGACCTTCTTCCGTTTGCTGAGATGGCTTTTAACGGGGCCGTACATTCGGCCACAGGTCGTGCCCCATTCGAAATAGTATACGGACAGGAGGTGGCACCTTTCCCCAGGCTACCCGAGTGGAAGGAAGGGGAGGGCCAGACCGACGAGGAATGGCCGGCCAAAATCAAGCAAGGGTGGCAAACCGTGGTAGAGGCATTGCGGGAAACACAAAAGAAGTACAAGCTCTTTGCGGATCGTAGGCGCCGAGAGGGGGACAAATTGGGCGAAGGAGATCTGGTTTGGCTGAGCACAAAAAACCTGAAATTGGGGTTCCCATCCAAGAAATTGGCTCCACGCTATATAGGGCCATTCAGGGTAGCAAAAAGAATAAACGAAGTGACCTATGAGCTGAGGCTACCAAAGGACCTAGGAAAGGTACACCCGGTATTCCATTGCAGCCTGTTAAAAAAGTATAAAGGAACTCTGGACAGCGGAGAACAATAGTTGTGTTTAATCTTTTCCTTCCAGGACGAAGGGGAGGAGGACGCCATGTCAGAACCCTGCTACTAGAGCCTGGATGTGGCTCTGAGTTTCAGGGTCACTGACATTGATAAGACACCTGCGTCCCAGGACTCGGAGGAGAAACGGCTGATGGACTTGGCGGGGAATTTGCGCGGGGTTTTACTGAGCGGGAAGAGACTGTTCAAATGAGGGGGAGGGTATATAAAGGAGGGTTGGCCGGAGCCTCCCATTCTTGGCTTTTCTGATGTTCATGTTTCCTACAGTAAAAGTTCCTGGTGATACCACAAAGAGTCTCGTGTGTTCATTCAGGAGCGGCTGTGGTGAGCTGACAGCAGGGTATAAATAAAGTTTATTATTATTATTATTATTATTATTATTATTATTATTATTATTATCAACACAACGACGTTGTATGGCACAGCAAACAAGATAGATATGCTGGATTTCGTTTCGCAAAACCACAAGTCAAACACTTCCCAAGTGTCTAGGACTGTGTGATGTATTTTCTGATGATGTGTGCAGATCCCAGTAGGGTGCCTTTTGCAGTTGGCAGATGGTGATTTTGTCAATGTCTATTGTTTCCAAATGCCGGCTGAGATCTTTTGGCACGGCACCCAGTGTGCCCATCACCACCGGGACCACCTGCACTGGTTTCTGCCAGAGTCTTTGAAGTTCAATCTTGAGGTCCTGATAGCGGCTGAGTTTTTCCTGTTGTTTTTCATCTATGCGACTGTCACCTGGGATGGCAACATCAATGATCCAAACCTTGTTCTTTTCCACAACTGTGATGTCTGGTGTGTTGTGTTCCAGAACTTTGTCAGTCTGGATTCGGAAGTCCCACAGTATCTTTGCGTGCTCATTTTCCAATACTTTTGCAGGTTTGTGATCCCACCAGTTCTTTGCTGCTGGGAGGTGGTACTTGAGGCATAAGTTCCAATGAATCATTTGGGCCACATAGTTGTGCCTCTGTTTGTAGTCTGTCTGTGCGCTTTTCTTACAGCAGCTGAGGATATGATCAATGGTTTCGTCGGTTTCCTTGCACAGTCTGCATTTTGGGTCATCAGCTGATTTTTCGATCTTGGCCTTAATTGCATTTGTTCTGATGGCTTGCTCCTGGGCTGCAAGGATCAGGCCTTCTGTCTCCTTCTTCAGGGTCCCATTCGTGAGCCATAGCCAGGTCTTCTCCTTATCAGCTTTTCCTTCAATTTTGTCAAGGAACTTTCCACGTAGTGTTTTGTTGTGCCAGCTGTTAGCTCTAGTTTGTAGTGAGGTTTTCTTGTACGGATTCTTTGTCTGCTGTGCTTTGAGGAGTTTGTAAAGCAGGTTCTTCACTTTGCTTTACATATTCTGCCAGGGCATGTTCTTCTTCTTTGACTGCTTGTTTTACTTGTAAGAGTCCTCTGCCCCCTGATCTTCTAGGCAGATATAGCCGGTCAACATCACTGCGAGGGTGCAGGGAATGATGAATGGTCATGAGTTTTCTTGTTTTTCTGTCCAAATTGTCCAGTTCCACCTGTGTCCAATTTATACTGCCAGCAGTATATCTTATGACAGGTATGGCCCAGGTGTTTATGGCCTTGATGGTGCTTGCTTTTGAGAATTTTTCTGACCCTTTGTGTGTAATAATAATAATAATAATAATAATAATAATAATAATAATAATAATTCTTATCTTCCATACACCTGTGGCAGGGTTTTTTCAACTTGTAACATGAACTTCTGGCACCAACTTCTAACGTGCAATGTGTTGAGCTTCCTAGCTCCTCTCAGCACCTTCTTCAAAATGGCTGGCTTCAAGGAAGCTACTATGGCTCCCTCCCATAAACTATGCAAGAAAGAATGGAACCTCTTTTAACCAAGGGGACTTAATTAGATAAAATCGTAAAGTCTCTGTGGGGGCATTTCCCTATCCCTTGTTGTGCTTATCCACACAACAACTCTATGAGGAGAGTGACTGGTCCATGTCACCAAGTAAGTTTCATAGTTCCCCGAAGACCTTTCCACACAGCCATATAACCCAGAATATTAAGACAGATAATCCACAATATCTGCTTTGAATTGGGTTAGCTGAGTCCACACTGCCATATATTCCAGTTCAAAGCAGAAAATGGGGCCAGAGGATTAAAAGATAGATTGTCTGAGTCCCATTGCAACACCCTCCCACACCATATTGTTTCCCAGATAAAATGAAGATTCAAAGAAAGAAAGAAAAAAGTAATTAAGCAAGTGTGCTATTATTACATTGCTAAAAGAAGAAAACAAAATGTACATATGTCTTTGTTAGTATGCATGAGGAAATCATGCCTTCTTTCTGTGGATTCTATTTCATCATAAGCAGAACACATTAAACATTCTCAAAGTTACCAGGTAGAAAGTGTGAAGCCTTCAACACCTGTATTATATTTCCATAGAATTTTTCAAGGACTTCAGAGTTGCCCAGAGAGAGCAAGAATTTACCTGAGTCCAGATGAGGACATGTTTGCCTACCAAGATGCCCTCATACTTTATGGTTCCTATTTGGTTAAAGGCCCACCTGGGCAGTGGTAGGGTATTTTTCAATAAGAATGTTGTGAAATTTTGTTCCCTTGTCTGCACAGCCACCCTCACTATAGCTAACCTTTACTGATACTTTGGTCTCACCAGGCTGTTATGATGGCCATGTGTTTTTGCTATCTATTCAAGCTGTTATTAAATGTTTATATTTGCCCATATTCCATAAGGGTTCCCTTGAATATTCTGTTTATAGAAATTTCCCTCCTTCTACAACCTTGCAAACCTATATCCTTTTAATAGGTTTGTATGCGCAGATAGCCATTATTATAGTTAAGGTAAGGTTTCCCCTGATGTTAAGTCCAGTCGTGACCAACTCTGGGGGTTGGTGCCCATCTCCATTTCTAAGCCAAAGAGCTGGTGTTGTCCGTAGACACCTCCAAGGTCATGTGACTGGCATGACTGCATGGAGCACTGTTACCTTTCCGCCGGAGCGGTACCTATTGATCTACTCACATTGCATGTTTTCGAACTGCTAGGTTGGCAGGAGCTGGGGCTAAGAGCGGGCACTCATTCTGCTCCCGGGATTTGAACCTGGCACCTTTTGGTCCACAAGTTCAGCAGCTCAGCACTTTAACACACTGTGCCACCAGGGGTCCAGCCATTATTATAATAAGAAGCCATTACTATAAAAAACCAAAATTCTAAATCCACTACCAGACTATTTGGTTCCTGTTACTGACGGTCACTTTGGGTTTCACCTGGAATTTGTGGAAACAGAAAGGATAAGACCTTGTCTCATTTTACTGAAGTTGTGTAAATTGTAGATCTTACCTCTAAAATCTATACATTGATGGTGAAAGGATTCTGTAGAATACCAGATGGAGCAAAAAATTTGGGCATAGAAATATATGAATCCTCCTTGAATTCCCAGTAAGAACCTTTCCCAGTTAAGTTTGTTTCCACACATGCAGGAATTGTTGTTGTTGTTTTTATTAATAAGCTGCCTTTTTCCCTTACAAAAGACTCAAATAAGATTCTCTTAAAGTGATTTTAGACCTCAAGATACATTAACAAGTGAATGTTGGATAATTTGGATACTTATATATGTCATGCCCATTTGTCTTTGAGTTCTGGAATAGTACTTTTCCATGAAATAAGTAAAATTACTAATGACATGTGTTTGTCACTCTGGATGCTTTATTTATTTATAAATAACCATAAACAGCTAAATCCAAAGTACTTGATTGCTTTTCTTTGTCTGAGAACATGAATGAAAATGGCTTATAATTGAAAAGGCTCTGTAAATCTTGGTAATTGGAAAAAGAGACTAGGGACATTCTCTTTCATGGAAAAGCTTTGGTATAAAGTTAATTCTACGCACCTTAGCCACTAGCAGCCAAATACTTGGCCCAAGCATTATATAAATCAAGGAGGAGAATCACATGGCGCTCCAGATAGCTATGACTGCAAGCCCTAGTTTGCTATTGATGAGAGGTGATGAGAGTTGCAACCAAACAACATCCAAAGGGCCCTACATTCCCTGGCTTTCAGTGGATTCTGGATCATTAATAAACTCATAAAACTTCTTTCCACCCTCTTGTTTTGTAAGTATTTTCCCCCTTAGGAGCCAAATTTACAGTTTCTTACAAATCCCACTTCATAGATTTCCAGGTGGTTGGCGGGTTTTCCAAGCGTACAGTACCAGCTGTTTGGCAATAAATGAACTGTCTTTGGGTGTAAGTCAATGCTCACATACTTCAGAATATAGTTAATGATCAAATCTGTGAATACCAGGGAATGAAAATTGCTCACACTAAAATTAATTTGCTGAGCTAATTTTAAACCACAATTTTAGTGGAATATACTTGATTTATCCACATTTTCAGTAGTCTGAATTGTTGTGGAAAAAAAGTAAGATGCTGGAGAAAAAAAGATCAGTTTTATATTAGCTGTTAAGTCAAGTCAAGCAGTGGTTTTCATCATCTGCTCATCAGAAAGTCCCATTGAGTTCAATATACACTTCTCTTAGGAGAAGACATCACAATGTATATCAGCAGATGTGATGCAGCATAAAAGCTCACCAATACTAATGCAATCTTATTTTTAAAATATAGCTATGATACTAAAACAAATATAAACAATATACCTAAAAGGCCTTAGGAGCATGTGATAAATAGCCAGTGAGTTGGTCAATAAACAGACACAATTGATAGTCTAGTGGGTTTAGGGACCTATTCTCTCTTTATATTGTCTCTAGGTGATCATTTGTCATGTAGATTGTTTTGCTGTCTCATTGTTTAGGGAAGTTACTAAATCTTTAGTCACCCGTTTGTTAAAGAATAAGCACACAGGGAATTTTGTTTCTGTGATGGCTACCATGTGCATGGAAGCTAGTGTAACCAAACCTATTTGTTGAATGAATATTCTGAAACAATAAACACACTTTTTATTTTTATCTTACTAGAAGCATTACCTGACGTATTCCAGGTTTTCTGGTGAGTATCTTTACACACTGTGGGCTTGATGCATGTTGCAGCACGCATTGTGGATATGTCTTATGGACTCTCTGCCCTCGAGTCATCTTCGAACTGCATTATAGTGTTTATGTAGAACTGCTCCAGGCTTTAACTCTGATTTCCATCTCTTATAGCCAAATGTCTAAGCTTGATCCAGCTCCTCACACCAATGTCGGGATGCTTTGAATGCGATTGTCTTGCTTCTTGACAGGGAGTTCGACTGGATGTCACTATACTACTGGCCCAATCCATCAGTATACAATATAGATGTATACAGTATCCATCAGTGAAAATGTGGGAATTAATAGAAAGGGACAAGTTAACACCATTGTTGAAAGAGAAATCACTAGTAGACACATTCTTTGAAGGATGGAAACCTTTATATCAATATTTATCTGAGTGAGATGAAAAGGTTTTATGGAGATATAAACTGTTGCGATATTCAACTAAGGATGCAATATGCCTGGTTCTTCCATAACATGTGCAAGCAGTGAAACAAACAGTGGTCCTCCTATCTGTAAACCCCCCCCCCCCCATATCATGATGTCCATACCCAGCAGGAAACAGGAATTTGACATATTCTGTCCCATTATATTTGATAAAAACATATCGGACAGTATAGATTAGCATGTGTGTTATAGTATCAGACTATATTTTGCAGTCTATAGGTCAGAAGAAAAGCCAAATTATTGATGACGTACAAGAGTAAGATTGGGCTGTAATTCTTTCAATATAAAGAATTATTCCAGAGTTCGAAGCCCCACTCAGCCATGGAAACCCACCAGGAGACCTTGGCCAAAGTGCTCCCTCTGTGCCTGAGGCAAATCTTGCTAAGATCGTGTGATAAGTTCACCTTAGGATTGCCATAAGCAGACCTCAAGGCACACAACAAACAGAAAGGGATGATTGTCTAGTCTGAAAAGGAATAGAAGAACCTGCTTACATCTAGATTGTTATTTCATATATATTTATGCCCAAAATTCTGTTCTACTCCATATTAATCTATAGTTTCATAAAATTACTTAATATATGTATTTATTTTCCCACCAAACACATATGTACATCTTCATCTAAGAAAGGGCAAAATCTGTTGTGGCCACCAATTTCCAGCCTACATGGGGGCTCTTTCATTTGGTATCAAAATCCACAATTGTACAATTCTGTAAGATTCACTAACCCACAACATAACTACAACTTTGGCATCTAGTATGAGGCAAATTAGAGCCATTAAATCTTAGAACTAATCTAAAAAGGGGTTATAAAATTCTGGCTATTGGCAATCAAAGCCAAGTACATTTTTAAAAGTTCATTACGATGACCTTATTTGCTGCCAATCAAACCTCTTCATGTGGCAGATAATATGGCAGGTGTTCAATAATTTATCCTTGCCCACCAGACTGGTGTCTTTAAGAACAACTCTGACCACCTATTACCTGCTGAAACATTCATAGTATTGTCTGTGTGATAAATATTGTACCGTATATATTCGAGTATAAGCCAACCTGAATATAAGCCGAGGCACCAAATTTTTCCACAAAAAACTTGGAAAACTTATTGACTTGAGTATAAGACGAGGGTGGGAAATGCAGCAGTTACTGGGAAATTTGAAAAATAAAAATAAAAATAGATACCAATAAAATTACATCAGTTGAGGCATCAGTAGGTTACATGTTTGAATACTTACATAAAACTGTAATTTAAGATAATAATAAGTCTTTAATAAGATAAGACTGTCCAACTCTGATTGCCTATATACTCGAGTATAAGCCAACCCGAATATAAGCCGGCCAGGACTCTCACTCAAATATAAGCCAAGGGGGGGGTTTCAGCCCTAAAAAGGGCTGAAAACCTGGGCTTATACTCGAGTATATATGGTATTTTCAGGTTGAACAATACTGCATTACTTGGTAACATCAGAAGTAGCTTTAGTGTTTCATCCATATTAACTGCATCTTGGTAAACTCTAACACAATCTGCTTTGACAACTGTCAAGCTGACCCAGAGCAATCTCTTTTCTATAAAATAGAATAGTGTAACAAAGAGAACTTTAGAAAACGTGGCTATTGCCTCACAAAACAACCAATGGTAGCTGACACTGGACCATATCAATAGGCGAAAAATACTGCAACAGCATTAATAATGCCACAATTACCACAAACAATTAAAAGACATAAATGAAACTACTGCCTCTCAATCTTTTTTGGAGATGCAGATTTTATAAGCTATCATTATGCATAGACGAATGGATGAATGGATACAAAGGCAAGATAAAAAACCATAATCTTATGAAAAGAAAACATTTCAAAGTAACAATAATCTGTGTGAGAAAGATAGTTCTTTTAATTCAGAGTTGCAACACATAACCTAACCTCAGGCAGTGTGGGAAAAAAATATATTCACTGAACAACCTCCTCACCCATCAGTTGTTTCTCCTCCTTGTAGTCAGATTTCAGTTATCTGCTAAGACCGCAGGCTGAGGTCTGGTGTCTGGCATGCTCCACTACAGCAATGGCCGAATCTAAACATGAACCTGGTTTGAAGGCAACAGGAACAGAAGTTTATTACTTTCAGGCTCAAAAGGATGTTAGATACAGAGTCTGCTCTCTCAAAATATCTAATATAAAGATATGGTTACTCCTCTTTCGTATAAACTTAAGAAATGTTTTAGCCTGAGGTTAGTGGGTGCGCATTTCCTGTCTAGCTCCCCTGAGGCGATCTGTTTATGAAAGGTGAGTTCATATCTTTCAGAATGTGTAGTCCACCTGCCCTTCCTGGCAGGGTTACTGGAAATGAGGCAAAAGGTGATGTGTGTGCGCAGCACTGTGCAGCACTTTTCTGGAATTGTACAATTTTATAAAATATAAACTAAAATAACATTTCATATTTGACTTTGGACAAGCCCAGTTTTCGATAACACAATCTTCCCTTTCTTTTTCCTCTTCCTGCTTCTTCCCCTTCTTCCGCCCCTTCCCCCTTCTACTTCTTCTCCCTCTTATTCTTCTTCCTCTTTTGCTTCTTTTCCCCTCCTCCTCCTCCTCTTCCTTCCCCACCCTCCTCCTTCCCTCTTCCTTTCTCTTCCTTCTCCTCCTGCATATTACCTTGCTCCAGGGCAATACAAAGAAATGAGTAGGAAAAGTTAAGCCATGACAAAAGGTTGCATAAAATAATCAGAAACAACTCATCTTAGCCAAAGTAACTTTTTTTTTAACTTTATGTCTGGAAACTGGTTTTTCTTTTTTACTTCTTAAACAGCAGAGCTGGTTACATCTAAGGAAGAGTTTTGGACTACAACTCCCAGAACACTTCAAGCTAAATATTGATATACCCCTATTATATTATATCTAGGACCTGATTGTGAAAATTCAGTCAAACATATTATAAAACCTTCCTTTCTAATATGTTGTTTGTTGTTGGGAAAAGGTCCATGATATGGTGATCTTTCTTCAATATAGCATTTGTATTTATGGCTTTGCTCACCCGATTTGTTCTCCCTGACCCAACCAGCTAGTACTTATGCTGCAGTGGCTGGTTATCTCTACTTTCTCTTATATCTCAGTGCTGTCCTTTGACTTGTTTCTTAGGCAATAAACAAAATACTGCATTGCAGCAAACCCAAGTTCACAGAGCAAGGGGAGACAATGGAAGAAGAAAGTATGATCTCTATTAGCCCTCCAGCAAGATGTTACAAAAACAAAGCATGGATGTGAAGTCCCAACTGATTCACTCTAAAGACTGCTAATATCTCTGTTCTATAGATTCAATGGCTTTTTAAAGGCAAGCCTGCACCATCTTCAGTTCACTGTGATGATGACAACAACAGCATAAATGATGAGAACTAGAGTGTAAACCTGTCACTCGATGTTGCTAAAATCAACATGACATAGCTATGTTGCTTGGAAAGGGATATAGTGAATACTAAATGTGCCATACATTATACTTGGCTTTCAAAGCTTGTCAGTTTTTTTTTAATCCTTTCAGAACTCATTGGGAGAAAAGCTTGCATTTTTCCTTCTTCACAAAGGAGAACTAAAAGTGGAACAGGAAACATGTTTAGATAGAATGAAGCCATCATCTTTGTTCTCACTGGAGGAACCTTTGACTGGAGTTTCTTCTTATTTTGTGGGTCTTCTAAGTGCATGCTTTTTGGGGTCTTCTTTTGGACAAAGCAAATTTAGGAATACAGAAACATCATTCTCAGGAAGACTTGCTAAGAATCTTTAGCATGCAGATATGGTTTGATGTTCTTTAAACAGAAGTGCTGGTGAGAAAATTGGAGGCAGTAACCCCATGTAAGCTGCAGATGTGAAGGAGTCTTCCTTGGGTGTATAAGACTCTTTATACAACAAAGGTCATAGGAGTAACATATCTATGAAACACAGCACCAAGAGCTGGTATTCATAGGTAATTTCATGATACTTAGGCTACATCTGCCTCAGTGAATTCTTGAAACTCTGGATGACATCTTGAGTGTGAAACTAAAAATGTGGGCTAAAAGGTTACCCAGAGTTATATGTGTGCTGCCTTCATATCCCAGCTTTTGATTTGGGTTATGGCTTCTGGCATTCAGACAGAATGCCTGAAGTCATAGTTATTGGGGGAATCACTAAAGCATTTGGCACACTCCCAGTGAAGTTTGTGAATGTCCCCTTTAATTTTTCTTCCATCTGTTTCAAGCCTCGTTCATGAATCATGTCCTCAATAGTAAATTTTGAGAAAATGATCTGCACGAAGAGAACAGAAGTGGAGAAGCCACCTTTCTGTAATCTCTTGTGGTACAGAAATCTCCCAAGTTTTGTTTTGTTTTTTTGTCCATGGCTCACGATATTTTTCTGCCATAAACAAAGGAAGAGATAGCCCATTCTTCTATTTCATGTACCAAAACAGAATACTGACAGTGAGACTAATTGAAAAGGTGGAAGACATGTTGTCTGAAACACAGCTTTGTCCTTCAAAAGTCAGGAATTTCTAGAGGGATCTGGAGGAAGAGGAATGCAGGGACAGATTGCCACTCTGCGTAGGGTTGGCCCCACTCACTTGGGTGGAGCCTCCAGTGGCCTAGGGGATAAAAGCCTCATGACTTGAAGGTTGGGTTGCTAACCTGAAAGCTGCCAGGTTCAAATCCCACCTGGGGAGAGCGTGGATGAGCTCCCTCTATCAGCTCCAGCTCCATGCGGGGACATGAGAGAAGCCTCCCACAAGGATGGTAAAACATTAAAAACATCCGGGTGTCCCCTGGGCAACGTCCTTGCAGACAGCCAATTCTCTCACCCCAGAAGCAACTCCGGTTGCTCCTGACAAAAAAAAAAAACTCACTTGGGTTCTCACCATAGTAATAGACTTTTTGGTTACATTCTTCTGATTTCCTTGGCTTTATTCATAATACACACACAGCAGATTACTGCAGAAAGGGATTTTGATTCCTGCATAAGAGCTCAACAGTGCTCTGTTTTCCCCTGCATTTTCTACCATCGGATGAAACTGGGGGAAAATATTTTCTGTGCATGTATGGCATTGTAATTACTTTAGAGGCTTTCTTTTTCTTCAATACAAGACCTTGCTCCAATGGGAGTATTGCTTTACTAACAGTTTTATAACTAACTGTCCTGAGAGTATTCAGAATGGAAAGTGAGAGATATCAATTGAATGACCAAAATACAACAAAAAGCCAAATATAGAAGAGACGGGAGGATAATCCTCAACAGAGAATTTGGGGGGTGGGGAGGGTTGCTTTGTGAAAGAACTGTGCTTCAGAGAGTTGAAGGACTCACATAACTGACAGCTAGAGAAGGATTTCACTGACATTGTCAATCCCTATAAAAAAGCCAAGTGCCAGATATTCCAAGAGGGAACATAATTCTTGTGTGAAAGTTTCTGTATTCAGTTGTGCATAAGAAAGGAGAACATAGATCAAATTTGGATCCACGATGAGACATGACATGTCCACCTATCTCTTTCTAATAGCAACTAAGGCTGGATGTACACTGCCATAAACTGGCAGTCCCCAAGTTATGAACAAAATCGGTTCCATGTGTTGTCGAAGGTTTTCGTGGTCAGAATCACTGGGTTGCTGTGAGTTTTCCGGGCTGTATGGCCATGCTCCAGAAGCAATATAGGTTCTGTAGGTTTGTTCTTAAGCTGAATTTGTTTGTAGGTTGGAGTTTTAAAGTGTTACTCTAGGCATATAGATAGATAGATAAATAGATAGATAGATAGGGAAGTGTTAACACCCCTATGTTCTTTGTTTTGCTGTCTGTACCCCTGTTCAGAAGATTTTACATGACTTTCTGTACTTGTGATAATTGAATTTTGAAAATGTTGGCTTGTTGTTGAAACAAGGGTTGGTGATAAAGCTTTAGTTGAGACACCTTTCTCCCATGAAAATTCTTCCAAGGGGTAGATTTCTCCTACTTCCTGTTGTCTCAATTCCATTCTTAACTATGAGTCATTTGTACATCGGATGTTTGTAACTTGGGGACAGTTGAGGGTGGGGGCTATGCTGGAAGTCACACAACATTGTGTGATGTCCGACGTTGGCCTTCATCTCCCAGACAGGGTGAAAGTGTCCTAGGATGCTGATTTCACCCTGTCTGATGAAGGCATTGGTGAACTTGCATAGGTGTAGAAATTTGAGTTTTACTGAATAGGCAGTGCTGATAATACAGTGTAAATCAGGTTGGCTCTGCTTCTGAGGAAGCTCTAGGCCTGTCCTTCTGAGGAAAATGACCTAGATCCCAATTTGTAGTATCTATTATACATTCTGGGCCATTGCAGATTGGATGTGATAATTTTTTCCTGAGTGCAGAAAGTTAGTCCCTTATTGCCAGTGTTGTTTAAAGGTGCAGGTTTGAGTCCTCTTCTCTTGCTCTCCAAATTTTCAAGACAAGAAGCAATGTTTGAGTACTTCTTTTGCATTTGCCCTCAGAGCAAATAATCCCTATACAGCAGGGATGGAAACCAGTTTCACTCTGAGAGGGCTGAATTTTTTCAAGTAGTCTTGATGTTAGATATCACTGTTGGACTGAGTCAAAGGCGCATATTCCATTTTCTCATTTCCCCCTTTTTCTCCTGTTCTTCTCATGCAATTTGTTGTTGTGTACCTTCAAATATTTTCTTACCTATGTCAAACCTAAGGTAAAACTATCACAGGGTTATCTTGGCAAAAAGCTTGTCATTGCCTTCATCTGAAGCTGAGAGAATGACTTGCCCAAGATCACTCAGTGGGATTCATGGCCAAGTCGGGTTTCCAGAGGTTTGAGGAAACTGCTTCCTCTCTTAAATTATTGCAGCCCAGTGAGAGGCATTTTACAATCCAATCTGCCATGTGAAGGCATTTTCCAGTGGAGAAAAAGGGTCCCTATATGGATTCAGGACCAAATGAGTGTATTTACTGAAAACAAGTAATTACTGGATTGAACTACATTAACTGGAAGTTAGAAAAGGGCAGGTTTGTTACCATTGGCTATACAGTATATCTAAGAAGGAGACAGTGACAGGAAAAGAAATGTGGGAAGAGCACACTCGAGAGTGTCAAGGTGAGAAGCAATGCAGCAGGTAAGGCAAAGAGAGAACAAAGTGGGGAACTCTGACTCCATATCTTTACATCTACCGCTTTGCACATATGCCTTTTCCACACTACACAGTTGTAGCACTTTGATCCCTATGAATTATCTCATGGAATTCTAAGAATTCTAGTATCTCACTAAATTATAAACCACAGGATCCCATAAGATGTAGTCATGGCTGTTAAAGTAATATCAAATGCTATAATTGGTTAGTGAGGAAGAGATTGTTCATTTCCTCAGCATGCAGGACATGGGGAAGGGAGGATTAACCCCCTTCCAGCAATGAGATTAAAAATAATGTTCCATTCCAATGGTTCCCCACACAGCCTAAGCTGTACAGGAAATGGGACTGAAGGTGGGAGATGCTCTGGACCAGTTGGAGAGGTATCATTGGATACATCTGGCTCAAGGGCTTCAAGAACAAAAGTTTTGAGCACTGGGAGAGAATGCTGTTGTCATGCCTCATCCTTTGGAAAGAGGGATGAAAATCTCCTCAAGGTTAAGAGAGTAATATTATGGAAACAGACTGACATCATATCTACACTTTCCAAAATAATCTTGAATGTGGTGCCTCAGATGCAGCACAGGAGCATTCCCAGAGCTCTATTTGTTTCCAGATGGTGGGTCGAGATGACAATGCATTGGGGCTGCAACCACTGTTTTGCCAGCCAAAATCAATTCTTTGGAGAGTTGCTTTCCCTTGCAGGCAACTTCACTTCTGATGAGATCACACAGGGTGCTCAGCTATGTGACCAGTAGACACTATGCTTCCAGCAAAGCTCTGCTGGGGGGATACTTCTAGCTAGCACACAGTCAGGCTAGGAGGTGGAGGAACGTTAATTGCAAAAGTGGAGGAGAAAGAGGAGCTTGGAGAGGGGAGGGGGAGGGAAAGGAGGGCACTCATTGGCTGAGGCCCCAGAAATCCCTCCACCAGAAGTCCCTGCCCGGAATACCCACCCCTCCTAGGTGTCCCTTATTTTTAAGGTAGACATCCAACAACCCAGGAGCCCCTGGTGGTGCAGCAGATTAAACTGCTGAGCTGATGAACATACTGTCTAAAAAGTCGGCAGTTCGAATCCGGGGAGTGGGTGAGCTCCTGCTGTTAGCTCCAGCTTTTGCCAACCTAGCAGTTCAAAAACATGCAAATGTGAGTAGACCAATAGGTACTCCGCCGGTGGGAAGGTAACAGCACTCCATGCAGTCATGCTGGCCTCATAACCTATGGATAACGCCGGCTCTTCGGCTTAGAAATGGAGATGAGCACCAACCCTGAGAGTCGGACACGACTAGATTTAATGTCAGGGGAAAACCTTTACCTTTTACCTGACAGCTCTGGGCACAGTGCTGTATCTATTTGACTTGTGGATACTAGGTCGTGCTGGATCCAGCTCAATCTAGTTATCCATACCTCAGAAAACTGGGATTACTGGAAGCTCTGGAATAAATTGTGCTTCTGTTGTGCTAGATTAAGGGCTGGAAACAATACTTGTGGTGAGAAACCAACTGTACATCATGTGGACTCCCCACAGCAGCTGCAAGGTCAACTCACTTTATTTGGCTCATGTAGACACAGCCTGACAAATGCACTATCTGCCTCCATGCTCTGCAGAGAGAATAAAGTCTAGTGAAATAAAAACAAGCAGCTTAGAGAATATGGCAATGATAAGTCGATGAGAGACTTGCTTAGCCCACTTTTTTCTTTGCATTGCATACTCTCCGAGGGGAAAACTCTTGCATCTCTTTAGTAATGAGACATGAAAGCTCCAGATGTGGTTAGTACATGCAGTGATCAAGCGGCTCAGACTGCAGACCTTTGTACTGCAGTGCAGGGAGAGGAGATGCCAGTCACTTGGCATAATATCCAAAGCCACTCTTATCTTCAGCAAAAAAAGAGATCATTTCCATTGCTGATTTGACCTTAAACAAGAAAATAAAGAATTGCTTAAGAACATGGAAACTGTAGCGCCACTGGAAAAAAACTCATACTAAATTGATAGGACTTTAAAGTTCTTTTAAAGAAAATGTCAGCTAAGAACACAAACATGTAACATACGACCTTGTAGTTTGTATTTTAGGGATTCTGAACAAGTTCCTACTTTGCCATGAATCTGTTAGGTTGAGAGAATCTGTACTTTTTTTTTCCAATAACATTTTTCAATATCATGGAATCCAGGTTATATAGAAAAATTGTTTTAAAAATGCCAGGTCAAATCATTTCAGCTGCCAGCTTAACTATGATTAAGAAAAACCATTAAAACCTATGGTGCCCCAGCACAAACTGGTATAAAAATGTGTGCATATCAATGAATCGCAAGTAAGCCTCTGTGTATTCTCGGTTTCTCTTGGTAAATTCCCTGTCCGGACACAGGGCAGCTTTTGATCCTTCTTTCTGCAAATGTATTGCATTACTTTAAATTATAATCTGCTCAAGTGCCTCAAATCCCTGAGAAGAATTTGCTTTACTTAAACACCAGGCCACATGGAAGAATGTAAACTCAGTCTAACAAGTCAGATCAGATTCTGTGGTGGAAAGGAAACCCTGGTGACAGACTCCTCCTAATGCTTTTCCAAAAGGGCCTGGCTGACATAAGAACTGAGAAGTTGTTTTGCTGCAAGACTGGAGCCTTTGAACAGAGCTCCCACCTTAGAGTTGGCCACTGTAGCTCTGCCCTGAACAACAGGCTTTAGCAGCTGGGCTGACACTTCTCACCATGTTGCCAAAGGCCTACGTCTGCTGCAGGTCAAACTTCTGTAAAAAGTAGCATCTCATCAAGTCAGATTATTTTCTGATTTGCTGGAAATCAATTTCCTTGAAAGGAAGATCATGTTGTTGAATGAACCCATAAGCTTTTCTAGACCTGCCTTATAGCACAAGAAATTGCTAATAACTCTTTCCTGCCTAAGGATACAGAAGACATATTTCCTTGCCTCCTAAATCCAAATGCAAAAACAGATTTGATTGGGAGTTAAATTTGCCAATGTCCTCCTGTATCCAAGGGAAACACAGTAGTGTAAAGGATACAAGACAAGCCATATAGATCACAAAAAATTGCCCTTCAGCTGGATGGACTCAAGAAGAATGGTTAAGGCCTACCACTGCTCACCCCCACTGACCCCCTCAAAGTGGTTGCTTCATCTCAGGGCCCTTCCACACAACCCTATATCTCAGAATATCAAGGCAGGAGATCCCACAATATCTGCCTTGAACTGGGTTATCAGAGTCCACAATGCCATATATTCCAGTTCAAAGCAGATATTGTGGGATTTCCTGCCTAGATATTCTGGGATATAGGGCTGTGTGGTCAGCCCTGACCATCCTCTACTTAGGAGATAAGTTCCATTACAATCCAAAATTCTTTGAAAATCATTCCCAATGAGTTTGATGTGACATATAGTTTGTTGTTCTGCACATTCAAATCAGGAGCCTGCGGTAGCACAGTGGGTTAAACCGCTGAGCTGCTGAACTTGCTGATTGAAAGGTTGACAGTTCGAATCCGGGAAGTGGGGGGAACCCACTGTTAGCCCCAGCTTCTGCCAACCTAGCAGTTTGAAAACATGCAAATGTGAGTAGATCAATAGGTACCACTCCAGTAGGAAGGTAACAGTGCTGAATGCAGACATGCTGGCCACATCACCTTCGAGGTCTCTACAGACAACACCGGCTCTTTGGCTTAGAAATGGAGATGAGCCCCCTCCCCCCCCCCCCCAGAGTCGGACATGACTACTAGACTTAATGTCAGGGGAAAACCTTTACCTTTTACCTTCAAGTCATCTCTGACCCATGGGGACCTTAAGGTGAACCTATTGCAGGGTGTTCATGGCAAGGTTTGTGCAGAAATGGTTTGCCATTGCCTTCCTTTGTGGTTGAGAGTGTGTGACTTACCCAAGTTCACCCAGTGGATTTCAGTGGCTGAGCTATGATTCAAAACCTATTCTTCAGAGTCTTTATTCAAGGCTCAAACCACTGCACCATCCTGGCTGACTTACTCCCATTAAAATTTTCCACTTCTGTGGCTAGATTAAACATTTTATAACACTAATGTCATTCATGAAGAAATTCTCTCTTCTTGCTCTCTTAATACACTTATCTATGCATTGAAGACAGGGCTGGAATATATACAGTTATCCAAATATTGACAGTATTCAAATTCTGTCTTGGGAGTTAAAGAGCATTTGAAGTCCTAGCCCCCTCCACACAGCTGAATAAAATCCCATATTATCTCCTTTGAACTGGAATATATGGTAGTGTGGAATCAGATATCCCAGTTCAAAATAGATATTGTGGGATTTTCTGCCTTGATATTCTGGGTTATAGGGCTGTGTGGAAGGGCCCTGAGTCTAAGTATGGAGTGGCCTCTCTGCCATATTTAAAGAGCCCTTTACCATATAGATGTTGAGACACCCATACTAATATCCAGGTGCTTTCATGCTGTAACTAGGTTTCAGTTAAAAGAAGCCTGTGTTTTTAATGTGAAAGAAAAGATTTTCAAGTAAGATAGATAAGGGAAAAAACAACTACACAGAGTTGGTCTCTAAGTATATAAATGTTGAATGCCGGCAAATGAATTATTCTGCAGCAATGAATAAATGAACGATCCAAAACATAATTGAAATCCAAAAGCAATTAAAGATATGTGTTTGGGCCTTCAACCTACATTATAAAAGCAAGGAAAGGGCATGGCCAGCTCTACCATTATAAATAATGTGGGTACCTCGTATAGCAAATGCTGTGGGATTGGGGGAGGTGACAGTTTTGTCTGTGTCACATGGTCTGTCCTGGACCTTTATGCTATTCTACTGTACTCAGACTTAGGCTGCATCTACACAGTAGTATAATACAGTTTGACACTCAATACGTAATGCTATAGAATCTGGAATGTAATTTGGTGAGGCACCTGCACTCCTGGCAGAAAAGTCTAAAGACCCTTTGTAAACTATATCTCCCATAATTCCATAACATGAAGTCATGGCAGTTAAAGTGGGGTAAAATTGCATTAATTCGACAGTGTAGATGCTCCCATGGTTAAGGATTATCCCTTATCATCAGGATGGGCAGGAGATTCATCTGCCCATAGAGTTGGCAACTACATATTGAAGGGGAAAGTCCCACCTTGTGTCTTTGACTCAGGTTGCAAAATGTTTTGGGCTGACACTGATAATGTGGCAGGAGAACATGATATACAGTCGGCCCTCCACATTTGCAGATTTGACTTTTGAAGATTTGATTATCCATGGATTTGATTAAAATGTTCTGCCTAGGTAACTCTAGGTTCTCCAGTACAGCAATCCGGTCAACCACTGCTAGAAGTTGCACCTAGTCATGCTAGAGATTCCTAGAGATAATAACTCTCTATAAATGTTTAGCTTCTCCACTATGATCTAGTGGAAATTGGTTGCAGAGTCATGTCAGAGAAACTTGATATCCCTAGAAAGGTGTTCTCTTAGGTAGAATATTGAATGTAATGTTTTGATGTGTATTAATTAATGTGTTTAATGTGTATTAATTTTAATTCAATTTATTTTAAGCTTAATGTTTTGTATGTATTGAGGCATTGAATAATTGCTATATGTAAGCCGCATTGAGTCCCCTTTGAGGTAGAGAAAGGTGAAGTATAATAGGGTAAATAAATAAATAATAGAAAAATTAAAAATGTTATAATTTGCAGTTTTTTTGCTTTTGTGGGCATCCTGTGTCCCTAAAACCAGCGACTGTGGAGGGCTGATTGTATTATTCCATCAGTCTGTTCATCTTGAAGAATGTAAGACCAGTGGTCTATGAAATAAGTAAACTTCATTTTTCGATTAGTGCTGCAAAACCTTGATACCAGGATATTGTCATTTTCCCCTTTCATTTTGCAGAAGATGTTCTGCAAGCAGCCATGCGGACACTTCTAATTTCTGTTATATTTAGGGAAAGGCAAATTTATCAGTTTAACAGATCCAGATGACAGTATAACTGCTTTGATTTTGGAAGATGGAACCTGAAAATGCAGATCTGGCAAAATGAGGGTGGGAAGGAAATTAAAGCAGGCTAGGAGGGGGCACAGGGATGAATGATTTGCAATTCTTTGCGATTCTTTTTTCACTGTGGCATTTTGAACAGAAAGAATCTGCTGAGTAACTACCTTTAAGTATATCCCAGTCATGACCAAAGAAGATATTTTAAATTAACAGTAATTATTAGACCTCCCGCCTTACTGGTATCTGTGAATCTTTTAGACCAGGGGTCCTCAAACTTTTGAAGCAGAGGGCCGGTCCACAATCCTTCAGACTGTTGATGGGCCGAATTATCATTTGAAAAAAAAAACGAACAAATTCCTATGCACACTGCACATGTCTTATTTTTTGTAGTGCAAAACAGCAACAACAACAATGAAAGAACAATACAATATTTTAAAATGAAAACAATTTTAACCAACATAAACCTATCAGGATTTCAATGGAAAATGTGGCCCTGCTTCTGGCCAATGAGATAGTCAAGTTAATTAGGATTGTTGTTATTTTGTGCCTTCAAGTCATTTCAAACTTTGGCCGAGCCTAAGTCTAAAATTAATTATTTATTTACTGCATTTATTTACTACATTTATATCCCACCCTTCTCACCCCGAAGGGGACTCAGAGCAGCTGTATGTCCATACAATATATTATATTACAGTAGAGTCTCACTTATCCAACATTCTGGATTATCCAACACATTTTTGTAGTCAATGTTTTCAATGCATTGTGATACTTTGGTGCTAAATTTGTAAATACAGTAATTACTACATAGCATTAATGTGTAATGAACTACTTTTTCTGGCAAATTTGTCATATAACATGATGTTTTGGTGCTTAATTTGTAAAATCATAACCTATTTTGATGTTTAATAGGCTTTTTCTTAATCTTTCCTTATTATTCGCTTATCCAACTTTCTGCCGGCCCATTTATGTTGGATAAGCGAGACTCTACTGTATTAGCATAGCACAATATTAGCATTATATATTACTATATTGAACTATACCACTATACTGTAATATTATATGTAATATAAAACATATAATTAATATTATTATATGGTATTATTATTAGTATTATATTGTGTAACATAATATTAGTATCAATACTATATGTATATACAATATATTATATTATTAAAACTGATATAAAAATATTATATTATAAAACTGAGGGCGAGGGCCAGGTAAATGACCTTGGAGGGCCACATCCGGCCCCCGGGCCTTAGTTTGGGGACCCCTGTTTTAGACAATTGTTCACTTTTCTGGAAATCTGAAATCCAAAACTTTTTGCTACCCTCTCCTTCTACTACCCAATAGCAGGGATAGGCAACTTAGGAATGGGCTGCAAAGGAGGAATATGACATGGATTGGCTGGGCTTTCCAACATTTCCAATATAGAAATAGATCAACAGATTTGCAGTCTCACCAGCTGGGAAAATTGCCCATCGTATAAAATACCTACTGCACTTGCGGCACAAAGCCTTCCGACTCCCACCCCACAACATTGATCTACTTCCAGTGGGGCTCTGTGCCGCGAGGGAAATGGGAGCGTGGTAAGCTGCCACTGTGGCAACTGGGAAGCTTCCCATGTTGCATTGGTAACAGTGTGTGTGTGTGTGTGTGGGGGGGGGAGCCAGGTGTCAGACATTAGGAGATGGGTTCCCCATGCACAATGTGTGGCAAATCCCACCCTTAATGTGATTAGGTCCTTGGCTTTAGTTGAAAAATACCAGATCCACAGTTTAGTTCATTATTGATACATGTTGGCCAGGGCCATTCAACTAAGTAGCTATTAAGGGAGAACCAGGTGATTTATTTTCTACATCTCATAAGCTAGCTTATTTTATTTGTGCCTGGTGGAGAAAAGGCACAAGATTTAGTCTGATTGTGGGAACCAAGCAGGGCCAGATATGGTTCGTATTTGGATTGGAAACCACCAACAAATACCAGGTGATGTACGCTACTGCTTTTTAAACTGTGGGTCCTGATCCCAAATGGTGTCCCCTTATCTTAGTGTTGGGAATCCTGAAAAATGTGGAATCAGTAAAAAAATTTCCTGAATGTTAACTAGACATTTACATGAATCTGTTAGCAACAACATAGTGTTTCATTGGACTCCGCAGAAAATGCTTTCCCAAAAAGGAAAATCAGCCTGTTTGGGAAGGCTTGCAATTGCTGCTTTGTTATCAGTCAATGTTTATTTTCATACCTATTTTATATATACATATATATCTGGGGTCATGTAAAAACATCTTAGGTAAAAAAGAGTTGTGAGTGGGAAAAAGCTGAAGAAGCCATGCTGCAGGCTAGATTGCAGAGGAAGGAACTGGAAAAACTATCTCTGAATATTGCTCAAGAAGATCCTGTGAAATTCATGGTGTCACAGTAAGTTGACAGAAGACTCCTATCTGTGTTGAAGAAAGAGCTAATCTACTTGGCTCTTATACATAGGAGAAAGCACTATGTTATTCTGCATCTCAGATAGCAAAATATCTTGAACCAGGAATGTAATTGTAGACTCATAACACTTCTTTCCTGGAAGACCAAGAAACAGCATACTTATTATCATGACATATAAAGGAATTATGTGAAAGAGAAACAATCTTCCCTTAAACGAAAAACCTTAAAGTGATGTTAGGGGAGTGTAGCAAAGGAAAGTTAGCAAAGATACTGTAACAGTGCAGAGACCTACGACTTCATCAGATGTGTTTTCGGCAGCGTCGTAGGACACGGAGCCCCATGCCACCCATCAGAAGTTGCAGGCTCACTTCTGGTGAGGTTCAACTGTGGTACAAGCATCCTATGATGCTGCACCCAGAACACGGAAAGCTTCCCATGTTCCGTAGAAAACCATGGGGCCAGTGTGGGGGGGAAGCCTCGTGGTAGCATGTGATGGGGAAGCATAGCTGCCAATGAGTCAGGGTCCAGGGCACCAGGATTGCCCTACTTCCATGCCAATTTGTCATGGAGGCTGGCGAATCGCCCCTCAAGATCTCATCAATGTGATGAGTTCCTTAGTTAGTGTTTTAGTTTGATCATGGCTCTAAGAACTTCATCCCATAGTCTTTTGGCTCCGTTTCCATGCGTTTTGAAAATGGACCCTCACGGGAGTCCCCCAGAGGTCATCAGATGACATAAGGGCACTTCCGGTGGGTCTCTGTGGCTCTCCATTTCCCAAGTGCATGGAAATGGAGTCTGAAAACCTCTATCAGGATTCAGATGTCATTCAACTCCTGATGCAAAAACAGAGGAAAGATGGGATAAGGTGCGGTAAGTACTGGCCATCCCTGGAGATGGGCAAAGATGAGAGAGAGCGCTGTAAGACGGTTCCTTCTGCATTTCCCTGCTTTCTTCCTGCCCTTCTGATAAGGTCCTAGGAGTCCAGAGCTCAGGTCTCTATTCGGTCAAGGAAACCCACTCTGTCAGCCTTACAAAATCTATTTATTGGATATGTGAGTTGATTTAATATGTCTTCTTTCTATTAATATTCAATAAATATAGTAATTGAAAATGTAATTGGCATGGCAAGAATGAATTTCTGGTTCACTTCTATGAACATCAGTTATTACGATGTTGGAAGCAGCTCTCATAAGGATTTAATTAGCTCAAGAGACATGCTCTTGTCCAGCTTTAAGTAGCCAGATACCTTTAAGCTACTTTCTAAAGCAGATCATGAAGGAAACAAGGATCTAACTTTTGCTTTCTGAGCATTTCGCAATTTTAACACAATTAGACCTGCACTTAATTTGAATAGGAAAGGCCGTATGATGGAGGCCCCATCTACATTGCCATATGCAATCCAGATTATCTGCTTTGAACTGGATTATATGTCAGTGTAGACTCATATAATCCAATTCAAAGCAGATAATCTGGATTATTTGTTTTGATAATCTGGGTGATATGGCAGTGTAGAGCCAGACAGAGACATCATAGATAGGTCAAGAAGGATTTATGATTAGACCCCCTTTCTCTTTATTTTAATTTTTGCAAGACATTGCAGAGAGCGGGGGGCGGGGGATTTGAAGCAACATAGCTAAGCAATTCAAAGTACTCCACAAGGTGGATTGAGAGCCAGTATGATGTAGCTGACTGAGTGCAAATTTAGTACTATCGGAGACCAGGGTTCAAATCCCTGCTCATTCATACAAAATGGCTGAACAACTTGGGCAGGTAACACTCTCTGTCTCAAAGGAAGTCAAAGGCAAACTCATGACAAGAAAACCATAAGATAGGGCTGTCGTAAATTGGAAGTGGCTTGAAGGCACATAACAGCAATGAATATAGTATAACTTCTCAATAGTTTACACCACACAGTGCCTGCAATTTAAATGCAGTGCTGTTTTCACCCAGTTAAAATCTAATTTCAAAATCTAAATGTGTTGCCAGGGGCACTATTGCAAAAACAGTTTATTAGATTACCTTGGGCATTTGAAGTTGGCAAGCGACGGTTCCCAGAATGTGAAAATATGAGGCTGCAACGTGAAGGAGAAACAGTTCTACATGTGAGGGAAGAGTCATAGGCATAGGCATAGGCCCTTCATTCAAAAGAAAAAAAAATCTGTTCAAAGGGGGAAAAAAACCATGTGTGAACCTTTTGAACTGGTATCATTAGACACCTTT
Source organism: Anolis carolinensis (assembly GCF_035594765.1). Taxonomy (NCBI): domain Eukaryota; kingdom Metazoa; phylum Chordata; class Lepidosauria; order Squamata; family Anolidae; genus Anolis; species Anolis carolinensis. The sequence continues at coordinate 149,185,859 of NC_085841.1, read as the reverse complement.
TATCATCTTAGGGTGGAATACCGGCTACTATTCCCTGTGGACAAAGACATTCTTTCAACTATTATTCATACTATGGTACTTCCCATTCAAAATTTTATAACATATTATATTTTAAATGGTTCAGAGACTCCAGTTATTCCGAAATAAGGCAGCTTGATGGTGCACTAATGTTGCATCTACTCTGTAGAATTAATAGTTTGACACCACTGCCATGGCTCAATGCTACGGAAATATGGGAGTTGTAATTTTATAATGTCTTAAGCCTTCTTTGCCAAATAGTGCTGGTGCTCCACCAAACTATGAATCCCATGATCCAATAGCATTGATCCATGACAGTTAAAGTGGTGTCAAACTGCATTAATTCTGCAGGGAAATGTACCCTCTGTCTCCCCGGCATTCTCTTTTTCTTCTGCGTGAAATTTTTATGTTCTTTTCTTCTGCTTGAGATTTTTATGTTCTTTAAGACTGTCTCTAGCAGACCTCAAATGCCCTGCATAGTTTGTAATTTTTTTTAAAAAAAACCCTGAATTATGTTCATGCACATGTCCATTACTACTTTATTAAAATTGAGGTTAGATGTTAAATGATGCGAACCCAGCACTGTATCAGAACTGCAGATACTGGGTGCAGTGATGCAAAAAATATGAATTGTATCTTACCATTTTATTATTATACTGGATTTTTGGCATTAGTTAACCCTTAGCTAACAAATTAGTTTCTGCTTTGGAGGTAGGAAGTTTCCATTGCCTTGTGTTTTCTTTCCTCCTTTTGAAATTACAAGGATGTTAATCACGTGGTTATTTATGTCTCTGGAAATCTTTAAAATATGTATTTAAAAAAACCATCCAACCAACCTGAATCAGTGGCATCTGAAGGAATAGTATGTTAATAACATGGATATAATGAAATATTTAACAAACAATGAAGGTATGTTTGACATACCAATAACAGGCAATTTGCAATAACCACTGACATATGAATTGGGACATTTCTTTATCCATTAATTCATATTTTTCAAAAAGCTCAAGGTACTACAAGTCCCAGAGTTCATCACCATTAGCCATGTTGTTGTTTGAAATCTTGGGGTTTGTTTCTGGCATTTTAGCTCCAATTGATGCCAAAATATAAATGCAGAGCTCAAGGGCAGAGTCAGAGTTCATGTATTGCTCTATTAGCCAAAGAAAGATGTCAGGGGAAGAAATCCCAAATCCAATGTGCCCACAGTTACAGATGTGGACATTTTATAGGTATTTCAGACTAAACATTGCTGTGTTTGGTTCAAATTATGGTCCACAATCTTATTGGTTCAAAAAATACATTTATTGTTATAAAATGTAAAGTCTGTGATTGGTGTGCAGTATGGTAGGAAATGTAATAAAGCTTTTTATTGGAAGAATTCTTGAGTCTGTCTTCTGTATCAGCACCATCTCTTTCTGCCTTTGGGAGCTCATTAGTGTGGGATGGGATTTGTTCTGTCCCCACACTATCTTAACTACTTGGAAGGTGAACTAGCTGCACAGGAAACAGATCAGAGACTACATTGTTGAATCAAACACGAATTTATTAACTGACAGGACTTTTAGACTCTCTCTCCTCCTGAATCTCACTATAAAGTCTTTATGAGAAGAGGTAAAGTCTTTGAGAGATAGACACAGTTCTGACCGAAGGGAGTCTCTTGAATCTTTATTTCTTCTTATTGTCTCTTTCTTGTGTGGTGTTCCACTATCTCTAAGATGGTCTCAGTATTTAACTTTGACTGGCCTTTGATTCAGCCCCGACTGGACTTGAATACAGCTCTGACTGGACTTGAATGCAGCTCCGACTGGACTTGCTATTTGTAGACTTCCCGGCCTTCCTCTCTCTTCACTTTCTAGTCACAAAAAAGCTGACTCCTCCAAGAACCAGAAGTGCCCTGCCCGAAGTTCTGCCCCTGAGGGGACCCTCAAAGGGGCAGGGCCACAGAGGCTTCAAATGCAAAGAGGCAGTCGAGACTGAGGGCTTAACTAGGGGTAAACAGTAAGGGTCTTCATGGGGCACAACAGGATGACTTTAGGGGAAACAATGTTCACAGATTGTTATCGACTGGCAGAGGGGAAGGTCTCCTTGACTGAACAATCGATAGTAGTTACTCTAGAATGATAGGTTTGGATTTTCTTGAAGAAGAATCCATTGCGTTGTGCAGCTGACTGAGATGCTCCCAGCACATGTCTCCATTCTAATCTTTAATCTATTGCTGGGAGCTTGGCTGCACCTTCCTTTGAATTCATGATACCATCCCCCTTAGATTCTAAAATCTGTGGATGCTCAAGTCTCATGATATACAGGGGCAGAATGAAATGAAATACATTAAAATAAATGGCAAACAAACACGCACTGGAGCCCCTCCGGGCCCTTTAATATTTTTGAGCCATGGTTCGTTGACTCCGTGCATGCAGAACCTGTAGACGGGGGCCAATTATACTTCTGCTACATAAAAACATATTTTCTTGCAGTCCCTCAGAATGAAGTTATACCATGCTGTAGGCAGTACTCACTTTGCAATATTCCAGTATTTCATATTGTCTTAAATTCTTACCCCCAACAGTACATACAGCACAGTTTGTTGTCAAAAACATAAACTTGCCATATGACCCACAGCACAGCATGCTATATAAAGGCAGTCCCCAAGTTATGTGAATAAAATAGGTTCTGTAGGTTTGTTCTTAGTTTGAATTTGTTTGTACATTTAGAAATGGAACTTCAGCTTTGGATAGCATAGGGAAGGGTTAACACCCCTATGGTGTTTGCTTTGCTGTCTGTGCCCATTCAGAAGATTTCCCCTCACTTTCTGTCCCTATCATAATTAGATTTTGAAAAATGTGGCTTGTTGTGGAAACAAGGAGTGGTGCTAAAGCTTCAGTGAAGACACCTTTTTGCACATGATTACTCTTTTAGGAGTGAACTTCCCTTCCGAGGGGGAAATTTCTATTATTTCCTGTTGTTTCACCCCCATTCTTAAATTATCTTAAATAAGTCGGATGTTCGTAATTCGACTGCCAGTAAAAGAAAAGCAAAATGGAATGAAATCAATTAATAACTTTATGATGTAATCACATCTGTGCCTCCTCAGAAGGACATCTTATTCAACATAATGAGACTTACTACCATGTAAGCGAGCATAGAATAGGAATCTGAATCCAGTTGCTGTATTAGCATAAAATATTCTTATGCAAATGCTTTCAGTGAGCATGTGTATTTTCTGCTTTTCTCTCCACAATCTGTATGTCCTTGAAGATGCTGCAAGGGGAGCGTTCTCAAGTGTATTGACCTGAATAGCATTTTTATATAAGATACCAAAATAATGTGGGATTCAGTCAGTTGCTCCTTGCTGTTTGACTACATAGCTTTCATTATTTATCTTTTTGATTTCATGCATATTTTTTCAACTTTTAGGGAATGTTTCTCTTCCTAACATACATTTGTTTATTATGGGGGTTTTTTTCCTAGAAAAGATATTTCAAAGGTTCTCTCTGTCTTTCTCTGTGTGTCTTCTGAGCTGGGGAGAAAATAACTTTTGTCAACCTCAGGGCAGTCTGTCTTATAGCAAAACTCTGATTCTTTTCTCTTTTCTTTCTATAGAAAACTTTACTCAGGTGGGAAGAATATCATCATCATCATCATCATCATCAACAACATTTAATTACTTATTAATCGCCCTCCATCCAAGATGCTCTAGGCTATTTACAAGATAAAATTGTGATTTTACATATGGTGTTGGACTCAATTGAGCTGGTGGCTCACATGCTGATATGGCAGACATGTGAGTACAGGAGATAATCTGTTTTGGTTGGAGGTTGAATTTAAAAAAGATATCCAAGGACTGGGCTCAGGACCTTGGAGGACAGGATTCAGGATCTGTCCTTTAATATATAGACTGAAACCCGGGACAAACCCTTTATCCTACTAATTCGGAAGCCTCTACCCACCAGCTGCCACTGGTTGGACTACAACTGCTGTCAGCCCAAGGTTGATAGACAATGGCACCACATTTTACTACCCTGTAATCTTGGGTTCTGCCCATCACTAGACTTTCTCCAAAGTCAAGTCTAGCACTATATTCTGTGCAAGCAAGGCAAAGTCTAACAGTGGTTTGTGAACTACACCTATTGATTATGCTCACATTCAGTACACACTCCATGATCATTCAGTCATCCAGTGACCAATATTTAATTGCTCCCAAATTCTGTTTACATCTGTATTTTTATGTCATGTAAATACTAGGCCAGCAACATTACACCCAGCTTGGCATAGTTAGGTTCCTTGATGGTTCTGACATGTGAGATTTAAGCATGGGATATGGGGTAGGGAGTGTGTGTGTGTGTGTGTGTGTGTGTGCTAGATCTTGTTCAGTCTCATGAGATGTCAAATCTTGTTTGACTTTACAGGATTTATAGCAAGTCTACATGCTTAGTGGTCAACCATTATCAGTCAGACATACAACATGACCTGTGTAACATCATAATTCCTTGCAATTTTTTCCAGGCGGTATCTGGTTGTCTTTGGAGGCCAGGAGGGTTTTTTTCCCACAGAGCTCACAACAAATATATTTGTCTTGGTACAATGATTTCACCAAGATTTCCTTGCTGCTGCCACACAAATTTTAGGTTTCAAGCATCATAGTATGTCCAGGATATCCAAACTAGACCTTTGGAAAGTTACCTTTTGGATTATAACACTCAGAATTCTTGCTATGCTGGCTGAAGGTGTTTTAGTAACTGTAGTTAGTTCACAAAGAAAGTCTAAAAGGAACTAATCTGTAAGGTATCATCTTTCTTCTTTGCAACCAACAAATAGCAGAGGGAAGCAAATCCCAGCCAATAATTGCAGTTCAGTTTGAGAGGAGGAAATATTTCAGCAAGAGAGAGAGATTAAAAAAGAGAGATGCTAGAAACAGCATGAAATAGAAATCTGTTAAGGATGACTGCTGGAAGAGCACAGATGAGTCTCTTTAATAGAGACTGACAGGGCAGGGAAAGGCCAGAGATTAACTGGCAAAGATAAAATAGACAAAGTCTTCCCTCCTTCAGCCAGAGCTTTAGAAACAGAACAAGAGGAGGAGAAGCAAAACAGAACCTTAAACTATGAGGAAGAAATAGCACACTTGAGCAATGATAAGGAACAAACATCAGGGAGCAATCTGGCAAAGCTAGGAAACATTACTTGTTTGGATACAACTCTGAAGTGCTGAATGTTCTCAGGGATCTGAGAGCCTTAGCTTTCACATGTGCCTCCACAGAAGTCAGCCTTATTCAGACTTATTGCCAAATAAGTAAGTACAAAATTGCAGTCTGAATCCAGTTGCATTATTAACATACAATATTCCAATGGAAATGCTTTCAGTATGCATACTGTACATTCTCATGTATAGTTCGAGATATGTTAGTCAAAAATCAAGCCAAAACCTGGTTTGACTTATCCAGGGATCAGTGTTAGTACTGTACTTGAACTCAATTTTTTTCAGAAAGTGTGTAGTGGTGAAAGGTGTAAACTTGAGACCTTATCACACAGGAGAGCCGCCTCACCCAGCCATGTGGCGTTTTGTCAGCAAGCATTGCAAAATGGCAGGCATGGCGATGCTTTCCCCATCACATGGTGGAAGCATAGCATAAACTGGGCAGGATCCCATGCTTGGAGGGAAGTGTCAAAGGATGCTTCCATCCCAGTTGCGGGTGGGGCCTCCATTAGAAGTCATATGGCATTGTGTAATGGCAGGCCTGAGGCTCCGTCTCCGAAACAGGCTGGAAGCATCCTAGGACACTTGATTTCGTTATTGTGATGAGGTCCTTTGTCCATTGCAGAAGAAGTTTAATGAAGCACTGGGCCCTCTACTCTCCTTGCTTCCATGATGCTTTTCACCTTTTTTAATGCCTGGGTGGGAAAATGGTGGTAACATCTCTTTGGCACTTCCCCTCAAAGGAGAACCAAGTTTTGGATTACAACCGTCTGATTTTTTCAGAAACTATGTCAACTGACTCAACTGAAATGTGAAATTTGAACATTAGGAAAAACTTCCTAACTGTGAGAGCTGTTCAGCAGTGGAACTCCCTGCCCTGGACTGTGGCGGAGGCTCCTTCTTTGGAGACTTTTAAACAGAGGCTGGATGGCCATCTGTCAGGGGTGTTTTGAATTTTCTTGCTTCTTGTCAGGGGGTTAGACTGGATGGCCCATGAGGTGTCTTCCAATTCTATGATTCTATGATATGCAGAAGTGGTGTCTTTTCTGTTGTTCAGCATGTACACTTATCCCACTGGCACAAGAACAGGCTGATTGATGCAGATAACCACCCCATGATACAACTTCTTAATAGCTCATGCATCAATATATATATCATAATTTTGAATTTTATATGTTGACAGAAATGCATAAAAACCAGCAAATGTGTAAAATGTTTTGAATACTATTTCAAAAAAGCTTTACTGTGTTGTGATGAGGGTTGGTTTTTTGAGGGGTGGGGTGGGCATTTTCTCATTTTCAGTGAAAGGACAAAACAAATCAGAATGCAGATCCCTAACCACAAATAACATTCGTAATTTTTCCTCTCTTTTTAAAAAAATCTGTACATTTGTGAGGTTAAATGTGAAGATAATCTGACCTGTCATCGTACACCGTTTCTCTGATCTGCCCTAAAAAGGCATCTCTGTGTTACTGTATTATGTAATATTTCTCTACATTTCAATTTCTTTGCACATATCTATGCAACTGGGTTTTTTGCCTGCCAGAATTTGGGCCTATTTGCACTTGGGGAAGACTGAGAAGAACTTGGCTTTGTGCCATCCTTAATTTGATTCCATTTCACTGTGGAAAAACAAAAAGCTATCTTTAGAAATTTCCCACCCCCATTTTGTAATCTAATAAATCTAGAATTACTAAACCACTTCAACCTTGTTTGTGGGACAGAACTTTTAAAAGCAATTTTAAAAATGTTTAATATCTGGTTTCCCTTCCAGGCCATTGTCATTTGATCAAAATAGCATGCTGTTCTATTTATTCCCTATTCTAGCTACACTGAGGATCTTTATGTATTTTTTCTGCCTGTTTCCTCAGTCTACCGGATCAAGCAGGACAAATAGTGAAAGAGTTGGAGAAATCCCAATAATGCATTGCTCTCCCATTCCCCCGCTCTCAGCATTATATGGAAGGATTTCAGTTTATAATACCTCCCTGCAGTAGAGATTCTTATGGTTCAGGTACTGTTGCAGTTTTTTTTAAAAAAATTATAATCAATTTTTATTTAAATACATTAACAACTTACAGTGAAACAAAACACAAAACAATGAACATTACAAACACATAACCCCACCACCCAGGCCTGAACAAGTATCATTTCTTTTACCATAAGATTTATACGTCAACCATTAAACAAATGTCATATCCAAAATTCTTGACCATCAAGGTTATATTGTTTTCCTTTTTTACTTTCTAGAACATATTTAATAAAAACTGACCAGTATAAATCAAAATCAGATCTATTAGTTTCCCCTCGAACACCCTCATTTTCATTGATAATTTATCATTTAAGGCTACCCTTCCATACCTCCCCAGAACATGCTTCCATTCTGAGATTGGTTACTATCTTCTAATACCTTGCGATTATAAGTCTCGTCACTGTGAGTAAAATGATCACCAATTCTTTCTTTTCCATTTCTAAACTCAACTTTGTCTCATACATTAATAATGCTAACCAAGTATCTGAGGTAATGTTTAATCCTATAATGTTACTAATTTCTATAAATATGTTGTTCCAGAAACTCTTCAGCTGGGGGCATTCCCACCATAGATGAAAATATGTCCCTTTGTGCATGCCATATCTCCAACAGAGGTTACTTTGTTTCCTATCCATCTGATGTAGTTTAACTGGTGTGGTATATCATCTCCATATGACCTTGTATACATTTTCTTTTAATCTTATTAACAGATTCCTAACCACTCTCCATCCTTTTCCAATCAAAATCCATCAGAGGCCCTAGGTCTCCTTCCCAGACCTTTTCTAACAGCTCCAGCCCTATTTCTTCCCCTATTAATCCATTATATATTTTCCCAATTAATTCTTTCCCTGATATTTCTTGCTTTCTAAGTTTACTTAACCATTCTTCATATTTATTCAGCTCTCTACATCTGGGATTTTTACCTAACCAATCTTTTTTCCAATTATATAGCTGTTGCTTCTCAAACCAATTCAGGACACCTTGTTGTTCTAACTTGTTAAACTTGCTGCTCAAATTTTGTATCCATTCCTTCCAAGAAAGGGCAGTTTCCACCTCCACTAATTTTCTATTCTTAAGTTTAATTCTCAGATATTCTGAGAAATTTTCCAGTAAGACTATTGGGGTTAGGGGAGAAACTCCTGGAAATATATTGTTTTTTAACTTAGCCCATGTCTCCATAACCTCTTTAGCCAGGTTATTTTTACACCCCTTAATTCCTTTGCCAGTTTTTAACATTAAAAACATTTTCCCATAATCTCTTTGCCAACATTTTCCTTCCAATTCCTGCCAAATTAATTTAGGTTCTAAGAGCAGCCTAAACGCTCCCTTTATTATTTGTGTCGCATAATATGTTTTTAGTTCTGGTATTCCTAATCCCCCTAATTTCTGTGGAATATACCATAAACCTTGGTAGCCTAGATCTTCTAGTTTCTGCCATTTTTTAAGATCAACTTCTGGTAATTTAATAGGTAACATATTACAAAGGAAGTTACATTTAGGTAATATTTTAATTTTTAAAATGGCAATTTGCCGAACCATGAAATATATTTTTTTTATATATTCCGGTAGTCATTCTTGGATTTCCCTAAATAGTCTATCAAAATTGAATTTTTTTAACTCTGAATAATTAACTGGTATTGTAACTCTTAAGTACGGTTGCAGTTGACAAGTTCTTCTGTTATCCTGGAAGGAGAACCCATCAGCATGCCTCCTTTTCATACAAACAAATATACAACAAGTCAATAAAATCATCTACTTGTGCTTTCTCCTGCCTTCCAGTTTTTCAGACAGAAGAATATTCATTTTGTCAAATTGTGAATTACATGGAAACCTAAAATGTGTCTCTTCCCCCGTCCAGTGCAAATAAGATTAGTTTTCATGCAGCCACAAACTTTTCTTTCTCCAACTTCTTTATCATGGGCAAGTGTAAGTGATTTTGTATGTTTTTCCTGTAAAAGTAAATGGTTTCAATGTGTTGTCGAAGGCTTTCATGGCTGGAATCACTGGGTTGCTGTGAGTTTTCCAGGCTGTCTGGCCATGTTCCAGAAGCATTCTCTCCTGATGTTTCGGTCACATCTATGGCAGGCATCCTCAGAGGTTGTGAGGTCTGTTGGAAACTAGGCAAGTGGAGCTTATATATCCAGGGCCGTAGCCAGAAAATTTTTTCGGAGGGGTTTTTGAAAATTTCGGGGGGGGGGGGGGGTTGAACCCCCCCCCCCCCCCCCGGCTACAGACATGTCAATATCTGTTTGAGATAGTGCCTGGAGGGACTCTTACTTTTTTGCGATTCATAGACTTAGCATGGGGATTTGGTTAACCAGGTAAAATTCATGAGTAAACCAGGTTCTTTTCTTTTTTTAACCTGAAAAATTTCAGGGGTGGTTTGAACCCCTAACCCCCCCCCCCCCGGCTACAGGCCTGTATATATCTGTGGAAGGTCCAGGGTGGGAGAAAAAACTCTTGTCAGTTGGAGGCAAGTGTGAATAGTGCAATTGGCCACCTTGATTAAAATTAAATGGCATTGCAGCTACAAAGTCTGGCTGCTTCCTGCCTGGGGGAATCCTTTGTTGGGAGGTGTTAGCTGGGATTGATTGTTTCATGTCTGGAATTCCCCTGTCTTCTGAGTGTTGTTCTTTATTTACTGTCCTGATTTTAGAGTTTTGTAATACTGGTAGCCAGATTTTGTTCATTTTCATTGTTTCTTTCTTTCTGTTGAAAGTGTCCACATGCTTGTGGATTTCAGTGGCTTCTCTGTGTAGTTTGACACGGTGGTTGTTAGAGTGAAAATGAACAAAATCTGGCTGCCAGTATTACAAAAACTCTAAACTTGCCTAGTTTCCAACAGACCTCACAACCTATGAGGATGCTTGCCGTAGGTGTGGGTGAAACGTCAGGAGAGAGTGCTTCTGGAATATGGTCATACAGCCCGGGAAACTCACAGCAACCCAGTAAATGGTTTCCATTGTATTTTGAAGGAGAAAGTAAAGGGTTTTTGTGCAGGTGACAATGAACAAGAAAAAATTATATTAATTAAGTTGTTTGAAAGGAAAAGGAGTGTGTGGCTGGGTCAACATTTACGGTAATTCTGAAGCTTCTCTTGCTAATAGCTGTGATTCCTTCTTACTTCTGCAATCTCCCCATGTGCCCTATAACCTGACTGTGGAGATCTGAAATGCACATGGGAAAGGTTTGTTAGATCACTTCTGAAACAGGCTTCCAAAGAGATATTCTGTGCTGCAGATATTGAGAAGGGCAGAGAACATTTTGACACTACCAGGGAACTGTGTTTCCCCATCCCAGGGCGTTTGTGCCCCTCTCTGTGCTGGTCATGGACCGTAAAAAGTCTTGGTTGATTGATTGACACTACCACAAGCATAGCATTGAATTTAACCCCAATATATGTCTGCTGTCTGTAATAATTTTATTATTAGTGGATTGTTTCTACTAAGTGTCTATTGTTGTGAAACATTTGGACTGTTGTCATGATTTATTTAAATCTACAGTAGAGTCTCACTTATCCAATCTTCACTTATCCAACGTTCCGGATTATCTAACACAATCTGCCTCCTACCTGGATCCACAGCTGTTTCTCTAGGCAGCAAGGACTGAACTTTTTATGGATTTAATTTCTGACAATGTTGTTACTGTAAGTTCATTTTATGCAATTCTATCTTTATTTGTAGTCAATATTTTAGTAGTCAATGTTTTCAATACATTGCGATGTTTTGGTGCTAAATTCGTAAATACAGTAATTACGATATAACGTTACCGTGTATTGAACAGCTTTTTCTGTCAATTTGTTGTAAAACATGATGTTCTGGTGCTTTATTTGTAAAATCATAACATCATTTGACGTTTAATAGGCTTTTCCTTAATCCCTCCTTATTTTCCAACATTTTCGCTTATCGAACGTTATGCCGGCCTGTTTATGTTGGATAGCGAGACTCTACTGTACTTGCAAATGTGATTGCATTATCTAAAAATGTTGAGTCTGATTATGTAAATGTGTTCAATCTCACTGTCAAAAACTTTGAGGATAATATTATCATGGGGAAATAGTTTACAGATATGACTACCATGATGATGATGCAAGAACACAAGCTAAATATAAACAAACCCCATTTTTTCCTTTCAACAATTGCTGGCATAATGAATATTTCAATTGGATCACAAGATCAATAATTCAGTTAAAAGAAACACTGTGGTGTTGAATTAAGAAAGTTAATCTTACCTTGGAAAAATAAATTGCTCAGGGATCCCATCAGCAGTTTTGCATAGTTTTAGTTCTTGGCACTATTTATTTCTATTGCACAGCTTTTAAATCTAATACTGCTCTCTGTGGGAATAACTGTAAATAAGAATATTGACTGTTTTATTCTTTCTATCTATCTTTTTACTTGTAAGGGGTTCACTGGCAATGCCCAAGTACAATGGGCCCCTGGTATCTGCTGGGGTTTGGTTGTAATAGGATCCCCTAATGAATTCCAGCATCAATGGATGTATAAGTTCTATTGTATACAATAGTGTATTTAAAAAGTGTCCTTACATAAAATGACAAAATCAAGATTTGCTTTTGGGATTCTTTGTGGGAAATATTTTCAAGCATTGGATAGTTGAATCCATGGGTAGAGAATCTGTAAATATAGACAGCCGGCTGTAAGTTACGTGTCTTGATACACATTTAACATGCTTTTCATCTATTCACATAATGAGAAGCATTTTACCAATGTCCCCTTCCACTGCTACTTTCCTCTATGGTTTCTTGTATGGCAGGAAATATGAATGGTCAGGTGCAAAAGTTATTTTCATGTTGGGTTGCTGTGAGTTTTCCGGGCTGTATGGCCATGTTCCAGAAGCATTCTCTCCTGATGTTTCGCCCACATCCTCGAGGCGTGAGGTCTGTTGGAAACTAAGCAAGTGGGGTTTATATATCTGTGGAAAGTCCAGGTTGGGAGAAATAACTCTTGCCTGTTTGAGGAAAGTGTGAATGTTGCAATTCATCAGCATTTAAGGGCCTTGAAGATTCAAGGTCTGGCTGCTTCCTGCCTGAGGGAATTCTTTGTTGGAAGGTATTTGCGGGCCCTGATTGTTTCATGTCTGGAATTCTCCTGTTTTCAGAGTGTTGTTCTTTATTAACATTTGCCTCAAACATATAAGAGTTCTTTTCCCCACCCTGGACCTTCCACAGATATATAAACCTCAGTGGCCTAGTTTTCAACAGATCTCACAACCTCTGAGGATGCCTGCCATAGACATGGGTGAAATGTCAGGAGAGGATGCTTCTGGAACATGGCCATGCAGCCCAGAAAACTCACAGCAACCCAGTGATTCGGCCATGAAAGCCTTTGACAACACAATATTTCATGTTGATGATACTGGGTTTCAGCTGCATATTTGTTAACCTGGAAAATCTCAGTTTCATGGACTCCATTTTGTGCCTGTCATCCTGGGAGTAGATACAACAGAGTTAGATCCAGCACTCTGCTATTAAGAGCCACCCAAGGGCCATTTCATACTATACAGTTATAGCACTATGATTTCATTTTAAATGTTATGGTAAATGTTATGGTTAAATGATGGAAGCCTAGGATTTGTCAGTTAGGAAGGTGTATTTACAATTTTTAGCCAGATTGTTTCTCTATTGTCCCATCAAACCCAAGAATCCCACTGGATATTTCCATGGAAGTTAAGGTGGAATCATACTGCCATAAGTGTGTAGAACATGATGGTAGAGTTAGCCATGGCATAAGATACTATACCATATTCATATTGCCTGAATGACAGATTTCCCAGGTTGTAGTGCCTGAAGTTCCTTGGCATTTTGGAATATGATTGAATACAGAAAAGCAATTAACAACCACCAAATATAATGACAACATAGGATTATTTTATTATTGTGTTCTTTTCATTTGTATATAAAGCTATATTTACAGATTGGCTGGCTTATTAAGTTGCCATTTTACAAGACTGGAGAGGAACAAAATATCCGTGTCTTGCACAAAATCATTTGGTAAATGATAAACAGATTTAAAAGAAAATCTCGATGGTACACATTTTGAATTGACAGATGGATTCCATCATAAACATTAAACAATAAGAAATATTTTGGATGTAATAGAATATGTCTATTTCTGGCAAATGAATCTGGCAAACCATCCACACTGTGGATTGATGGCAGCTTGAACACCACTTTATCTATGGCCCCATCGTATGGAATCCTGGGACTTGTAGTTTGTTGTGGCACCAGAGCTCTCTGACAGAGAAGGGTAAATAGCCCACAAAATTGCAAATTCTAGAATTGCAAAACAGTGAGGTATAGTAGTTAATGTTGAATCAAATTGCTGAAATGTTGCAGTGTGGATACAAACTTGCAGAAGAAAATATGATAATAAATAGTATTCTGAACTCAAAAAGACCAATGACTAGATGCAAAAGGCCATTATGTCCCTCATCCCAGCCTTTATATTGAGCAAATGTGACTTTTATGTTGAACAACCCCATTTGTTGTACAGAAGACTCTGTTCTTTTGTTATTCAATTGATGTGTCTTGAATTTTGTTCTTCCCGAGTTATAGTTCACTTCAGAAGATTCCAGCATTCAGTTTCTGGAATTGACCCATTCATTTTTTTGTAACAGCTTTCCACTTCAGTTCATTTTTGCTTCCCATCTCTGCCACATTTCAGCATGTATCCAATAACATTAATAAAATGCTGCAAAAAGCAATCTAAAAGTGGTGACACGCCAGACTTTAAGACATTTATATGGCATGGATGTCAGTACGCTTCTGATCTAAACTTAAAGTGTTAGCAGCAAGGTTCAAAGTGTCATCAATGACCATCATCCACAATGTATCAGACATAAGAAATTGTGATAATTAATATTAAAACTTACTGCAATTTCTCAGCTTTCATTATTCTTCATTGCTGTCCGATACTGGATAAAAAAAATACAGTTGTCCCTCCACTAGGCATGAGCGATCCATGAAAAAAATGGTTCAGTACTCACCTCCAAAGTAGGGGGCGCCAGTGCTTCATTTTTGAAACTATTTCGGATTTCCCCCCTCAAATATTTTGGATATTTCCGAAAATTCGTAATGCTTGAAATTAGTTCGTTAATGGCAGATGCGCATGCACAATTGCGAAAAAACTAGTGTGCGGGGGGGGGGGCTTTAAGGGGCTCTACCGCCCTCATTTTTGAAGCGATCCTGATCAAATTTTTCACAGTAGTAGAACACATTCATCCCTGGTAGTTTGCCAAATTTCACAAGGTTTCCCTTCACCTGTGCTTTTTGGTGAATTTTTTCAGCTTTTAAAAGACACAATTTTTTATGAATGTAAGAAAACTGTCTCCGATTCGAAAGAGTTATTCCTTTTTCCATCGATTTCTCATCACTTTGAAAGTCCTTGTTGTACTTTTGAAACCTTTTTTTGGGGGGGGGGTCTAAAACTCAGTGGATTTTTTTGGCACCGATGGACATGCTGTGATGCCGCAATGCGCAAAGTGCTTCTGTGGACATCTGGGTTACAGACCATGCTGTGCAGCCTCTGTGCACGTGTAGAGTTCTCAGTGAGAACCCCTGGGTGCAATGCCCACTTTCCTACATGTGACCGCCAGCCCCAAAGGCAGGCATCCTGCCCCACCCCTGCAGAGAATCTTCCCCAAGAGGAAGGTATCTGCAGCTGCTGCCAAGCCAAAGCAAACCACACCAAAAGGAAAGCAAACCAAACCAAACCCTCAGGAATGCCAAAGGAATGACAAGCCCACTCAAGGCATTGCTGATTTGCTGAAGGAAGGCTGCTCAGCTGTGCTGCTGTGCAGTCAGAGTGTGCGCCCCACGGGGCCACAGCGACCTGTCACTGCAGAGCACAGTGAAAAAATTACCACATTAGCTCGCACCAGCAACCATTAAGGAAGGAGATTATACCACCTCAGTGACTGTGTGTGTGGAGTAGTACTGTGTAGCTTGTGCCCTCATGCATTGTGTGAGCTAAAGTCTTTTTAACTTGGAGAAATATATATTTCTTTTTAAATTTTGAAAGAATAACAACTAGAAATTTACACTTCTCACAATGGGCGCTCAGGATTGCCTAGCCTACTGCCTTGCCAAATGGAAAATCAGGAAGAAAGGCATAAATGGTGGCTGAGCACAAAGGGGAATAGAGATTAGAAATATATATATAATTAAATTTAGAAAATTATTTTAAATAAAAGAAAAACCTTGGAACAGACACTTCTCTCAATATGCACTTAAAAGTGGCCAGCCAGAAGCCAAGCAGAGAGGCACAAAAGGGAACCTCACAACTGGATGTAGTTCTGAGAAATATATATTTTTATTTCTTTTTGTTAAGGAAAACCCCCTCCGAGAATCCCGTTTCTTAATGTCCACGCTACAAGGCCAGCTGCCAACAGCACGACAGCCAGCCACAGGTGCCCTTTCTTGCAAAAAATCACCTAACTCAACACAGTCCTGCTTCTTCCTTCTCTCCGTTGCCTTTTAACAGGGCCAAAATGCAAAAACCCATGGCCAGCCAGCCAGCCCAACACAGAGTCCTTGCTTCTTCTTAAGAAATACAACCCAGACCCCTAAAAGCCGCTTCTCCCTTTCTTCTCGGTTTCCCTTTTTTCAGCTTCCCACTGCTAGACAGATAGAGCAAATACAACAGCCCACAGACAACAACCAGCATCCACCCACCCTCGTGTGCTCCCACCGAACCACAAATGCCACGGGGCAGCCCAAACTGGGCTTTTTATAGAAGACTAATGCGTGGGCACGCAGAGGACGTTAGCTCCCACCCTTGCGTCCATCGTGCACTCCTGTGATTGGTAGGGGAGCTGAGGCCAGTTTGGCTGTGCTGCACTCCCAAACAAGTTTGGTTGCATTAACAAATATATATATTTTTAAATAATTAAAATAAATTAAAAAAATATTTTGGGGAAAAAAATTAGGATCAAATTTAAGAGACATAACGAGAGTAGGGCTACAATGCTTCGAATTACCAAGCTTGATGGGCCATGATAGCCCGTGTCGGATACCAATCAAAAAGTGAGATATATCCGATTTTAATCCGATTTAAGATTTTTTACATTTTTTTGACCATGCCTACCCTCCACATCTATGGTTTTGATTTCTGGGGATTTGATTATTCAAGGATTTGATTTTAAAATGTCATCTCTAGGAACCTCCAGGACCTATAAATTTGATGCTGGAGGAGCTAGAGATTTCTAAGGCCTCATCTACACTGCCATATAAAATCCAGATGATTTGTTTTGAACAGGTTTATTTGGCAGTGTAGACTCAGCTACTCCTGTTCAAAGCATATGATTTGGATTATCTGTTTGTATTATCTGGATTATATGGCAGTGCAGATCCAGCCTAAGGCTATATAAACCAGTTCAAACCAGATTTTATATGGCAGTGCAGCTGGAGCCTATGAGCACACTCTCCTAGGAATATCTAGGGACCCTTTTACACTGCCATTTATTCCAGATTATCAAAGCATATAATCCACATTATCTGATTTGAGTTTACATTGCCATATAATCCAGTTCAAATCAGATAATCTGGATTTTAGAAGGGATGTAGGCCTTCTAAAATGATTCTGTGGCTAGCTTCCAGAAGAAGTCAATCATGGGATCATGTTAGAAGATCTAGGTATCACTAAGGAAAAAAATAGCAATTTCTGTATTCACATTTTTTCACTTTCATGGGAGGAGCCATGGTGGCGCAATGGGTTAAACCCTTGTGCCGGCTGAACTGCTGACCTGAAGGTTAGGTTGCTTACCAGAAGGTTGCAGTTCGAATTCACGAGATGGGGTGAGCTTCTGTCTGTCAGCCGTAGCTTTCAGGGACACGAGAGAAGCCTTCCAGCAAGATGATAACACATCTGGGCATCCCCTGGGAAATGTCTCAATTGACAGCCAATTCTCTCACACCAGAAGCGACTTGCAGTATGTTCTCAGGTCGCTTTTGACACTATATGTCAGTGATTTTTTTCCCCACTTTCTCTTAGGGTTGTCATATTTTAGCTTCTTCAGATCCATGTCTGTAATATGGATACACACTATAGCCATGTCTTCATATTACAACCCTGTTTTGAACATAATATAAATTATGTGGTATGTCAAAAGAGTAACACTTTCGCATGCAATGCATTCACATTCAGAAGCACTCTGAAATTGTTTCATAAGCATAAAAACAGTTTTTTAATGAAAGCTGGAAATTCATGGTACAAACGGGACAAAAACATTGCAAGAATTCAAGAGAAACCAAGCTAACTGATAGCCATGCACGCAAAATACATTCCTACCATTTCTACCATTTCTTTTGTGTCTTCAGTTTCTTCAAAAGGATGAAACGGGAAGCCCCCTCCCCACACAAAAATCTGCTCAGCATGACAGTCTGCTTTTGTGTGCATCCGAACTTGCCTCCTTGCCTTGGAAAGAGAGTGCATGTGTGGCGGGATGTACAGGCAGGCAGGCCCAGAGTGTGATTGCAACTGAGCACCTCTTACTCTAGAGTAGAAATAGCAGGTGGCAGGGAAGAAGAATGCATGCTGGGAAGGGGAGCCAGTAGGTGGAAAGCCCCCCCCCCCCAATAATGGTCTGATTTTCAGGCCCTGAAATGAAGAAACCAAAAACAACCCTCTCAATTTCAGGAGGCTTACAAAAAATGGATTGGGGCCCCCAACGAAATCTGGGAGATGAAATGGGAAAAGGTTTCCCCCCAAATGCACATGTCTACTAACTGACAGATAGAGAAACAACGCTTCCTACTTTTTTTCCTGTCCTTACTGTTTTTTTATCTTCTCCCCTCCTTGAACAATTCAACTTTTTTTGCTTCTCCCTACTTGTTAGATAGCAAAGGACACGTAAGGGTTATTGTGCATCTGGTTACACTGAAATGACCTGCGATGTTCCAGTGGTGAGAACACCCAGAAGGAACATTTCAGTTTGCTCATCCTTCATTGTCCCACATGAAACCAGTATTGAGCACCTTGACCAAACCCTAAGGCCCCTATTCTTGAGGAAATTGCCATGCTTGCTGCTCTGGTGAGGAAACATCTTATTTCTGTTGAGCCTGGTCTTTGCCACTTAACAGGATATTGCATACTGAATTCACATTTTAATTAATTACTGTTTTAAAAAATAAGAAAACTCTGAGATGTACAATCTGCTTTTGAAGACCCTTTCCATCAAATGCTCAAGAGGAAATGCAGATATCTGGATGCACCCTCATTCCTGCTCAGTGGCTGATAAAATAGAATTCCTCTCGGAAGCCACAGGCTTCTCTTGGATAGCAAAAGTGACAACATTTTATGGAGAAATGTGGGATTTCTCCCCATGCAAGGCTGTATGAACTATTTATGCAGGCATTAGCAAGGATTAGGGCAAAATATGTTACCAACACATTGGACTTTCAGGGGTAAAATTAGTTTGTATTTGTTTATATTTGTACAAACTACAATACTGAGTTCAAAATAATAAATATGGTAATAGTCTGCCTTTTTTTCTTCTTTTTGCACACAAACCAATTATATTGGATGCAGAGAGCTTTTCCTTTTGCTCTCAAAAAGACAAGGGAAAACTATCTCCTTTTTAGCATTACTTCTCTGGGAAGCAGAGCTGGTGTGAGCATCGTGCTGAATCGTGCATAAGCAGAGCATTTCTTTGGTGGTTTGGGTAGAGTGGATTAAGTATCTGCCGTGGAAGACTGAAATAGGTGCTCATTCTGTTCTTTCCAGATGAAAAATCACCTCGATTTTCAAGAGGACTGATATGATCGATGTTTGCAACAAAAATGAAAATGTTTGCAGGGTTTTGCTCTCTCATGTATTTTTGGTAGCATATGGGGTAGAGCACCTTGATTAAATTAATGGCATCTGCAAAGGAAAATGCAACGTTACATAACAGCAATTTTGAATAAAATCTTTCTGATATCCTCCTCCCAGGAGAATCATCAGCATCCTAATGCAGGAGGTAATATTTCAACCCTTTCTTCATCACTGAAATCTAAATTTATATTTGTGAATGAGGTAGAATGAGGTAGAATGCAAGAAATGGACAGGCAAACCAGAAATGAATTGGTGCTCATTAGCATGTCTGAAAGTATTTTTTTTTAAAAAAAAATCTTTGTATCTGGGCATTGTTTGTTTTTCATTTAGAAAAGCAATAGATATGACAACAAAAAATGTATAATCTCCTGGAAACCAACAGGAACTCTGGAACTGCTTTAAAGGTTAGCAGCCTTAACATTGGTTAATTTTGCCCACTTGCCAGTACATTTATATGGCACAATGACAAAATGAATACATTGTGTTGAAACAACAACAAAAACAGCAGCAACAACTCGGCCAGTTGAAGTATGTCACAACCTGACTACCTTGAAGAGAATATCAAAAGAAGTAAGTGAAATAAGTAAATAATAAATTAACAAATGCACTTAGTATTTATAGCAAAATGAAAAACCATTAAAGCTGTATCAGAGCCGGCCCTAGGTATTTTTCAAGTGTAGGTGAACAGAATTTGGCGCCTCCCCCCAAAACAATCACTGAAATATAAAAGCGTTGGATAAGCGAAAATGTTGGATAATAAGGAGGGATTAAGGAAAAGCCTATTAAACATCAAATTACATTAAGATTTTACAAATTAAGCACCAAAACATCATGTTTTACAACAAATCAACAGAAAAAGCAGTCTCGACTGCGCCCCCGTATGTTTGGCGCCCAAAGCGACCGCTTAATTCGCCTCATTGTTGGACCGGCTCTGAGCTGTATTGGGCCCCTTCCACACAGCTGAATAAAGTCCCACATTACCTGCTTTGAACTGGAATATATGGCAGTATGGACTCAGATAACCCAGTTCAAAGCAGATATTGTGGGATTTTCTGCCTTGATATTCTGGATTATATGGCTGTGTGGAAGGGCCCTTAGTGTTAGGACCGTGTGACCAGATGAGGAGGAAAAGGGTTTCTTCCCAGCAGCAGAATCAGAGCCTCGGTAAGAGGAACAGCCTGATGGTACTAAGATTGAGCAGGAATAGGCCCTTCAGGAATGGAAGTACCTGAGTTGGGTCAGGAGGAGGAGGGGAAGGAAGAACAGGCATGGGATCCACCTGTCCGGCTCCAGCTCAGGATCAAGCTATCCAGCTATCCAGCTGAAAAAAGAAAATAGCAGCTGCAAAGGGTTATCAGGAGATGCATAAAAGACTGGTGTGTGGAACAGTTGACTGCTGGAGGCAATTGTTGTTTGGTGTTACAGCTGGGAATCCTTGATGTCCTTGTGAACCTTTGGACTATGCTTGCAGATATTGGACTTGTGCTTTAAGCCTTGGACTACATTTGTGTTGGAAATGGCAACCTCCCAAGCCTCTCACTATTCTTTTGTTAATGTATATATTTGTTAACCTGCATTCTATGTGTATGTTGATTTGCCAATTTGTACCTCTTTGGTGTGGGAGGGGTTATAGACATGTGATTGTACTGAGCATGTGCAGACTCAGGACTCCATTTTGTATTCAGTATGTGTTTGATCTTCAATGTAGATGTTTGTGTCTGGACTTCAGTGGAGATGGATGCATGTTGCTATTTAGAGACTTAGAAGTATGCTTTATGAACTTCAGTGAGTACAATCATATTAAAGACTATGGACTATTGATTAAGAGTGAAACCCTGTGTACTCTAATACAGAGAAGCTACATCTTATCTATAACTGAACTTCAACAAGAAATGTGCCTGTATGGTGAATTAATACAAGACGTTTACAAATAAACAAGATACGTTATTTTTCAAAGAAAGCTTTGGTTTTTATCTGAGTGAGTATTTTAGACTCAAATGTTTTTAAAGGAAGTGTATATATTTTGGGCAATTACAACTGCAAACAATCATCCTCTGCTAACCAAAAATATTTTTGTAGTAGCATGTCTTTATCCTTGGCAGTTTAAAGACACAGTTCTTCAGTTTAACAGCTGAGTTACCTGTGTGCCATTACTTTAATGCTTGTGAATATCGCTTGTTCAAAGAGTTGACTTCTAACAAGACCATGCTTTTCTTGACTAGTGGTTTTCAAAAGGTAGTCTCCACATATTTATGGAGATTCATATTTGCCAAATGACTTGTGCCCAGAAACTGTGTGCAGCTATTTTCCAATAGGTCATGCAATAGTTTGGACATTGGACCTGTGTTTTGAACCCTGGACTATGCCTTGGATAGAAATAAACTTCTGTGTATTTTGACCCCATGGAATGGACACCGAAATTGTTTTGCTTGCTCCTGTTTACTGAACTGCCCACGCTATTAAATCCTGAACTGCCTCTGACTACTCTTAGGAAGAAACCTGCAGACTGCTGACAATTAGGGCCAATATTATGCAATAATTTTTCAGGAAAAGGGCTTATCCCCATCCCACCTCCCATTCTAGTCTTACAACCTCATCACATTATGGTTTTTATGGTCCCCTTTTCTTCTTCTGGAGGGGGCCTGCTGAGTGTCATCAAACCGCTGGCTTGGCTCCATTCCTCCTGGGGGGGGGGGGGGGTAGGGAGGAGTTTCGCAAGGTATTCCTCCACCATGAGGAAAGTGTGTTTTGGGTAGTCCATTTGATGGGGAAAGGGCAACGTGGCAATTCATGTTGCTGCCCTTTTACCCATCTGATGGGAACAGGGACAGGGTACCAATGTGCCTTGTCCTGTCACCACCATGTGATAGGGGAAGGAAGGAGGGTGTGTGGTAATATATATATATTCGATTTTAAAATATTTAACATAGATTGGTTTTTAGTTGCATCCCCTTTTCTACTTCACTGGCTCCTAATGGCATAGATAAGGGTTTCTCTTCCAAAGTATTGAATGGAGCATACAGTATCATGAGGTGGCTGCCTCACTTTGCTTAAGGTAATGCTGGCGCTGGTGAGGTCAACACACACAAGTCATGAATGCTTGTGAATGTTTGTTTCTTTATGAACATTACGTGAAGCGAGACACAGTCCCACATTTTTGAATTTCTAATGTTATCACTGAAATATCCAGTTGACAAGAAAACCTTGTTCGTGCAATATCATCTCCCTAGCCCCCCAATTTGTAAAATGCCATTCTGTTCAAGCAGAACATACATCCTGATTATTAAGATGACCTTTTAGAAACTTGAATGGAGTACTTCAAAGCTCCTTAATTCCTGGTTCTCTTTTTAAATATGTGTGGGTGGCCAAGAAAAGAAAGGCATTTTCTTCTACATGAAGAAACCGCAAAAAGCAGCAAGTACACTTATCAAATAAAAGCTGCCCTTCACTTCTTTTTGTTTGAAGTTAATTGTATGTGTTTTAAAATGCATTTCTATTATGTTCCCAGTTATTTTTGTATTTCAGAAGTTGCCTAGCTGTTGAGTTCATTTACTATTGGTTTTTGGCAGTATGCACACATTTATTAAGGCTGGATCTACACTGCCCTATATCCCAGAATCTGATCCCAGATTATCTTCTTATCCCAGATTATCTGGGATTTTGCTGGGGTGGTGTCTACATGCCCTAGCCAGCCCCTAACATCTAGCCAGTAGAGGTGTGTGCAGTATTTGTTCCATTTGTTTCATTTGGGTATTTGTTTCGTACCATCTATTTGGATGACATGAAACAAAAGAGCCAATTTTCAGATGAAACAAAAAGTGAAATGAAAGAGAAAGTTGCATGGTTTCTGTTTCTTTGTTTGGTTTTTGGGCTGCATGGCCCAGGGAGTTCTTCCACATGCATCAGAGGAGGAGGAGGTGATGTCTGGGGCTTTTGGCCAATCAGAAGCCAAGGAAGCTGTGACGTTGCCGGGGTGTTTAATGGGGCGACTGCCCCCAAAGTGCCCATTGTGGGCACATCTTTTGCTGGTGCTGGCTGGCTGCCTGGCTTGCTCCTGCTTGTTCATCTCACTCAGTCTCTTTGCTTGCTTGCTTGCTTGCTGCCTTGCTGCCTTGTTGCCTTGCCTCTTGCTTTGCCTTCCTTCCATACCTTGCTGCAAAGGGAAAGAGATTTGTTTGTATTTATTTTTTTCTCAATCTTGGCTGCTCGGTTTCTATTTTTAATTCTTTCTTTGAAGGGAGCGGGGCTTTGGGGGATTTTTGAAGGGGTGGGGTGGGATGGGTTTGGCTGGGGAATGCACGTGGGGCTTCGGGGGTTGGGGAAACGGGGGATCTCTGTAGCTTCTATTTTCTGTACTGTAACATTTTTAAATCTTTTAATCTTTTATCTTAATTATTTGTTTAAAACTTGCCTTTTTCATCCCCCTGGGAAGTATTGGTATTTTAAAAAAGAAACAACAAATATTTTTAATAGGAAATAAATTGTTTGGCTTCTACTTTCTCCATTTCGAAAACCTTTTAAAAGTTGGTGAGCTAAAAGGGGTCGATAGGCCCTCCATGTATGGTGATTTTCACCCCTCTAGCCCTAAAACTGAGGGAAGGGCAAGCCTTGGAAGCCTTCCCATTGCCACCAACGGTCTGAAAATTTTCAATTTTTTTGGACATGAGATAAAAATCCCATTCGAATAGAGTCCCATTTTCAGAAGTGGCAAACAAAAATGAAAATGGAGTAAAACAAATGAAACAAAACAAAACGGATAGCAATTTTATACAAATGCACATCAATACTAGCCAGCCCCCAGATCTCCTTGGAGAAAGCTCCTGATGCTAAGGCTAAGTGTACATTTCACTGTAAACACAGCTTGACACCACTTTAACCACCATGGTTGACCCGGGAAGGCATGATGTAGCCTTGCCCTCAAACATTTCTAGTTTTTTATTGGTATTTGCATACGTAGTAACTTTACAGGATTCAGCCCAAAGTGCATCTGAAACATGCACGTTTACAGTTACACACATAAAGAAATATTTTGAAACAAAAAGCTCCTCCTAACTGGCAATAAATAGTTACAATTGGCAATAAATAAATGGATAAAAAGCTTGAATATTAAAAGACAGCATAAACCTTCTTGGCTTAGTTTCCCCAGACTGTTTAATCCATATACAGTATTCCTCATGAGGAAACATGCACCCTAGGAGAGTCAGTCTAAATTACCGTGTTATGGATACAGGTTGTGAATGGTAAAGAAAAACGAATTATAATAATAAGCAGGCAGTGTGAAATTTGACCCAATTTACTCATTTCAAATAAACAGATCAAAAAGTTTTTAGAGGCTGGCAGGATAAAAAGTAGACTCTAGTTTGAAATAAGTCAAAACATGAAGCTTGAAGGCATAAGAAATGCCAGAATGAATTTAATAAAGAACCGGTTTTGTTAAAAATTGGTTCATTTCTCGTGTGCATCTGGTATAATTCCTCATCCTAAGGAAGGCAGACCTGTCACCTTAGTTCCCAGCTAGCGCTTATATAACTCACCACCAAGTGAATATATTTCATCTTAATTTGGAGCTGTAGATCTGCTCTCTTTGCTTAAGGGAGTAATAATACCTCACATGCTGAAAGATCAAAGCCATTATATAACTGAAATGAATAGTTTTTTATAAGGCAATTTGAGGTCAAAAATGGCAGTTCAGTAACTCAACTCTCTATCTCCGTTTTGTATATATTCCAAACACTGTGAATACTTTGATCCAGTGGGATCAACAACATAAATTTCTTTCCTATCAAATCCAATTTTTCCTTTCCTATCAAATCCAATTCCTTTTCTATCAAATCCAAAGCCTAAGCCAACCAAGAAGGGAAATGGAGGCTGTGATCCTAATTCACAGCTGATGACACAGGATTTTAACTACAGATATTACAGAGGCTCCTTCTACACTGCCATATAATCCAGATCATCAAAGCAGATAATCCACATTATCTGTTTTGAACTATATTATATGAGTCTACACTACCATATAATCCAGTTCAAAGCAGATAATCTGGATTTTATCTGGCAGTGTAGAAGTGGCCAGAGTTAATCTGTCAAAGCTCTAAACCTTAATGAACCGATCCATCACTTTTGGATTCTCTTCTTTTCATTTTTTTATATTTTCAAGTTCTTTTTTTAAAACCATATATGACAATATTTGTGAATTCCGGTGAATTTTTATCGAAAGGCAACTGAAACTAAATTCTCACCTATCCATACTCCTGCGTAGGAATGACTGAGGATTTCATTTTAGTTTATTTTCATGAGAAATATGTAATAATTCTCATAAGTCTCCCCCCCCCCAAGTAACATAATTTTTCAGTGATTGCAAAGAGATTTCTTGCTTTAAACAATGCCCCCACATGATTAAGATAAAGCAATTCCAGAAATGATTTCAGTAATGAAATCAATTCCCTCCAGAATCAGATTATAAAAGAACCACAGTTGAAGCCTGTGTATATCTAGCCAAATATAAATCCAACTGAGTCCATAAGAATTACTTTTATTTTCTGCTTTATATCAAAATCAGTGGGATTGTACTCCCTTGAAATCTCACTGGGCTAAATCCAGTATGATTCCTTAGTAAGATAAACAAATTGACATGAATGGAAGCACAATAAGGGGCTATTGACAGGTGTTGGCACTGATGGCTTCCCTGCATGTCTACTATGCCAGTTCGTTTCTCTTTGTGATAAGGTCCAGAATCTGTTGCTATGTGGCTCAAACCATTTGTAAGAGCTTAGCTAATGATATTTCTTCCTTTTAA
This sequence comes from Anolis carolinensis, assembly GCF_035594765.1. Lineage (NCBI taxonomy): Eukaryota > Metazoa > Chordata > Lepidosauria > Squamata > Anolidae > Anolis > Anolis carolinensis. The sequence goes on along the minus strand of NC_085841.1, from coordinate 149,159,988 downwards.
TCAAAAAGCCTTCAAATGATCTCTAGATGCATTTTCCCTTCTGTAAGAAATACTTCTTTCTCTCCCTCCTCAGACCTTTACAACATAAAAACTGAAGGTTTTTTTCAAACCACATCTTCATTTTTAGTTAAGTGCGATTTAGGCAATTTTCTGCATAACAGCTAGGAAAAGCAATGCTAATGAAGCTTAAAGGTCTGTATAAAGTGTCAGCAATGTGGTTAATAATCCCAAGACTGCAGTACAGAAATGTAGTCAAGGAGTGGCTCGAATGACAAATGCAACTATGAATAATTAATAGGAGACTTAACCACATCATATGTAAAATATCATTCTTGAACAGGAGCAGTATTTTGATGTAACCCCCTTTTCCTTTAATTTTCCTTTTTAAAGGGATGATAATTGTGTGGATACATTGAATTGAAATGTATAGAGTACCTTTCTAGACAGACTTACACAACAAAACAATTGAGTCATAATGGAATTTCAAGATTATCTTCCTTTTCTACTTATCACATAGATCCAAAAGTAAAAGAAGATGAAATGATTTGGAGGGTAAGAAAAGTCACCATTCTAGGAGGATATTTAAAGAATCCATATTAGAATTGGCTCATGTTCTACAGAACATCAGATTAGGTTGAATCCTTAACCGAATTAGGCAAATTTGGACATGGACTCCATGAGTCACCTAGTTGAGCCTCCTAAGACTAGGCTGGGAAGGGCTGAGCCCCCACATAATGATCGGGTAGGACAACCAAGACTCCAAAAATTGCTTCCCCCCCCCCACGCCCCCGATATGACGGTGGGAGAGCGCTTTGTTCCCTTACAGTGAAGGGAGAGTTGTTGTGAGCGAGGCCAGCATGGTCATGTTCCCTGCCCTATTCTTCATTCCAGTAATCTTATCTAACCCACCCTCCCGCCCTTTAACAGTGTACTTTAAGAGTTGCCAGTGGGGCCGAGTAGGAATTTCATCCCCCCCCCCCCACGTGTTCTAGGAGGGTTTCTCTCCTACCCTACACTGTTCAGTCCAGGGCAAATTGGGTGAGTGGGCTTTAAATAGGCTATCATCCAGGAAAATAGGAATAGGTTCATAGAATCATAGAATAGAATCATAGAATAGTAGAGTTGGAAGAGACCTCATGGGCCATCCAGTCCAAGAAGCAGGAAATCGCATTCAAAGCACCCCCGATAGATGGCCATCCAGCCTCTGTTTAAAAGCCTTCAAAGAAGGAGCCTCCACCACAGTCCGGGGCAGAGAGTTCCACTGCCGAACAGCCCTCACCGTGAGGAAGTTCCTCCTAATGTTCAGGTGGAATCTCCTTTCCTGCAGTTTGAAGACATTGTTCCGCGTCCTAGTCTGCAGGGCAGCAGAAAACAAGCTTGCTCCCTCCTTCCTATGACTTCCCCTCACATATTTGTACATGGCTATCATGTCTCCTCTCAGCCTTCTCTTCTGCAGGCTAAACATGCCCAGTTCTTTAAGCCTCTCCTCATAGGGCTTGTTCTCCAGACCTTTGATCATTTTAGTTGCCCTCCTCTGGGCTTTCCAGCTTGTCAACATCTCCCTTCAACTGTGGTGCCCAGAATTGGACGCAGTATTCCAGGTGTGGTCTGACCAAGGCAGAATAGAGGGGGAGCATGACTTCCCTGGATCTAGACACTATACCCCCATTGATGCAGGCCAGAATCCCGTTGGCTTTCTTAGCAGCCGCATCACATTGCTGGCTCATGTTTAACTTGTTGTCCACAAGGACTCCAAGATCTTTTTCACATGTACTGCTGTCTAGCCAGGCGTCCCCCATTCTGTATCTTTGCATTCCATTTTTTCTGCCGAAGTGAAGTATCTTGCATTTGTCCCTGTTGAACTTCATTTTGTTAGTTTCGGCCCATCTCTCTAGTCTGTTAAGAATAGTTTTGACTTCTGCTACTGTCTTCTGGAGTGTTGGCTATCCCTCCCAATTTGGTGTCATCTGCAAACTTGATGATCGTGCCTTCTAACCCTTCGTCTAAGTCACTAATAAAGATGTTGAACAGAACCGGACCCAGGACAGAACCCTGTGGCACTCCACTCATGACTTCTTTCCAAGATGAAGATGATGCATTGGAGAGCACCCTTTGGGTTCGTTCGCTTAGCCAATTACAGATCCACCTAACTGTAGTTTTGTCTAGCCCACATTTTACTAGTTTGTTTGCCAGAAGGTTGTGAGGGACTTTGTCGAAGGCCTTACTGAAATCCAGGTACGCTACATCCACGGCATTCCCTGTATCGACCCAACTCGTAACTCTGTCGAAAAAAGAGATCAGATTAGTCTGGCATGACTTGTTTTTGGTAAATCCGTGTTGACTATTAGCAATGACTGCATCTGTTTCTAAGTGTTTGCAGACCACTTCCTTAATGATCTTTTCCAGAATTTTGCCTGGTATCGATGTGAGGCTCACCGGACGGTAATTGTTTGGGTCGTTCTTTTTTCCCTTCTTGAAGATAGGGACCACATTTGCCCTCCTCCAATCTGCTGGGACTTCTCCCGTTCTCCAAGAAGATTGGAGGAGGAGGTTACATCTCGGTGAGCACCTGAAGCACTCCCTTGTGGTGTAGGCCATGAATGGGAACCCTCATCTGTGGTTAAATGAATTGAAGTGAGGGTGAACAGTAATGACTTTGAGCAGGGAGAGTTCTGGTCTCAATATCCTCTGGAATTGGGACATCATTCTCCATTCATTTCCTTGAATGGGAATCAATGGTTGGTTGCAGCCAGGGATCATGGTGTCTTGCCTTTGATAGATGAGGAGTAGGTCTTGGGTAGCCACTGGCTTGGTTGAATTACACACCAAGTTCATGCCCTTGAATTGGTTGGCAGTTTACATAGAAATTGTTTGGAAACATTTAATAAAAGTTGCCCATAGTTTCATCCACACTGTTGTATTGAATTGTTATTTCACTGATTTGGGAGCAATTATCCTTCAGACATATACTCAATCAGTGGGTCCCAAACTTATTTGGCCTACCATCCCTTTTTCAGAAAAAATATTGTTACACAGCTGATGAAACATGTATGAATAATTTTTCAAAATTGTCTTCTTGCTTTATGTTTCTAGCACCCCCTTATTTTTATTCAACACACCCCAATTTCATCCCAGTCTTCTACTAACCCCCTGGATTGTTCCAGTGACCCCAGGGAAACACTGTACTGAATGATCAAGACGAAAGAAACATTGAAATAGCAATGGTTGTTGAGCACTGCTATACTAAAGACTACCTGCAATCTATCATACCACTTAATCAAATGGAGGCTGGGAAGTGTAGAGCTCAGTCTGACTCAGTGTTGGAATGAAACAGATGATTTCCCTACCTCCATCACACTGTTAAATGTATCAGTGAGACTCAGAATTCATTCAGTACATTTGCCATCACACTTTAATCACAAGGCACCGCCCACCATCCCTTCCGCCCTGTTCTTTATAGGGAAAAAAACCTCTTCTCTTTGAAACATTAGCTGTTACGTGTCTTCAATTCCGGAAGCAAGGAAGCAGGGAGGGAGGGAGGGAGAGAAAGCGGCAATGCTCTCTCTCTCTCAGCTGTCCCACAGAGAAGGGTGTGGACCTTGGAAAACTATAACTCCCAGGACTGCATAGTATGGAGATATGGGATTTAAAGTAAGGCCCAGCTGCATTCATTCCATAGTGTAAATGCACCAAGAGAAGGATGTGGACTTTGGGAAACTATAACTCCCAGGAGGACTCGCTTGGAGCCATGACATTTAAAGTGGGGCACAGGGACATTCATTCCACATTCAGTGCATCAAGAGAAAGGTATGGACCTTGGAACGCTATGACTCCCAGGACTGCACAGCATGGAGACATCATGATGATGATGATGATGATGATGATGATGATAATGGCATTTAAAATGGGTCCCGATTGCATTTATTTTCCAGTGCAGATGCATCCAGGGAAGGGTATGGACCTTGGAAAACTATAACTCCCAGGACCACATAGTATGGAGCTATGATATTTAAACTGGGGTTCAAGAGCACTCATTCAATAGTGTAAATGCACAAAGAGAAAGGTATGGACCTTGGAAAACTATAACTCCCAGGACAGCACAGCATGGAGACATATAATAATAATAATAATAATAATAATAATAATAATAATAATAATAATAATAATCCTTCTCTCTTGACATTCCCATGCAACACAAGGGAGAGAAAGAAAGGGAAGGGAAGGAAAGAAAAGGACTCGGAAAGGCTACTTTTAAAAAAAGATATTGTTCTAACAAAGTAAAAGCTCGCTGAGCAAATGGTAATGCTTTCCCAAAGAAGATACTTTTGGCTCCTCCCACAGTTTCTCCTCCCAAAAATTGGAGAAATGTTTCATTTTCAGCCTGGGAGCTACAAATGACATCACATTAGAGAATTGGCCATTAATCTGGATCATTTCCCCAAAATCCACTTCCCCACCACCTCCTGAAACGTTTGAAAATAATGCTGCCCCCCACACTTAAAATACACAAAAATGCTCTATCCTACACTTGACACCAAACTAATGTGATGGGAACAGTAGCTTCCAGGATTTTAGGTGTAGCACTCAGTGGAATTTAATAAATATGAAGTGGATAGACATGTTATTTGAGAGTAAGCTTACATGAGAATAAATAGAATCCATTGTGCTAGTAAGGGTCTTCATGTTTAAGGTATTTCAGTGATAATCAATGGGAAAAGTAATTTGTCTTCCCTCTGCAAATGCCTAAAAGTAGGTAAAATAATATTAAAAATTAAATTAAATTAAAATTGTTTGCCCTCTCTTTGCTTAAAAGAGTTCCAGGGTCCCTAGATTTGGATAGATTTGGGATATACCCAAAGTAAGGAAAAGGTCTAGTAAATTTCAAATGAATAGGCTGTGGAGTTGGGGGACCGTGTGCCTTCAAAAAAGTGATGTGCGCAAGAAGGGTTGTACTTTTTGGGTTGAAAAAAATATTCCTGCAAAGGAATATATTCTCCATAGGTCTCTCTTTGATTTCCAATCAGAGAGCTTCCAATCAGAGAGCTTTGACTTTCAATCACAAGTGTTTTCAGGACAGATGAAGAAAGAACTACTCAGCACACATTTCACATCAGTGTTATTGCTTTTTATCTGTCATCCACAAATACTGGAAAGGGGAAGATTGTTGCCCTCCTATCTCAGAAGATTTTCTCATAACATCTGAACGTTATACGTTCTGTCAAAATGGATGAAAATGCTGTGATACAGGCAGGCTTGGCATTAAAAAACAGGAAGACATTTTGATGTTTATAAAATATTTGATGAGAAGTCTTCATTGAAAACACAAGAATTTAGTTTACTGGGTATTTTATTAAGGCAACATCTCTTGAACATTTGACATGTATTGTGTTTTTAAAACTGTTCCCCTTTCTCTTTAAATACATGACATACAGTGGCATATCTGTTTAGTATTTATTTTTTAGTGCTATTTGAAGGCTTGTTTCCTTTTTTGATCACTAGTAGGCCTTATCCCTGAATTATACAACTCTGGTAATAAAGACAGAAGCAGTGATCTGTTAAATAGGACAGAGCTATGAAGAGAATCAATGCAGGGCAGTGACTTAATCTTAGAGAAGCTATTCATCATTCATCTTGTTCTTCATGCAAGAATAAGAAGCTGCAAAAATTTCTTCATGTGATAGATGGCAATATATTTCTTACCTATTTCTTTTTTTAACTTTTATGTTTTTTATTATTATTTTAATATAATTTTTATTGAAAGTTTTCTATGTGGACATATTTATAAAAAGGAAGGGGCAAGTGAAGGAATGACTTTGGGTAAGCATGGGGGATACTAAAGGAATTGCAAGGGAGGGTAAAGCTCAGGTCTTGGGGAGGGGAAGAAGAGGGAAGTGAGGGTAGGGGTAGGGGAGAAAAGTTTGTCTTCCAACCTTCCTCTTCGTGGTCAAAACCATCTCCTGTCATAATGTTCTTTCCTTAGTATGCTTCTCCTTTCCTATTGTTTTAATGGGACTATTTTCCTTATAATTACCTACTTGGATTATAATATTGTCACCTTTTGTTCTACATTCCTGTAATCTTTAAGTAATTGCCAGTCAGTTGTCCTCTTGGGTTTCTTTGGCATTGTTGACATTAATTGGGTCAGTTTGTCCATATCCATGATTTCCATCATTTTTATTAGCCATTGTTCTTTTTTAGGTAGTTCTTTTATTTTCCATTTTATAGTGTATACAATTCTTGCTACTGTTGACAAATAGTTAAAAAGGTTTCTCTGTTTGCATCTAAGTCCATAGTCTTATCTGTTAATCCAAGTAAGAAGTACTCTGGTTTCATTTGTATCTTTAGTTTCAGAAATTTTTACAAGTTTCTTGGATCTCTCTCCAATAGTTTTTGGCTTTTGTCGCACGTCCACCACATGTGGTAGAATGTACCTTCTTGTATTCCACATTTCCAGCATTTATTCTGGATACTTTGGTAGAAAGATCCTAATTTGTTTGGGTTCATGTACCATCTAAAGAACATCTTATACCACATGCGTTCCCGTTTTTCTAATTTTATGGAGTGGCCTATATTTACTGCCCATTTTACCATAGGTTCTTTTATCTGTTCCAATTCTATAGACCATTCCAAAAGCTTCTTATATATCTTTGTAATCATTTTCTTTTCCATTAAAATTATTTTGTCCCAAAAGGATTCTTTATGTGCTAAGCCTATCTTCTTGTCGTTGTTATAATATTAATTGATTTGTAAGTACTGAAACCAAGAAATGTTATTGTATAATTCTTTGATCTCTTCTTGCATTTTCAACTGATATAATCCAGTCTGTTTTTTCAATATTTCTCAATATGTTGGCCATCTGGACCATCCTAAAAGCCTTCTTTGACCTGCTTCCAGAGGCAAGAGCCATAGTAGCATTTTTTTAAAAATAGAGTCTTTGTTTATATCTATCCCAAAATTTTAATTAAGGCCGATCTTATGAAACGATTTCCAATTTTTTTCTCAATTTTGGTTTTCCTGTACCAAAGGTACCTGTTTCAATTGGGATTGTCTCATTTGTGAGCACAATTTGTTTGTGCATGCAAAATTGTAATGTATCTTATCCAGACTTCAAAGATTTTAGCAGGATTGGATGGATTGTTTGGATCTTCTAAGGTAATCACAGGGGAAGCAGCTGCTCCCCCCTGTGGCCAGAATCGAACATCCCCTCAGGAGGTTAAATTGCCTATGCGTCTGTCTGTCTCGGTCTTTGTTTGATGTGTTTATGGGCATTGAATGTTTGCCCTATGTGTGTATAAAGTGAACCGCCCTGAGTCCCCTTCGGGGTGAGAAGGGCAGAATATAAATACTGTAAATAAATAAAAAAAATAAAATCAGGCTGACTTTCTTTGCATGCTATATTTTTAATGGCTTTTTCATTTTTGTACTTGCACATGTAAATTTTAAAATTCAGAACTTTTTTCCTTATCTATTCAGCCGTATTTACTCAAATACAAACTCATATTTATTCCATAGAATGTAACACATACATCTCAATTTTGAAACTGCATATTACATAAAATGGATTTGCCCAACCCTCTGGATTCTGAGCTCCTATGGGGTTATGTTCACAATTCTAACGCCATTGAATCTAATGCACACCTCTATTTTGGCAATGTAAATTATGCTATACGTATAAAACTCAAAGTATGTATGTATGTTTGTATTGCAAAGGCTATTGCTAGGCTAAGTAGCCCTCTGTAAAGTCACTGGGGAAAAAAGTGATATGGGTATGAGGGGAACCATAGCCTGTGTGTTGCCATGGAGAAATGACATAGAGCTGGAGAAGGGAGAAAATAGGACAGCAATCCCAACAACACCTAGGCTAGTTGAATAATTAAAAAAAAATTAAAATACCAATTTTTGGATGTTTTTCAGCCATCATAAAACAATACAAATGGCAAGGGACAAAAATAGAGGGGAGCAACTCTTGAGGCTGGCAGCATTTTTTTTTTGACAGGGCATATTGACATTTATTTATTTGTTTATTTGTCAGGAGCGACTTGAGAAACTGCAAGTTGCTTCTGGTGTGAGAGAATTGGTCTACTCTAAGGACATTGCTCAGGGGATGCCCAGATGTTTGATGTTTTACCATCATTATAGGAGGCTTCTCTCATGTCCCTGCATGGGGAGCTGGAGCTGACAGAGGGAGCTCACCCACACTCACCAGATTTGAGCTGCCAACCTGTTGGTCAGCAGTCCTGCCACCTTTCTCCAGGTGGACTCAAGGTGGCTCACATCATTTTAAAACATACTGTGTAACATAAAACCAAAGCTAAAAACAAATGACAAAAGTCCCATAGCATCATCTATATTATAAAAAAGAATGTTTATAAGGTTGGTGATTTCTCAGCAGCTCTCGTCAATATGTTGATATATCTTTCTCAAGTTAATTTTCTTAAGTTTTGGGAAGAGGCCTTACCCTGGAGAAAAGGTACACCATGATCTTATAGCATTTCTGGTGTGGATGGAGATAATCAAAGTATAGGGAAAATGAGATAATTTATTGATACAGAATTTGATAAACAAAATATGAGCCATAGCTTTACCTAAAAAAAATGAATATACATAGTAAGACTAAAGAGGGGAGAAATAAAAGATATGTTTTTGAGTTTATATGGAAACCATCAATCAGATATATGTCCCAGCATGATGGCAAATTTAAACCACCCTCAGATCAAGTGAGATCCTGTTAAACAACCAGGAGAAGATATCACTATTATTAAGAAAATTATATAATAAAGAATAATTTCTCAGTAAGAGGGCTGACAGGGAAGTAGTCTGTCAATGTCTGTTGCTTCGGGAAGGGAAGGAGGATGGCTAGAATAACACAACATTTGAAGAGTTGACAATTCCGTACACTTTACTATACATAGGGATAGACATTCATGGACAAGCCCTTATGTACAGAATGGTGAGGCACCCGATTGTTAACTGTAGCAAATTAGATTAGTCCACTGAGTCCACTGAGCCTGTGTTTTGACATCTGATCTCTGGATTATATTTGTCTCTCTGCAACAGCAGTGGGGGGAAACTGCTTTGTCATGTCTAGCCTTTGAGCCACTTTTTAAATCCCAGTATATACCAACTTCTGTTACTGTAGACACTGTAGGAATTTTGCATTTATTGCTTCTTTTCCCATGATATTTTTGCCAAGATAGCTTTTCTTTCTAGAATTATGTGATCTCACACTCCACAGAATGTGTCATTTCATTTTATAAAAAATATTTCAATGTCAATATAAGATTCACCTCACCAGTTTAGCATTTATTATATGGTAGACTCTCAAACTGTATCAACACTGCCATAGAATCCAGTTTCAGAATGCAGATTAACTGCTGTGAACTGGATTATATGAGGCTGGATCTATCTGCTTTCAACTGGATTATATGAGTCTACACTGTCAGATAATCTGGGATAAGCACATAATCTGGGATCAGATCCTGGGATATTGGGCAGTGTAGATCTAACCTGAGTCTACGCTGCCATATTATCCAGTTCAATGCAGGAAATCTGCATTCAGAAACTGGATAACATGACAGTGTTGACAGTGTTGACGGGGCCTCATTTAACTGGAACTAAAACAACTGGTGCTCTAAAGCAACAAAAAATATGAAGAAATAATAATAATAATAATAATAATAATAATAATAATAATAATAATTTATTTATATCCTATCCTATCTCCCTGAGGGGACTCAAAATAATACTTTAAATAAAAACCTGTTTTTATTACACAGCAAAACAGTAACTGTGTTATATTTTTCTTTGTTTCAATTTTCTTTTGATTACTGTATTTCAATTCAATATTTATATTAAGTCAATGCAGAATCTATGGAATGGTATAGTATTAGCTAGGCCTATTTTTAACAGTAACTCTCAAGCAAACCAAAAACTACATTTGTCTAACATCTACCAATCCTCATGGTGCCAGTTAATCAAGAATCTATTTTTTGTGTTATTATGATCATTCAAGAAATGCAAGTGTTCAACTACAAGATCTTTGAATCAGAAAACAAATATACAATTTTCTCTCCACATTTACGGATTTAATTATTTATAGATTTGATTAATATGTTCTGTTAAGTAAGCTTTCGTCCTCCAGGGCCAATGGAAATTCACTATAGTGTCAATCCTGCAAGATCTATATATTCCTAGAGTGATGCTCTCTCAGGTCTAAAAAAGTTTTTCAGTTCTCATTTTCCCTCTTTTACAGGGAATCTGGTGGGATCACAAACCTGCAAAAGTATTGGAAAATGAGCATGCAAAGATACTGTGGGACTTCCGAATCCAGACTGACAAAGTTCTGGAACACAACCCACCAGACATCACAGTTGTGGAAAAGAAAAAGGTTTGGATCATTGATGTTGCCATCCCAGGTGACAGTCGCATTGATGAAAAACAACAGGAAAAACTCAGCCGCTATCAGGACCTCGAATTGAACTTCAAAGACTCTGGCAGAAACCAGTGCAGGTGGTCCCGGTGGTGATGGGCACACTGAGTTCCGTGCCAAAAGATCTCAGCGGGCATTTGGAAACAATAGACATTGACAAAATTACGATCTGCCAACTGCAAAAGGCCACCCTACTGGGATCTGCGCGCATCATCCAAAAATACATCACACAGTCCTAGACACTTGGGAAGTGTTCGACTTGTGATTTTGTGATACGAAATTCAGCATATCTATCTTGTTTGCTGTGTCATACAATAAAATAATAATAATAACAATAATACTTTATTTTTCTATCCCACCACCATCTCCCTGAAGGGACTCGGGGCAGCTAACATGGGGCCAAGCCCAAAACAAAACAAATTATGACAGTTAAAACCAATATAAGTAAGTAAAAACAATATCAGCATAACATTCAGATATAATGGATGAATTAAAAACACAAAATGCAAAAACACCATAATGACCAGATAGGGAAGGTAGTAAACGAACATCACCATCAATGGATAAAATGGGGGCAATCAGGTCAAAAAGTGTGTGATTTCAAGAACGTTAATAAAATGCCTGGACAAGTGTCAAAGCATTTCCTGAGATAATTTAGGTAGGATAGGTAGGAGGGAAAATAAAGTGCGAGAAATAGTATGTCAATGAGAGGGGTCTAACATGTTACTGATTGTTCGAATGCACATTTGAAAAACCATGTTTTTAGCTGTTTAATAAAGGCAGACAGGGTTGGGGCCAGTCTAATCTCCCTAGGAAGGGAATTTCAGAGCCGAGGGGCCACCACAGAGAAGGCCGTCTCCCTCGTTCCAACAAGCCAAGCCTGTGATAGTGGGGGGAATGAGAGGAGAGCCTCCCCAGAAGATCAAAGGGATCGTGCAGGCTCATAGGGGGAAAGGCGGTTGCAAAGGTACATCACAGATAGGGTGTGGGAAGATAAGGTCTCCCTAATGTGTTTGAAAAAAGTTATTGCTTAAATGTTCTATTAAAATCAGCAGAATTAAAAGTGTTGACTGGATCTTGCTTTGTTCTTCTTTTATCCATAATGTTCTTGGTGTTTTTTTTTTTTTTAAAGTGAGGATTGATTAAAGAGAAAAATCCCTTGCGATTTGATAAAGCAAATGTGAGTAAGCAAACATTTTGCTTTACAGTTTGCATTTCTTCAGATGTGCTCCAAATGGATTCATGGGTTACTCCCAAACAAATGTGCTCACCACTACAGGTTTGATCACAAAAGCATATACTGAGATGCCTGGAGATTATTCAGCTCATTTGCAAAGCAAGCGATATATCACAATTTAGACAAAGTGGCTTTTGCCTTATGAAGCAAATTGGCAACTCCTCTGCAAATTTATTAAGGAGTAAAACCAATAAATCACCAAGACTCACTCCAGAGTAAGCTGGTGTAGGATTGCATCTCAGGGCTTTTAGTCAAATGGAAGTGGGTGGCTCTAATGTCAGGGAGTTGATGAATCTGTTCCAGGTTTTAGTCTTAACTTAAGGAACGAGCCAAGGTTTGGCATCTTAACCCTCAAATGCCACCACTGTTTTAAAGGTCAAACTAACTCAGAGCCTCTGAGTTATGTAGATGGGGTCTCAATGACATCATTACTGCTCTGATGTCAGGGTCATTGAGGCCCTATCTACACTGCCATTATAACGCAGATTGAACTGGATTCTATGGCAGTGTAGACTCATATAGTCCTACGGTTCAATCTGCATTATATGAGTCTACACTGACCATAGAATACAGTTCAAACTGCATTGTATGGCAGTGTAGATGTGACCTGAGTTGTCCCACTCATTATATAGCTCAGATAAACATCACACTGGTAGACTTCATAAATTTCCACCAGCTTTTTTTTTTTTTGCCCAGCTACTTTTCCAGTTGGAAAGGTAAGCCACTTAGAGTCCTGAACTGGAGAAAAGGTGATATAGAAATATAAAGAAAAGGGAGAAAACAGAGGAGGAGAAAAGGTGGTGCAGCTTCATCCAGGCTGTTCTTGACTAGCAAAGGAAATCAGTGTGAGGCTACTTCATTCTCCCCTTGAAGGTTGCCCGTTCAAATCTGCGAGACGGGGTGAGCTCTGATATGTTAGCTCTAGCTTGCGGGGACATGAAAGAAGCCTCTCAAGCATCCCCTGGGCAACGTCTCTGTAGACTGCCAATTCTCTCACACCAGAAGCAGTCGCTTCTGACACGATAAAAAACCTTCTGAATTCTACAGGATGGAGCCATGGCAACTAAAGTGGCATCAAACTGCATTCATTCTATAGTGTAGATGCAAGCAAATGAGTACATGCCTTACAATCCTGAGCTGTTGTGCACCAGTAAGTATTGTATCCTTTTGTAAGCTTCTATGTATTTATTTATTTACATTATTTATATTCCGCCCTTCTCATCCCAAAGGGGACTCAGGGCGGATCACATTGCACATATAAGGCAAACATTCAATGCCATAACATAGAACAGAGACAGAGACAGACGCAGGCATGGGCGGGCCTTGAACTCATGACCTCTTGGTTAGAGTGATTTGTTGCAGCTGGCTGCTAACCAGCCTGTGCCATAGCCCGGCCATTTGTGGCTGTAACTCCCAGTTACTCCAGCAAAATACTGTCCCACACTTTGGTCATAGCTTAAAAAAGCACAATACATAAATTAATGAACAATTAAATAATACAGTTTAGATTAAGTTAAAAAACAGATTAACATATAATAAATACACTTAAAATAGCCTTTAAAACTCAGAAAACTGTTGACAGAATTATCTATGCATTCAGCAGTATCAGTTGTATTGAACCTGCTCATGAACAGATGCCTATGTTCTGTGTTTTTCATATTGACAAACCCTGCTCACCATTAGAATGCCTTCCTTTCCTGGTGAACAGAATGTTTGCAGTGTCAATGGGCCATCGTTTTTGACATCCCTTATTAACATTCTGTCAGACACAGCGTGAGCTATATATCAATCATACGTTGACAGTGCACCATCGTTATCCAGTTGTTTCACACAATCTTATGCTCCAGCTGTCTCTATGTGCCAGAGATAGTCCTTGTTTCCAAGTACCTGTCACTGGTAAAAACACTGCCCAGGTTTATCTTTCAAGGAGATTCTGTAGGAAAGCCTCCCCCCCCCTTTTTTTTTTTTTGGTGTACACTTATGTAGGCTAGATACCTAAGTTTTGTTTTTCTCTCATTGATCCTTGGGCGTATATTCTTTCCAAGGTATCTAATGTGGGGAACAAGAGTGCAGGAAACCAGTACCATCCCTTCACTATGATTATTTATCTATTCCCAAAGGCACTAGGAGTTGGTGGATCATAAATCAGAACTGGTCCATGGACCATCATGAGTAGCACTGTTGTAGTGCATGTGAATGCATTCATACACTAATACAGAGATGCAGTGGTAGCTGAAACCGTGGTCTAAATCCAGGTGCTGTTCTCACCTACAAGAAAAACGATAACAATCTTTCTGAACACTTTGGAGAAGGATGTTTCCTTTCCTCTCCTTGTAAGTTTAGAAAAGAAGTGGCAGATGATCCCTTCCAAATGCATAGAGGGAGCTCGTCCCACTCATAGCTAGATCTGCTCTTGATGACTGGCAGATGCTCCTGATAAGGTTTTCTCATGGACATGGACATCTGTACCTATGGCACATTCCCACACATGAGAAGACACCCTACCCACTCAGAATGCCTCCTGAAGTGTAGAAATTAGCAATGTGTATGTAGGAAGAATTCATTCTCATGATACTTTTTCAAGAGAGGAAAAAACAGCACCATCCCAAGTGACATCAAGAGAGGGTGATTATCCACCATTGGGAATGGGAGAGAGGTGAGCAGGGCAGTATGGAAAGCAGTCAAGAAATGCTAAATAGCTCCATTGGCTCATTGAAGCCTGACAGGCAGACCTCAGTCCTCCTCTCAACTAGATTTTGAAACAGTGATTCAACTTGCTCTCCTGCCCCTTGTGCATGTTTAGATGGGCTCATCTAAGCAGTGCTGGATTTACCATTGGGCTCAAGTGTGCTTAAGCACAGGGCCTATAGAATCATAGAATAGAATCATAGAATAGTAGAGTTGGAAGAGACCTCATGGGCCATCCAGTCCAACCCCCTGCCAAGAAGCAGGAAATCGCATTCAAAGCACCCCCGACAGATGGCCATCCAGCCTCTGTTTAAAAGCCTCCAAAGAAGGAGCCTCCACCACAGCCCGGAGGAGAGAGTTCCACTGTCGAACAGCCCTCACAGTGAGGAAGTTCTTCCTGATGTTCAGGTGGAATCTCCTTTCCTGTAGTTTGAAGCCATTGTTCCGTGTCCTAGTTTGCAGGGCAGCAGAAAACAAGCTTGCTCCCTCCTCCCTATGACTTCCCCTCACATATTTGTACATGGCTATCATGTCTCCTCTCAGCCTTCTCTTCTGCAGGGTAAACATGCCCAGTTCTTTAAGACGCTCCTCATAGGGCTTGTTCTCCAGACCTTTGATCATTTTAGTTGCTCTCCTCTGGACGCTTTCCAGCTTGTCAACATCTCCCTTCAAATGCGGTGCCCAGAATTGGACACAGTATTCCAGGTGTGGTCTGACCAAGGCAGAATAGAGGGGGAGCATGACTTCCCTGGATCTAGATGCTATACCCCTATTGATGCAGGCCAGAATCCCATTGGCTTTCTTAGCAGCTGCATCACATTGCTGGCTCAAGTTTAACTTGTTGTCCACAAGGACTCCAAGATCTTTTTCACATGTACTGCTGTCTAGCCAGGTGTCCCCCATTCTGTATCTTTGCATTCCATTTTTTCTGCCAAAATGAAGTATCTTACATTTATCCCTGTTGAACTTCATTTTATTAGTTTCGGCCCATCTCTCTAGTCTGTCAAGATCGTTTTGAATTCTGCTCCTGTCTTCTGGAGTGTTGGCTATCCCTCCCAGTTTGGTGTCATCTGCAAACTTGATGATCGTGCCTTCTAACTCTTCATCTAAGTCGTTAATAAAGATGTTGAACAGAACCGGACCCAGGACGGAACCCTGCGGCAGTCCACTCATGACTTCTTTCCAAGATGAAGACGACGTATTGGTGAGCACCGTTTGGGTTCGTTTGCTTAGCCAATTACAGATCCACCTAACCATAGTTTTGTCTAGCCCACATTTTACTAGTTTGTTTGCCAGAAGGTCATGAGGGACTTTGTCGAAAGCCTTACTGAAATCTAGGTACGTTACATCCACGGCATTCCCTGTATCGACCCAACTCGTAACTCTATCTTCCTGCCAAAACATTTTTATGATGAATTTTGCTTATGTGGTGCAATTCTAAATTTGAAGCTGTTTCTTTTTGGAGCAATTCCAGACACAATAATAACACTTTATTTATATCCTGCCCCATCTCCCCAAGGGGACCCGGGTGGCTTACAAGGCAACATAGCAGACCTATCTCTTGGCCTGTCTCTTTCAGGGTCCAAGTAAGGGGCCTCATAACTTAACTAGCACAGGGCCTCCTTTGTCCTAAATCCAACACTGTGGATGAGGTTCATAGGGGTGACGCCATGACTGACCATACTAGGTGACACCAATCAACCCTAGGGAATGTCACAGGAAAAGAGAAGAGGCACAGTTCTGGTAGTGGTGAGTAGGATTATAATTCACAAGTCTTTATAAACTCTTCTATGCATTCTTTCAACATCAGGCAAAAAGATCCATGTAAATACCCTTAGGACTTCATCCCACATGATTGGTATAGCATTGGGGATCATAGTTTTGCTGCTTAACCTCACAACCCCCATTTGGAAAAAAAGTGAATGATTTTTCTACCCCCATCACACTATTTCCACTCTTCTGCTTTCTTTACAAATTATCAATTTGCCTTCCCATCATACGTGAGATATATTTCTCTTCCCACTGTTCCTTTCCCCCATTTTCTTTTTATTGAAAAAATCCTCTGTATTTGTTCTTGCAGAAGTGCTTTTTAATGCAGGATCACATCAACAGGATTGCTTCTCTTTGTGAGCAAAAAGTTGACAGAACAAAATAAATGAATTACCATTCCTTCCTCTGTGGTTTCAAAACAGAAATGGCAGAAGAAAGGAATCAATACTGCCCATCTTGGTTCCTCCCTCTAGCACGATGTCATCATACTATTTACAAGCCAACAAGGGGGATTCCCATCACACATAAAATTTACCGGTTTTACCAGTCTCTACACTGGAAATTGAAAATGAATTCAATTGCCAATCAAGTTCTGAATTGTAAGAAAAAAAAACACTCCAAAAAACAGCCAAAGATTAGAAACCCATGAAATGGGCATGAGTTGAGTGATATGCTTTGATGGTAGCCATTTCTAAAGTATATAGAAATGTGGAGAAAATTGTGTGTGATGAAATCCTTAATGAGAACCAATTTCTAGGCTGAGATGGCATTTGTTTTCTACCCATTTCCTCTGTACATATTTTTTCTCAACCAAACTAGGAAAATTTCATTTTTTCAGATGATAATTAGTGCTACTTGCAACATAATGCTGATAGTATGAATAGCTGGAGGGTGCTGGGGGGATAACCAGATGACTGTAAATTTTTTAGAGATCAAAAAATGCAACTTCTTCAAGCTCTATGTTTTCTTGCTTTTAAAGAAGTCCTTTCCGCTATGCTGGCAATCCAGTTTTTATCCCTAAAGAAGAAACAAGTAAAGTCTATTAATACCTAGCAACCTCTGTCACAAACGATACACAGATCAGCTGCAGAACGAATATAAGAGAAGAAAAATGAGAAACAGAGAGAAATGGTAAACAGAGTGATTTGACTTTTCTTAGGTATAAAAATGTTTCATATTCATACATGCATATTTAGAGTCTACATGAGTACTGAGTAGCAGGATTAATTATCAGGGTTAGATACAGCTCCCTGGCTGGGCTTTAAAAATGTCTTGGTCCAGGAGAAGACAAAGAATAACAGGTCATAAAAAGAGAAAGTGCAGAGTTAATGTATTATATTTAAATGGAATAGAAAATCACTTTTGTTTGACTGCAGACAAACATACAAGGGATGTGGAGTGTGCAAAGTCCCTTTGTATTAGAAGGAATAATTTATACATTAGTCTGTGAAGGCCATTTCTGGCAGCCAGTATTTCAGAGATACAGATAAGCTTTCTGCAGTTCCACAAACTAGTCTCAGCTCCTTCCACAATGCCTATTTGCGATTTCATGTTGCTATGGAAAATCCCCAGTGGGATGAACAAATATGTTTAATATGCATGTAGCAATTTCTCAGAAAGAAATTATGTGCAATATTAATCAGAGTGTGTTTGTTGTGTGAAAACCATGTGTCAAGTTATTATTTGCCTAGCAATGGATTTATGATACATGCTTTTTCCAGAACTTGGTACCTGTAATTCAAGGCACTGAAATATAAATATACACAAAGATTTATTGAACATCTTATAATACTGTCAGGAGCACGAGTCATGTGATGTTTATTTGAGGCTTGCCATGCTATTTTTTCTTCAGTGTTTATTTGTACTTGTACTTGCTTGCAATTGCTATGCATATGTATACTGGGATGATGGCTGTTGTCATACATTCACTATGCTGATATTTGCTTGCATTGATGGGAGGCTGCTGAAGGGAGATTCATTAGCTAAAAGTGTTTAAGCCTGGCTGGTGCATCCTGTATTTATTTTGCATGTGCAACCAGGGGTAGTATTGCTAGAACAGTCCCAAGGCTTTGTTATGAGAAAAAGGAGTGAAGAGGCTGTTAGAAAATATTTTGGTTAAAGAGCCAATGGGGGAAAAATACACACAAGAGGGAATAGTGTTGTATATTGAGAAATGAGATTAAAACATGCACAATATTTGAATTGGTTTATCTATGAATGTATGGTGCTGTTACTTATTTGTCAGACCTGGCAATGTCCATGGTATAGTTGGCAACTTGATTATCTTAAAGAAAGTTTCTTCACTTTGAAAACCTTATTTCCAGAGCTGAGTTGTCCTGCACATGGTAAATAGAGAAAATGGATGCTTCTGTTGTCCAATCCAGGAACAGGCAAGCCTCTTGGTTTCATTTTTTCACCATCAGATTTTAATAATTTGAACTTCTCACAATAGACAACTGGAATAAAGGTTTTATTTATTCCACCCACCCTTGCTTTTTTGATAGCTCATTTTCTCTTAGACTGGGATTCAAGTAATCTCACAAAAGACCAAAAATTACAATAGACTCACATGTAGGCAAAACTTGAAACTGAATAAGACAGTAGTAAACAGAAAATTAAAACCATTTAAAATCTTCTGTTAAATTCAATTCCCAAAGATTTTCTGAAAAAAGGTTTTAACCTAAATTTGAAAAAAATCAGTAAGGAGTCATCTGAACCTCCCTAGGGGAAGGGATTCCAAAATATTGGAGCAATCAGATAATGTTTTCTCCCACCTTAAATGCTTGGATAGGCTCATAGCTGCAAATAGCCTGAACCTGAGTGTGAGTTTGGTGGAAGGAAAATCTTACAATTTGCTTCTCCTAAAATCATATTTTGTAATTTTCAGTAAATTCGGAACAATAAGGAATACCTAGATGAGATGGGTAAACACCTGGGGAGCAGAAGACACTTTTCTCCTCCACGCTTTATGCAGGTTGCACCCCGTCATTGGAGGCACATTGGAAGTCACTTCCTGTCCACTCTGCCTATTTTAGTGGATTAATTGCCAAGGAGATGTTGAGGAGCTGGATGGGATTCTAGATGAAATAAAGGTATGTTCCTTTGGTATCATCTTTGGGCACAGTTGGAAATCACAAGGTTTTTCTTAATGGAGGTTTGAGTAGGCTCCAGGGATAGCCAGGGGGATCTTTTAGGGCAGTGGTTCTCAACCTGTGGGTCCCCAGGTGTTTTGACCTACAACTCCCAGAAATCCCAGCCAGTTTACCAGCTGTTAGGATTTCTGGGAGTTGAAGGCCAAAATGTCTTGGGAGCCACAGATTGAGAACCACTATTTTAGGGCTATGAAAGTGGAGTTCAGGAGCTACATGACATCTACAATCTACACTTTCCCCATCTTTGGATAAGGAAGAACTGAACACTCCAAAGTACCTCATAAATGGAAAGCCTGTGTACAATTTATCCCCAAGTTCTTTCACTACTGAGTAGAAGAAAACCAAATTAAATGTAATGAACAAATAAACCAATGTCAGCTTAATTTTCCAAACCAAATTCAGCAGGGTTTGTGTGTGTTTGCACAAAACCAAGGATTACTCTTTCTAATGCTTGGTATCACCAGTCATAGCCATACTCTCAGTCCCGTGCCATTTCAGCTCAGTGCAGCATTTCCATCTGTCCATGATCACTGTCCGCAGATGGATTTCTTTTGAGCAAAGAAATAAGCTTTGCTGCCTTTGAAAATCTTTCTGGGCTTCAAATTGGCTTAGTTGCAAAATAACAAATTACACTCTCCACACTCCTCCCCACCTTTCAATCTTCATGATTCACGCTTCTTTTTCAAAACGTATTTTCATAGCTTTTGGCTCCTGAATGATTGCCGGAAACCCAACAATGCCTCCTGCTGTGATCGAGGCATCTCCTATGAAGCACACAGTGGAGTCTGTTGGGTAATCACGATGGCATATAGGCCACGATTTCATGTTGCTTATTAGTGATGGATGTTGTGTGACTCATTCCTTATGTAATAAACTATCTAAAATTTCATGGTAATGTATTTGTCAAATACATTTTTTTAATAAACATACCCTGAGGGATGAGGGACTAATCAGAATTGCCAGAAAAGTTTGTAAAAACCTGTGATGAAATTGAGTGTGTGTTGACAGCCCCAGAGAAAGCAAAACGCTCCTCTAAAGCAGCCCGAAAGAAAACAGAATATAGCTGGAGGGAGGAGAAAGAGGAAGAATATGATTTCATATTATTTGAAGATGTGGCTAATTTTGTGTGTGTGTGTGTGTGTGTGTGTATGATCTGAGAAGGGAGGGATAAGAATTCAGGTCAGGCCAGGGGTTACTTTGTAACACTGCAGCTACAGTGGTTATGCATTCACAACTACCTAGCAAAAATTTGGCCTTCCTTTTCTATACAAATTTTAGAACATTTTGTGTGAAAAGGTCATGCACAAATTTTGCACAGAATGATGTCCCAAACTGCCAATTCTCATTAACCTAGGTTTCTCCATGTCAGCAGTTCTTAACATCCAAGAAAACATTTTGACCATTTTCTAATTTTTAAAAAAATATTCTTTCTACCTTTATGCTTCACTTCACCACTCCTTCATCTATAAGAGCACTTTACTGCTTCTGTACTCCTCTCACTGTTTTCCCACTCGTACAAGGATGCCAAAATATGTAATCCACAAGACACACTAACTATCAGTAGGTTTCAGCAGAGGGAAATGAGGTGGCAAGCATGTCTATTCCCCAAATTTGTCTGAAAAAATCTTTGCTTTCTCCCCATATCTCCTCACTTTTTTTCATTACAGTAGAGTCTCACTTATCCAACACTCACTTATCTAACGTTCTGGATTATCCAACACATTTTTCTAGTCAATGTTTTCAATACATCGTGACATTTTGGTGCTAAATTCGTAACTACAGTAATTACTGCATAGCATTACTGCATATTGAACTACTTTTTCTGTCAAATTTGTTGTCTAACATGATGTTTTGGTGCTTAATTTGTAAAATCATAACCTAATTTGATGTTTAATAGGTTTTTCCTTAATCTCTCCTTATTATCCAACATATTCGCTTATCCAACGTTCTGCCGGCCCCTTTACGTTGGATAAGTGAGACTCTACTGTATTTTTAAAAGTGCAAAACTGTGGACAGGGGCTATATTTCCTATTAATTATATATAGATCCTTTATGGCTGACAAGCAAACAAATATAATTTTAAATAAGTAAGTAACTAGTGTCTAAGTGAACTCTGGTGTGTGTCTAATCAGATGTTTGTGGCTAATGAAGCTATAACAACCTGAACATATCTGAACTTGTCTTTCAGAGCTAAGGTGGCCTGGAATTTCCAGGCCTAGGAAATAATTCTTCCTGTAAAAGTGTAAAACAACTGTCAGTCAGAACAGACAATACTGGAATGGCTGGACCAATAGCCTGACTCAATATAAGACAGCTTCCTATCTTCCTATATATGTTCCTAATGCAATGCGAGATAGTTTTCATGCACATCATCTCTCAAGGGTAAGATCAAACATTGTCATGTTTCATTCAAACTAGCATCTGCCAAATGAAATGAACCGAGCATCCTTTCAGTACCAGAATCCTATTTGCGCCTTAACTTCTAGAGAAATAGCTCAATATTTTGTCTAATATAGAATGTTTAAAATTACAACAGACCTGCATGACCTGTGGTCCTCCAGGTGTTTTGGGATTTAGCTCCCAGAATTCCTGTCCTTTGGACAAGCTGGTGAAGACTTTTGGAAGTTGAAGTCCCAAAGACTTGGAGGGCCAAAGGTTGTGCAGGCCTGAATTACAGAAATGGAGTTGTTCATTGCACATGCAGATATATTGCAAACACAGAAGCATGTTACACGTAGATGTCATTGATATTGCATATGTATTGTGTTTATGTCCAATTGGACATTTGGTATCTTTATTCATTCACACAATGTTGCTGTTCAACAAAAGAGTTGCAAAAAATAATAATAATAATCTTTATTTATATTCCACTCTATCTCCCCAAGGGGACTCAGAGCGGATTACAGAATACATACAAGGCAAACATTCAATGGCTTCACAATTAATAACACAGACAGACAATACATAGAGGCAAGGCTTCCCGCTTTTTCATCTTTGGCATCTGGAGGCTGTGCTTGACTTGGCCATGGGGAGGTGCTTTTGTTCCATTTTTCATGCCGAGGAGGCTGATGTCCATGGACGCCTTCCTGATCGAATTAGCTGGCATATTTTTCAGGGATTCCTTTTACCTCCCCACCAAAGCGGTACCTATTTATCTACTTACTTTGCTGTTTTTGAATCGCTAGATACACAGAAGCTAGGGCTAATGGCAGGAGCTCACTCTGACCTGTGGCTCAAACTGCTGACCTTTCAGTCGACAAGATTTCCAGTAGCTGGCAGTTTAACCCCCTGTGCTAGCCATGGCCCCATTAATGTGTTACTTACACATTAAGATTGACAGTGAGACAGAATGAGACTTTGATCATGATATCTGGCCTAGTGTAGTAGAACTAATCTATGAAGGGATTCTGCTCATTGGGATCTTACTGAATGAAATTACTCATGTGATAGAATTTAATGTAGACAATTAGCCATGTTTGCTGCTGGCAAAAAGAGTAAAATGCAAATGGGAGTCATGCCTTGAAAATCCAAATAACCCTGTGACCGATGGCAAATAGGTGTAATACTGCATTAATATATCTCCTGCCAGCTTTCATTGATTTGGCTTTGATTTCCTGTTTTGATCCATTTTGGGTCAAAGCTACACCATTTTGAAACACAGTCATCATTACTTGCATTACAGGTACTCTTTTTGCTGTGCAGGAGCAGATAATGAATGACAGAAGAAACGTTTTGACCACAAAAGTGACAGTTTAACCGCAATAGATGGATTCTGTTCCAGTCAGCAAGAACAAAGAGCCATTGGGACAGCAGACTGCGCCACAATGAAATTGTAGCCTGCTGCATCATTATCATTTCAAGGTTTCTGTCCTTCCAAGCCTCTAGCACTGCCTGTAAGGATCATACTTTATGGCTTTAAATTAATGGCATCCATTTTACGAGTCAAACAACAATTCATAAATCCATGTGCTAGCAAATGACATTGCTATTCATCAGAACAAGGGCAAATGGAAGATAACAGCTATCTCATGTTTCTTATCAGTGCCTTTCCAACACAGTGTAAGCATGTTCCCCAGGCCTTCTGACTGCTTTCTTGCAGATACGCTTTTGTATTTAGTATGGGCCTCCCTATCCTCAGTTAATAATGATGTGCCAGATTTGAATTAGGGCCTCATGACATCATTAGACAGAACACTGTGGATTATAAAATCACTGCAGAGGATCCACGGTTATTCCTTGAATACAAGTTTACTTCTTGCTTCTGCAATAGAGACAAGTGTTCTTTGATTTTGATGGAGAGCTGCCGAGAGGCAGTTGAAAGAAAGGCACTCCTGAAGAAAGGTACTCCTTGGCATTAAATTTCACAAAGAGGTTATTAGAGTTAATAGGATTCCCTTCAAACATAATATAGTAGAAGGAGTCTTTTAGTACCTAGAGATGAAATGCTCGGTGCAAAAATGAACCACTTACAATGGAGTTCAAAGCAAATAGGTTAGAACAACGAAAGCTTTGCCAGAAATATTCTCCACATATTTATGGAAATCTGCAACTCAAATTCATTACAACATTTCTGGTAGAGAGATCACCAGTATGATTGCCTTCCATTTTGTAATTTTATGTCAAAAATATTTTACTACAAATTAGAGTTGGATTCACAAGTCCCTCCAAATGTACTTGAACTGTGGCTTCCATCAGCCTTCACCATTAACTCTTCTGGCCAAGGATTTCTGGAATTTTATCATACGATCTCAGGACAGGAGCCACAGTGACTGAAAGGGTTAAACCCTTGTCCAGCAGAAATTTTGACTTGAAAGTTGGGTTGCTGACCTGGCAGCTGCTGGTTCGAATCTGCAAGAAGGGAGCTCCCGTCTGTCAGCAACGGCTTGCAGGGACACGAGAGAAGCCTCCCAGCAGGATGGTCATCCCTGGGCAATGTCTCTGTAGATGGCCAATTCTCTCACACCAGAAGCGACTTGCAGTCTGTTCACTTCTGACACAATTAAAAAGGGCAGGAAACAATATTAAAAATTAAACAGTTCCAAATTAAAATCAATAAACAATTTAAACATGCTAAAAATATTAAGCAGCACAGACAAATCAAAACTCCTTTAAAAGGTTATGGGAGTTAGAAAAATTAACAAACATCAGTCTGATAGGCTTGGAAAGCTTCACCCTAAATACTTTCCCCCTAGGTCTTATAAATTTTGGTCTGTTTTTTTTCCTCAAGGAACAATTATATTATTGTGTTGTCAAAGACTTTCATGGCCGGGATCACAGGGTTGTTGTGTGTTTTCCGGGCTGTATGGCCATGTTCCTGAAGTATTATCTCCAGACGTTTTGCTCACATCTATACCTCACAACCTCTGAGGATGCCTACCATAGATGTAGGTGAAACATCAGGAGAGAATACTTTTGGAACATGGACATACAGCCCAGAAAACACACAACAACCCAATTATATTATTGGTCTCCTGAAGTCCGGCAGTGACAAACGCTAAATAGTCATTTGTGCTTAGCTAAAAAAAAACATTGTGCCCACGTCTTACCTGTGAACCAAAGACGTCAATAACAATTTTATTATAATTTAATTATGAGCTATATTTTATATTTTATACTTCGTACAACTTAATGACTTGACTGTATGTTCCATGATGTTGACTGCCAGATTATAAGCCATTGTTTTATTCTACTTTAACTTATTTGTATTGATGTATTATGTTGTTGAAATAGCATTGAATGTTTGTCCGTTTTTATGTTTTATGCCTGGAATAATAATAATAATAATAATAATAATAATACAATAACAACAACAGCAACAACAACAACAACAACAACTTTATTTTTGTATCCTGCCTCCATCTCCCCAAAGGGACTCGGAGCAGCTCACATGGGGACAAGCCCAAAAACAAGATAAGTTAAAATACAGATCCATGAAATTAAAACATTGTAAAAATAGAAACAACATAAAACACATCAACAAAATTTAAAACCTGGACAATAATAATAACTGGATTTTCAGAGGATAAAACTGTGCAGAGCTGGAAGCTGCCCTGAGTCCCTCCAGGGATCTAGGATGGCTTAAAAACAAATTACTACTACTACTACTACTACTACTACTACTACTACTATGATTGTTGAGCCAAATATTTCCACCACCAAAGGACTACAGACTGAAGACATCTTGAAGGATTGATATATTTGCCTCCAAATTCCCTAAGTTTGCTTTGGAGAGTTCATGGAGAGCCAACAGGATGCTAGATACCAGGTGAGATGGGATGTGCTTTATTCATTCATTCATTCATTTGAAGCCTTCGCAGCAGCAGACTAAACATGAGGAATGTAGTCAGGCTCTTGGAATATTAGAGAGAGCTCAGATGAGCCTGAGACTTCAAGCTGGCTGTATTCTCTGTCTGTGCTATCCAAGGTCCTGAAATACCCACCACTGTTTTCAAGCGTCTTGATAACTGTTATAAAAACACTGTTTTTTCTTTAGCCTCAGACTTTTCTCCAGGTTGATTCTATGTTATTCATTTTAAATGTTTACACCTCATAAGATAACTAAAATATTACCAATGTTGTTTATAAAAATAAGCAGCAGGTCTATGCCTGCCATCAAGTTGACAAGTTTTGTTGGTTCCTTTCTCCTTTGCAAAAAAGAACTGAGAATTGCAGATTGAAAATTCATGCCGCATAAAACGAAAGCAGATTATTCCTGACTTCTGTCTTCTTTCTGTGCTTTTAATGTGCTGCACTGATGGAATGCTAGAGAGAATTTATTGACTTACATATAGCAGCAACATCTTGAGGCAAGAAAAGTTTAGTACCATACGGCTTGCCTTATGTGAGTGAGAAACTGGTTTAAGAATATTTGTGGATAAATTTGTCAGTGTTCCCATGAGATGTAATTGAATCACATTTGTGCAGAGGGAGCCGATGACAAATAATGCTCAAGGTAGGGGAAGAGAAGAGAAAACAGCATATTGAAATCTCCCAAAGGCCCACAGGACAAATAAACAGAAATTCAGCACTAAAAATATCATCAGGAAATATTCCTTTATGAAAAGTTTGATTTGTCATTGTCTGAATCATTGCTAGGTTTAAAATGTCACAAATCCTTTTTAAGTGAGAGGAAGGAGGAGGAGGAGGAGGAGAAGGAGGAGGAGGAGGAAGACAAGTAGAAAATAGAAGTGGCTTGTTTGCCTCAACACATTGTAAGTGAGTGGGAATACTGGATTGCTGTAAATGTCTTATACTGAATGTTAACAAGGTATAACACAGTATCTTGAATATAAGCTGTCAACTCAAGGAAAGAACCTGAAATGCAGCTGTGAGATTAGTGTATCAAATTTTCACAAAATATATCTCAAAGACCAGAAAAAAGGTGTTCAATTAAATTTGCAAAATAGAAAGGGCAGTTGTGTTGTTCAGCATATCAAAATAACTGCACAAATAAATATTCCCCTTCAAATATTCCAAATCATACATAGTTTCCATGATATTTATCAAAGTAGTCTTTGAACAGGGAAGATAGATCTGCTTCATTCTTTCTGAAAGAGTAAGAATATATTTAATTCCTAAAAGCTTTGGAAAGTGGGTTTTCCAAATGTTGTCAGACTATGACTTTGTGTGTGTCAGGAGTGATTTGAGAAACTGCAAGTCACTTCTGGTGTGAGAGAATTGGCCATCTGCAAGGATGTTGCCCAGAGGACACCCAGATGTATGATGTTTTACCATCCTGTGGGAGGCTTCTCTCATGTCCCCGCATGTGAAGCTAGAGCTGACAGACGGGAGCTCACTCCGCTCCCTGGATTTGAACCGCTGACTTTTCAGTCAGCAGTTCAGCTGTCACAAGGGTTTAACCCATTGCACCACTGGGGGCTCCAACGAACTATGATAACACAAAGAGACAGCAGTCAGAACCAAACCAAACTGCTTTGAAATGCATACAATTGCAATACCTGTAAGGCCCACATAATTATAGACAAAAGAAAGTGCAGAGATACAAGGGCCAGTAATTAAATAATCTAATATATACAATATACAGATATACAAAGTTTTGAACATCCAATTATATACAAACTTTTTATGGAGTAATCCAATGTATTAGATAGAAAACCTATGCGCATTACATTTTGGATAATGTTCGGACATATCCAACCAATATTGAAAAAAAAACCTTTGTAGCTGCAGTTATTCCAGTCACTTCAGAGATTCACTAGAAACTTTTATAAAGGCATTCAATAGTAGAGGTGTGCAAAACTGCAGAAATCCATTTTGAATTTCATTTCCAAATTCAGATAGCCCTGTTTCATTTCAATTTTTTTTAAAATGAAATAAAAATGATAGTATGCTGACAGCATGTAAAAATGTTTCTGTGCAGGGAGGTATGCATGCAGAGTAGATTCAGGTTTACTGTAGAGCTACAGACACCAAAATTGTGTATCCAGAATGTCACTGGTCACTGAAGGATGCTGGAAGCTGGATTCCCCCCCAAAGTAATATTTTTAAGCTTTGGTTTTCTGCCCATTAGGATTATTTCAGTCCATTGGAATTATAATGAAAGGGGTGATTTGGGAATTCCCCCCAATCACTCTATAAATTGCCGGGTTCTTACCAAGCTGTTATGAGTCATCACTCGGAGTCCAAAGGTTGAGGACAAAAACACCTTTATTTGTAGCTACAGGTAGACGATGACCACACGTAGTGGTGGGGTCAGTAAAGATCGTCTCCCCCGACTCAAGCTCTGGGGTCCTTTTTATACCCTGGTTGTTTACAGATTTCTAGTTCCTCTTTCTGAACTAAATTTTACTGGAAATTCCCAGTTCAGTTTGTGGTGAGCTAGAATTTCCTGAGTTGTCAACAACTTCTAACCACAACTTTCGACAGGTGCAAGCAAAACACATGTAATTTATATATTGCATACATTTCTCAGAATCGGCTGACCACAACTGAATTCTTGCTTAAACATAAACACATGATGTCCTAAGACAGCAAGTTTGCAAACTTTATACTTATGGGGGACAGACTGATCCCTGGATTTTTTTAAAGCAGACAGGCATTCTAAAATGGAGTCACTTTGGCCAAGGCCAAGTGACCCCTTCATTCCCCCGTTTTTTCTTGTAACCAAGGAAGACATTTTCTTGGTTACACAGGCTATTTCACCTTCCCAATTACAGTGGGGTGGTGTCTTGTTCCATGGTGTTTAACTGCATGTACATGACACGCTGAACTTCCCTGCGCTGAGTGAAAATATCAGTGATCAGTCTGGCAACCATGTTTCTCAAGCACAACATGATACATGGCAGAAAAAGCAAGGCAAGAATTACAATCAGCAAAATTACAAACAATATTTTGATGAGGTCCCTCAGCCACCAGATATCCGGAAAAAAATTCAAAAGCCAATCAATCCAGCCGGTTCCCTTTGGGGTGTATTTAGCCCTTATGGTGAAGACAACGCTGTTAATCTTGGCCACATCAGATTCAATAACTCCAGACTCATTGATGTAATGGCAGCAGGTTATATTTAACCATACACATAAACCGCCTTCTGCCGCCAAAAGGTAATCTAGCGCCATCTTGTGTTGCATGAGAACTCCTGTCAATGAATCAATTTCGGTCTGGAGTGCTTTTATGCCAAAGACAGTCTGATTAGCCATAATTTCCAGCTGTGCGGAAATCCTTCTCAGTTGTTTAACATTTAGGGCAGCTCCCACCCAAGGAAACAGAATTGCTCCAAATCGTTCTCCCTCATTTAGGTACGTATTATCAGGATTGTAGCCACGTTTTTCATCATATGATCTTTTAGGCCTGTTCCACCGGTCAGTTGCTCCCAATGCTCGCAGGGGCTGCTCTCGCGGGTGTATCTCAATATTGGTGGGGACTAGGGTACCAATGGTGCAGGTACCAACCCACAGTGGGGGCAAGACTTTACCTCCCCACTTCCCACATATCCAGAAATATCCCGGAGGCAATCCTCCCATGGCATGGTTGTCAAGCAAAATACCGGGCCTTGGCCTACCAGGAATTTGATATTCCATTGGGAAGTTTCCTCGTGTCCGGACCAGATCTTGCCGCGGTGGGGGTGCAGCTCTCGCCACTGGTGATCGTGGTGAAGGTTCAGCACCACCCACAGGCAGTTGTGGTGGAGCCGCCGCTCCCGCCACAGGTGGCTGAATTGCTGCCTGAGGCAGCTCCGACCCGGGCTTAACCACATACATCTTAGGGGGGTTATTTGCTTTCCCATTACGTGCCGGACGAGAGGGTGGTGTCTTGTCATCACCCTCTGGCGAGGAAGCTTGCCTTCTTAATCTTTGTGGTTGTGGCTGTTTAACTCTATGGTGTATATTGTCATAGTATACAGGGAGAGAGAAATTACAATGGGGGTAATCTCCTACCTCTATAAGGGTGGCTTGGGGATAATTCTTATGTTCAATCTCTGAGATCCCATCTTTTGATCGTGTCAAACAAGCTGATGCGGTTGGTGCAGATTCATCATGGGCCAACATAAATTGAGCTGAATCAGTCAACCCCTCATGGTCAGCGTATGTCCAAGGGGTGAACAGTTTCCATCCACTTAGATCCAGCAATGGACCTGCTTTCATGACCCAACCCTCATATTGGGAACGAGGGCTATGGGCACAAACCCAGCAGTCTTTTACTTCTGCTTCCTTTACTATATCTTTAATTAGTTGGTGGAACATGTTCCTGTCCCAACCCATATGTGCCTGCACCAACGGCATCATGATCAACATTAAAAAGCACAATTGTGTCCTCATCTTTACCCTTGTGTTTGTCCTCAATATTACAACACTTTAGCCAACACAGAAACAGAATACAACCCACACAGGTACCCACAATTCCCCACACCCAAACCCAAGTGTCCATTCGGTCTTTTGGGACACTCTCGGAAGTGTACCCTCCTTCCTTCTTCAAGGCGGTTCTTGGTAACCTGACCTCTGGGGCTAGCTCTAGGTAGCTTCGGGCCCCTCCTCTTCAGGGCAGCTCTTGGTAGCTTGACCCTTAGGGTGTGTGAGTTTGAGTGGATTGTCCTTATGCAGGTTTACCTTCCAGGAGTCAGGATCTTTGGTGGTGTAGTCCCTTTTTGATGCAAGTGTAATGTACCCCGGCTTCACATCTCTTAACTTCACAGTAGTAGGAGTTATCAGGACCACCTCCAGTGGTCGAACGCCTCCAGTGGTTCTTTCCACCTTAGCCGAGGGGATTACACTGCCAATTTTTCAGCCAACCCTGGTCTCCTGGTAAGAAAAAATGTAGCGCAGTAACGGGAAAAGGGATGACACCAGCATACTTATATAGTTTATTTTAACAACATGTCCAGAGATTGGACTTCCCTTCAGAGCCCTGTTCGTTCTTTCCTCGAAGACTAAGGTCAATAACACAATGCAACTTCCAAGCGGTTCCTAACAACTGAGTTAGGCACCCAAGGACCTGGTGCACAAAGGCAGAGCCTTTGCCACCTGGTGAACAAATGGCTAGGCCATTGTCAACCCCAATGTGTAGAGCATCCCGTACCTAGGGATTGCATCCCTTGACATGGCACGCCTGACCTCTACAACTCTCTCAGCAGTGGTTGGCACCCCCACCCTGAGTATATAATCACAAAACTCTAGACCCTTGGCATCTTCGGCGAAATCAACTACTAAGGACTTAAAGAATTACATTTTAACAACAAGACGCCAGCCCATAAACATCCAGGGCTGGGTCCACTAGCCCGGCTGCAACCGGGCCCCAACTGGGCTGGTCTCCCTGGAACACAGCAGCCAAAACCTTGGCTCTATGAGACGCTCTCGCCTCCTCCCGTTTCACTTGCATAGCCTCTCGAGACAAATAAACCTGATTTGCAATTTCCAATATCCTTTCTAATGTCAGGTGGGCCAACCCCACCTCCTTCTGCAACTCTCTCCGTATGTCTGGCCAACATTGGCTGATGAAAACACTTTTCAACACTATCTTTCCATCGGCATGATCATTCCAATCCTTCATATCATAAGGAGAAAACTTCTCAAATGCTTCTCTAAGCCTCTCCAAAAATGCCACCGGACTTTCATCCTGCTCCTGTTCCATCTGGTAAATCCTTCTTACATTGGGAACTCTTGGAGTTCCTTTCTTCAAAGCACAAACAATTAACTTCTGGTACAATCTCAAAGAATCCCTACCATTTGCTGTATTTGGATCCCATCGAGGGTCTACTCTCACTGGGAACACTTTTTCCTGGTATACATCAACAGCATCTAAACTATTTGAGTTTGCATGTTCTCTCACAGCCTCTTGTCTACCTACTTGAGTCAACAACACTCTTTCTTCTGCGGTCAGCAACATTTCTATCAACTGCTTCAAATCCATCCAACTAGGATTATGTGTCAGAATGATACCTTCAACCAGATTTGCCATGCCCCTTGGATCTTCTGTCCAAGCGGGGCGGGCCTTTTTGATATTCAAAATATCTAGAGAGGTGAAGGGTTTATACTGAAACAGATTCCTAGTTCCAAACCTATGGTTCCCTTGATCATCTGGAGAAATGGGCACCAGCTGTGGTGACTCAACTTCACTTAACTTTCCATACCTACGAGCCCTTCTCATTTGCTCCAATTCCTCAAGTGCCTGTGCTTTTGCTCCATTCAGATTCCATTCACTTTCTTCCGGGGGTAGGTATGGTCCGAGGCTAGAACCCATCACAGGCTCCCGCACAGGGACTCTAGCAGCTGCAGTGGGGTGGAATCTCCCCATTGCACCTCCCCCTTTAAGTGGTGACAGTGGAGGATAGAGGGCAGGTGTATATGGGCGAGCCGGCATAGGTTCATGGGCCGGATCCCCTGAATTTGGATAGGGGAGGTACTGCCTTCCCCATTTCTTTCCCATTGGGGTGTCAATTTCCCTTTGGGAATCACCTGAACCAACTCCTCTCTTCCTCTCGGTCATCACATCATCCACATTCATGCATTCACATTCTCCCAACCATTCAGGTTGTTTTCGCACCACATCATACCAAGCAGAGATGTATTTGAACTGATTTGGATGCACGTCTGCAACAAATCTATAAACACTTAAAATCAGAACAGGATCGAGTGAACCTTTGGAAGGCCACTGGGGAGTGAGGGGAAATGAGACCCATTCTAACTCACACAACGCACGCAACTTATTTGGCCTCATTCCTTTCTCAGTAGTGTACTTCTTAAATTGCTCAAAATTATTTAACATACATTGGAGGGGGGTCATGGACCCTCCCGATTCTTTTGATTCTTTCCCACCCATGGTGGTATGTAAAAAAACCAATTTCCTAATGGAGTATGCCCCCGGACCGTGTTTGGATCACCCGTGCACGTCTTGTTACTAGGGTTTGCCTCCTAGACCCGATTGGATCTCCCTTTTCAGGTCTTTCCTAGAGCTCTTTTCTCCCTATGGGGTTCTCTTGGTTCCCAAGGGATTCCTACGGGACCTGGAACTATCTTTACAATTTAAAACTTCCCTCCCCGCAAAGCTTCTTCTTTCCCACCCACTGGGGTGTGAAAGATCAACCCAACAACAACAACAAGCGGTTCAAGAGGTATACTTGCCTAATTTTCGTCCCGTCCCGCGGCGGCCGCCTTTCCACGAGTGGTGGTTGTCTCACAACTTCTGTTTTGGAGGAGAGCACGCCTTCCCTTACCTCGGGTGATGTGAAGGGAACCACCGGTCTTTACCTCTATTAAGAGGCCGTGGCCACGTCTCGGTGCGGACCGTACGCAGCACCCTGGAAGGGGAGGGAGCACGCCTTGCTCCCAAGAGCAACTCCGAGTGGACTTCAACAGAGTCTTGGCAAAACTACAAATCCCAAAATTCCGGGCCCCACGTTGGGCGCCAGAAATGAAAGGGGTGATTTGGGAATTCCCCCCAATCACTCTATAAATTGCCGGGTTCTTACCAAGCTGTTATGAGTCATCACTCGGAGTCCAAAGGTTGAGGACAAAAACACCTTTATTTGTAGCTACAGGTAGACGATGACCACACGTAGTGGTGGGGTCAGTAAAGATCGTCTCCCCCGACTCAAGCTCTGGGGTCCTTTTTATACCCTGGTTGTTTACAGATTTCTAGTTCCTCTTTCTGAACTAAATTTTACTGGAAATTCCCAGTTCAGTTTGTGGTGAGCTAGAATTTCCTGAGTTGTCAACAACTTCTAACCACAACTTTCGACAGGTGCAAGCAAAACACATGTAATTTATATATTGCATACATTTCTCAGAATCGGCTGACCACAACTGAATTCTTGCTTAAACATAAACACATGATGTCCTAAGACAGCAAGTTTGCAAACTTTATACTTATGGGGGACAGACTGATCCCTGGATTTTTTTAAAGCAGACAGGCATTCTAAAATGGAGTCACTTTGGCCAAGGCCAAGTGACCCCTTCATTAAGAGTACAACAAATTTGATACTGTTCTGTTGCAGATTCCAAAGGCTCTTAAGTTCTTCTGAGTGATGCTATGAATTTCTTCATTCTTCCTAGAGCACTTACAACATGTGAATGAAAGACTGTACCCCAAGAGAAGATAATTTCCAAACTTGAATTCTGTAAAATAATAATATTCTTGCCTTCACCCAGACTTTGTAAAATATTTCCATGGAAACTCTGAAAGATTTTTTATATAGTTTTTATTCATTTTAGTATCATAGGTACAGTGAAAGTGGGGGAACATCTATAGATATTGAAAGGAAAGAGAGAAACCAAGATAAAGAAGAGAAAAACACGCACAAATACAAAACAAAAACAAAAAATCCCACAAAGTACATGTTTGACTTCCCGTCTATGTTTTTAGGATCTCTTCTTTTGTTCTTGTTGTTTCTTGTTTTATCAGCTCTATTTCTTAGTGATGTCTTTTATAAACAGGACACATCTGTCAAAAAGTCAATTCCGTTTTTTCTAACAAATTCAATGAAATCTGTCCAGTCCGTTCAATTTTTCCATCTCTTATTTTTTGTGTTAAACTGTCCATTTGTATTATGTCCATTACTTTAAGTATCCAATCTTCTATGGTTGGAATTTTCTTTTCTTTCCATACTCTTGCCAGTGTAAGTCTGGCCGCCGTACTTATGTGAAAGAACAGCCTATCCTGATTTTTGTTTAGTTTAGAGTTCAAGAAACCTAGTAGGTACATTTCTGGTTTCAATCTACATTTGGTTTTCAATATCTCCTGCATCTTTTGATGTATTGCTATCCAGTATTTTTTAAATTTTTCCACAAGTCCACCATTGATGGTAAAAAGTCCATACTTTATCTCCACATTTCCTTTTTTTTTTAAATATATTTTATTCAGGTTTTTTATATACATAAAAAGAGTGAGAACATTGTGAGTAAAGGTAAAGATAGTGAAAGGGGAAAGGGTCTTGGATGAAGAAGAAAGAGAAAGAGAGAAGAAAAAGAGAAAAAAAAAAAAAAAAAAAACAGTACTTCCCGTCTTTTCTTTTGGGTAATAAAAAAGAAAAATTTCGTGTTTGTTTTCGCTATAAATCCGCTCCGACATTCTGGTTTAATAAAAAAAGTTTTTCTTGTTCTATATAAATTGTTAGTTGTGTCCAATCAGTTTCTTTTATTGGTTTACCATGTTGGGTCTTCAAATAGTATGTCAATGTATCCATATTCTTTATATCCATTATTTTCAATATCCATTCTTCTTTAGTTGGTGTTTCTGTTGTTTTCCACTTCTTTGCGTAGACTATTCTGGCTGCTGTTGTTAAGTAGTGAAATAGAATCTCTTGATTTCTGTTGAGGTTCATATTTGTTATCCCTAGTAAAAAGTGTTCCGGTCTTAATTGGATGTTGACCTTGATAATTTTTTGTATCGCCTCGTGTATTTTTTTCCAATAATCTTTTGCCACTTTGCATCCCCACCACATATGGAAGAATGTACCTGTCTGTTTCTCACATTTCCAGCATTGATCCTTTACATTTTTATAACACTTTGCCAGTTTTTGGGGGGTCATGTACCATTGGTACATCATTTTGTACCAATTTTCTTTAAGGTCATATGAATTGGTATACTTCAGTTTGAGGTTCCACATTTTCTCCCATTCTGCCATATTTATTGGGTGCCTCACATATGCTGCCCATTTTATCATGCAGTCCTTGACTTGTTCTGTTTCCGTAGTCCATTGTAACAATATTTTATAATTTTTAGTAATTTCTTTTCTCTCATTCAATCTGATTTTGTCCCATAAAGTATCTTTGTCTGCGAATCCGTATTTTTTATCTCTATTGTAATATTCTTGAATCTGTCTATAATGGAACCATGAAACCTTTTGGAATCTATTTCTTACTTCTTCTTGAGTTCTCAATATATATTCCCCATTCTGTTTTTTCAAAACGTCTTTATATGTTGGCCATTCATCCCATCTTAATTCTGTTCTTTGTGCTGCTTCTATTGGAGATATCCAGAGAGGTGTTTTCTGGTAAAATCTTGCTTTATAATTTTCCCATATTTTAATAAGGGCCGATCTAATAAAATTATTTCCGAAGTTTTTCTCCACTTTTTTCTTTTCGTACCACATGTAGGCATGCCAGCCGCATCTTAAATCAAATCCTTCTAGAATTAAAATTTTTATTTTATTTAAATTTGACCAATCTTTAATCCAGGATAAACCACATGCTT
Source organism: Anolis carolinensis (assembly GCF_035594765.1). Taxonomy (NCBI): domain Eukaryota; kingdom Metazoa; phylum Chordata; class Lepidosauria; order Squamata; family Anolidae; genus Anolis; species Anolis carolinensis. The sequence continues at coordinate 149,124,068 of NC_085841.1, read as the reverse complement.
CGTAATATGATCTCAGGTCTGGTAGTCCCAGTCCTCCTCTCTTTTTTTCATCGATCAAATTGAGGAATTTTATTCTCGCTTTTTTCCCTGCCCATATAAATTTAGATATATCTGAATTCCATTTTTTAAATATTTGATAGTTTCTTATTATGGGGATTGTTTGAAACAGGAACAAAATTTTTGGGAGGACCACCATTTTAACTGTGGATATTCTTCCGAGTAACGATAAATTTAGCTGTTTCCATGATTCCATGTCTTTTTTTATTTCCCTCCATTTTTCTTCATAGTTGTTCTTTAATAATTGTGCATTTTTAGGTGTAATAACTATTCCTAAGTATTTTATTTTATTCGTGACTTTTATTCCTATCATACTTTCCAATTCTTCTTGTCTTTTCCTTGAGATGTTTTTGGTCATTATCATTGTTTTATTCTTATTAATTTTCAGACCCGAGACTTTACCAAACTCTTCGATTTTTTTTAGCCAGTTTTGGATATTTTCCAATGGATTTTCGATTATGCAAATCATGTCGTCGGCGAATGCCCTTATTTTATATTCCTCTTTTCTTATTTTTATTCCGGTTAATTCTTTGTCTTCTCTTATGTTGTTTAGGAGCATTTCTAGTGAAAGTATGAATAATAAAGGTGAAAGTGGGCATCCTTGTCTTGTGCCTTTCGCTATGTTAAATTTTTTTGTTTCTTGGCCATTTATACAAATCTTTGCCTCCTGGTTGGTATATATTGATTTTATTCCTGTAATATATTGATGACCCATATCCAATTCTTTTAACAGCATGATGATAAAGTCCCAGTTAATATTATCGAACGCCTTCTCCGCATCTAGTGCGAGGAAGGCACATTCTTTTTGATTGTTTCTGTCATAATATTCTATTGCGTTTAGTATTATTCTGACATTATCTCTTATTTGTCTCCTTGGAAGAAATCCGGCTTGGTCTTCTTTTATCCAGTCTGTTAAGAAGGTTTTCAATCTTTCCGCCAGTATATTTGTAAATAATTTGTAGTCCGTATTCAAAAGCGAGATTGGTCTGTAATTTTTGATATCCTGAGGGTCTGATTTTTCTTTATGGATTAGTGTTATTATAGCCTCCTTCCACGTATTTGGAATAATCTCGTTTTGCATTGCTTGATTCATTATTTTTAGGAGCATTGGTGACAATTCTTGTTCGAATGTTTTGTAGTAACCCGCTGTAAATCCATCGGGTCCTGGCGCCTTTGAGGGGTCAAGCTTCTTGATTGCTTTATACAGTTCTTCTTTTGATATTTCCTTATTTAGTAGTTCTCTATGTTTGTCTGTAATTTTGGCTAGTTTCTGGTTGTTCAAGAACTTAACTATCCCCTCCTTTTCTATCTGGTCTTTTGTGTATAGAGTTTTATAAAATTTGTAAAATTGATCCATTATTTCTTGGTCTGACAAATATTCTTTGTTCTCTACTCGTATCGAAGGGATAAATTGTTTTTGTCTCTTCTTCCTTATTTTTGAAGCCAGCCATTTTCCCGGTTTGTTAGCATTTTCATAGTGGTGTTGCTTGATAAATTTCAGTTTTTTGGCCAGATCCTCTGATTCTAAATTTTCTCTTTGTCTGTGTAGTGCTTGCAAGCTTTGTTGAATATTCTTGTTGTTGGGGGATTTTTTTAATTCATTTTCCATTTTGCTGATTTCTTCTAGGTTATTCTTTATATCCAAATCTTTCTTTTTTTTCCTAATTGAATTTTGTTGGATAAAGTACCCCCTCATTACCGCTTTGGAGGTATCCCATACGGTTTGGATAGTAATTTCTGGCGTTTCATTAAGGTCAAAAAATTCTTTCAGAATTACCTTATTTTTTTTAATGTCTCCTTCTTCTTTTAGTAAAGTGTCATTTAGCCTCCATTTCCAAGTCTTTTTTCCTTGATTTAGTATCATTTCCATTGGGCAGTGATCTGTATGCGTTCTGGGTAAAATTTTGATGTGATTAATATTTGTGGTTAATGTGTTAGAGGCCCAAATCATGTCGATTCTTGTCCATATTTGGTGTCTGTTAGAGAAATAGGTATAGTCCTTTTCTTCTTTGTGATTCTTTCTCCATATATCCTCCAGGTCTAGATCTTTGTACATTTTCATAAAATCAAGAGGTAGTTGTCCCAATGATTTATTTTTGTTTTTCGTCGCTTTCTCCGTTTTATCCCACTTCTTATCCATTATTCCATTAAAGTCTCCCATAATAATTAATTCGTCGTGTTCCTGGTTTCTGATTAATTCTGACAGTTTTTTCACAAAGATTTTTTTTGGACCATTTGGCACATAGATGTTACATATTAAGATCTTTCGTTTGTCTAATTGTAATATAATTCCCACTATCCTTCCGTCGTCATCTTTAAATGCCAACTGTGTGTTTAGTCTTGGATTTGCATAAATTACTACTCCACGCTTTTTTTCAAGGGCTGAGGAAAAATATTCTTGGCCAATTGATTTTTGGGACAGATACGATATGTGTTTTTGGGAAATATGGGTTTCTTGCAATGCCGATATATCATATCTGCCCTTCCTGATAGCGTTGAAGATTTTTTTCCTTTTCTGTGGGGAGTTTAGTCCGTTAACATTATTAGAGAAGAATCTGATTTCCATCTTCTTTGTTTTTCTCTTCTTCTTCTACTCCTTCTTCTTCCTCTTCTTCTCTATCGCAGATGTCTTCCTCTTTTCCTGATTGAATATCTTCTTCTTCCGGAGAATCAAACCTTGCTCTCTTGGTTTTTTTGGTTTCTCTTGGAACCATGCCTTCTTTAGATTTACTTTCACCCATCTCACTTTTCAGTCTTTTATGGAACTCCCTGGCCTTCTCTTCAGTTGTCAGCCAATACTTATTCTCTTTGTAGGAGACCATAATGCCCTCTTTTTTTTCCCATCTGAATCGTATTCCCAGTGTTTTCAGGTCCTCCGTTAAAAAGAAATATTTTCTCCTCTTTATCAGGGTCGATGTTGGGTATTCTTTAAGTATTGCTACTCTCTTCCCTTTAAATATTGTTGGTGTTTGGCTATTTTCTTTCAAAATTTCATCTCTAACTCTTTTTCGTCCGAATTGTACTATCACATCCCTATCAGCTTTGTTTCTCTTAGAGTAATTCGTAGTTACTCTATATACCCGGTCGATATTTTGATCTGCTTCTTCTTCTGTTATCCGTAGTTTCTCTGCCACCATTTTGGTAATGATCAGTCTAATATTTTCCTTTGCTTCTTCCTGGATGTTTCGGAATCTTAATTGAAATTCCAATTCCTTTTGCTCCCATTGTTCATATTTATCTTCTAATTTAATGTTTTTTTCCTCTAATCCTTGCAATTTATTGCTTATTCTATCTTGTGTTTTTTCTATTTTCTTTGTTTCTATCTTTGTTTGTTTCATTTCTTGTCTTAAATAGTCCAGATCTTTCTTCATAACCCCTAATTCCATTGAGATTTCCTTTTTTAGTGTATCTATTTCTTCTCTCATCTCTTTCCTTGCCTCCATTCTTTGTTCCTCCGCTATCTTTTGATATGCATCTTGTTTTTCGGAGATTTTCTGCATCTCCCTCATCAAATCACGGAGGGATAGGTCATCCGGAATTGAACCTCTTCTTCCTGCACCCACTCCCGTTGCCTTTTTGTCATCCTTAGACTTTAGAAATGCCATTTCTCTTAAGTTTTGTTTTCTTTCTTTTCTTCGTTATGGTTCGTATTTCTTATTCAAAGCGGAAGTTTCTCCTTCACTGTAGTGCCTTTAATTTGTCTGATTTAATTTTATTTTAATTCATCAGAAATTCAATATTCGTTGTATACCGTTTGGCATTCAATAATTGTCTTTAAATATTTAATCTATCTTTTCTTTATTAGTACTGTGTCCGTGGGTTTGCTTATATAATTTACTTAAGGCAGTATAGTGGTAAAATACAGTGTAATGGTGTAGTGATATAGTATAATGTATTTATCCTGTAAGTTTATTTATATAAATTTATTTAGTTGAAGTCTTGTTCTACCCTATGTCCGGTATAGGGTTGTTGTGGCTGCTTTTCTCCTCCTTCTCCTCGTTAATTCTTATCTTTTCTTTTCCTCTTTCAACCCTTTGGATCCCCTCCCGTCTCTACTTAGTTTCTTTCTAATTTACTTTATATTACTTTGTAATCGAGTCCTTCCACTTGCCAGGGTATTTCGATTTGGGCTCTTGTTTCCCCCGTGCCGAGTTTCCAGAGCACCGCGTCCGTCTGGGTTTATTTCCTCCTTTTCTCGTCTCTGCCCACACCTCCCTTGTTGGCTTCTTCCGCCCAGACTTCTCTGGCTTCCGCCCTTTGTCTTTCCACCTTCTGCCCTCACTCTCCCTCTTCCTTCCTCCTCCTTTCGTCACTATCGCCACACGCTCTCCTCCCCCGTCTCCCTCTTCTTCTATTTCCAGTCGCTCTGGGCCTCCCCCACAGAGCTCTCCTTTTCCAAGCTCTTTGTTTATTACCAAGGCTCCGTAGACAAAACAAATCCTCCGTGGATCTCCTCTCCAAGGTCAGTGCGGTCTCGCCGCCATTTCCTAAGGTTATTTTACGTTTTTAATTCTTTTAAGTTCTTCTAGCGATATAAAGAGATTCTCAATCTTTTGCTTTCTTTAATTCTTTAGCCAAACGTCAAGCTTGGGATAGGATCTACTTGTAGAAAACTCTGGCATCCCCTCTCCTGAGTTGTCTGTTATTTTCTGTTGATTTTCATTCCGTTTCCATTCTCCATATTATTGTTAAGTAATGATTTTCGTCAATATGATCCCAGTTAAATTTGGTAGCGGAGGAAGTCCCCCTTAGAAAAGAACGTTTGTTCAACTTACTTTTCTGTGGTCTTCTGTTTCTTGATTTTAAAAATGGGCGTTGGTAGGCTGTTATCCCGAGGTGCTTGCCTCAGTTCTCCTATGGCGACCAGCTCTGCCCCGGGATCTATCCCACTGGATCGTGGACCGACCACCCTTGAGGGGTAGCCGGACGCTTGACCCTGAGATGATACCCTATGGGCTTGGCTGTCCTTCAGGCATCTATCCGTCTGAAAGTGAGAGTTAAAAACTCCTCCGAATCGCCAATAGGACTGACGTTGAGAGAGAGCCCTCTCGTCGCCCTGCCAGCCACCATGAACGCCACACCGGAAGTCTTTATCTCCACATTTCCAATGTAAGTTAGAGTTGGTCTTGCAAAATTTTACTATTCTTACTGGTGTGTAATACCACCTAAACTGCTTTTTATACCAGTTTTCCAAGATATCAGTTGCTGCCGTGATATTATTATTATTATTATTATTATTATTATTATTATTATTAATCTGCATTTCTATACTGCTTTTCTCACCCCTGGGGGGACTCAAAGTTTACAACATAATAAATGGCAAAATTCAATTTTATTCAACATATGTATAAAAATATATCACATATCTAAATCAAAAACATATAACTGTACTTGTTTAATTTCTGTATGTGGTTTAATTATTAATTCTCTATTGTCCTTTTTAAATATTTGCTGATATGTTAGCCAATTCTCTGTGCTTAATTCCCTCTTATGTTTTGCTTCAATCAATGAAATCCATAATGGGGGTTTATTGTAAAATCTTTATATTTTTTTCCTAAACTTTAATCAATGATGCTCTTATATAGTGATTACAGAAGTTTTTTCCCATTTTTCTTTTATTATACCATATGTAATCATGCCATCCTGATCCGAGGTCACGGCCTTCCAAAGCTAGTAATCTGTTGTTGTTTTTTTTAATGTTGTCCATTCCTTTAGCCAAACTAGATTGCATGCCTCATAATAAGATTTCAAATCTGGTAAACCTAGTCCTCCTGAAAGATTTGTTTATTGACTCTTTTCAGAGAAATTCAGAAAGACGTTAGTCTGACTCACTATAAATCCAGCAACAAAATCACAATTTTTTTTTTTAAAAAAGCGTTAAAAAAGGGATCAGTCCCTCATTGTGCTGAGGGACAAGGGGAATACTTTCAATATTTTTTATTCTTGCTAAAGAACCAGATATAGAAATACATCCCTATTTAGATTATGTTTGGTGAAAGCAACACAGTGAAGAATTATGACAGTTAATGTCCATCAGGAATTATGACAGTTAATGCCGACACTATATCCATCTTTATAAAAAATTGACTACTGTTTGATATTACTAGCAACATGATTATGTTAGTGCAATGAAGAAAGTTAGTTTGGCAGAATGGAATATGTAAGTGTGAAACTGTGTTGAATGATTTTGTTATCTATCAATCTACCTATCTATCCTACCTATCTATCCTACCTATCAATCCTATCTATCTATCTATCTATCTATCTATCTATCTATCTATCTAATCTATCTATTTTATCATCTATCTATTCTATCTATCATCTATCTATCTATCTATCTATCTATCTATTAGGCTTGCTCAAATAATTCGTTTTCCCCGTTTACCGTTATTGATTCGTTATTTTCGATTGTTTTGAAGCAATATCGAACCTTGGTTGTCCACACGTCTGGATATCGCGGTTTCGAATTGCGAGAGGCCGTTTTTTCTAATTTCTTCGTTTTTTTCGTTAAGAAAAAAGAGCTTTTGCAAAGCACCCAAACTCCTTTCCTTTTGCCCCTTAGCCAATGGGAGGCTCAGCCAATGGGAGGGGGCGAGGGGGAAGGAGGCCGAGGAGGAGGAGGAAGACGGAGGGGGGAAATGGCCGCCGCCGCCTCGCCTCAGCTCAGTGCATTAATTAATTGGGCCTTAATGAGCCCCCTTCCAAGCCAAACCCACCAGAGAAACACCCTCAATGCAAACCTTGCAACGTCCTTCTCTCCTTCTTGGACACAAAGGCAAAGGGAGGAGGCACTTCGGGTTCCCAAGCGACCTGAAAAGAGCCATAGAGAAAGGGAGAGCCAGTGCGCATGCTCCACCCTCCAAGGCACACAAGGGGGGAGTTCGCATGGGAGCCGGAAGTGTTGGGGCCTCCGTCCCTCCCTTGCTTTTCCTCTTTGGTCTCCCTATCTTGAACACAGAACACGCATGAAAAAAAACACACCATAATTTCACAATATATAGTTTAAATAACAAAAGGAAGAGGAAGGAAGAGGCCCGGGATGCGAGGGGGTGTGGGCCAGGCCCGTCCTCGGCTGCTCCCAGGGGCCCAGATTCGCACCCTCCCTCCCCCCAATACAGGTCTCCAGTCCATACCACGCTACATGAACTTGAATGGATACTGTGGTTGTGTTGTCGAAAGCTTTCATGGCCGGGATCACACTGTTGTGGTATGTATTCCGGGCTCTATGGCCATGTGCCAGAAGCATTCTCTCCTGACGTTTCACCCACATCTGTGGCAGACATAGAGGTTTTGACGTCTGTGCGAAGCTAGGCAAGTGGGGTTTATATATCTGTGGAAGGTCCAGGGTGGGAGAAATAACTCTTGTCTGTGGGAGGCAAGTGTGAATGTTGCAATTGGTCACCTTGATTAGCATTGAATAGCCTTGCAGCTTCAAAGCCTGGCTGCTTCCTACCTGGGGGAATCCTTTGTTGGGAGGTATTAGCTGGCCCTGATTGTTTCCTGTCTGGAATTCCCATTTTCTGGGTGTTTCTGGGAAGGTAATGGCACTCCATGTAGTCATGCCGGCCACATGACCTTGGAGGTGTCTATGGACAACACTGGCTCTTGGGCTTAGAAATGGAGATGAGCACCAACCCCCAGAGTCAGACATGACTGAACTTAACGTCAAGGGATACCTTTACCTTTACCTACACACACACACACACACACACACACACACACACACACACACACAAGCAGGGACTATATATATATATATATATATATATATATACACACAATATATATCACACACACACCAATTTAACAAAGTTTCAGCCACAAAAACAAAGTTTCTGAAGTAGAACAATGACTTTCACAGTAAAGACAACCCAATTTAACAGGAAATAAGACTTTCAAACCAGGAACAGATTACTGCAATTATTAAAAAAAGGTTTATTATAAAAGCTATGAAAATTTGCCAAAAATCAGAGGATAAGGGAAACGTTCCACATTTTGGTGAGCTATCAGTGTTAAATGTGTTCTACCACTGTACCAAGTTTGAAGAAGATCACTCAAAAAATGAGGGCGGGAGAGCCCCCTAAGTCCCCCCCTTCGGGCTGTTTTTGGGCCACCGCGCATGCGCGTCCGCCATTAACGAATTAATTTCGAAAATAACGAATTTTCGTTAATTTCGAAAAATTTTGGGGGCCAAATTCGTTATTAGCAACAAAAACGAAAAACTGCCCCCTCTAGTTTTGAAACGAGTTTAGAATCAAATTTTTCATGGATCGATCAAGCCTACTATCTATCTATCTATTTCTAGTTACTTTCTGCCTTTTTTCCAAGACTAGAATTCAAGGGGATTACAGAGGGTGAAAATGAAAGTAAAACCACATGTTAAAATCAATACCAAAACAGCCTCTGTGTAATTAGCCGAGCACCTTTCCTACATTTGAACCAAACTCCCTGGCTCAGAATGCTGCAATTCTAAGTATATTCATTTAACGTTTGGCACTATGGATGTATCCTGTGTTTTGTGTTACAAAATAGAACTAAAACAAAACAAAACAAAAATCCCAAATCAAACCAAAGCCCAAAGTAGGTCTTGCAAGCTGGAAGTCCATTCATCCTTGGTTTAAATGACCACTTTACTTGTCATACATTACTGTTTTATTTTCTTTTAAGTATTGTGTTTGTGATGAGCAGCCATTTCAGCTAGGAGCCATTGATTGTTATGGTACACAAAAGATTGATACAGAAATTAACACAATATTATTTCCATTTAAGGCAAAGCTTTGTTTTTTAATAACAGAAAAACAGTGCTTAAGTTTCTAAGTGGTGCTCATTAATTCAAACAGACATTTTGGTTGTGTTTGCAGATCATCTCTTTCTGCCTGTTTGTTTGTTTGCAGTCCAGAAGCACAAACAGTTCAAGAAAAATTAAATCAGGCCTATGTAGGCATGTGGTAACAACATCTTACCATAAATAATGAAATACTGCTGTAACTTTGGCTTGAAGCAGGTCAGTTATATATATATATATATAGTTTGCATTCTGGCACTTAATTATTAATAATAGTTAATGTGAAATTAAAGGAAGTCCCTTTGGACTTTACTCTTGTGTTCTAATTAACTGATCAGTAATGCAAAGAAAGGCTCTCAGGTTCATTAGCAGAAGGAGGCACACTAGGGTTGCTTGCCACTCAATCTTTCCTTCCGGAATTCAAGCAATAGAGGAAGGAAATTGGTAACAGAAGCGGCAAAAATCGAATGATCGCTATTTAAAATTTAATAATTGGCATTAGAAACAACAATGGGCAGTTGATAGAGTTGACTACTGTAAAGGTAGCATTTTAGGAAATTTTCTTCGCCTGCTGCAAACAGGATTCATTGTGTTCCCACTATGTAAAAAGCTGATGGTTCAGGGTTATCATGCAAAGAAATCAAGCTCACCAACTGTGGCATCTGGACAGGGCTTATTTGTTCAACTTAAAATGTGAGGCAAAGATCACGTTAGTGTCTTGAGTTCTACTATGGTCAAAATTAATCACAGAACATACAATTCATAAAATTCATATACTTACACAACACACACTTATAAAAACTAGTTTAAATTGTGTTATGCTACAACACAATTGAAATGCTATAAGGCTATGCTTTTGCAAAGTCTTTAAACATCCCATAAATCATCCATTGAAAATGACCTAAAGAATTATTTTTACAGAGACTTTCATTCAGTATAACTTATTATGGTGTCATTTTCAAACATTTGCATGTAAGAATATATATTCTCTATCTATGTGTATGCATGCAAAGATTCATAAGCATACTGATATTCTGGTCCAGGGGTTCTCAAATCTTTTCAGCCGTAATAATAATGATAATAATAATAATGATCATCCAGCATATCTATCTTGTTTGCTGTGTCATAATAAAATAATGATGATAATAATAATAATACAGTAGAGTCTCACTTATCCAACACTCGCTTATCCAACGTTCTGGATTATCCAATACATTTTTGTAGTCAATGTTTTCAATACATCATGATATTTTGGTGCTAAATTCGTAAATACAGTAATTACTACATAGCATTACTACATACTGAACTACTTTTTTGTCAAATTTGTTGTATAACGTGATGTTTTGGTGCTTCATTTGTAAAATCATAACCTAATTTGATGTTTAATAGGCTTTTCCTTAGTCTCTCCTTATTACCCAACATATTCGCTCATCCAACGTTTTGCCGGCCTGTTTACGTTGGATAAGCGAGACTCTACTGTAATAATAATAATAATAATAATAATAATAATAATAATAATAATAATAATAATAATTTATTTTTCTATCCTGCCTCCATCTCCCCGAAGGGACTCGGGGTGGCTAACATGGGGCCAAGCCCAAAAACAGGAACAAAGTATGGCAAGTTAAAACATGTATAAATAACTAAATAAACAGTATCAATACAACAATCAAATAAGATAAACAAATTAAAACACAGTAATACAAAACATCATAATGACCAGATAAAAGATAAAATAGTAAAAACAAATATCACCACTAATGGATATGGTGGGGGGTCAGGTCAGAAAGTGCATTGTTTCAAGACCATTTAATAAAGTGCCTGAACAAAGTGTCAAAGAGTTGTCTGGGAGAGGATGGGGTAGGATGGAGTAGGAAGAAAGATAAAGCCATAGAGCCATTATTGAAGGAAAAATCAGGCATGGGCAAACTTTTGAACACAAGGGCCACATTGCATCGCAAATTTTAACAGACAGGTTGGGCCAGTGACACATGGATAGAGAATGTTTGTTTGAACTAATAAAAAAATGAACAAATTCCTATGTGCACTGCACACTTTTCATTTGTAGTGTAAGAAAGAAAGAATAATACAATATTTAAAATGAAGAACCATTTTAACCAACATAAACTTAACAGCATTTCAGTGGAAAACCCCAGGGACAATCCAGTCCACCCCCTTCTGCCAAGCACAATCCAAGCACCCTCAAAAGATAACCATCCAGCCTTTGTCACACCAGTAAAAATAATAATAGCAGAAACCCCAGGGGCCATCCAGTCCAACCTCTTTCTGCTATGCAGGACAAAGCAAAGAAGGCGCTGGGGAAAATGGTCTGTATGGCGAGGAATGGAAAAAAAGGAAGGAAGGAAAGAGAGGAAAGGAAGGAAAGGAAGGGAAAGGGAAATGGTAGGGGAAGGGAAGCCCTTTGCAGCTGGGGTTGCCAGCCTCAGCATGTTCCATCCCTCGATGACGTCAGGGTCCAAGTGCTGCTTCTCCATCAAGTCCTTGGTGGGCAAACACCCGCTCCCTCCAGAAAGGGCCCTGCAGCCGGCTCTGGGCTACCCCCCCCCCCCCGCAGGGGCTGAAGGCTACCTTCCCTGTCAGTGCTGCTTCTGCACCCCCAGAGCCCTGGTTCATGCTTCACGGGACCCCTGCTATCACTGCCACCAAGCTGCTCTTCATGGAGAGCCCAGCCAGCACTGCCACCCCCACCCACCTGGGCCCACCCTGTACCCACCTTCAGCCACTGCCAATAGGGCCCCTGCTCTTCTTCACCGTCCCACTTTCAGTGGTGCTTGCTTGATTAGCGGGAACATCCGGCGATCCGAGCTTTGGGAGTGGGGGAGAAGCAGCTGAGCAGTGCCCCCTTCCTTGCCACTGCTAATTGGAGGAGGAGGATGAGGGAAATACCTAAGGGCTCCATGGAGCACACTTGGAGAAGGGCTGATCTAGTCTAACAAAGCCATGCTTTTGAATTCTGTATGTATGCATATTATATGACAAGCTTGGATGTCTGTTGGTTTCTTAATATCCTCTTACTCCTCTTGTAGGTTCAGTTCCACCCAGAATGAATTGACAAACCAGCGTTAAATATGTTTTATAGGGGTTGCAATGTTGACTTAATTTTTTATTTCCAATTATAGTTATTCAGGTATTGTCAGCCCTCCACATTAACAGGGTTAGGGGCACAGAACAACTGTGAAAGTGAAAAAAATACATATACAGAAATTACTATTTGTTTTACCTGAAAGAACAGCTCTCTAAAAATCTCTAGGTCCTCCAGTGTGACTGGAGAAAGTTAAACACAGAGTCAAATGGGAAGACCTAGAGATTCCTAGAGATAACGTTTTAATAAATCTGTGAACAATCAAATTTGCAAAAGTCAAAACTCACAAATGCAGGTGGTTGGCCATATATCCCAATATATACTATACTTAGATTCATCAATCCATCCACAAATCCATTTATTCAATGAAAAATGATGTACAAGGTATCACTATGCTGTGTGATAACTATAATATATTACCTTTAAAACAGTTAGAATTGCCCAACCCTTTAAAAACCAAGCCCACTCTGTTGCTCTTATATATTTATCATGGAATGCTCTCTGATAATTTTTTGAGAAAACTGTATTGCAAAATTCAAAGAAACATGTAGTTCCAAATGCAAATATTGGCCAAGGAAGTTAAATTAGGTCAACCTGCTCAAACTCATGGAACAAATGAAATGCTTTCCTTGCACCACCCTATGGTTGCTCCCATACAATCCAAGAAACGTCAGGGAGATGTGCAAGTTATCAATTTTTCAAGAGAAACATCTGGGTAACAGCAAAACACATTATTTTGAACACAGAAGTGTTCACAGCCATCTACATTTCCATTATAAACTAGAAATACAAGACACAATCCAAATTACTGAACTGTAAAATCCCAGTTGGCTATGCTACCAAAAATGCCTAATAGCCTCATTATCTAAGTGGGGATTTTAGCCAATTATATATTTTCTTGGATGTAGAACTCGAACAGATTGGAACCATCTGGGATTTCTACCACAAATGCATCTAACAGAGCACTAGAAGCAGAACTGCACAGAGAGGAGAGGCAATACTAAGGCTACATGACTGTAAGGTCAGACTAAGATGGGTCTTGCCAATTTCTATTGTAGGTGTGTTAGGATATGAATGAGCAGCAATGATCTGGTGTAGAATGGGATTTGTGCCAATATTGTTGTGGTGTGATGTATTGCAAGCTAAAAACCGAAAGTTTGTAACTTCAAAAAGACATTGTATAAAGCATCCATAAATATCAGTATAATATGCTTTCCCCTGGGCAAAAAAATTGTGTGCCACTGTTTATGATCAGTGATGTGATCTTACTGTTTTATCGTTCTGTTGGCAGTCTAGTTAATGGAGGAAAGTGGACTAGAAGATGACATGTCTTTAAAACCGTGGCTCAACATTATGCACAATGCCAGACAGTGCAACTAACTTACACAAAGTGAAAGATTTCATGAAACAGTATATGATGTTCTGTATGGAGAGTCCCAGCCTATAAAATGATAGTGGGGATATGGTACAATGAGACTATAATGTTCTTTTAGAATTTGTTAATCCTAATGAGAAAACCCAGGGAATGATATTCTAGGCCACATTTTTTTTTTAATTATTGCCATCTGGCAAATGGTGACAAAGAAAAGGGCAAACAGACTGAAGGATAGCTTTAATCCTAGAGCTGTGACTATGTTGAACTCCATGGTGTCATGCCGATGTGGCATTGGGGGCTGTATGGTGGTAAGGTGTGTGTGTGGAGGGATAGGTGTGTTGTTTTGTGGTGTGTGAGGTGAAGGCATGTAATTTTGTTGTGCAATACCACATTGACAAATAAAGCTATTCTATTTCTATTCTATTCTATTCTATTCTATTCTATTCTATTCTATTCTATTCTATTCTATTGGCCCAAGCATTCAAACGATGTTGGTGTTCCCATATACAGTATATCTAATCCCCCCCCCCCCTCTCTATACACACACACAGATACTGTAAAATATATTTTTTATTTTTGAAACGAAGCAAAACCTACAGCAAAATGGAAATAATTGTTATACTTTTATATATCCACTTTATTTATATTTCAAATATTTTCTCTCATTTTTTCAAATTGCAAAATATTTTATTGTGGGAGTCCCTTTTTGTGAAACCTGTTTTAGTGGCACCATTTGAAGATTTACACTATATGGTCCATGATAAATATGGCAGTGGAAAATTTCTATGGTGCCCTGCCTCACCTCTCTTGCTGCCCCAAAGCACATGTTTAATTTGCTTAATAATTCATCCATCCTGACCTCATGTGTCTTAAAAGTTGCTTCCCATTTTCTCTTCTTCACTGTGTATACCTTTATAATCATGGGTATATGCCCAGTATCTGAAACACTCAGAGATCCCTGAGAAGAAAGCTTGAATGTTAGTTAGATGCCCAATAATGTAAATATAATAATGCCATTTACGATACAGAAGATCTGTGTGGTGTAGTAATTTGAGTATTGGACTACGATACTAGCAAATTAGGTTTCAGATCTCCACTCAGCCGTTAAAAACAACTGGGTAATGTTGGAAAAGTCTCATTTTTTTTTTCAACCTGAGGGGAAGGCAAAGACAAACTTATGCAACCAGTGTAGACTCATATAATTCAGTTCAAAGCAGATAATGTGCTCTGCTGGCAGATCCCTTGGATAGGTTTTGAAGGGATGGCATCTAGCCAGCCCCCAAGGGAAAGCCCAGGGTTTGGATTGGGGGGGGGCACAAAACTTCGGGAGGAACTAGGTTAAAATAACATAGTTCCTCCCGAGATTTTTGGCAGTGTAGAAGGGCACTCAGTTTATTCTGATAGTAAAAGAACCTAAATTACAACTCACAGAAGGCCCTTTCATTGTTACTTTATAACTGGTTTCCCATACTAAAATCACTGTATGCAGCAAAAATAAAAGACTAATGTTAGAGAGTGCAAGCATGAAGCCTATGGAAAAATATGATTGTATCAGTCAACAACAGATCCCCAACTGAGTCCTTCTCATCCTCCCTTCTCTCAAATTGATCAGTTGCACTTGTTTCTACATATTGGGTTAATTTGTATGTATGACTTGCAAATTGTTTTTACTGTGGGGATTCTGGCAAGACATAGCAAAGGGAAATTGCCTACAATGTAGTTGGTTTTCAGCTGCCAGAAACAAATGATACAACAATCACTTGAACAGCATGCTAGGTTTTTGGGAAACTTGCTCAGACTTGCTCAGAGGTGAGTGAGAACAACTTTTAGCATTTTATGACAATTTCAATCAGTGTGCATCCACCAGAGATCTCACACTATAGTTCCCATGATCCCCAGTCAGCTCTTATCCACACTGACTGTGCAGTGGTGGGAGCTGTAGTCCAAGTAATGGTAGGTTGTTCTATTGCAGTGTGTACACTCTGGAAGGAATCAGAATGCATCAAATTGTTTTTAAATTGATTCTGTGCCTTCATGGGTCTGCTAGATGGTACTCTTCCAGGATAAAATGGATATTAGTGGCCTCCATAAATGGGAGCCCAAGGAAGAAATAGAAATTGGATCCAGGGATAACCTTCTTAGATTGATCTATACATGAATTCTTCACACTACATGAAGGAATACACCATCCATGTAAGTATTTAAGACCACTGTTGGATGGATATTGCCAACCAGTAAATCTAGTTATAGTGATTTCAGCTAGGACTGCAGTTGGAGAGGTCCGTATCTGGTGAGCATCCGCTAAACTGGAACAGCCAGGACAGAGAGCAAGCTCTCCAGGTTGAAGGCAAACCAGAGGTTTCTTACAATTCAGCCAAAAAGGATGCAAGTACAAGCAGTATACTTCAAAAAGTACAAGCATAAATCCAGAGAAAAATACAAGACATTTTACACAGTTCTGACAGCAATTTAGTCTTCCTGCTCCCTTCCCTGATTGGCTGGAAAGAGAGGCAGGCTAGGATCTGCACCTGGATTTCCCAGGGGTTGCCTTGATGTCACAGCTTGTAGGAGGAGACATTCATAGCAGGAAGAAAGACGGTGGTGGCTGGACATTTCAGAGAACACATCTGGAAGGGCACAGTAATGTGGATATGCTGATGAGTCAAATGTCCAGTTCCGTGTGAGACAAAGAGTGCAAGACCCAAAAGACAAAGATGATGATTCCAGTTAATCAAGGGCTTAGCTGCTTGTATAGAGAGTTAGTGTATTCATACCTGTTGAGTCGGGGGACACGGAAAGAGCCTCCCCGAAGATTGAGTGAATTCAGTCGGGCGTCCCCTGGGCAACGTTTCTTGTAAGCGGCCGATCTTTCCACCCCAAAAGCATTGGATGAATGGATGAATACCAAAGGTCTTTATCAAGACCATTGCTAACGATTATGTCTATTAATATAGAAGGTTTGTCACTTGCTAAGGAAGAACTATTAGCCAAAATGTCTGAGGACATCTCATGTGACATCCTATGTATACAGGAAACACACAGAGACATTACAATGAGAAGACCAAAAATTCTTGGAATGTAGCTGGCAGTGGAACGACCTCACAGACAATATGGCAGTGCCATTTTTGTATGATCTGGTGTAGCAATCTCTGCAACTTCCCTCACAGAAGTGAACAACATTGAAATCTTATCTGTGGAACTTGATAGTTGCACCGTATCATCACTCTATAAACCACCTGGGGCTGATTTCTATTTTACACCCCCAACCAGTTGCCACAATCTTGAAGCCCATTTTGTTGTGAGAGATTTCAATAGCCACAGCTGTGTCTGGGGCTATGACGAAGATGATAGAAATGGCGAAGCAGTTCTAACGTGGGCCGGCAATAGTAGAATGAGCCTCCTTCATGACAGTAAATTACCACCATCATTTAATAGCGGCCGATGGAAGCGTGGTTATAACCCTGATCTGATTTTTGTAAATGAAAGCATAAGCCACCAATGCACCAAAAGGGTATTAAACCCAATACCTAACACACAACACAGACCAATATGCTGCGTAGCATATGCAGCTGTAAGACCGAAAAGTGTCCCATTCCGCAGAAGATATAACTTCAATAAAGCTAACTGGACAAAGTTTACAGAGACCTTGGAAGCTGCTATTTCTGATATAGAACCTTCTATAGAAAATTATGACCTGTTCGTAGAAGCTGTGAAAAGATCCTCAAGGCTCTCAATCCCTAGAGGCTGTCGCACAAGCTACCTACCAGGCCTAAACGAAGAATCACTAAATCAGCTACAAGAATATCTCAGATTATTTCAAGAGAACCCATACAGTGATGGGACTATAGCAGCAGGCCAAAAACTATCTACAGCCTTAGCTAATGCTAAGAAAGACCGTTGGATAGAGCTGCTTGAGAACCTGGACATGTCCAAGAGTAGCCGAAAAGCCTGGCAATTGCTGAGACGCCTGGATAGTGACCCTCTGGTCAACCCTGGACACGCGAACGTGACACCAGACCAGATAGCTCACCAGCTAATTCAGAATGGGAAAACCAACTGCAGCAGAATAAAGATGAAAATCAACAGGGTGCCAGAACTTGAAACCCACCAGTTGTCATCTCTTCTAAACCTGAAAGAACTCAGAGAAGCCATCAAGCGATGTAAGACTGGTAAAGCACCTGGCCTAGATGACCTGATGATGGAACAAATCAAACACTTGGGGGCCAAAGCTGAAAACTGGCTTTTGAAATTCTACAATCAATGCCTGGCACACAAACAGATTCCCAGAGCATGGAGGAAAACTAAGATAATTGCCATCTTAAAACCTGGTAAAGATGCCTCCAATGCCAGGAACTACCGACCAATCTCCCTCTTATGTCATCTATATAAAGTCTATGAGAGGATGCTATTAAATCAACTAGGACCTGTTATCGAACCCAAGCTTATTGCACAACAAGCAGGTTTCAGACCAGGGAAAAACTGTACAGGTCAAATTCTTCATCTGACTGAACATATCGAGGAAGGCTACGAGAAAGGCTGCATCACGGGAACAGTTTTTGTGGACCTTACGGCAGCCTATGACACGGTGCAACATAGAAAAATGCTGCATAAAGTCTACCATATCACCCGGGACTTTGACTTTACAAAAACTGTCCAGACCCTCCTAGAAAACCGCAGCTTCTATGTGGAGTTTCAGGGCCAGAAAAGCAGATGGAGGAGGCAAAAGAATGGTTTACCCCAAGGCAGCGTTCTTGCACCGACCTTATTTAACATCTTCACGAACGATCAGCCACTACCACCACTCACAAAGAGCTTTATATATGCTGATGACCTTGGCCTTACAACACAAGCAAAAGATTTTGAAACAGTTGAAAAGCAACTCACCAATGCCTTGAAAGATCTCTCCAGCTACTACAAAGAGAACCACCTGAAGCCTAACCCTGCCAAGACACAAGTGTGTGCTTTCCACCTACGTAACCGCGAAGCCAACAGGAAACTGAAAGTTACTTGGGAAGGCCAACAGCTTGAACACTGTTTCCATCCTAAATGCCTTGGTGTCACCTTAGACCGAACACTAACATATAGGAAACACTGCATGAACACCAAGCACAAAGTAGCTGCACGCAATAACATCCTGCAGAAACTGACTGGCAGCGCATGGGGAGCAGACCCACAAGTAATAAGAACATCAGCCCTGGCCTTGTCTTTCTCAACTGCAGAGTATGCCTGTCCTGTTTGGCACAAGTCTGCCCATGCAAAGCAGGTGGACATAGCACTGAATGAAACATGCAGAATCATCACGGGATGCCTTAAACCTACACCTGTTGATAAACTCTACAAGTTAGCTGGCATTGCCCCTCCTGACGTGCGATGGGAAGTTGCTGCTAACGGTGAGAGAAAAAAGGTTGAACATTGTGAAAACCACCCATTGCATGACTATCAGCCTCCTCCCACCAGACTCAAATCAAGGAAGGGCTTCATGAGAACCACCACTCCTCTTGATGTTCCTCCAGCAACAGCAAGGGTGTCTCTCTGGGCAGCTAAACCTGGCAATTCTAACTGGATGGCCCCCCAAGAGGGTCTTCCTCCAGGGGCAAACCAGGAATGGGCAACTTGGAAGTCCCTGAACAGACTCAGAAGTGGAGTGGGCAGATCAAAAGACAACTTGACAAGGTGGCACTACCTGGAGGAATCCTCCACCTTGTGTGACTGTGGAGCTGAACAAACAACTCAGCACGTGTATGCTTGCCCACAATGCCCTGCCTCATGTACAGAGGAGGAGTTGTTTAAAGCTACAGACAATGCGGTTGCTGTTGCCCGCTTTTGGTCCAAAACTATTTAGTTGCTCGTGATTTCTTTTCTTTTCTATTTTATTTCCATTATTTGAAATGTATTTGCTGTACCAATGCTTTTGACACGAAATAAATAAAAAACCTGTTGAGTCCTCTCTTCTGTGGGAGTAACAGACTTTCAGCCTCAAGCTGAATGAACAAACATCCTGAGCTTACCCTGGTGACAAAGAGGATCATCTATCTGCACGCGCGTGCACACACACACACACACACACACACACACACAAAGGTTTTGATACTTATCTGGCTTGGGAAATAGTAGGGACTTTTGCTGAAATTTGCTTTTCCAAGGGATTATGCAAATGCAGGGGAAGGCCTGAAGAAGAACAGTAGAGTCTCACTTATCCAACATAAATGGGCCAGCAGAACGTTGGATAAGCGAATATGTTGGATAATAAGGAGAGATTAAGGAGAAGCCTATTAAGCATCAAATTAGGTTATGATTTTACAAATTAAGCACCAAAACATCATGTTATACAACAAATTTGACAGCAAAAGTAGTTCAATACATAGTAATGCTACATAGTAATTACTGTATTTACGAATTCAGCACCAAAATATCATGATGTATTGCAAACATTGACTACAAAAATGCGTTGGATAAACCAGAGTGTTGGATAAGCGAATGTTGGATAAGTGAGACTCTACTGTAGCTGCCTTCTAGATAAATTTTGATACATTTCATTTGATATAGTTTATACAATTTATACTTTTAGGAATTGCTATAGTACATAAAAGATACATATTATACAAAAATCATCAAATTGATACGTTTTATTAAAGCGTTAGATTTGATAGAGTTTGTAAGGTACAGCTGCTGCTAGGTCTATTGCAGAGCCTTTAACGCTTTAGATTTTGCAATTTTGGAACCTTGGAAAATGTTTTAATGATAAAGACCATATATCTTGCT
Source organism: Anolis carolinensis (assembly GCF_035594765.1). Taxonomy (NCBI): domain Eukaryota; kingdom Metazoa; phylum Chordata; class Lepidosauria; order Squamata; family Anolidae; genus Anolis; species Anolis carolinensis. The sequence goes on along the minus strand of NC_085841.1, from coordinate 149,103,986 downwards.
AGGAGTTCTCTTGGTGATCTATAAATCTTTTTTTTTTTTTTTTAGGGGGAGGTGATGCAATAACATAACTATTTTGGTTTAGTTGAGAAGCCTATATTTCTGGAAAAATAATGGGAAGAAAGAATATGAGAAAATTGGACATAAGGAAATAATTATCTTTTCCATCACCATCATTTTCATTTTTATGGTCTTTCATTGTTATTTGAGGCGAGTTCAGAGGTGATACATACATTTCTTGAATAAATACTTTGTTAGGACCTGTTGTGAAAACATCACGTGTGAGTTATACTATATTACCAAGGCTTCTGTCTTATAGGTTCTTGAGTGGTTGCCTTAGAGGGATATTTGGAAAGAACCTGTTAGAATGTTCTCAACATATGTAATGTAATGAATTCCATGAAATTCTAGTGTAATTTTCTGTCTGGGCAATTAGTCAATATAATTCCCAAAGTCTTCTATTCCAGCCTTTCCTTGGAAACCTTCAATAAAGACATGCCATAACCTTCCGGGTTGCCCGTTCTACTGCTTTGCTACTATTGTGGATAGAATAACTCTACATCTGGCTTTTTCATAGTGTAAAACAATGATTAATGTTTCATATACAGGAAAAAGGATGGTAACAAATAGCCTCGTAGGACACAAAAATGCAAAGGTTTGGAGATATATTATCCACAGGGAAACAAAGATTTTTTTCCCCACATATCCTAAATAGTGACCACAAGTGTATATGCATGAGGGTACATCATATACAGTAGAGTCTCGCTTATCCAACCTTCGCTTATCCAACGCTCTGTATTATCCAACGCAGTCTGCCTTTTAGTAGTCAATGTTTTTGTAGTCAATGATTTCAATACATTCAGATATTTTGGTGCTAAATTCATAAATACAGTAATTACTACATAATGTTACCATGTATTGAACTGCTTTTTCTGTTGTAAAACATGTTTTGGTGCATAATTTGTAAATCATAACGTAATTTGTAATTTGTAATTTGTAAATCATAACGTAATTTGATGTTTAATAGGCTTTTCCTTAATCCCTCCTTATTATCCAACATTTTCACTTATCCAACGTTCTGCTGGCCCATTTATGTTGGATAAGTGAGACTCTACTCTACTTGAGGTAGATAGATACACTTATCTCTGAATTTATAAACAGAGAGGTCTAATATGAAGAAACTGATTTTCTGATTTAGTATCTACAGTAGAGTCTCATTTATCCAAGTCTTCTCTTATCCAAGCCTCTGGATAATCCAAGCCATTTTTGTAGTGAATGTTTTCAATATATCATGATATTTTAGTGCTAAATTCATAAATACAGTAATTACAACATATCATTACTGCGTATTGAACTACTTTTTCTGTCAAATTTGTTGTATAACATGAAGTTTTGGTGCTTAATTAGTAAAATCATAACCTAATTTGATGTTTAATAGTCTTTTTTTAATCCCTCCTTATTATCCAAGATATTCGCTTATCCAAGCTTCTGCCAGCTCGTTTAACTTGGATAAGTGAGACTCTACTGTACTTTATTTGAAACCACACAGTGAGAAACATTCCCAAAATTACTTGAATAGTTCTAAAATAGTTATTATGAATGCATTTTAATGCGTGGCTGTATATTTAAGATGATACACTTAGTATTGTCATCATATTAATTGGAGAGAGTGGGAAAGGAGTAAAAATGTTGACTTTACTGGTGAAAGAAATAGAACATCAAGGGTCATGAAATTCAGGCAACAATCCTAAATCAACTCATCTGAATGAAAGTAAAATTTAATGGGATTCACATCTGGTTCTGAGTAACATTCAGATGTGTGCATAAAAAAATCTGGAAACTGCAATGTGCCCTTGATATGTCAAGCTGTCTGAATGAGTAAAGGTTAAAAACTGAATGGCTAAATAATTCTGAAATGTGATTCTTCCCTCAACACTGCTTTTTGAATGTCATTGTAAGTGTTTGTTCTTGATAATGACTTACCATTCCCTTCCATGTAGAGTACATGCATTAAAAAGTCTCCTCAACCTCATCACCTTCATCTTCTCCTTGCTAGCCCCTTCCGCATCTGTTAAGCACAAGCAGATCTAAATAAAAGAAACATCCTTCAGATAAATAATTACATTAAAAGAGAAAAAGAAAATGGACATTTAGTGCTATATGCAGTGTGAAACTACAATGCACCTGTGACAGTCAGCAGTTTTGGCCGCAATACTCTGTAATCTTGACTCAGCAGTGGAGGAGGGATATTTTTGCTGGCCCAGTTAGTAAGAATAATTTTGTCATGATTTTAGGGCAGAATCATGAAGCTGAAGCATAGGAACAAGATTTGTCATGGTTCATTAAAACGTTGCTCCACCCTTAACATGTCCTCTTTTCGCTTTACCTTCTACTATGTCATAGGGGGGGGGGGGGCGCATGTTGGCAGGCAACATCGAAATCCAGTTCCGTGTAAAGGCTGTAAATGAAGAAGAACCTACAATCTTATGAGAGACTGTGGCAGTTCACTTTTGCTTTAGCAAAATGATGCCCCTGTCCTTCTCTCCAAACACTGAGTTGAGAAAAATTAGGGTTTTTTAAAACTTTGAATTTAGTTTGCAGCAATTGAAGTAAACCAGGGATAAAGGGGAGTAATAAGAGGAGAGAGATACTGGTCATCATCCTAAAATTGTGCAGTCTTTCATCCACCTGCCCCAATAGTTATAGGGAGTAGGGTGGTCTTTAACGGGGGTGGAGGATCTTCTATTTCAGTGGTTCTCAACCTGTGCATCCCCAGGTGTTTTGGCCTACAACCCCCAGAAATCCCACCCAGTTTACCAGCTGTTAAGATTTCTGGGAGTTGAAAACCAAAACATCTGGGGACCCACCAATTGAGAACCACTGTTCGGTGTAGTTCTTGATAGAGCAATTTTTTCCTTTATATGGTGCAGGTAGGATTAACATTTTCCTTAATTCATTTCTTAGAGAGAGTGAGCTACTGTACATTAGTACAACAATCTTGGACTTACTTTTCTCTCTTCCAGTTGGAATGAATGGGTTTGTAGGTTTACTACTCACCTCTGGTTTCCAGGTTTGACTAGGTGGAATGGAACTGCACCATTTTGGAGCTTTTGCTGCAGGCCTTTCTTCTTGAGTCAAGTCCCTCATATCTTAATTCAGGGAAAATGCAACCCTGGTTTATGTTTGTTAGAAATAGCTTAGATGAGTTAAATCAATTGGGGGTTTCTTCAGGATGGAATGATAGGCTGTGTCCCAATAGCTGGAGAGTAGTTAGGAGACTTATCTGTTTTCCTTCTCTCCATCCCTCCTCATTTTTCTTGATGCAGTCATTTCCTTTCAATTTTCAATCCTCTTCTTTTTTCCGTTTCCCACAGAAAGTAGTGGATGGAATCGGACATAAGTAGTGTAACAGAATATGCCTTCAGTGGATAACAGATCTCCTAAGATAATAATAATATCATAATAACTTTCTTCTTGCATCCTACCCCATCTCCCCGAAAAGATTCGGGGCAGCTTACATGGGGACCAAGCCCAGCAATACACAATAAAATACAACCACATAAATACATTTAAAACATATGGACATATAAAATCATAGAGCATATAAAATAAATTAAAAACATACTTAGATAACACCATCTAAGCAGCTTCAACATGTGCCATCTCCTTCCTTGCAAGTGATGCAAGTTTTAGTGACACACTGTGTTCAATGACATTCAGTGGAACAGCTTCTTTAGTTCCCATTTGGATGTTTTGAGTGAGAGGGCTTGGATTAGTGGGGAATAAAGAAACATGTTACTTGTGAGAGCTGGGTTGAAACTAACAAAATGAATTATATAAATGCAAAGTACTCTAGGCAGGAGAAAATGATATACACAGATATTGGGTGGGTAGCACCTGGCTTTACAACTGTACATATAGAAAAGAGCTAAGGCTTATAGTAGACTGCAAACTAAACATAAGTCAACAGTGTGATAGAGCAACCAAAACAGGAGTATAGAGTCCAGATTAAGGGAATAATTGTGTCCTCTGTTCTGCTTTGGTCCGGCCTCACATATTGTGCCCAGATCTGGGTACCATAGTTCAAGGGGGATATCAACATGCTAGAATACATCCAGAAAACAGAGTATATGATAATCTAAAGGCTTATGAGGAATCACTAAGGAGTCTGAGCATGTTTAACTTGGAGAAGACAAGACTGGGTGATGACATGATTTGCTACTTTTAAATATCTGAAAGAATGTAATGTGGAAGATGGAGCACAGTTTTTTTTTCTTCTGCTCCAAAGAGAAAAAATTGCAATGGATTCAAAAGAAAAGAACAGAAATTCCACCTAAACATTAGGAATAACGTTTTTAATAATGCAAGACTGGTTCAATGGTGGAAACAGATTGTCTCACATGATGGTGGACTCTCCATTTTTGGAGGTCTTTAAGCAGAAGTTGGATCAGCATCTTTCAACAGCACTCTAGTTGGGGTTGTTGTATGTCTTTCGGGCTGTGTGGCCATGTTCCAGAAGCATTCTCTCCTGACGTTTCGCCCACATCTATGGCAGGCATCCTCAGAGGTTGTCTGAGGATGCCTGCCATAGATGTGGGCGAAACGTCAGGAGAGAATGCTTCTGGAACATGGCCACACAGCCCGAAAGACATACAACAACCCTGTGATCCCGGCCATGAAAGCCTTCGACAACAGCACTCTAGTTGTGTATGGGAAGAGGTTACACTAGATGGCCCATTTGGTCTCTTCCAATTCTAAGATTCTGTGACTCAGTATAGTGCACATTTTGCATGAGCTAAGTTCCAAATTGCAAATAGGCTCCAAAAACAGTGTCATTTTGATTGGTTCTCTTTCAGTGGAATAAAACCACTAATATTCTGGTTGCTTCTTTTGAGAAGAAGCTCAGTGAAGAAATCCATCCATAGTGTGTATACCTTCATTAAATGAATAGGGTGTCTCAGGACTTGTCTTTGTGATTGCCTGTCCCAAATCCAAGAAAGGGGTCTGCCCCCAAGGCCACTATGGAACATACCTTCCCTTTAAATTTTGGAATTGGAAAGGGATGCATTCCGAGAAAACCTTTCTTGAATTATGTGTAACTGGACCAGGTTCAAGAAGTCAGCTGAGAACCATTATCTGGGAGCTTTTGTGGCTCGCCAAGGGTTATCTGAGGACTAGCTAGAATGCCTTCAGACACACAGAAAAAAAAGAGACTGGGAAAGAAAGGAACTGAATCCACTTAGCTCCCTTTGCAGATATCATGGCAAATAGTTTCAATAAAATGGTTCGGTCTCATGCCTTCTTCGTCCTCTCTCTTTAGTAAGCAAATTTTGTTCATAAATTGAAACAGTGTCTCCATATTAATAGGAACCGAATTCCTTGTTCTAGCTTTGTGCAATATGTACAGTGTTTAAATCTCTGTTTTATTTCTTTCTAACCTTGAAGGAACATTTTGAGAAGAGCAAGATGATGTCGTTTCCCCATTGCCAACATTATTGGAATAATAATCAGGACAAATACATAAATAATCTTTGTCACTGTCATAGACAAATCCTGATGTATTCATGTGCATTTTAGTATTTAAGTAAATTGATAAATGCTTTCATTTCATTACAGATGATCATTAACTTGGAGACACCCCTTGGTATTATAATGTTCTTTGTCTGGCATTTATGCTCTTTCCTTTCCTTGAGACTTGGTCAATTTAGGAAAGCAGGGGAAAGAAACTGTGGAAGATAAACCTGGCACTGACCCATCATGCACTGAGCCAGAACTGAGAGAGAGGATGCATGATTGCATTTGGCTTGTAATGGCTTGGGGACTTCCAAATTAGGACAGTTTGTCCCAGTATTTCTTGAATTCACTGTGAACAATAGCCTTAAGGATCCTTGGCAAGACTTTGCAGAAACCTAGATTTGATTTAACTGGCATTTGATGCAAAATCTGCCAAGTTTTTCTTCAAAGCCTACAGTGGCATTTAAGGGGAGCATGAATTTGAGGGACTGGCTGGTGGATTTGGACTTTACAGAAGTTAAAAGAAACATGTGCCCTGTTAATCACTGAAAGCGCAGGGACACCATCTTGGTGACAAATATACATTTACTTCTAAAGTCCCTTATTCATCAGGATTACTCCAATCCATTACTTCCTCAATGTGTACTGGCCTGTATCCATGCAATGAAATCCATATTGGGATAGAGGAATGCCTAGGGGATTATATGATCAATGCATGACTGTGCTGTTAGTTGAACATCTTGTTGCATAACTATATAAACATAATTAGATATTTTTCGGGGATTGCAGAAAAGATGGAGGAAACCAAATTAGTGAAGTGGTCTGAATGTTGGACCAGGATACTGGGAGACTAATTCAACTATGAGACCTATTGGGTAACCTTGAGCAATTCATACACTTTCAACCTCAGAGAAAGGCAACCCCTCTACATGGGGTTGCCTTTGAAGATGGCCTGGAAGCTTCAATTAGTCCAGTGGGTGGCAGCTAGACTTCTAACTGGGGCAGCGTACAGGGAGCATACTACTCCTCTGTTACATCACCTCCACTAGCTACCAGTCTGCTACCGAGCCCAATTCAAAGTGCTGGCCTTGGTCTATAAAGCCCTATACGGTTCTTGTTTAATTTCCTGTCCAAATTCATCTCTTTCTATGAGCCTACAAGAGCTTTAAGATAGGCTGGGGAGGTCCTGCTCTCTGTCCCAACGTAATTGGTTGGGACGAGAGACAGGGCCTTCTCAGTGGTGGCCCCTCGGCTGTGGAACTCTCCCCCCCCCAGTGACATCAGGCAGGCCCCATCCCTCCTGGGTTTTAGAAAAAAATGTAAAACCTGTCTTTTTATGCAGGTGTTTGGTGAATAGGAAATTATGGAATGAGAGTTTAACAGCTTGAATAATGGAGTATGGATTTTGGAAAACGATTTGGACATGAGATCATGACTCAGTATTTTATATGGTTTATAAACTGTTAAATGATTTATGTGTGTTTTAATTATATACTGAGACTGTTTATATTTTGATAAGATGTGTTTTATCGTTTACCTGTGTGGCACTGATTTTTTGCTGGATCTGTAAGCCACCTTGAGTTCTCTCCGGAGTTGAGAAAAGCAGGGTAAAAATGAAGTAAGTAAATAAATAAATAAAAGTAAATGACCTCTGAACAAATTCAGAGGTCTTTTGCCTTTAGAAATGACTTGAAGACACCTGACATCAGAAAACTGGTTTAAACAAAAATCTCTAAATAGAAATGTGTTCCGGATTTCTATTCTCTGATGAATCTTGCCTCTGAGGATTTGAATGAAGATCTAGATTTGTTTAGGTATTATTTATTCTTCTTGCAAACGTGTTTGTCATCACACCTGTGACTTGTTTATTTTTTCTCTACCAATGTGTGCCAGAATGGTGCAGTCTGAAGCAGGGAGAAAACAACCATGGAACAGCAGGCATGGAAGAAGAAAGCACTAGAGAAATTGGCTCATTGGAGATGGCAGATTTGATCTGCCTTCCCTTATTACTGCAGTGTAGCTTTGGGGAAATTGGAATCACTAGAATTCCAGTATGAGAGTGCTAATCAGTGTAATAGAAATGGCCAGCTTTTAACAACTTACATTCTGGCATGAGCAGAGGTGCCAATGAGCTATTCTCCTGTGTAGGGAAAGATTGGTGACTTGGTGTCCATCTGACAGAAGATCAGTCCATAATCAGACCTGATCCACCTGTCCTGACTGCCAAGCAGTCCCTGTATGTTTTGGAATTCCCAGCAAGCTCTAGCATATCCCTTGAATTTGCCAAAGTGGGACAATGTTGATTTAAACCTTAAAATCCCACAACATTCATCAAAAGTCTGCAAATATCATGGGGACAGTTTCAATGGATTTGAGGTTTTCTTGTGTATGTAGACTTGCCTTGAGTCATCTATATTCATTTGTCTTAAAAGTAGCTTTCCACAGTTTTCTATTTACACCACTTTACTCCTGCTCTACATCCTTGTCCAGCAGACTATCTTAAAAACATATGTGCTTCGGATAATTCTACACAACACTAAGTATCAGAATTAGCATGTATTAACTCTGTGCATTGTAGGCAGTAAACTCTTTGGGGAAAGACTCTAGTTTACAATTAATTAGCCCAGCTCATTGATGAGAAGAATGGAGTGATGGATATTTTCACATACTCAATATAAATGCAGAGTGAAATGTTAAATGGAAGCACAAAAGCAACAAGAATAAATTCAGATCACAAACCAGATTAAACAGAAGCAATGAGAATAATACGTTGTAGAAAACATCTTATGATTGAGAAGACAGATCTCTGGGATATGATAAAGCTTAAGGAAAGGTAAATGTCATGTTATGTGTAATTTTCTTTAATAAAATTGATTGCTGTAGTTATAATAGAAAGAAATGACTGCATAGCAGTGTTTCTTGGGAGAGCTCTCTATTCTCCCTAAAGTCAGCTTATCAATCTTACACCAATATCACTGATAGTTGTTTGCTATGTTTCAAACACCTAGACTGATCCCAAGGTAGCTGCTGTAATGTTGCTGTGCTGAAGTCAAGCTATATAAAAGTAGTTATGAATCTTATCCTGATAGCAATTCAGATGGAAATTTTGCAGTTGAAGAGAGGAGCTAAATGTAAGTGAAATAAATATTATCTCCCCAAAGTCTCCTCAACACATTAGATGCTGAAATTGACCCTCCAAAATTGAAGTCTTACTTGTGGGCTGAGAGTTTGGGGGTGTGGTGAACAATATTCTATATCTTTCAAGATTATCTTGCAAACTATACTGTAGGTTCCTCCAGCAGCAGCAGAGCTCTGCTTTTGCCATTCCAGCAGCATTTTTCTTTTTTTGAAATTGCCTCCAGATACAGGTCACCACATAACAATGTAGGTGTGGGGACATGGCAGCTGCCACAAAAGCTTTGCAGCTCCGAATGACTGACATGGCATTTTTGTAGCAGATGCTATCCCCTCTGCCCCTTCCCTTCCAAATGTCTCAGAATGATGCTTTGTGCAGGTCTTTACTGGATTAAAAAACAGCGAAGAAGAAGAATGGAACTACTTTGCTTGTGTTGACACTAGTAGTCATATAATTGGCAGAAAAAGATGTTTGACTTTACTCTTGGTAGCAGTTATTTATATGCTCTTTCACAAATATTAGTTTTGATTGATTGTGTTTTTTATTGTCTGACTTCACTGAACAGACAACTCAAAATATTTCGGCAAGACTACAAGACTAGAAATGTGCACAAGATTTAGTCAAAGTGTTAATGACCAAATCTGATCAGTTCAGAAATTCATTAGGCCCTGTACTTTTACTGGGGTTAGGGGGACAGGATCTGCATGAAAGTGGGGAAAATGAATAAAAACATTTTTTTAAACCTGAGAAAACAACTGGATATGTATGTGTGGTAAACTATTTATAATATGAATCACTTCTGGAGTCTTCCAGCAAAGCTAATTGACCTTAAAAATTACAATTTGGAAGATGTAGCCTTTCTGAGAGGTACACAGAGCCAGTATAGTGTAATGATTTGAGAACTGGAATATGATTCTGGAGACCAGGGTTCAAAGCTCTGCTCAGTCAACACACCAGGTGACTTTGTGCAAATCATGTTCTCTCAGCCTCAAAACAGGACAATAGCAAACCCCCTTTGAATAAATCTTGAAAAGAAAACCCTGTGATCGGTTCACTTAAGAGTCACAATAAGTCTGACACAACTTGAAAAAACACAACATGCACCATCAAGGTCACATTTTGGCCATTGCTGATCAGAGGCAAAGTCCTTCCCCATAAGCTATCATTCTCTTAAATGGATTCTGACCTTCTGAGTAATGCTCTATTTACTTTAATTTTACTCATCTTATGATCAATATCAGGAGTTCAATTGTAATTCCCCTCAAGGAGTCATGTTTCTGGACTTATTGATTTACTTGGAAATCTCATTCAATGACCTTTGAAATTATTCACACACGCACATAAACACACCTCTGCTTTGATTCCTGAATACAGTCGTCTCATTTTGTACTTCCCAACCAGCCCATGACAAAACCCTTTGAGACTTTCAGGTATAACTATAATTATGAATACAAAAATTTAACAGAAGTAGAACATGTAAAGTTTATTTAAAACTATCTTTTGTGGTTACAGTTTCTCCAGTTCCCCTCCCCAATAGTCCCTAGTCTTCTGTCTGTAATCCCATCTCACACTGCCATTCCCCCCCCCCCCGTAAGTCTGAGGGCAGGAGACTATTCATGGGTTGTTGTTTTTTACTTGTAAAGTGCCATGTACATGATGGTACTATATAAATAAATGATGAGGACAACACCAACAGCAATGACAACACAGGGATTATTGGACCAATAGTGCAAAAACCCAGTAGTGCATAGAAAACAAAAAAGATACAGATACAATGACCCATGATCTTAAATGACTCTACACTAATGCAGAGAGTAATAAACAAGATGAACTTGAATTCTTAACACAGGAAGGCAAATACAATTTAATAGGAATCACTAATGGGGTATCTCATGATTTGATTATAGTAATAGATGGGGGTAATGTTTTCTGAAGAAATAGCCAAAAGGGAAAGGTGGAAAAGCATTATATATCAAGGATGTGTATGCCTGTGAGGAGATACATTACTAAGAAAAGATGGAAAGCACTTTTTTTCGTGTCAGGAGCAACCTGAGTTGCTTCTGGGGTGAGAGAATTGGCCGTCTGCAAGGACGTTGCCCAGGGGACGCCCAGATGTTTTGATGTTTTTACCATCCTTGTGGGAGGCTTCTCTCATGTCCCCGCATGGAGCTGGAGCTGATAGAGGGAGCTCATCCGCGCTCTCCCCGGGTGGGATTCGAACCTGGCAGCCTTCAGGTCAGCAACCCAACCTTCAAGTCACGAGGCTTTTATCCCCTAGGCCACGGGGGCTCCTATGGAAAGCACTGAAGTTAAAATTAAAGTGAAAGGGAAAAAAATAGTGTCAACACTGTGATGGTCTACTCAGATCCTATGACTTCTTAGAACAGATAACATAAAAAAGATACATATATAGTTGTACGATCACTTTAACCACCTTGATATTTGTTGAAAGTCAAACTTCCAACAAATTGCAGGCAATTTAATTCTCTAGATGGTGGAGGCGACAATACTGAAGAATAGTGAAGTTCTCCTTATATTTTTAAACAACAGAAAGGGGAAGAGAAGTTTCATCACATATGCACAGTTTATGTTGATTTTATTAGTGGAATCTAATCAAGGTACCAATAAAACAATAAAAATCATTGAGCAATAAATGCCAGTGATTAAAATAACCAAAACACAGTCTATAAGCTTAAAGTGAATTAAAACATCAGAATGAAAACATAGTTTGAGAAAAGGGCCATTATGATCATTTTTGTTCTTCTTCTTGTTAATATTGTTGTTATGTGCCTTCAAGTATTTACCAAAGTATGGTGATTACAAGACAACCCTAATACAGTGTTTCCTTAGCAAAATGTGCTCAGAGGAAGTTGCCATTGCCTTCATCTGAGGCTGAGAAAGTGTGTCTTGTTGAAGGTTACTCAGCAGAGGATCAAAATCATACTTTACCAGACTGCTAGTTCAGCTATTAAATCATATTGTATCTCTCATTTAGCAATGAGTAAGTAGCTAATGTAGTGTAGTTGATTGTTTGACTAGGACACTAGAGACCCAGGTTTGAATCTCTGCTCAGCTATGGAACCCACTGGGTGACCTTGGATGTGTGATGTTCTCTCAGACTTAGAGAAAGCCAAAAGAAAACCCTCTCTGAACAAATATTGTCAAAAATAACTCCATAGACAATACACCTTAAGGTCACCATAGGTTGGAAACAACTTAAAGGCACACAACAATAATCAGTGATATCTATGAAATCTCCAAACATAATCCAGAAGTGCATTTTCCTAGATGGTAAGAAATTAAATACAACAACGAATTCAACTGATAATTTCTGCTATGGTGTGGTTTTTTCTGATCTGGGAATAAATTTGTTTCTGCACCCTTTCAAGCAATTTACTTGGGCTAACATGAGATTTTAATTCTGGGGTAATGATATTTATTTGGATAAATAAATGACTAACCAAAAAGCATGACTAGCCAAAAGGTAACACAACTTTTGTCAAAAGAAGCATTTCTGAATTCCAAATTAACCTTAGCTCATTAAGAATCACTCAAGGTACCTGTGAACCTCACTAGACTTTTGAATCATTCTCCAGTCATGAGGTGACCTTTGTCTGCTTTTTATATCTGTCTCCAAAACATTGCTTTTCAAATTGAAAGACAAATCTTAATTTTCCAATCATTGTACTGTTCAACCATGGTCTGGCTTTGTATATTTATGAACCCCATTGTACTCTCTTCTTAATCAAAGCTTCAGCATTACCTTCTGAAAGCCCAGGAATTTTTATGGCACACTTTCTGCATTCTTATTACAGATTGAAAAGGAAATAGGAATACAGAGAAGGATATTGATTTTGAAAGGTCAGGACATTCCCCCAAATATTAGGCAAAGAACCATAAAGCAATATAGAAATAGAAGCCATTTTATACAAAGGCAACCAACAGTTGCATTAGTTTAAACAAAACTAAAGAATCAAATGAAGAAGTAATTTGAAGTAAAACGGTTCAGATACTTGCTCAGTTGTGAATCTCACGTGGTAGCCTTGGGCAAGTCACACTGTCTCACTCTCAGAAGAAAGCAAAGGCAAACTACTTCTGAACAAATCTTGCCAAGGATATCCTATGATAGATTTGCTATCTCAAAATCGGGTCTGTTCCTGCTGTGCTAAAGCCAATGTTCCCAATGATGAGGAGTAGAATTGATCAGAGATAAATTTTATTGCTTCATTGATCAAGGAAGGATGGGGGGGGGGGGGGGGGAAGCAGAGAGAATTCCTGATCTGACTTCCGTTCGCAGCCATCAGTATTTGATGGACTTTCAAAAATTAATGGACTTTGTTCAAAGTTACAATTTGTTGTTTGTTTTTTTTGGTTTGACGTACATTCATTGCCGTATATGTTGTTCCATCTGTGACTGGTTGTGTATGGTTGGAGCTTTAATAAAGCTGTATTGGAGAAAACCTGAATTCGTTGCTTTGCTGGTGTCTGTTCCTCTTGGTCACTGATGGGTATCTGGGTGGAATGGCCCCCCTAAATGTGACAATGGAGAGCTGGTGACGAGCTTTTAGATCACTTTAGATGAGATTTATTATGTTTCTGAATGACCAGCTGCTGTCTGATATTCTGATCGATTATACTCAGTTCAGATGGAAGAAGTTCTTATCCCCTACTAATGACCTGGCTAGTACTTGGTCCTTAGTAGGGGAGATTGCCAATGAATACCAGGTGCTGAAGAACCACTTCTGCGATTTCCTTGCCTAAGCAAATCCTATGAATTTCATAGGGTTGCCATAAGTTGACAGATGACTTGAAGGCACCTCAACAAAACACCTCATAACCCATATAGGATTGAACTGGAGCTATGAACATCCAAGGTTTTTCATGGAACAATGCTTCCCTCAACTTCCACAGTAGCTTATCTCTGAACTAGTTGAATCTCAGTATAACCTCTGTTCAGGCATCCCTGATCTTTGATGGATGAAACTACATGGCTATTGGCACAAAGCTGTGACCCTATGATTATATTTTGCTCTCTGTCTTTTTCTTTTCTTTTCTTTTCTTTTCTTTTTGGACTTCATTTTGGAAGGCCAGCTTATCCTGCTTGTAACAGAGCAGGAAGGGCACACTGCATTGCCAGAGATGAGTTCTACTCTCTTTACCTTAGAGAACAAGACAATGAGTTCAGTAAAAATTCTGCTTTATCTAATTAAAACATTGCTCCGAGCATCCACAGAGGCCACAGCACAAACCACTGGATAGCCAGTCAGTAATTATATCATTGTAAGGATTTATCATAGATTGCTATTTTCAATCACAGGTCTCTGGATTGGTTTGTATTGGTCTCCTATTATGAAAATGCACACATAGCATTTATTCTTATTAATGGATTCTCGCAATGTGATTTGGGCCCCTCTAGCTTTCTAATTTATAAATGCAAAATGTGTAATAAATTAAAATAGAAATTATAATGGACCATTATAATTATAATGGATATTTGATGATTGATTTTTTTCCTTTAATTTTTTCACCTTATTTGGGGCAAAAGGAAGAACGCTTTGGTGAGGAAAAATATAGGTACCATATAAATGGGCATAGGGAGATGCACGTGCCATTTAAGCCAAACATGACACTCATTTTTTTATACCAGAATGCTTCAGGTGAGATAGAGAGCAGAAGGCATTTTTTAAATGACTGGCCACTAGTTGAGTGAATTATAGCGCTGTGCACAATGAGCAAGAGGTGAAACCAAGTTCACCTAAGGATACCAAAAGCAATCTAATCTCTCCTGCTAAACTCCAGTACCTTGTGCTGAGTAAGCTAAGCTTCTGTCAAGCTTGTTTATATTCTTGCACCTCCAGCTTTGAGAGAAAACATCTATTTCAATATGATATGTTATAAGCTTTCAGGGGTATAGCTCTGGGAGATGACAGGATTGCCTCCACAAATAAGAATCATCTTCCTACCCTGTGAAATTTCCCTTCAGACACCAATTTTCAAGCATTGCATTAGTTTAAAACTTTGGTTGAGCAGTTAGAAATGCTAAGGGGCATGCAAAATTACCAAGGGAATGAAAACACAGCAAATATAACAGTTCTAGATATGAACAGTTTTCAGTATCTCAGTTACTGTCCATACTGGCCAGAAATTGTTAATCAGGTCAGAAAATGATACTAACATCCACACAATGTCCAGGGATACCTGGCCCCCAAACATGAAATAATACAGGTTAACCAAATTTAACCCCATATTGGCTTCTGCCAATGGGAAATGCTCCTGAATTTTACTGAAACCATCTCCACTGACTCCAGTGATGTACAAAGTAGCAATGCTTTGAATCCTAGATTTAGTTGAGCATGTATGCTAGGTCAGTCAAGAATAAGACAAATATAATCTATGACCCCCTCAAGGATGAAGGGACTGACCTGGCATGCTTCACTGAAATCTAGCTGAGAGAAAATAGTGCTCCAACTTGGGCCCAGGCCCTCCTAGCAGGGTACTGCATTGGTGAGCAGATGAGGGAAAGTGGGTGATGTGTGTGTGTGTGTGTGTGTGGTCTATAAAGATCATCCTAACCTGACCAGATTACCTACTAGGAAGCTAGACCACTGAGAATCAGAATTCAAGAACATTGTTCAAAAATTAGAAGAGAAAGTCTAGATTTTACTTTATACACACATTTTCATGATAAATCTCACCCATATAACAGCTTTAAAGTTTTTGCTCTAGAGAAGTTACATATTACTGCTTACACAGACATTAGAACTGGTCTCCTCAGAAGAGAAACTTTTTGGATTCACAAACTAAGAACAACCACCCCTTATGGTTTAAACGATAGACTAGACCTCAGCTGTTACCTGTAATCATATATTTAAACCTTTAAAAAACCATGAATGACTGCTTGCGTCATAGAAACTACATTTCAGCATACTGACACTGCGAACATGTAAGTAGATAGTAACTACTATGCCTAGGTATGGAAAAACCTTTGTGTTGTAACTCTTAATATAGCATGCTTTGATATATCTATTTTCACTTGGTCTCTATAAATAAATATCTTATATCTTATAAAGAGCACAATACTAGACCATTTCCTTTTATCTCTTAAAGATATACTGAGGCAGAGCCAACAATATACAAATTGAGCAGAGCCAACAATATACAAATTGAAAACTATTTGCTGCTTATCAATTGCTGCTTACCAGAAGAAGGACAACCGAAACTGGAGTAAACCCGGGAACCAGTAGTAAACAGACTATTTCAATCGACAGCCAGCTACTTAGAAACAGCATTCTGTTCTCCTAGCTGGGGAGCTATAAATGGCTCATTTTGACTTACAACTACTCAGAATCAACATCCATGCATAGTTTGTTCCCCAGACTTGGGATCTTACTCTTGATAAACTGGACTTACTTCCAATAGACTGTAATTTCAAGAGATATTGTATACACTTGATGTCATCAACACAGGATCTCAAAGAATCAAAAGAATTTTTGGTCAAGGTTTTTCTTCTAGAATAAGCTTTTCAATACCTGTGAAGTCTTAAAAGATATATTAACAAATATTATTTTGCAAAGGTTGAATGTGTTTATACTATGTTGGTTGCCAAATCCAATTGGAGTCTTCAGAAACTGTTTAAATAGTGGAGACTACTTGATATGTTTTGACTCTAGTACACATTTAAGCCTTGATGGTTACAGTTTCCTTTAAACATTACAGTCTGGAAGATACTACTGTGTATTGCAACAGTTGACTGTACTTATTATTATTTTCATTATTGTTGTTAACTCTCAGGTGAATATTGTATGTACATGATGCTCTAAATTACATATTGCATTTTATGTTTTGAACCTTTATAGTATTTGCTTATCTTTTTGACATAGAAAGAAGATAGCTCTGTACTCAGAGAGGCCTGACTATTTCTGTGGCCTTTGCATGATGCTCTAATATACATACCTCTTTTTATGTTTTGAACCTTTATAGTGTTTGCTTATCTCTTCGACAGTGTTGTTGAAGTCACCCAGACTTTACTCCTGGGTGATTTCAACATACCACTGGAGGCCAGTTTGTCAGGTGCAATTTGGATGTTCATTCTATGATGAACATGGGCCTATCCCAATTGGTTTCTGGACTGATACATTCAGCAGATCATATCCTTGATGCAATTTTCACTTCTGAACATACTGATCTGTAGACGGAGGTGATCAATACCTCTGGGTTGTGATGGACAGATCATTTCTTTCAGGACTAGCATGACAGCTACAACCTACCCCTGTAGGAGTCGAGGACCTATTAAAATGGTCCACCCTCAAAGGCTAATGGATCCTTTGAGATTCTAGGAGGCCTTAGAGGGTTTTATGGCTGGCATAATAGATGATCCTGTTGAATTCCTGGTCAATAAAAGGAATCAAAATCTAGCCATGGTTATTGACACAATTGCTCCCAAATGTCCTCTCCAACCCATTACAAATCAGGCCCCCCAGTATACAGAGACCCTCAGGGAAATAAAACGGGAAGGACAACGACTAGAGCACAGATGATGGAAAACTTGACTTTTATGCTACAAGACATGGTATAGATTCATGTCCAGCTGAGCTGTTCAGAGTAGTGAGAGGATCAACTCAGGTGCCCCCCCAAACCCATTGCTAGAACCTTGAAGCTCACCGTGATGCTTTTAACAACCATTTTGCAGAAAAATCTCATTGGAGCAGAGGCCAACAACAAGGTATCCAGCAACTCTGTAGGAGAGATTACACTGGATCAGTTTCAATTGGTGAGTACTGTTGATGTGGACAAGTGCTGGGGCAAGTAAGGAACTCAACCTGCTTTCTTGATCCTTGTCCATCTTGGCTGGTCATCCAGGGAGGAGATGCAATTGATCTCAAATACAATAAATTATTAATGAATCTCTCAGGAAGGGAAACTTTCGATCCTGTTTAAAAGAAGACCACTGCTAAAAAAGCCCTCCCTGGATCCCCTGGACCTTTATAATTGCAGACCAGTGTCTAACCTTCCTTTTTATGGGGCAAGGTGATTTACCATCAACCATGGTATTCCTCTGGAACACCTGGAGGTGCTGGAAATTAGAGGCACAGTGCTGCAGTGATTCTGGTTGTACATCCCAGGCAGGTTCCAGATTGTGGTCCTTGGGGACAGCTGGCTGCTCCTCAAAAAAAGGTGTTGTGATGTGGAATCCCACAAGGTGCCATTCTATCTACAATGCTCTTTAATATGTACATGGGAGAGATCATCCATAGGCTTGAGGCAGGGTGTTATCAGTATGCTGATGACACCCAAATATATTTCTCCATTGGGGAAGAATTGTTATTTGCAGGAATTGCCCTCATTCCTCCTTCCCTGTAAGGCTTCAAGGACTTACATGACCAAAGAGTCTCCAGTTTTTCCATTTTAATGCACTATGTGATGCAGCATATGCAATTATTATGAACCATTATAGGACTGCAAATAAGAAAAAAGGAGCTATGAAAAAGTGGCAAACATAATAAAGGTAGAAGAGGTATGAGGACAGACAGCTTGAATTACAGTTTTTGCCTTGTCCTTTTTAAACTAAAATCTTTTTGTTTTGAAAATGTTCATTGACCAAAAGTCAGTACTGCCTTACTAAGTCTGCACCAGGGAGCCTGAATCAATTTTGGAGGGAAGATATAGGCAGGAGCAAGCAACTGCTGCTGCATTGCAGATCCCAAGCTCACTCATACATGAAAAATAACAGACTGCAGAGAAGAGGGAAGCAATAGCCAATTGGCATCAGAGGATTAACCAGCATGCTATAAAATTAGATTTTAGAAATTGCCCTTTGTCTGCTTCTGTCTGCATCTTTTAAACAGAGGAGGCAGAGGAGCAAAATCTATTTTAAGAACTCCTAATGTTTTTGCTGAGCCAATATTTTTTAAAAAACAACAACATGATAGAAGGGAGGCTGTAAGATTGATGCCGGAAAATCATTCAAGTAAATCAGGGACATGATGCAACTGCAAAGCAATTCCAGCACCTCTAGGAATGACTTGCTCAGTAAAACCTGATAGAAATAAATACATCTTTTTTAAAAAAAGAAGCTATGATTAACTACCGTATTTGCACTAAATATAGAAAGATAATCAGAACACATATTCATAGCCTACAAGAAATGCTTAGACCCCACCGCCTCTCCACTGGAAGCTACTGTTTATATTCATGTATAAGTCTAGAAATTTCACAAAAAATCTGGGCTGATTTATGGGTGAAATGTTCTGAAACTTGACAGGCTTGCAGTTTCATGCTGATATGGCTAAAATTACAGAGAAACGAGTCTCTAAACGTTACCCATTGGTGCTAATGGGACCAAATCTTACCAGAACGAAAAAAGAACCCCCTCTTGGTTTTGGGGGGGGGGGGGAACAGAGTCAAAAACATTATGGGTTTTTGCCGAGTCGCACATTTCTCATCAGCAGTCCATTGTCAAGCTGCCTTAAATCTGCATTAAGAAGTCAGTGTGGATGTGTCCTAGGTCTCTCAGTGATAAGGCTGTGGCAAAATCCCTCTGAATAAATCTTGTCAAGAAACCCTGTGACAGATTCACTTTAGGGGCTACACAAGTCAAAACTTTATTTCTAATTTATTATTTATTTACAGTATTTATATTCCACCCTTCTCACCCCGAAGGAAACAGGGTGGATCACAGAACATACATATGTGGCAAACATTGAATGTCGTTTATATACAGACAAGACAGACAATTGAACATAGATAGAGGCTTTCCCCCATCTTTGGCTTCTTGGAGGCTTCTGCTTGGTTCCGGCCACCGGGGGGGGGGGGGGGGTGCTGTCATTTCATCTCCCTGCTGAAGAGCTTTGTTTGTAATTTCCTTTTTTAAATCAAATCACAGGCATTGCCTTATGGGTTCCTTAATACCTCCCTGCTTTTAAGTGGTTACTATTTATCTACACACATTTTGCTCTTGAACCACTAGGTAGGCGGAAGCTGGGCTAAAGGTCAGGAGCTCACCTTTACCTGGGCTTCGAACTGTTAACCTCTTGACTATAAGATTTATTGCACCTGATGGTTTAACTGCTGTGCTAAATCCTGGCCCTTGAAGGCACACAACAGGAGGTGTCATGTAATATAAATAAGCTACCCTCATGGTTCTGGGATGTGAAGGGTCCCTATCTCATTCTACTTAAGATGGTCAGAAGAAAAGAACTGGCAGGAGCGGAATGATTTAATTATTTGTCTCAAGCCATTGCCTGTTAAAGAGCTACTGTAGCTGTCAGGATGAGAATGTCAGTGATACAAAAATATAGTCCCTTTAGCCAGGGTGAAATGAAGGTCTTTGAGCCATCACAACAATCCTCATTCAGCTGTCCCAGTTGAAGCACAGAATTATAAAACCCCACACACGTACAGGGAATGAGGTGGGTTTGATTTTATTTTCTTCACTGGCTATCTGTGGGCTTCCAGAGCTGTCTCTCGGGGTAGTAATAAATGTACCTGACTTTGAAGGAGAGTTATTGTCAGTGTGATAATTATGAGCACAGGTTTTGGACATACTCCATAAACAGCCTTTCAGCCTCACTGATTTATTTCCAGTGCTCATGCACACGGTTTTAAACTGTGCTAACGCTTTTAACCTGTTTCAACGTGTTATGTGTTGAATCTTTTTTAGTCTATTTAAGTTATTTGTATTGTTTTAATTTGTGCTAACCTGTTTATGTTGATTTTACTTGTATGACAAGCTAAGATCTTATAAAGTACAATGGAGCAGACATAATTTAATGAATATAATTATATAAATGCATTGATGAGAATAGGCCCCATTGGTTTAGTTTTCCAGGGAAAGGCATTACTTTCTGATGAGGTTCTCGTTCTCTCTCTCTCTCTCTCTCCCTCCCTCCCTCCCTCCCTCCCTCCCTCTCCCTCTCTCTCTCTTTCTCTCTCCCAGACACACACACACTATGCTTTTTATGAATACTTTCAGTGTGTACAATACAATGTGGTATACAAAACATTCATGAAAGGAAAAAAATGAGAGAAGAGAAAATAAAAGAAAAAAGAAAAAGAAAGAAAATGTGAAAATGTATACGGTATAAAAATGAGGGAGAAAGGAGCCCCCGAAGTTTCCCCAATTATAGTAAATCATAATGTGCAATTACTATAATGAAATAGTAACAAAATTTCATTACTCTCATTATAGTATCAAAATTTTCGCTAACAATACTTTAGAAACACTTTAGAAACAAAGCGCCAGTGCCCCCTCCATCCCTGTTTTGTAATGATTTTTGAAACTTTTTTTGATTGATTGCACATGCCTACCTCTGTTGTATTAAGGCCACATACCTCCTTCCTTGTTCTATATTAAATCTCAATATATTTTATAACAACAATCTAGATTATATATTTGACACATAAATATTGCCCCCAAAATTCCATGTATTCTATGAGGCGCCAATTCAGGACTCTTTTGCTTGCATTGATTGGTAGTGGAGCAGCATATGGTGCAACCTTTAAAGTCCTTATCCAAAGTGAAAGGGGCCTACTCCTTAGCCTGACAGTTTAGGCCCCATCTACACTGCCATATAATTTATTCTGCAAGGAACACCTGCTGAATGTTTTGTTTGCTACACAGCTATCAGTGCTGGAGCCCTGTCTACCTTTTCAGGAGTGACCAATCTAAAGGGGAAAGACATAGTTGTTAAAATCCTAGAAAGAGCCTTGATTGATTCTTTAGGGCAGTCGTTCTCAACCTGTGGGCCGTGGCCCAGCAGTAGGCTGTGAGAATGAAAATCCGGTCCATGAACCTCCTTCCTCTTTATTTATTTATTTATTTATTTGATGTATTTCATTTCTGCTCCTTTCCACAGAACTGCATGGATAGACCACATCAGCTCTAGATTACTAAATATGGTTTTCTATGGGCGAGCAGGTGGCAATTGCTGGATGGCATATGTTCTGTATCAGAAACTAGAGTTGATGTGGTTTATCCAATGCATTTTTCTGAATCAGCACCTCAAATAACCAAACTGAATATAAAGTTGATCAAAAACTGATTTGTAACCCTTTTGGTATTAATGTTGGAGAGTGGCTCCTGGTCAAAGTGGCCCTGGTCAAACTGGTCCCTGTTCAAGTGGGCCCTGGTCAAAAAGTGTTGGGAAACACTGCTTTAGGGGGAACATGATATAGGAATAGAGGTGAAGGACACTAGGACTTGATTCCTCCACAAATTGCCTGCTAGGTAAATAAAAATTTCAGATACTTGCTTTACTAGCCAGTCATATGCCTTCATGGTTCAAATGTTGATGGTCAGACAATCTTCCTAGCAGTGACTTTAACATGAGATTTTGCAAAGCAATTATTTGATAATTAGCATTAGCCTATTTAACTACAAAGAGGGAGAAAGCTGTCTTTGTAATGACTACTAAGGCCCCATCTACACTGTCATATAATCCAGTTTCTGATCCCATTTTATCTGCATTGATCTGGATTATATGGCAGTATAGACTCAGACTGGATGTACACTGCCATATAGTCCAAATGATCAAAGCAGACAATCTACATTATCTGATTTGAACAGGATTATATGAGTCTTTACTGCCATATAATCTAGTTCAAATCAGATAATCTGGATTTTATATTGCAGTGTAGAAGGGGCCTCATATAATCCCATTTAAAGCAGATAATCTGGGATCAGATACTGGATCACATGACACCATCTACAATGCAATACAAAATCTGAATTATCTGCTTTAAACCGGATTATATGGCAATGTAGACTCTTATAGGGAGCCCCTGGTGGAGCAGCGGGTTAAACAACTGACATGCTGAACTTGTTGACTGAAAGGTCTGCGGTTTGAATCTGGGGAGTGGGGTGAGCTTCCACTGTTAGCCTCAGCTTCTGCCAGCCTAGCAGTTTGAAAACATGCAAATGTGAGTAGATCATTAGGTACCGCTCCAGCAGGAAGGTAACTATGCTCCATGCAGTCATGCCGGCCACATGACCTTGAAGGTGTCTATGGACAGCACCGGCTCTTCAGTTTAGAAATATAGATGAACACCACTTCCCAGAGTCGGACATGACTAGACTTAATGTCAGGGGAAACCCTTTACCTTTATCTTAGACTCATGTAATCAATTTCAGAGTAGATAATGTGGGCTATCTGCTTTGATAATCTGGGTTATATGGTAGTGTAGATCCAGCTTTAGCCCCATCTACATTAGATATAATGTTGATATGTTTTAATGTGCTTTTTAATTCTAATTTTTAAATTTTAACTTAAATGTATTTAATTGTTTAATTGAAGCTGCCTTGAGAGAAAGGCAGGATATAAACAGAGTACATATATAAATATAAAATCCAAACTATCTGCTTTAAACTGGATTATATGGCAGTGTAGAAAGGTGATGAAGGGGCCTCAGTTTCCCAGGCAATATCCAACTTTCAATTCTGTTCTTAGTGGGAATGCTATTGCTTCTGAATTCTGCCTTGAGGTTCAACGCTTGATCTACAATCTGCTTTTCCCTTAAAAGTGGTAATCATTTTCTTGAGCTGGAACATGCAGTGCCTCGTGTAATGTAAGGCTGAATAATGATGACTGCTACAGAAAAGAAGGTCAAGTCGTCTAACTTTTGAGTATACAAGAAAGCAATACACATTAGATGCCTTCAGGCTCAATTGTTATTCATTATAGCCTCCTGAAACACAGAGCAGCTATTCTGGACTTTTAAATGGGACATGAAGTTGTTGTGGCAGTTACTATTTCAGTTATTAATTCATGTATTGCTTTCCTTCTTGCTACTGCTGAATTCAAGGCTGCAGAGAAAAAAGAGAACAAACACAGATTAAAATATATACACATATACCTCTGTCTAACGATCTATAGAACTGAAACTATTTAAACGTCAATTAAAAGATGAAAGACAAAAATAAAGAAAATGGCACAACCTAAGAGGCTCATTAAATTTATGGGTTAAGATGTTAACTAAACTTCATCCCCTGGTTGAATGCAGTCGCTGTTGCCCGCTTTTGGTCTAAAACTATTTAGCTGTTTGTGATTCCCTTATTTTATCACTTTTGGACTTGTTTGTTATGCAATGCTTTTGACACAAATTAAATAAATCCCCTGGTTACAGGAAAGCCATACAGTGACTGACTGTGCATCCTGACTGTCCAGGCTGTGTTGTGTTGGCCTTTAGATCGTGTTTATCTGGATCAGCTCTACGTGTTGCTTAGCCACCACAGAGCTGATTTGTTTTCTTTTCAGGATGAGGGGTCAGTGTAGATGTGCCCCTAGACAGGATATCTGATGAATGTCAATTGTCAAATACAAAAATGGTGTTCAGAGTGTATATACGCTAGTACATGTCACATACCAGGAAAAAAACCCACATTGTATGATATCAAAAGTCAATTTAACAATGAACTCAACTACATCTTAGCCTGGCCTGGGGAATGTGAAAGGCTGTGGGTCATAAAAAATTGAATGGTTACATGCAGCTTCTGGGTTGCATTTTATCAGCCAAGCACAAGGAGTGAATGTGAGCATATATGTGCCCTCAATTCAGTTGTCGGCTTATGGTGGCTCTGGCAGGATCTACCATGTCCAATATCCCAGGATCTGATTCCAGATTATCTGCTTTGCACTGGATTATATGAGCCCCCACTAACATATAATCTGGAATATGAAGATAATCTGGGATCAGATCCTGGGATATTGGACAGTGTAGAAGGGGCATTCATTAATTAAGAAGGGATATTTAAGGTAAGGAATATTCAGAGGTAGTTTTGTCAGTTCCTTCCTCTGAAATAAAGCCTACATTGCTATTTACTGGAAGGTAATTAATTACCAGTTTGTAACATCTTGCTGACACTTAACTTTTAAAATGAATTTACTAATGAAAGGGGGAAAGACTGTGTGTATGTGCCTAAAGCCATCTGTCAACTGATGGTGAACCCATGGACTTATTAGGGTTTTCCTAAGCAAAGAATTTTCAGGGGTTATTCTCCTCCTAAATTTAGCCGACAGAACCTAGTATTCATTGGTGATCTCCTATCCAAGTACAAACTAGAGTAGGCCATGCTTAGCTCCCAATGTCAGGCAGGATATGGTACCTTTTGGGATATTTACATACTACTATGCATAAATAGCCCTCCTTCCCATCCACTAAATTATTGGGCCATATTATAAAGATTAATAACATATTACAAGCCCCGAAGCTAAAATTAAAGAAAATGTTGTGCTGCTAGTGTTGAGTGAAATTAAAAGCTTCCTTTGATCCTTTTGTTGCAACTGCTGATAGATTCCAAAGAGAAGAAGAGAAGTGTTGTTGAAGTTTTTGTTGAGAGAATTTCAGATTATGGATTAGAAAGGGAAATCCATAGTTAATCTTGGCCTAGGCATTGCGGCATTGGATTATAACTTTCATGATCCCATAGTCATTACGACTAACTGTGAGGTACAATCAAATACATTTTGCTGCCTGAATAAAGAATGACTGACACAAACCTCTCATGAATAGTGGCACCAGAATTAAGTCTTCCATTGTGTGTGAGGGCATCAGGCTACCTTAGGGATATAAACTAGGCCTGGTACATAGAACCTTGTTATCTGAAAAAATATCAATGTTAGAGACTCAGGAAAGTTCCCAAGGACCTGAGAAAGGGATTGTATTGCTGTGGGATTATGAGTACTGGAACCTAAATACAGATTAGGTTGCCTTTGCTGGAAGTTGAGGACAGTGGGCACAGAGAATCACAGGACCTTTTTAAACTGTGCAGTTCAAGCACTATTATTCCATTTTAATTGCCATAGTGTGGGCCATTGAATTTTGACATTTATAGTCCAGTGAAGCTCTACTGCAGTTTTTACAAAGCTTTCGTCTTCAGCTCCCAGAATTCCTAACTGTTACTAAACTGGCTGGGCATTGAAATCGAAAACAGCTGGAAGATCAAAGTGACCACTGGTCTAGAAGACAAAAATTCCTAAGTACCTATCCTATGGATTCCCAGTATTCTATCTTATGGAATACATGGTTCCATCCTATGGAATACTGGGATTTCATCCTTTGGAATTCATAGGAACCATCCTATGGGGTTCCATAGGATGTTTCTCTCCATAGGATGGAACTAGGATGGAGCCCCCAGTTGTGCAATGGGTTAAACCCTTGTGCCAGCAGGACTACTGACCTGAAGATTGCCAGTCTGAATCTGGGGACAGCACGGATGAGCTCCCTCTGTCAGCTTCAGCTCCCCATACACTGACATGAAAGAAGCCTCCCACAAGGATGGTTAAACATCAAAAACAGCCAATTCTTTCACATCAAAAATGACTTGCAGTTTCTCAAGTTACTCCTGACACACCCCCCCCCCAAAAAAAAAAAAAAAAAAAACAGGACAAAGTAGAGGCTCTTTAACTGTGCTGTATGGAAGAGTCCTAGGATATGTATGGTGTGCATGCAGTAGTGACAAGGTAATAGTTTGGATAACCTGGGCCCCTTTCACACTGCACAATTATAGCAGTAACCTTCCACTTGAGCTGCCATGGCTGAATCCTATGGGGTTCAGGAGCTTGTAGTTTAATTAGTTTAATTAGAGGTGGCAAGTTCGAGTTGCTGGGGATTCTAAATACCTCACCCCTAAATCAAACTCCTGCAGTTCCATTGGGTGGAACCATGACAGTGAAAGTGAAATCATAGTACTATAATTGTGCAGTGTGGAGGAGCCCATAGGCATCTCTCTTGTCCCCTGTGAAACAGTGCTATCCACTCTGTGATGCAAACTAGAAACATCTTTATTTACTTTCCATGGCAGTTCTCTTCCAGCAATATTTGCTTGGCATGATATCCTAAATTACTGCCTTGTTTTAAGATGGAGTGCCTAAAATAAAGTTAATTTATTTTGTTGCTCCCAGGTCAATCTCTTTGCTTATTAACTGGACCTCGCAACCAAATCCCTGACTCATTCCTTTAGATTAGACCTAACTTGGTCCTGTGAATGAAGCTGAACTTTTTTCCTATTTAAAACTGTCACCTACCTATTCCCACTAAACCTTCAGCTCTAGCAAAGATTTTATAACCTCCTTAGATCATATATTCAATTGTTCCATGGTTTTTAGAGGTCATGACACAGCCCCTGGCCTTCTGCCACAAACATTATAATGATGCAGTCTGGAATGGAAGAAGTAAATGTGTGAAGAAAGAACTCTTTCTAAACTCTGGAAAACTTCTTGTGATGGTCTGAAATAAGCTTCTCATATTTATTTGGTGCTCTTCATGATCACTCTTACAGATGAATAACCTGGAGTTATAAACCCATATTCTTGGTTCTTCTGTAGCGATTACTCTAGCACTATTGCCATGACTGTTTATTGCCTACTTTATCAGGCATCAGGGTTTGGACAGATGACATTTCCAGCCAGGTGGAAAAGGGGGTAGGAACAACATTTCTGCACATCCCAGTCCTCAGCAAGAAAAACTTCCCTTTCTTCATGCAACTGATGCCCACTAAAGTAAGTTTGGGGTGGGTCAGGTTGTGAGATGTTACTTTGGACCTTGTCACACAGCCCAACTGGGCCATTGCGTCTCACCAGCTTTTGCCAGCGAAAGGGAAGGTGTGCAGGCAGAACCGGCCCAAGGTAATTACGCGGGAGGCGTAGCATGGCCACGTGCCATGGGAGGTGGGGCCAGACTTGGCCCCGCCTCCCACACCGCATGTCCTGGCCCCGCCTCCCATGTCACGTGCCCTGACCCCGCCTCTCTCACTGAAGACGCGCCCGGAAGAAGAGGTAGGCCTTCCTGGAGAGCTCGCTCACCGCCGAACAGACCTTCCTGTTCAGTGGCAAGCGAGCCCATGGTCCCCCCTGGCAGGGCGCCTCAATGGCGCCCCTGGGGACCGTGCGCCCGAAGCGGGGGCTTCAATGGCCTTCATGTTGGGCCAGGCCTGTGTGCATGGCAACTTATGGTGCCCCATGTGCCTTCCCTCCTCCTCTCATCACACATGGAGGATGGGAAGGGGTGTGTTTGCATTCTTTCTCACTCCTCATCACAAGGTTGGTAGTGTGCCCTTTTTGCCATCACACAGGCTCCGAAGCAGACTGGTCCAGATTGTAGCTGGATTATTTCACCTGGTTTACAGGCAGCCCAAAAGGCAGAACAATGGGTACTCATTCAGGATCAAACTCATACAGATAACAATTTTGCCACTTCTCCCCTGTGCTTCCACACAAACCTGAAATTACTTATCCATTTGACCTCAGTAGAGTTCCAATGCTTCTACTCTCTAGTGGGAAAATAAACACCAAACAGAACTGAGGCTCAATAACTACAGCATAGTGCATTTCACATCAGTGCATATCATGAATAAAAAAGGATGACATCACTTATCTCTGTATTACTTCAAAAAGAAGAGGAAGACAGCTCAAATGGATAGTACATGCTATGATAATTTGACAAATACTTCTAATGGAGATGGCTTAAAAAGTTGCCAAGTAACATGGTGGAAAAGTAAATGTGCAATGAGATAACTGGAAAGCATTCAATTTTTGTTTACTTCCTCAGCACAGTGGGAAGTTCAAAGGAACAATATTT
Source organism: Anolis carolinensis (assembly GCF_035594765.1). NCBI lineage: Eukaryota > Metazoa > Chordata > Lepidosauria > Squamata > Anolidae > Anolis > Anolis carolinensis. Next base: position 149,075,767 of record NC_085841.1, on the reverse strand, counting down.
TCAGGGTCAGTTGCCTTTGAAGGACAGAGCGGTGATGGAGAGGTTTTTAATTTACAAATCAATTGAGAAACAAAATGATAGGGGAACAGACAAAGTAACATCCACTCAGACTCCAGAGCCAAGTTGTGTGCAAATACTATCCTCCCATCCCTCCCAAATACTCCAGTTTAAATGACTTCAGAGAAGCTGAGGTGACTGTTTCATGGGAGAGAAATCCCCCAACCATTTTTTGAAAAGCATCTTGCAGTTAGTAATTGTTTTTTGCATTAACATTGCTTCCTTCTTTTTTCTCTTCAAAGTATTTTGTTTATGGTATGTTTTAAAACACTGACCACTCAGAAATGTATTGGAAGGCAGCCAACATTTTGCGTGATCTACAATCCTCTAGTTTTCAAGACACGGAAAGCTGAATCCATTAATATGGAGGGCCAGCTTCATATAGATTTGATCCTCACTTCCTTCATCTTTTTCTTTAGTAGCATGACTTTTTTCTCAGGTGTGGCTATCAAAGCAATATTAAAATACTTACATGTGAGATTAAATATGAAGAGAAATATAGAAAGCACAGTATTGTGAAGAATACAATTAAATTGACTGGAACATTACAATCAAAGATAAGAAAGTACTACTGCATTTTATTATTTTATACTGGAAAAAGGGTTTATTCAACTTACATTCATTACTGTACTAAAATACCTTCTTCTCATCTTGTTCTTTTGGAAAAAAGGAAAGCTTGCATTTTTGAAAATCCCATTTCTCACCCATTTACTAATGAATGGGATTAAAATGATTGTATATAAACATACAGGAAAGCCACAGAGAAAAAGTTTTTTTGGAGGTTATGGTAGAAATCATTCCTGATCATCCTTGGGGCTATGTTTTGGGTTGGAGGGTCTCCAAACATCTTATTTTAATATTGGAAAAAGATAGGGAGAGGGAATGCAGGGGTTTGGGGCAGGTCAGTGGTTGGTTCTAAAGGTTGCAGTGGATCCATCCAAAAAAATCCTTTGTGTCTCTGGAGGGCCAGATCATCTGAATAGTTCCTTGATGGACAACTTGGGTTTAGTTATTCAAACATTGCTATTCTCCAGATTAGATTACTGCACTATGCCCTCAAGATTGGACTATTGCTATTTGGAAATTTGGGATCTAGAAACCAGAGCTACTAGTACATTGTGCTTTGGCTAGACTCTGGTGAGATAATCCCTTGGAAGTACATAAGAATAGAAATGGTTGTCTATTTACTACTGGTTGAAGATTAAAATGTTGCTGTGACTATACAACATGAGAATTTCCTCATTAAAGATTAATTCCGTCTTTAAACTCTTAGGGAGATGCCCTTTTGGTTGTGCCATGTGTACTTGAGACCATCTCTATGATTACTGTAGCACCCATTTGAGGAAATAATTTCCCTTTCATATCAAGAATATGTCAGCAAATCTTACTGTAGGGAGTACTCAAAATTTGGTATTTTCACTGGACATCCCAGTTCAGATTCACCATCTGTTTTATGGATAATGTAAAGTATTGTTGTTTATTTGTTCAATCACTTCCGACTCTTCATGACTTCATGGATGAGCCCATGCCAGAGCTTCCTGTTATCTGTCACTGCCCCCAGTTCCTTCAAGGTCAAGCCAGTCACTTCAAGGATACCATCCATCCATCTTGCCCTTGGTCGGCCCCTCTTCCTTTTTCCTTCAATTCCCCCCAGCAGCATTTTCTTCTCCAAGCTTACCTGTCTTCTCATGATGTGTCCAAATTACTTCATCTTTGTCTCTAATATCCTTCCCTCCAGTGAGCAGTCGGGCATTATTTCCTGGAGTATGGACTGGCTCAATCTTCTTGCGGTCCAAGGCACTTTCTTAAATTCTCTCATAAAGTATTATCTCTTTATTTTATGCATTGTTTCTATGTTTACTTATTGATGTACCCATACATTGGTTTGTAATCCTCAAATATATGAAATTCATAATTGTAAATAAAATAAAATAATATTGATATCCATACTCTGATGGACTCAAGAATAGAAACAACAATATGTATTATAGTGTGAAACCTTGATACCACAAACTTGCGTGCTGATAAGTTAATAAAGAGGTTGCCACGCTGTTTTGATGGTATTTATCTTATGTTCGGTGTAATTTGTTAGCTATTAAAAGGATCCCTGTTGTGTGCAAATGAAATTGAAAGTACATAGATAATTAAAATGGGGGGGGGGGTGAGACTACAAATACTTGAAGGGTGTTTAAATATATCTTTAATGTTGACCTACTTATTTCAAGAAGAATAAGAATTACATTTCATCAATTATAGGCTGGAAAGAAGAAAAAGAAAACAGCCATATATGAATATATGAATATAAAAAAGGGAGGGGTTTTCCTTTTCATATCTTGGATTTGCCATGGGTTTTTTTTTTGAAATGTTTCAGTAAATTTAAACTAACAATATTTACTAAACCTCTACTGTAAGGGTTTACAATGAAGCTGCCTGCATGACTGCAGTAAGAACTGCAATTTTCTTACCAACTGTTTACCTGCCCTAAGGACAATAAAAGGATTGAGTGCCAAGCTTTTAAATAGCTGGGCATCAGGTTAAATTTGGAAAATGGTCGTTTGCCATACAGGAGTAAGAAAATGAAAGGCATTCACTTACCATTGAAATCAGCAGGATTTACTTCTGAGAACATATGGATCAAGGCTTGAATAGCTGTGCATCCACTGTTGTGCTCTTTCATGCATGTATGCTTTAATTTGTATGTGTTTGCATTTGTCTGTGTGTGTGTGTGTGGAGAGAGAGAGATGTTTTTGCTGTTGCTGTGTGCCTTCAAGTTATTTCTAACCTTATCACAGGGTTTTCTTGATAAGATTTGTTCAGATTAAATGCTATTCCCTTCCTCTGAAACTGAGAGCCTGTGCTTTGCCCAATATCACCAGGCAGTTTTCCATGGCTGAGTGAGGATTTGAACCCCAGTCTCCAAGGAAATAGTCCAATGCTCATACCAACATCTGATTCTTTTGATATTATTGTTCAATAGTATTCAGGAATAGTATAGTGAACAGTACTGAAGATAATATTTCTTGAACCTTTGTGCATTGTAACCTGCAAACCAATATTTCAGCTTTTTCCCAACTTACCCCTTCTATGTGTTTTGATTACAACTCCCATCATTCTTGACCATTGGCTATGCTAACTTGTTTATGAAAGCTGTGAGTCAAAACATCTGGAAAGCATTACATTGGAGAAGAGTACCTAAATTCAGTTTTTATTCTCAACCAGAGTAGTAAATCAGTGGGATTTCTACAAGTTTTGACTTACCATTGACAGTTGATTCAATTGGTCAACTCCACTGAGAACAAACAATTCAATTTATGTATTAAAACCATATATAGTGTCATCATAAAGTGGCTAACATTTATACCTAGTTTTACCTGGATATTTTATTTGTTGATTTAAGTTAATTATTCCTTTTAGATTCACTTTTTTGCCTTCTGAAAAGAGAAATTTGGTCATGCAGGGTGAAAAAGCTGCACCAGACACAATTCCTTTTTTTTAAAATCACATTTGCAGACTTTGTGTTTCCAGCCTGACTCCATTTCTCTAGCCTTTAGGGCAAGAGAGAAGATTCTCAGGGTGAGAGCACTACCTTGAAAAGTATGAATATGCATCCTCATTGATGTATTTCATTTAAATGACATACTCTGTGTAGTTGAGATTGAGGGTAAGAATATTATGCTTAGTGACAACACAATGGGCTGCTTCTCATAACATCACTGTTGTAATATTTCCAAAGCCTGCTTTCCTATAATGTTAAGGGAACAGTTTCTAGTTCTCAGGCTTTGGCATTGAAATTTTGCATCTAGGGATAACCCTGATTTGGCAGCTGTATGCATGTTTGTATGTATGTATGTATGTATGTATGTATGAATGTATGTATGTATTTATCGTGTCGGAAGCAACTTGAAAATACAGTTATAATGTTGTTGTTGTTTTTTTTTTTTTAAAAAAAACCCACAAACAAAGCTAAAACCTTGGCATTATACTAAATTTCCTTTGACCAGAAGCTGGTCACTTGGAGTGCCTCTGGTGTCGCTGTGAGAAGGCCCTCCTTTGTGCATGTGGCAGGGCTCAGGCTGCATTGTAGTAAGTGGTTTGTGGTTTGCTCTTCTTCACACTCGCATGTCATGGACTCCACTTTGTAGTCCCATTTCTTAAGATAAGCTCTGCATCTTTTTTTATAATTTTTTTTATTTACATATATAGAAATAAAGTACATCGAAAGTGTGAGAACAATTATTGGATAGAGAGTGAAGGAAAAGAAAGAGAAAGAAAAAAAAGAAAAAAGGAAGAAAAAAAATCCAAAAAGGGGGAGGGGGAAACAACCATATTGGTCTTGACTTCCTTCCAATCCTTTGCGGTTTGGTTGATAAGCTCTGCATCTTATAGTGCCAGAGCACAGTCTGTTTAGAGCAGGGGTCCCCAAACTAAGGCCCGGGGGCCAGATGCGGCCCTCCAAGGTCATTTACCTGGCCCCTGCCCTCAGTTTTATAACATAATATTTTTATATCATTTTTAATAATATAATATATTGTATATACATATAATATTGATAATAATATGTTATACAATATAATACTAATAATAAAACCATATAATATTAATTATACGTTATATATTACATATAATATTACAGTATAGTGGTATAGTTCAATATAGTAATATATATTGCTAATATTGTGCTATGCTAATAATATATTGTATGTACATACAGCTGCTCTGAGTCCCCTTCGGGGTGAGAAGGGCGGGATATAAATGTAATAAATAAATGTAGTAAATGAATAAATAAATAATTTTAGACTTAGGCTCACCTAAAGTCTGAAATGACTTGAAGGCACAACAACAACAATCCTAATTAACTTGACTATCTCATTGGCCAGAAGCAGGCCCACACTTCCCATTGAAATCCTGATAGGTTTATGTTGGTTACAATTGTTTTCATTTTTAAATATTGTATTGTTCTTTCATTGTTATTGTTGTTTTGCACTACAAATAAGACATGTGCAGAAATTTGTTCGTATTTTTTTTTTCAAATGATCATTTCGCCCCTCCACAGTCTGAAGGATTGTGGACCGGCCCTCTGCTTTAAAAGTTTGAGGACCCCTGGTTTAGAGTCTTCTGAATCGCCCAGTCTTCTGTGTGCCCAGGAGGGAGTTTCTCATCTGGTATCAGCCATGGATTGAAGTTCCAGGTTTTGACCTGTCACTTTTGGACTCTCACTTGCTGAGGTGTTCCTGCGAGTATCTCTGTAGATCTTAGAAAGCTATTTCTTGATTTAAGGTGTTGGCATGCTGGCTGATATTCGAACAGGGGATGGGCCAAAGATGTCAATGCCTTGGTCCTTTCATTGTTGGTTGCTACTTCCTGATGGATGTCAGGTGGGGAAATACCAGAAGCGACTTGCAGCTCTATGTAGAGTACTCAGAAGTAGAGAAGCATGAAGAATTTGGTATTTGTGAATTCCTGTATTTCAGAAAAAAGGAACATATGCCCTGCAAGTAGCCATTGCTACAACTTGCCATGCTAGTTGAGGAATTTGTAGTTCAAACAATTGTTCTTTAAGCTCTTGCCTAGACAAAAGAGACATGAATTTGTGCTTCAAAAATACATTTGCCAGTGGGCCTGAAACATGAAAGTGTATCAGACTGTTGGAAATGCCCAGATCGTATGAAAGCTTAGTTCTTAGTAATTCCTTACTAAGGTATGGTCACTGCTATAGTCTAACTGTGATTTGTCCGTTAACAGAAGCAGTCAACTTCAAAAGAAGTTATAATCTCATTGAATTTCTATTTCATACTGTGGAACTGATTTTCAAGGGACTTCACTGATTGTCCAGTTCTACATAGATGAAATTTCCCCTTTCTGTCTTAGATGTTTCTTTCTTCTTTTAAAGAAACTAATCCCCTTAGTTACAAAGTGTCCAATAAATCTGGAGTGGCACAATGTAGCATTGTTTTCTCTCATTCTCTGATTATGACCATTTCTTCACCCTTTAAAACTCAAATAAGCAACTGATGCCCCCCCCCCCCCCATAGCTATGAAATGGCAATTGAAACATTCCCTTTTTGTTCCTTAGTATTTTACATTTGAATGGATGGTGAATACCTAGAAATATTTAATTGTGCCATTTAACAAACAGACAATGTTAAGCTTGGTTACTTTGAAGCAAAATGGTGTACAAAGCAGATGTTAAGAACAATGCTTTACTATTCCTATAATGGCTTCAAACTGTATGGATGGCTCTCCCATTATGCAAAGAGCTAGGAATGTGAACAGCAGTCTCTGGATTGTTCCTACCGAAGTCTCCAGATATCTCCCACCATTGGAGAACAGAGCTACGTATGTATGCCCTTAGACTGCCCTGTCCAAATAAACATATTAGCAGAAACACCAAAGGGAGAAGGTTGCATTATGGACAGTCACAATTTTTTTTCAGCTGTGGTTTAAGTGTTGCTTTTCATTACACAAACTATGAGACCTCTTGCCTTGGGTGAAAGCTCACAGGTTTGCCATATGCAGTTTGTGCAATTCTCATTCCAATCACTTTTGCGATTTCTCAGAAATTCAAAAGAAGGTGCAAGAAGAGGTGATGGACAGATTTGAAGACATGTTTGTACAGGCAACTAGAACTTCCTACACGTATGTGGTCAGTTCTGATTAATTTGCTTGCCCTTTTAAAAATAAGTAATTCCTGAAGCAAGAAAACAGGACCACCCACACTCAAAGATTTCCACAAGCATCACCAGATCTTAAAACAGATGTCTACTCTCAAATTCTGTCCAAGTTAAAACAGAAACCAACCGACCACCTGCTTATATGGAGGAATCAGAGCTCAGAAAGGCTTCAGTGGACCAAGAATCCAGATGTTTGCTTTCAAACAAACTGCTGTACCAAATCCCATTTTATAGATGTTTTCAATAGAAAGACAATATTGTCCTTATTCCAGGAACATTTGACATAGGAAAAGAGGTTTTCTTTTTCTTCTTTTCAGACAGTCTTTTCTGGGGTGGAAGACACCAGCAAGCAGGCCTGTAGCGAGGGGGGGGGGGTTTAGGGGTTCAACCCCCCCCCCCCCCGAAATTTTTCAGGTTAAAAAAAACCTGGTTTACTCATGAATTTTAATTTGTTAACCAAATCCCCATGCTAACTCTATGAGACGTAAAACATTAAGACTCCCTCCAGGCACTATCTCAAGCAGATATCGACAGGTCTGAACCCGGGGGGCAGGTGGGTCAGGGGTTCAACCCCCCCCCCCGAAATTTTCAAAACCCCTCCCGAAATTTTTTTCTGGCTACGGCCCTGCCAGCAAGGGTGCTGTCCAATAATGCTTTAACAATTATTTTTGAGGTAAGTTCCAGAGAATTCAAATTTGGATAGATTTTTTTTCGTGTTAGGAGTGACTTGAGAAACTGCAAATCATTTCTGGTGTGAGAGAATTGGCCCTCTGCAAGGACATTGCTCAGGGGACACCCAGATGTTTTACCATCGTGTGAGAGGTTTCGCCTATGTCCCCACATGTGAAGCTGGAGCTGACAGATGGGCACTCACTCTGCTCCCCAGATTTGAACTGTTGACATTTCAGTCAGCAGTCCTGCTGGCACAAGGATTTGACCCATTGTGCCACAGGGGGGGGGGGGCTCCATTTGGATAGTTAATATTTGCTTATTGCAGAATCATAGAATAATAGAGTTGAAAGAGATCACATGGGTTATCTAGTCTAATCCCCCGCTATGCAGGAATATATCATAATTACTGTGAACACCCACATTTAACATTTTCCTATACTGGATACTGGATTACTATATATACTGGACTGCTTTATATCTCTGCATAACATTTCTCCAGGGTTGGTATTCACATCTTCTTGTTTTGATCCCCCACCCACTGATTTGTGTGCATTTTTAGGGGTAGTATAACATTCAGTGAGTATGTGGGGTAAAAGATTGACCACTGGACATCCAGAACATGCTCACTTCATCTTTAGAGGAAGAATTTAAAGCATTTAAAAGAAAAAAAAACTCCATAGCTTTAAGAGGGGCTTTGGCATAGTTAACATTCTGTTTCCAATTCAGCTAAAACGAATCACCTTAAGTCTTATCAAGACTGATTCCCTAAATCCCGTTCAAAGTTTCCTTGGCACTAAAGAGACTTAATTCTGAATTACTAGGTTCTTTCAGCTTGATTTTCCAACCATCTGTTCCCATCTTCCTCCATTAATTAACAGTGTAATATCAACTGAGTAAACAATAATAATAACAATCCCCTTACAATCAACTAAGGGTCACATTTAAGCTGTCTTTATTCAAAACCTTCCAAAAGCTTGTGTTAAACAGCTGCATTTTTATCACTGTGGCCATCATCTCCAAAATATTTCAGAGCTGGCTTCAGGCCCAGGAAGATTAACAAGCTTCTTGTAATTGGGAAGGGATTTTGAGGAGGTTTTATTTTATTTTTTTGGTCAGGTTTATCTCAAAAGGCTTTACATTTTCTGTGCACAGTTTTATTAGAACTTTTGGTGGCTTGCAGTGATCCCAAGAGTAGTTGATTGCTTGAACATCTGGTAGACCTCTGTAATGCTGTGCTAATCTGATAGTATGTGCTACAGTATTAAACAGGGCAGTTTGTTCCAGTCCCTCTAACTTTGTTTTAATCAATTCACGTGGTCCAAATGCAACACACAGTGCAACAGTCTACTTTCTCCCAATTCCTCTCTCACATTAGTATCCTACAGGGTATTTCCACTGATGACCTTTCTTCCATCTCTTGGATATGCCTCACCCAACCACCTCTAGTTATTTGTTTACTCATAAGTTATTTGAGAGGCTATCATGTGGAAGATTGAGCAAGGCATGGAGACTAGAACACAAAGCAATGGATTCAAATGACAAGAAAGGTTTCCACCTGCATAGCAGGAAGAACTGTGACAAGGGAAGAGCCAATTCTAATCCTTTCCCAATCCAGGAACTCAGCCACAACACTGACTAATAGGCAGTTTTAAATAGTTTCCACTCCAGCTATTACCACTTGGACAGTGTTTGGATTTAGGATAATTTCAACTGGCCTAATGGCAGTTCCACTGGACCTTGAACATCTTAACCAGTTTAGGACTACAGTAGGCTGCTCTAATTTGGAATACTTTGGCAATGGGAGGTGGGAACCAGTATTAAAATGGCCTGCCTTAGTTGGCATGTTAGTAGAGGCACTTGTACCTTCATTTAAAGTGTGGGCTTGTGCCTGAAAGCCATTAATTGGGTCTTAGCTCTGGTTAGTGGACATTGTTCTAATGAAACAAAATTTAAGCTTGAAAACCTGGTCTACCCTTCTCTGATTAAAAGACTCTGAAGGTGGCTCCCCAAGGTTTTTATTCTTCCTCCTGGAAGAAGTGAAAGAGTGAACATGGATCCTTTTATGTCTAAAATATATGCTTTACTGCTCAGCTGCAGTCCTATTTTGTCATGAATAAGATATTATATTTTTCCCAACATCTCAGTTTAAGAGGGAGATATTGGTAAAGCCCATGATAGCATTGACATAGCATATTGGAAGACACATATCAGTGATAAAAACAGGACCTTATCAAGACAGAATTGTCTTGGCAACTATCTGATATTGCAGGCTGTTGACCCTAGACTTGTTCTCTGAGGTATTTGAGGAAGGTTGAAGTAAAATAGAACAAGCAATAAAGACCTCACACCAGAGCAGGGCAAAATACATTTTTTTGGGCTTCAGGTCCTAGAATCTCTAGTCCCTAGCAGTTGGCCAGTGGGGTTCTGTGAGTTGAAGTTTTAAAAAGGTTTTTAACCTTCTACTATATGAGGTTACCAAAAGATCACAGAGTTCAATGAAGGTTCACAGAAGGGTGGCAATGTTCAATTCATGATGATAGGAGCACTTGCAGAAATAAGGCAGGTTTTCAAACTTAGTTAATTATGGGAAGGACTCCCCTTCCTCCCCGAAACCTCATATTTCTGAAAGTACAACTATATGATATCCCCATCAAATCCAAATGTTTGCAAATAACATGGCTATGGTGGCAAGGTATCTTATGATTAGTTTTATGGAATATGTTTTTCCATGGAAAAACATATTCATCAAGCCTGTTAATACAGCTGGGCCGACTATTCCCAAGCCAAGAATAGAATGTACACAGATCAGGAAATATATAAACCAGTTGGTAAAGAGAAACTCTACATTGGAATCACATTTTACCGTGTGAACCTCTTGCTGCTTGGCTTGCAAAACTGGGACCAACTTTGATAAAAAGATAGAATAATGATATTTGATGGGTGTTCATCCTAATTTAACCCCCCCCCCCTCTCTGTATCTGTGCAAGAAAGAGAGAAAGAGAGAGAGAAAGAGGGGATTGGGGGGAGTTTGTTGGAAGAACAACAAAAAAGAGTAGTACTAGAAAAGAACTGTGATTTTGTGCAGTTGTTCTAAAGAAAGGAAATAGAGGAGTAATGGCAATACAGCCAGAGGTCCTCTCTGTCTGTTTGCTGGTAATTGAATGGCTGTGGTTTGGGGACAGGAAAGTGGATTGGAGAAAAGTTATGTCCACAGCACACTTGCATTCACCCAGTCTTTCTGCAGAATATTTGTACTATTGCACAACTATCAATCTTGGAACGAGGTGCTTTTAGGAGGCCATTCATGACCTTCCACTTGAATTAAAAGGTATTTGTTATGTATTACACCACTATCAATGTTGGAATGAGGTGCTTTTAGGGACCTATTCATGACTTTCTCTTTGAATTTAAAGGTACAGAAAACTGCAGTGGCAACCCAGATATACCACTGCTTTACAATGATGTCAAGTAACACCCCAAACTTTATGTGATAATTTCCTTAAATAGATAATAGGTCTCCCCATTATGTTTTTAACAACAAAAACCACTTTTTACAAAATGTACTACAGCAGGCATTCTCAAGGATGGCTAGACCCGGGGATGATGCCAACATTATGCTTCCAGCTATAGGAAATCGGCTGGAAGCTTCTCTGCCCCATGTCATGCCCCCTGCTTTCCATCAACATGGAAAAGTCTGTCTTGGAAGAGGAGAACCATGCTGAAAGGTTGGGGTTTGTGTGGAGATTTTGATTGGAACGTAATTCCTACCTTTTCAGCAATCAAAGAAGTGAATTACAATGGCATAAACTGGACTCACCGATAGGATGCTAACCCTAATTTTTCTGCCTATATGTCCTGACTAGAGTACATTGCTAACTCTATTAATTTCAGTGAAGGGTGCGACACTCTGGCAGTGAAATCAAAAAGCAAGCATTTGCCTTTAGAGTCTTTGTACATAGCAGCACTCCCTCCTATGGATCAAGGGATTGGTTTCCCTTATAAACAACAGCATTCCACCACATGCTTCATGTTGTTTATATCAGAAAGACTTCTCAGTTAATTACAAGGCCATGCTCTGCAATTGTAGCAGCTGCGCCTCTTTCATTCTTTCCATGCCCCCAGGATTCTTTCATGTATATAAGAGAATCACACTTTTTGTGGTTTTTGAATTTTATATTGAGAGGCTGAGATCTCCTTTTTTATCCAGTTTTGCCATAAAGAAACAAAATGCTTTTCCTTTTGAAGAAGTAAAAGACGTGGTCCCCAAAGTAACAGCTTGCTCTTCCCTAGCAGAGTTTCAAGAACAATTTGACAGATACTATTCCCTTTCTTTCTTTTTGTCATGAGTTGCTGCATGTTTCTCAATTTCATTTTTTCTATGAAACTCAATATTCTTATCTAAAATTCCCTGCTAAGTTTGATTTGCTTTGTGGACTGATTGCCAGCCATTTCTTGGTTTATCTGATGTGACTTGTTTACTACCTTAACTACTAGTCTACTGTAACTGATACATACAGTTGTTCTACAGGCTGGCTACTTTTGATTCTCAACCAGATGAATGCAACTTCATAAGTGGTCCAATGTACAGTAAAATAGGTGGAACTGGCTTGGGATCCACCCATTCCAGATACTATAAACTTGTTTCCTTCTGGGGGAGCCAACCAATTCACCATGTGGATTCCATTTTCTCAATCTGTGTCCTCCTGTCACAACAGGACTGAATGGTAGGACAACAATCAAGTAGATCACCCAGTGTCTGGGAGCCCCCACTGGCGCAATGGGTTAAACCCTTGTGCCGGCAGGACTGCTGACTGAAAGTTCAGCGGTTTGAATCTGGGGTGAGCTCCCGTCTATCAGCTCCAGCTCCCCATGTGAGGACACGAGAGAAGCCTCCCATAGATGGTAAAACATCAAACATCTGGGCATCTCCTGGGCAGTGACCTTACAGATGGCCAATTCTCTCACACCAGAAGCAACTTGCAGTTTCTCAAGTCACTCCTGACATAAAAAAAACCTAGTGTCTGAATCTATTTTCCACGCTTGGTCAACTCTATTCAGCTTTATCAAAACACAGATCTGGAAATTGCACCTGATGAAGGGCTGCTTAAGGAGCTGGGTATATTTAGGCTGGAGAAGAGAAGATCAAGAGATGACATGATAGCCATGTTAAAATATTTGAAATGATGCCATACCTGACTTTTTGTGTGGAGATTTAAACACAGATTTCAAAATGACACCACAAATGTGCCTTTTGAACATGCCTGATAAAGAACTACAAAGGAAATTTGGAAAAAAATTGTTTTACACGATAGTGGCAGCTTGAATAGTATATGCTAGATATTGGAAAACCTCTGAGATACCACCCTTAGAAGAATGGGAAAAATACATTACAGATTTTCTGATAATGGATAAAATAAGTGTACTCTTAAGAGGAGAACTTTTAGAGAAAGTTGTTAATGAATGACAACCAATGATCCAACATCTCAATGTAAAATTAATCTTAAAATGTACATAGGGGAACCAATAAGACTATAGACAAGGAGGAAACTGATTAATTTATATGTACTATTATATGTACTATGTAAATAGAAGACTGACCCCTTAAAGAAAATATATTAACTGAGAAATGGTTATGGAACACTAATAGCTGGGAAATATTGCACCGTATGCAACAAACACTTAGAAATGTGTGTCTATTTGAATAAATAAAAAAGGAAAAAAGAAATAAGTGTTTTAAAAGTTTATTCAAGAAGAGTGATTCAAAGAGAAGGGGGGAAGATCCCATTGAAAGGGGTGTGTTAAAAGTGTGCTGGTCTACTTGAGAGGAGGGAAACAAAAAGAAGAGGAAGATCCATTGACAGTGGTGTTTAAAGTCTGCTGGTCTGCTTGACATGGGAGGAGACATCACTAGCCCATGTGATGGGAAATTAGGTGGATGTTTAAGCTAGAAATAGGAGGTGATTATGTGTGATGGGATGAGTAAGTTCTTTGTCTTCTTGAAAACACCACTGAATGCTATGCAAAGAAGATAATTACAGTTGCTCTCCTCCCCTTCCCAGTGGGTTCGTAGTGTGATGGAGTCTCCTTCTCTATACAAAGATTAGGTAGCCATCCTTCAGGAGTGCTTCCATTGTCTATTCTTGGAAGTTGGACTGCTTGGCCCTTGTAATCTCTTCCATCTCTATGAATCTGTTTCGTGCTGGTGGCTTTTCAGCTTGTATTTAGCCCTGCCTACCCCATTGTCTTCCCCACCAGGGCTGAGCATCCTTGCCCATTCCTACCAGTCTTTTTAAATATTGTGACACAGAAAAACAGTACATTATATTCAGCCAATATATCTGCTCATTGCTTGTTTATTATTTTGTAAGACATCTGTGCAGACACTGAGGCCAAATTCATGAACAGTGGGGTTTCATATACTCAGAATAAAATAGTTTCTATTAGTTACACTTTTAAACAACAGTATGACAGATTCCAATTAGTCACCTTGGCTTATAGGTACAGTTTAGACCTGATTTATTATAAGACCCACTGATTTGTCTTTTTTGCAATCCATGGTATCAGTAGAACTCTTTTCCAGCCCCACATCTCAAACTAGTTGATGTTCTTCCTATCAGCTTTTTTTTTTTTTTTTTTTTTTTTTTACTGTTAAGCTTTTAGAACCATTCATAGAAATGTGAAATATGACAGCATGGACAAGCCTGACTTTAATATCCAGTTATATATCTTTACACTTCAGGATCTTGCCTGGTTCCTTCATAGCTTAAGCATTTAGCCACCCTGCAAAATAGCCGTAGGCCAACAGAATCCAGTAGAGTCTCACTTATCCAACATTCTGGATTATCCAACGCATTTTTGTAGTCAATGATTTCAAAACATATTTTGGTGCTAAATTAGTAAATACAGTAATTACTACATAGCATTACTGCATATTGAACTACTTTTTCTGTCAAATTTGTTGTATAACATGATGTTTTGGTGCTTAATTTGTAAAATCATAACCTAATTTGATGTTTAATAGGCTTTTCCTTAATCCCTCCTTATTATCCAACATATTCACTTATCCAACGTTCTGCCTGCCCATTTATGTTGGATAAGTGAGACTCTACTGTAGTTGCATTCTTACCTTATATTTTTCATTCAAATATGTGATAAATTGTACCTTGGCAAAGAAAGAGTAGTTCTTATTGAAATGGACAAAAGTATATAAGTTCTTCTTACATGCTTCTGTGTTCATTACAGAGATTTCTGAATAGATTAGATGCATTTTATTGTTATGTACTCATTAAATTGAGAATTGCTTAGATTTAGTAAATTACCATAGTAAATCCTGCATTCAGACTAGACTACGCCAGAAGGGAATCGCTTTATGATGTACACCTAAAACGTAGCTCATCTCATGCTGCCAGCCTTGTGCAGACAGATAGAGCTTTTCAAAAAGATATACAGAAATGATTGGTCTTATCAGAGGAGGCAAATTGAGGGTCAACCTGCCTTGTGCACAGAAATGCAGTTGAAGAATTGTGATAAGAGGAAGAAGACAGAACGAGAAAGTCAAGATGATCATGTGTCTTTCAAAGAGATGCTGATGGCAAGGTTTTGTGGATTTTCAGTTTCAAACCAATTGAGTTACGTAAGATTGATAAGAAGAAAAGAAGCAAATACAATGAACTCTCAATTAACCAGACCTCTCAAGCAACCAGCAAAGAAAATCAAAGAAATGATACTTTAAATGAAAAGCTGTTTTGATACTACAATAAAAGAGTGAACTGTCTTACATTACAGCCAAGCGTGGCTGGTGGGAACGAGAGAGGTGGCCTTCTCCGTGATCGCCCCCCACATCTGGAACTCCCTCCATAAAGAAATAAAAATGGCCCCCAACCTCCTCTCCTTTAAGAAACAGTTAAAGACACATCTATGCACCTTCACATACGAAGAGGAGGAAGATTAACATAACTGCCACCCCATAGCAGCTATGGTCTAAGTGAAACTACAACAAATATTGAACATTTTCAGCAACTTTGTCATTTAAATCGGTCCGGGTATATGCTCACTCTGTGCAATAATGTTTTTACCGAGTGTCATGTTTTTTCTAATTTGGAGTTTTTATTATAATGAGTATGTTATTGTCATTTTATACTTTTGATATTAGTGAAGTAGTTGTGGCATTGAATGTTTGCTGATTATATGTATGTTAACCACCCTGAGTCCCTGAAGTTTATAATAATAATAATAATAATAATAATAATAATAATAATAATGTCTTTGTCTTCATTTGATTTTAATTACTATATTTCAATATTAATATTAAGTCAACATTGAGTTGGAGCCCCCAGATGGTGTAGTGGACTAAGTGACTTGAAGGTTGGGTTGCTGACCTGAAAGCTGCCAGGTTCGAATCCCACCTAGGGAGAGTGTGGATGAGCTCCCTCTATCAGCTCCAGCTCCATGCGGGGACATGAGAGAAGCCTCCCACAAGGATGGTAAAAACATCAAAACATCCGGGCGTCCCCTGGGCAACGTCCTTGCGGACGGCCAATCCTCTCACTCCAGAAGCAACTCTGGTTGCTCCTGACACGGAAAAAAACCCCAAAAAAACATTGAGTTTGGGTATAATATAGAATGGGGTTTAGTATTAGTTAGAACAATTTTAAATACCCTAAAGCAACCAGAAACAACATTTATTTGGCATCTACCAATCCTCATGGGTGCTGGTTGGCAGACTTGACCCCTGATTGATCATAATTTACATTTTTTGTCTTCATTTTGAAAATAAAGTAACCATTATGACTTTATGCTACACAATAAATGAAATATGTATGAATAATTTTCCAAAATTCTTTTTTCACAACCCCCCCTTTTTTTAATTCAGTGCCCGCCCAATCGCATCCCAGGGTACAACTGCCCACCCCAGAGGAGGCAGTATCACCCACTTTATGAAGCACTGGTCTAAATGGATGTATTTATAGTTGTCATCCAGGTAGCTCATTCTTAGATGAAGTGATTATTTGAATCCAGAGTTATCCTTATTCAAATAAAATATCTTCTTCTGTTTACCCAAAACACTCAGGTCTAGAAGAACAAATGGGAAGTCAGATCTTACCACACTCTTGTTTCCTTGCATTCCCTGTAGTCATCACACAGTTTTTGAACTGATAGGGTTCCAGAATTGATTTTGGGGTGGGGAACAAACAGGACTGCAAGGGCTACCAGAAAAATAATCACTTTTCTTCCCCAAAGGGATAATCTCATGAGTAAGAGGCTTACTCATAAGAGCTGAAGAAGCAAGTAAATATAATTTTCTTTGGAACAGTTACAAAGCACAAAAGAGTCCTGTGGTGATAAAGTTAAGGAATTCTATCAATCTTTTCTTTCCCAAAATAGGATCCGCTTTCAGTTGACAAGCAATTAGCAAGAGGATGTAACTGTTCTATCTATATTTTATGATCTTGTAAATCTGCTGCAGTATGTATAGGGAATAGGCAGATATGAGCCTCCATTCTTTTATTATCAGTTCAGCCTCCTATAGAGACTAATTGTTTGTACATTTTCTTCCTTCTTCCCCTTAGGACAGTGGTGGTGAACCTATGGCATCCATGCCAGGAGGTGCACACAGTGCCTTCTCTCCTGACACATGTGCCATCACTTGCCCCTCGTTCACCATCCTGTCCCAGTCCAAATTCCAGAATTCTACAGGAGGCAGCAACCGGATTTAAAGTGCATGGATGTTCTAGTGATGTGGTCCTTAATATTATAACTTCTAGTGTAACCCGCTACCTCTAGATTACACATGAGTAGTTGAATAAAGACCATCATGCTGTAGTTCCAATGCATGTAATCTCAGCTAAAGCATACCTGTTTCTTTAAGGTCACAGAATTTGTTGAAGAGCATATCTATACAGAATCATGAATCACGAAGACTATGGAGTTACGTAGGCAAGCCAGAGATAAAGCTGTGCAGAAGTACGAGTCAGTTAGGTTATTAAAATCAATCCATCAATCAATCACAAACTGTAAAGAGACCTAAAGGAAAGAAAATAAACGGGAAGAAAGAAAGCCTACCGGAGGGGCGTGAGCGCTTCATTCGAATACTAGGCGAGTAAAACTACAAAATTGGAGGAAATTCAAAAGTAAAATTGGACTGATCTGGCGAGAACAAAGAAACGAGACGAACGAACGAACGGGAAATACCTGGACACGTAATAGTTAAACTGCTAAGGGAAGAAAGGTACAGACATAAAAGAAGACGGAGGGACAGACAACTTAAAGAACGAAAGTAAGTCAATTAACGATTCTACAAATATTCAAATATATACAACAATTAAACCTTGGAAAATATGGCGCCTACAGGGCACCGACCTTGAAAACGCCGGGAGACTCTGAGCTGGCGTGGCTTTGAGGCTGGCAGAGCGAAGGCGGGGAGAGAGAGCAAGCCACACAGGGAGGGAGACGAACCAGGAAGTAAGGAGGAGTTATCGCGAGGGAGAAGACGGGAGGAAACACCGCGAGAAGACAGAGAGAGGAGTGGAAAGCAATAAGGGGAAAGAGGAGAACGAGAGAACGGGAGAGGGAAAGTGAAAAGAGACTAGAGAGAGAGCGAGAGACAACACGAGAGAAGAGAAGAAGGGAGAAGGCAAAGATACAGCAAGGACCTAAACAGACCTGGGGAAAAGACAAAGAGTAAGACAGTAAGACTACTTAAAACTGTTTATAAGCTTACCTATACAAACGGGACTGCACGGAGTGGTTGTATAAGGGAACTTACAGACCCAAAAGGGAAAGAACTATATTAAAGAAATTGGGGAGGATCCCTAGAGGTTCCGATTGCTAGTGGGAAACAAAGGGAAGGAGACGAAATAAAGAAGGAAATAAAGATACAGGGACAAACAATACCCCGTCGGTAAAGCAATAAGGAAAGAGGGACGCTAGAAGGAGACAGCTTAAAATACATTTTGAATTACTTTCCTTTGAGAGAGAGATAGTTAAAGGCTCAATTACGGTATCCTTTCATATATGTCCTCTGTGTTGCGGATACTAATTCAACAATAACTCCATCTTATTTGAAGGACCTCTCTGATCTTTAGAACTATACAGACCGCACGGACCCGAACGAGAACCAACAAGCCCACTTAAAGAAGTCAGGAAGGACAGAAAATACAAAAAACACCACCATTAAAAAAAAATGGCCTACAGACTTAGGAGTGAGAGAGATACAAAGGAACCAAAATCTATGCAGAAAAGAGCTTCATTCTCGGAGGAACCTCAGGTCAAAGAGATGACAGAAATGATTCTAAAAGAGCTTTATAGAATGCAGGAAAAACAGGACGCATACCAAAAATTGGCACAGGATCAAATGGCAGAGTTTAAGAAAGAAATTAAAAGTGAACTGAAGGGAATGAAACAGGAAATAGGGAGTTTAAGTCAAGAGTTGAAAGAATTGAAAAATGACAAAGAAGAACTCAGAAACTCGCATGGAAAACTACAAAGAGAAGTACAAATATTAGAACAAAAATATAACAAAATTGAAGCGAAACAAGAATTAGCAGAAGCAAAAGATCTAGAATATCAATTGAGACTACGTAACGTCTGGGAAGAGCCAAGAGAAAATATAAGGATGGTGGTGTCAGAAATTCTAGCGAACCTACTGCAAAGTACAAAAGAAGAAATAGAAGACAGAGTGGACCGTATATACAGAATTAATACCAATTATGCTAAAAGGAACAAAACATCAAGAGACGTAATAGTAAATTTTACGAAGAAAATCTATAGAGACGAAATTCTAAAACTGAGCAACGAAAACACTATCTCTTTCAAGGAGAAAAGAGTGATAATACTGAAAGAATTCCCAATGGACACAATAAATAGGAGAAGAAAATACCTCTTTTTGGTAGATGAATTGAAAAGGCATAATTTAAGGTTTCGCTGGGAAAAAGAAGGATTAATGACGACATACAGAGGAGAGAAACACTGGATAACATCGGAAGGGAAGGCACAAAATTTTTACAAAAAAATCAGAAGGGAGATGGAAGAAGAAGAAGAAAGGGACCATGCGGAAAGAATGAGGAAAAAGAAGTCTGGACGGAAGAAATACACAACACCTCAAGGGAGAGAAGAAGCAGACAGGAAACAACAAACTAGAGAAGATCAACTAAGAGAGGACAATAAGACAGAAGAGGAAGGTGGATCAGAAGAAGAGGCAGAAGAGGGCTCGATAAATCCCTCAGAGGAAGAAAGAGACCACGAGGACAAAGAAGAAGATCAGGCATGAGTAGAAAGTTAAAAATCTACAGTAACAACATTAATGGACTAAATGTACCCCAGAAACGGAATAAAATACTTAATAGACTTAAAAAACTGGATTATGACATAATATCACTACAAGAAGTTCATATTAAACAAGACCACGCCAAATTGTTAACTCACCCAAAATTAGGCCAAGAATTCCATTCATTGGACACACAGAAAAAAAGAGGAGTAGTTACATACATTAACCCCAAAATTACGGCTGAATTAAGCTTCAAAGACAATGAGGGTAGAATACTAGGAGTAATGATAAAATCGGAAAACTTAAAAATTTTGGTGTGCAATATTTATGCACCAAATGAATCTAAATCAAAGTTCGTGAAAAAACTTAAAGAATCTCTGGAGGAAAGGGAATGCGATGGGATTATTTTACTAGGAGACTTTAATGGTGTCCTAAACAAAGAAATAGATAAAAACCCAAATAAAAGTAGAGGAAAAAATCAGAATAGAGAAACGTTACCCAAAGAATTAAAAAAATTAAAAGAGGAATACAATCTGGTAGACATATGGAGACTACAACATGAAAAAGTCAAGGATTATACATTTTTCTCAGCCAGACATAAAAGTTGGTCCCGGATCGATATGATTTGGATATCAAGCTCACTTGCATCCAAAGTCACAAAGTCAAAGATCCTCCCCAAGCTAGACTCAGACCATAGCCCAATTGAGATAGTATTGAATCAAAAAAGAGGAAGATGGAAATGGAGATTAGATGAAAATTTATTAAAAAGGAAAGAGGATATAGAAAAAAATAGGAAATTAATAGAAGAATTTTTTCTGATTAATAATAACCAGGAAACTTCACCAATAATAGTCTGGGAAGCCAGTAAAGTAACTATGAGAGGATACTTCCTACAACAAAATATTCAAAAAAAGAGGAAAAATCAGGAACAACTAAAACAAGCTACTGAAAAAATAATTGAAATGGAAAATAAACTAAAAAAGAATCCTAAGAATAATAAATTTTTGCAAGAACTGACATTAAGACAAAAGAATAGAGAATATTTGGAACTAGAACAAAGAACAAAACAGCTAAAGTACTTAAAACAGGATTACTTTGAAAATGCAAACAAACCGGGGCGTTGGTTATCAAGGAAGCTAAGGAAAAAAAGAGAATCAGCTTTTATTAATAGAATAAGAATTGGGGAGAAATATTACTATACAGATAAGGACATACTACATCAGTTCCATAAATTTTATAGTAAACTATATGAGAATGACAATATAAAAGAAGAAGGGATCACAAATTATCTGGGAAAACTAAAACTAGGAAGAATAACATCAGAGGAAAGAGAATTTCTAAATAAGGAGATTTCAATAAAAGAAATAGAAGAAACAATTAGTAAAATAGATGGATCAAAAGCGCCGGGGCCGGATGGCCTAACGGCAATTTATTACAAGGTATTTAAAAAAGAATTAGCACCACACCTCCAAAAAGTAATGAACACAATAAGAAACCAAAAAATAATGCCGGAAACATGGAAAGAAGCTTCAATTACGGTAATTCATAAGGAAAACAATGACCCAGAAGAAATTAAGAACTACAGACCCATCTCGTTATTGAATATAGATTATAAAAATTTTTCAAACATTGTAGCGGAGAGATTAAAAAAATTCCTAGTAAATTGGATAAAGGAAGACCAAGTGGGTTTCCTCCCAAATAGACATATAAAAGATAACATCAGAATAGTGCTCGACCTCATAGAATACTATGAAATAAACAACCAAAGAGAAATGATATTTCTGGCAATAGACGCCGAAAAAGCGTTTGATAGGGTGAATTGGAATTTTTTTAAACTTCTAGCGCAAGAAATTGACATGGGCTATTACTTTCAAAACCTATTGGACACTATCTATCAAGAACAATCAGCAAAAATTACAATAAACGGTCTAGAAACAGAGTCAATAAAAATACAGAAAGGGACAAGACAAGGATGTCCACTGTCACCATTGATATTTATATTTACATTAGAGATATTACTTAATAAGATCAGAGAAGACAAGGAATTACAAGGGACGGTGATACAAGGAACACAGTATAAGGTAAGAGCCTATGCTGACGATCTAATTTGTTTTATAGAAGATCCGGCAAGTAAAGGGGATAAATGGATTAAAACTATTAAGGAATTCGGAGATCTAGCAGGATTTAAATTAAACCTAAGTAAAACCAAAGCATTAGCTAAAAACATTCAAAAGGAAAAACAAGATAGGATAACAGAACATCTAGGGATCCAGATTACACCAAAAATTAAATATTTAGGAATAACTATAACACCAAAAAACATCCAATTATTAAAAAATAATTATGAAAAAACATGGGAGGAAATAAAAAAAGAATTGGAGATCTGGAAAAATTTAAAGATATCATTATGGGGTAGGATAGCTACAATCAAAATGAACATTCTCCCAAAAATGCTATATTTGTTTCAATGCCTCCCAATTCTAAGAAATCAAAAGAATTTTACAAATTGGAACAAAGATATAAGTAAATTCATCTGGAATGGGAAGAAACCCAGAATCAAATTAAAAAATCTGACAGATGATAAGAAAAGAGGGGGCTTTGCCTTACCCAACATGAAGCTATACTACGAAGCAAGCAATTTATTATGGATAAAAGATTGGATACAATTAAAAAATAAGAAGATACTAAATTTAGAAGGATTTGATTTGCGTACAGGTTGGCATTCATACCTATGGTATGATAAAATCAAAATAGAAAAAAACTTTGGTAATCATTTAATCAGATCGGCCTTAATAAAAACGTGGGATAAATACAAAATGAGAATGTATAGCAAAACACCAAGATGGGTATCACCTCTGGAAGCCTCACAAAGGAGACTATTGGGATGGTCAAACTGGCCAACATACGAGGATTTAATTAAAAAACAAGGACAGGAAGATACATTATTGACACAACAGGAAATAAAAATAAAATACCCAAATTTAAATTGGTTACAATTTGGACAACTAAAAGAATATTTCAAAAAAGATAAAATATTGGGATTCATGGAAAAAAATAACAGATGGGACAGAATTTTTGAATTGAATAGAAAAATCATATCGAAAATATACAAAGTATTACTTGAATGGGATACAGAGACGGAGATAGTCAAAGAAAATATGACCAAATGGGCAAAAGACTTAGGTAGAGTGATACACATGGACGAATGGGAGGCAGGCTGGAACAGAAAATTAAAATTAACATACTCATATGACTTAAAAGAAAATTGGATGAAGATGCTATATAGGTGGCATATAACACCAAAAAAATTAGGCCTGATAAATAAAAGTAGGAATACAAAATGCTGGAAGTGTGGTGAGGAAGAAGGCACGTATTTCCACATATGGTGGAAATGCAGAAAAGCTAAAGAATTCTGGTCAAATATTCACCAAAGTGTAACAAAGATCCTAGAAAAAAGACTTAACAAACTCCCAGAAACATACTTATTAGGAATCTCTAACCTCCCCCCGGGCTCAAATGAAGAAAAAATAGTGACATACTTAACAACAGCGGCCAGAATTACCTACGGTAGATACTGGAGACAGAAAGAAATTCCCAGCGAAACAGAATGGTTAATTAAAGTAGCAGAGATAAAAAATTCGGATAGACTAACTTTTTTACTGGCTAAACAGCGGGGAAATCCAAGGAAAGAAACAAATTGGCAACAAATAGACAACTACATAAATAGAAAGGAGAAAAATGAAAATAAGGAATAAGTAAGCAAGAAAATAAGATATCACATCAAGGTAAACGATAATAGAACATCAGGCAAAAATAGTAATATGAAACATACAGATAAGTCGAAAGACAGAAACAGATAGCTAGATAAGAACACAACTGTATAAGAAGAAGTAGGAGAAAAGGAAAGGAAACGAATGAAGAAAAGAAGAAGGCAACAAAGGAAAAATACCTCGCCGGGAAAGCTGGGAAGTCATAGATTTTTATTCACCTATTTTATTCTTTCAACTTTTTTTTTTTTTCCCCTCCTCTCTCTCCCTATATCTGCCCTTCTTTTAATCCAGCCTTTTTTTTTTTCTTTCTCTTTCCTTTCTCCCATACCCTTCATCTATCGTTTTTATCATACTGTATAAAAATTTTCAATAAAGATTATTTAAGAAAAAAAAATCAATCACAAACTGTGTACATGCTTCAGAGTACACTAAATCATCTACTGCAAAATGGAATGAATATGTGCTATATCTATAGATGGTTGTTTACCAAATTTGGGTAAGGAGGACATCAGTCTGAGAAGAAATCAAGAATCTAATAGTATCTCTGAAAGAGCTGAACGGATCCACAGATTAGATGGGGAAACAGTACATGGGATAGCTATCATTTTCACACTCTACAAAGCTGGACTATATGATGAAGATGTGAGAAGACAACCATTGCTGAGACAAACCCATATCAAAGCCCATTTATTTATTTCCATCATTTCTATCCCGCCCTTCTCACCTGAAGGGACTCAGGGCGGCTCACAGTCTGGCAAAATTCAATGCCAATATACAATACAAGAAGATAAAACGTAAGCAATTAAAACAATTAGATATTTTAACAAAGTACAATAAATAGATTTAAAACAATACAATATAAAATACTTGAGCCATTCGTCCACAAGACCTTGTGCATGAACCTTAATCTGGACCGAGTCGAAGCCAACAGAATTCACTCATCAACCGCTTGCTCACAAAACCAAGTCTTTGCATTTTCCCTAAAACTCAGAAGGGATGGAGCCTGATGGATATCACTGGGGAGGGAGTTCCACAGCCAAGGAGCCACCACTGAGAAGGCCCTGTCTCTCGTCCTCACCAGCCGCACTTGTGAGGCAGGTGGGACCAAGAGCAGGGCCTCCCCAGATGATCCTAAAGTTCTCATAGGCTCGTAGGAGGAGTATTGAGAAGAGAATTGTATCCCCGCCCAACTCCAAAGCAGTTCCTCTCACTCATTATAGTGAGGAGACATTATCAGCAGGAAAGAACATCAGTATACTGCACCTCAGAGCATGAAGATTTTCTCTCTTGATGCATTATGCATAGCTGGGAAGACCCTGAACACTAAACACTGATGAAGGCTGTTTGAATCTTAGATGCCTGCAGTTTGTACCAGAATCATTTTAACTTGGCTCTCTTGCTATCAAAGAGAACCCCTGTGTGCATAAATAATGAAAGGTGGGTATTTGGCAAGGAGGCAATTGGGGTTTAATTGGCCAATCTTTAACTGCACTGCCTGCAACCCAATGGATTTTTTTTCTTCCCAACTTCAAAACATTCCAGTCTTTCTCACCGCTGAGGAAAACTGCTGAGGCCACAACATGTTTTTTTCTTGTTCTAAAATTCAGTCACAAAGGCCTTTTATATTGAACAAACAGAAACTGAAGGGAGGCTGGAGCTGAGCACTAAAGGGAAGGCATTTCTTTTGTAAACTAAACAAAATGGTATTGTAGGGTTTACATGTATGTATTGACAAGGGGTGGGTTGGGAAGTGAATTAAGTGAAAGCAGTGAAACAGGTTTTCTAGAAAGTCTAATGGATGAGTCAGTTTTCACATCCAGCATAATAGATCAGAATCTAACCAAGCGAGAGAGCAAGAGAAAGATTCACAGAGAGAAAGAAAGATACAGACAGAGAAGGTAGAGTGAAACAAAGGCACTAAAATCCATCTTGAAGCCAGCTCAAGGTTGGGATTGCCCAGAAAACATCCCATGTGTGTGCTCCAAAGCAATCCAGCCAAAAACAGTGATTAAAAACATAACCAGAAATCCCAATTCAAGGCATAAAATCTTTTGCATTCCTTCTGTGTATACAACAGATACAGAAAGCAGCTAAATGCTAAATATAGAGCATAAATGTAAACAGAACTACAGCTGGAATAGAGTAAAAAAGCAGCTGCACAGCCCAGTCAGAAGGTAGTTAAACACCTACCCTGCAATGAAAACACAGCATTCCCATGGGAATACTAGCTTTTATAGTCTTGTCTTTCTGGGGAGCAAGTGCTGGGGAAGCTCTCTGTCTGCCAGAAGGTAAGGATTTTGATTTCGATTGAGCCAATTACTCCAGATCAGAAATTCAGTGCCTCTTTGTGGACTCATTTGCAGCTTGCAGCCAGTTCATATCATGTCTGTGTAGGCATTCTGGAGCAAAGCAAATTCACATTCTGATGTAATTACCTGTGTGGAAGGGCTCGCACTAAAAACTAAAAGAAGAAGAGTAACCTGCAAAGGTAAAGAAGCAAAAATAAAATAGTGGAGATTACGTAATCTTCGGGGGGGGGGGAGAGAATCAGGATTTGTTTCATATTTCATACTTTGCTTATTTAATTCAATGTGTTTATTATATCTAACAGATCCATTGAGATCTTCAACCTCCAAATATTGTGAGGAATGTAGTACAAGTGGTTGCGAAGGAAAACATTTCCGCTCAGTTTGGGGAAACAAAATTAGGTAGATGCATCTGCATTGTAGAAGTAATTCAGTCTGACACCATTTGAATGTCATGGCTCAATGCTATGGAATTATGGAAGTAGTAATTTTACAAGATCTTTAGCCTTCTTTGCCAAAGAGTGCTGGTATATCACCAAACTACAAATCCTAGGATTCCATAGCATTGAGCCATGACAGTTAAAGTAGTGTCAAACTGTATTAATACTACAGTGTAGATGCATCCTTGAATCTCTCAGACAAAGAGGCCTACAGCTTCATGAAAATACAAACTCCACTATTCTTTTAGATGCGGCCAGGGTTGTTAAAATGGCACAATAGTGCTATAATTGGGTAATATGAAAGGACTCATTGCTGCACTTAACAGCCTTGTCACATGGTCGCCAAAAAAAGCTCACCTTGCTTCACTTTGCTGTGGGGTGTGGGGAAGCCACCACCCCTCAGCCCACATTTTCTGACTCCTGCAGTCATTGATCCCATGGGGAAAAGCATGGTGCATATGTGGAGCACATGGCTTCCCCCCATTAAAGTAAATAGCAACACAGAAAGCTTCCTGTGTTTTGTTGGCAGCAACAGCACACTGGTTCCATCCTCCTTTACGCATGGAGCTGATATGACATTGTCTGTTGGGAGACAGCTGGCTCCATGGGTGAATGGGGCTAGATTGGCGTATGCTGCCGATTTTAGCCCTGTGTGACGAGGTCGTAAGTTTTTTCTCCAATATCTATTGCTGTTCTCCAACCTGCAACACCTGATTTCTGGGGCAGCTTCCTTATTTTGACTGGGGCTGCAACTATACTTCTAAATATTGCAGTCTGGACTGCTTTATATGATCACTGTAGAATGAAATGATCCAGTTCAAGACAATTAAATCTGTATTTTATGGGACTACACTGACCATATAATGCCATTCAAATTGAATTATTTGGCAGTGTAAATCCAGTTTAAGATTGGGCTTCCCAGAACCATTATTAAGCAGTACTGCAAATCCCCTTCAGAAAGAAATAGACATTTCCTGAAAGTCAAATAATTGTTTTCCTCTCATCATGTTGCCCCTCAGAGCTTCCAAATATCTCTGCCTCTCAATGTGTGCCTATATGTGTGTATGATGATTTGATATAATCTCTTTGAATTATTAAACAATCTCAATTGACTGGAAGAAACCCCTTAGCCAAAATCAATCCCTTGGCATCTTGAAATCCACCCAAGTGTTAATATTTTATCGTCTATTTAAAAATAGGGAACAGCAAATAAATAAATAAATAGAACATATCAAACAGCTATTGTAAGGGCTGTTCAAGGACACCTAAAAATGCCATTATCTCCGACAGAAGGGTGTGCCATTCAAATTTGAGACCTAAGAAAGCTATGCAATTGTTTTCTCTTGGGTAGAACAAATTCTTCACCATATTATGTCATATTATGTTATCAGAGAGATTGATGGTTATGAGGCCAAGTGAATGAAATTAAGATAATTCCGACCAGCTTTTCCTAATCTGGAACTTCTTGGAGCTGCTGGTGGCACAGTGGATTAAACCTTTGTGCTGGCAGGACTGCTGACTTGAAGGTTGGGTTGCTGACCTGAAGGTTGCCGGTTCGAATCTAACTCGTGGAGAGCGCAGATGAGCTCCCTTTGTCAGCTCCAGCTCCATGTGGGAGATGAGAGAAGCCTCCCACAAGGATGGTAAAACATCAAAAAAAATCTGGGTGTCTCCTGGGCAACGTCCTTGCAGACGGCCAGTTCTCTCACCCCAGAAGGGACTTACAGTTTCTCACGTTGCACTTGACACTAAAAAAAAAAATCTAAGATGTATTGGTGTACAGTTCTAATAAACGCCAACCAAAATGACCAATGACCAGATATTGTGCAAATTGTAGTCCAAAACACCTGGAAGTTACAACTTTGGGAGAGTTGTAATAAACATTAGATTGTTATTAGAGGAAGTAGAATAGGTAATGCTCCAAACAAATGTATATGTCTCTTCCAATTCCACACCAATGCTTTGGTGGTTTTAATTTTGGTTTAATTTTGCTGTGGTCTCTTCCTCCCCCTCCTCATTTCATTACTAATATACATATCTACAGGGACACAGTGATATATTTTTCACCAGTGAGAGACAAGACACAAACTGGAAGGGCAGAAGAGTTGCTGTACAGTTGGCACTGCTGTGAGTGCTGGGGATGAAGGCAACAACAAGGAGGGCATGAGAAGAGAATGTGTTTTTTGCATGAGCCTGAGACTTTTACTAGTTCCCCCCTCCCCTCAAACACAGATGATTTTAGTTACTTTTCAGAAACTGAGCTATATTCCAAAATAGAACTCGAACACTAACTGGCAACTTCTGGGAGGTTTGGAATTATAATGATAATTACTCACAAAAAGGCTCTTTCCAACCTATGGCTGCAGTGAGCAGTGTATGTTTTAGAAAATTCAGCAGAGAAAGGGAGAGGCTCTCTTGGGAGCTGCAAATACGGCTTTGAGCATTTTTGCGATATGACTATTTTGGGGATACTTTATAGAGAACTTAGTGCTTTAATATATGGATCTTTATCATGTAAATGATCACATCCCACTGTTCCAGCTAGCACATTTCCTGTTTTAAAAAACCCCATGCTTGATCTTTTGAATAAAGATGGGTTTTAGTGAGAAAAGCATGAAGTTGAACCCCTATTAGCCCAATGAGAATGGGGCAAAAGAAAATGAGCTGGGCATGGCCAATGCACAATGGTCTAGCAGGAAGTTTATATTAATAGGCATGCTTTAAAAGCTTTGCACAATTACATTTAAAAGGCATGTAAAATTAAATTACATTTCTATCGTTGACCTCAATGCTGTTTCCAAGGGCTTCACAGCAGTAGTGGACTCTTATAATGACATATGACTCAGTGGACATTT